>NC_092508.1:82767068-83453318 GCF_047511675.1 Marmota flaviventris
TTTTGCCTGGTTAAGATTTTTAGTACCATGTTGAATAAAAGTGGTGAAAATGGCTATCCTTGTTTTGCTATAGATCTTAGCCAGAGCAATCTCAAGCAAAAAGAACAAAGGAAGAAGTATGAAATTACCAACTTAAAAAATGCATCACAAAGTTCTAGTCATCAATACAGCATGGTATTGAAACAAAAAAGGACACAGACCAGCATGGTATTGAAACAAAAACAGACACAGACCAATGGAACAAGAAAGAGAACCTGGAAGTCAACCCACACATCAACATCTTTGTTCTTTCTCCAATGCATATTCTTAGCACCATTTGACAAAGGTGCTAAGAATATGCATTGGAGAAAGAACAATCTTCTCTGTTGGTACTGGGAAAGTTGGTTATCCACAGGCAGGATAATTAAACTAGAACTCTTATCTCTCATCAGTTACAAAAGTCAACTCAAAATGGATTAAAAATTTAAATATAAGATCCAAAGCTATTAAACTACTAGAATAAAACAAGGTAAATTGAACATTGTAAAATGTAAAGATTTTTTTTCACAAGACTCCAAAAGCTCAAGAAATAGAAACAAACAGGCAAATGCGATTACATCAAATTAAAGATCTTCTATGTAACAGAGACAACACTCCTTAGAATGAACAGAGAACCTACAGAATGGGAGACAGTATTTATGAAATACACATCTGAGAAGGGCTTAATATCTATGATGCATAAGGAACTCCAAAAGCCCAACAACAAAAACACCAACAGATTCCAATTTTAAAATGAGCTATAAATCTGAGCAGATATTTCTCAAATGAAATATAGAAATAACCAAGAGGGGTATGACTGAATGTTTAAACTTCTCTAATCATCAGAGAAGATAAATAGTGCTGGCAAGGATCTGGAGCAAAGGAGCACTTCCCCTTGCCCACTGCTGCTGGGAATGTGAACAAGTTCAAAGTACAGTTTATGGGAAAACAGCATGAGGGTTTCTCAAAAATAGGAGAAATAGAATTGCTGTATGATCCTGAAATACCACCCCTTGGTATATGTCCAAAGGACAGGAAATCAGTATATCAAAAAGACTCCTTTACTTTGATATTTATTTCAGCTTTGTTCACAACAGCCAAGAAATGTAAACAAGCTACGTGTCTACCAACTGATGAATGGAGAAAGAACACGTGGTACATTGCAATACTCTTTTGGAACTGGATATTATTATGTTGAGCAAACCAAGCCAGGCACAGAAAGACAAATGCGTATGATCTCACTAATGTGGAATATAATAAAGTCATTCTCACAAAATTTGAGTAGAGTGGTGGCTACTAGAGGCTGAGAGAGAAGACAGGGATCACTGGAGAGAGGTTGATCAATAGGTACTAAGTTATAGTTAGATAAGAGTAAGAAATTATGATGTGCTCTTTTACAGTTGTGTGACTTCAGATAATGATAATATACTGCATATGTTGAAAAGCTAGAAAAAAGGATTTTGAATGTTTTCACCATAAAGAAATAATAGTCTTTGAGGAGATACACACACATACATATGTATATATGTATATATATATATATATACATATATATGCATATATATGTATATATATATATACATATATATGCATATATATGTAATCATCATGATTACATAATTTATAAATATATTGCAATATTACTTGGTACTCCATTAATACATACAATTTTTGTGGTTTTATGTGTCAGTTATAAAAATAAATTTAATTTTTAAAAAGTCTCCCTGACTGATTAGCTCAGCCAAGTCAACTCCCAGAACCCTGAGAGATAATATCAAGAGAAGATTTTTATATTCATAAGATGGTAAAAGGTGCAGTGGGTTGCTATGCCACTATAGATGAACAGAATTTTAGTGTCACACAGAGGATTGTCATGAGTAAACCTAAAACATGAGCCATTGACTTTGGGACTGAGACAGGAACAATAGCTGGAAGAGTTCATTAGCAGAGCTCAAATGATCTTAAGGAATTTTTCATGGAGATCTTAAATAAATAAAAGAGAGTAAATGGTTATTAGAAAGGACAGTCAAATTCATTTTTCTTTGAATGGAAATAGATACAGAGGAAGTGATTGCTTCATGAACTTTGAGACTAGGTCTTGCAGGACAGTATGACTTCAACCTGGCTCTTTCTGGAAGCACTTTGAACCCTTGTTCCAAGAGTGCAAAGGAGGCCCTGGTTATATGTTGAGGTGAGAAGTTTGTCAGCACAGTCTCCTGTTGTAATATGGAAGATAAATATTCTTAATATATTTGGTATGTATACCAAGCGTATTTGGTATTTATACCACAACTTATTTCTTTTAGCTGCCTATAATGTAGTGAGAGCAATGAAGAAATAAGGGTTTAAAAATAAACTGTTAAATATAAAGGAGCCAGAACCTGGGTTTCAGAAATAAAACAGTTTTTCATTCCCAACTTCTCCAGATGGTAAACTATTTTCAAATTAGTAAATAGCTTTCAGGCAAAGATCAAATCCAGGGCACTGTCAGGAAAATATGATTCAAAAACATCTTTCAAACACTTTCTAAGATTTCAGGTGCTGCCTCACCTACCTTTTCAATCAGATAAAAAGGCCATCAAAGGAACTTGAGAGCATGAGTCACAGTTTGTCTACTTTAAAAATAGGGTTTCTAGTAATTTTTAAGACATTGTCCCACAAGAACTTTTCTGGGAGCTCAAGGTAGTGAAAAATTACCTCAAAACTATTTGTGTTAATGACTTTTTAAAAATGGAGTGAAAATTTTAAAATATGGTACTAACAGAAACACTGTCAGCTGGGACTAAAAGTAAAACAACTATATGAAATAAAAGGAGACCTTGCTGCATCCAATATTCTATGAAAAGGAAACAGGCAGAGGAGAGTATTCACCTGTAATCATGGGAGACATATATATATATATATATATATATATATATATATATATATATATATATATTTTTTTTTTTTTTCCAAAAGGAAAGACAATTCAAAGGGTGGAGCCAATGGAACTAACCCTCAATGGATGGAACTGAAGCTATGGAGAATCACTGGTAGACACTAGTACTACATCCCAATCCTGGGACTGGCACATATGCTCGCCTGAATTTCAGAATTATAAGAGATCAAGCTTTTTCTGTATCTTCCATTTTTCTATTTCTTTCCTTATTTGGTAATTTCTCTATACAGGTGCATGTGTCTTATGAGTCCCCCACCACAGTATTTGGTGTGTAGCAGAGGGACAATTTATTTCTTCAGTCCATGTGTGTAGATCCAGAGGGAACATACACAAGATGCTACATCTGAGAAACAACACCCCAAGTCATCTGGATTCAGTTCAGGTATTCTAAACATGAAGCCTAATAGATGAAATTTTGGGAGGTGTTATGGGATTTGAGAACTATACTCTGCATGTAGAAATAATGTGAATAATTTGGGCCCAGAAGGTGGGCCGACAATCCTTTCACTAAGGGGTAGAATTTAATTTTCCTGTCCTTAAATACGACTACTCACCACTTTGTTCTTCTAGATTGTTGGCTATTCTTTTGTATTTCCATATAAGTGAAATATTGTGAATTTTTCTCAGATTAAAAGTAATTAACTATGAATTGCATAATTTTTCAAGCTGGTAACCTAGTGAATTTTTTTTTTTTTGAGAGAGAGAGAGAGAGAGAGAAAGAGAGAGAGAGAGAGAATTTTTTAATATTTATTTTTCAGTTTTCGGTGGACACAACATCTTTATTTTATTTTTTATGTGGTGCTGAGGATGGAACCCAGCGCCCCGCGCATGCCAGGCGAGCGCATTACCCCTTGAGCCACATCTCCAGCCCCCACCTAGTGAATTTTAAATTATTTTTAGTGCCATTGCCATAGTCACTGGTTAAAGCAAAAATAATTATGTGGGAAAATAAGTATTGGGTTATTCTGAGTATTTAGAAATTCATCTTTAGAGTAAGATGGAAGTATGTATTTATCTGAATAAAACTAGAAAGCATTTGTGGAATAATACAGAATTAATTTGCAGTGGTATTTTATTTGAGGAGGTACACTGGATATCTCATATAGGAGAGATATTTGCTTTTGTGTATGTCCTTTAAATATTTTATATTAAAAATTTTAATGAAAATTTTCAAAATAAAAATGCAACATATATTACTAAAAACCAATAAATAGATAAATATGTAAATATGACTACCCATGATGAGTTACTTCTGACACATAGAATGTGGTAAGGTGAGACCCCTGAATTCCAAGGCCAGGTCGCTTCTTTGTAATAGTCTCTCTTGAGATGCTTGCTTTTGGAATCCAGTTGTCATACTATGAGGAAACTCAGCTGCTGAAGAAGTCAGTTGTGGCTATTCCAAATGATCAATCCAGGTCACAGCAGCTGGTTGATGCCAAACAACCAGCATCAACCACCAGACATGTGGGTGATGAAGGATTGGGGATAGCTGCAGCTGTGGGTACCCTCTGAAAGAAACGTGAGCAGACCCAAGAAAGAACTATCCAGCCAAGTCTAGTCAGTTTTCAGAAATGTAGGGGATAAAAATAATAAATTATGTTGCTATTCTGTTAAGTTAGAAATAATGTTTCATACCTATTGGTAAGTGGATAAGAGCTGATGTATATGTATTATTTTAGAGCAGTTTCCAGCACATGATATTTTTAAAAAAGTAGATGCAGAGGTGAATGTATAGTAGAAGACTATTGTCGTTTTGCTTCTGTTTTTAAAGTCTATTGCTCAAGGATTTTTCTTTTGCCTCAAAATTGGTGACTAAAATGTAAAGCAGAGGGGGGAAAAAGAAAACAAAGGGAGGGATTTTATTCTTCACTCAGAACTGAAATCAACTAGGCTTATACCTTTTTCAGAGCTTATTGAGTAAAAGCTGAATGGTGCTGTTCTGCTTGCCAAGCCCCCCTTTTATGATGATAATTGAGATGTGTTGGATAGGTATCCAAAACATCATTGGAGCCATGCATCATAAAATGGGAAATGGAATATATTGGTACTCTTTCCTTCCTTCTCCTGAGGGAAAGAAGAGAGTCTCTTCTCAAATCACTTTTCTATTCCAAATGAGAAGGACTCAAAGAAAATTTGCTAATAAAAACTGAGCGACCAGCAAGAAGGGATGTTTTCCCAAGTCGGGCAATCAGATTATGCAATGGAGTTTCTGACCTACTGTCTGTACATATTTGTGTAAGAACAGAGGATTTTTTTTGAGAGAAGTAGAGGATTTGAGAGAAGGAATAGCAGTAAATTTGTCAGCTTTCTAGAGTTTATTCTGTAAAAAAAATATAAGACATATTGTGGGATGCTTGGTAAAGCAGATGTGAAGAATTCAGATCAAGGCCTTGTCCACATTATGAAAGCAGAGATGATAGTGCTACTTCTCTCTGTGTAGCCTGTACTGCTCTCCCTTAATATGCAGAAATGAAATATGCACCATTGACAAATTCATATGCTATTCAGAGAACCTGAACATCCAGTGAAGTCAGAGAAAAAAATAAAAAAGCCCAAAATATTTTCTGCCTGGAGCTTTACAGAAAAACATTATTGATCTCTGATCTAAAAAAAATTGACATGCCATGCTAATAGAACTGTTAATGAAAAGAAAATTTGAGTACTTATATTAGTATAAGAAAAAATGTGCATTAAGGCAAGGGATATTTCCAGGAGTCATTTAATAAAGACAAATCAATAAATTTATTAAGAAAACACAAAAATCCTAATATTTTGTCTCATAAAAGTTATATATTGATGCATAATAATTATACAAAACAATGGGTTTTATCGTGACATGTTCATGTATGAACATAACATAATATGATCAATTAAGAGTTTAGAAATATGTGATGGAAATTTATATAATTGCACAAAGGAATGAATAAATCTTAAATTATGATTGGAAATTTTAAAACTACTTTTTCAATGGCAGATAGAACACACAGAATATTAGTAGAGGTTTTGAAAATATAAACAGTACCATTAACTAAGTTGATCTAGTTGACATTTGTAGAACGCTCCACACAACTGAGTACAGACTCTATCCAAGTTCATACATTTTTTTTCAAACTAGACCATATTCTGAGCTATAAAACAAGTCTTAATTAAAAAGCTTTTAAGTAGCACCAAATTTTCTCTCTGATTACAATGGAATTAGAACATTAAACCAACAAGAGAATGATATCTGAAAAATCCTCCCAAATATTTGTCGAATTAAGACAAAAAACCCACAGAATTGAGATCAACTAAAAAAGGAATAGAAACTATTTTGGACAGAATAAAAATAAACAGACAACATGATTAAATCTGTGGGATGCAGCTAAAACACTACTTAGAGAAGAAAATTTTCCACTACCATATACCTATAAGAATAAAGGTTTTAAAGATCTAAGCTTGTATCATCAGGAACCATAGAAAAAGAGAAAACAAAACCCCAAATAACCACAAGAATGGAAATTTTAAAATAAGGTCATCAAATAAGAAGACATAAAACAGGAAAACAAAAAGACAAAGGAATGATAACACAAGTTGTTTTTTAAAAGAGCAATAAAATTGATAAACTCCTAGCCAGACCCAATCTGGAAAAGAGGAAAAACAAGAGCTGATATTAGGTATTATGGAGTGATAGTTGCTACAGATGCTACAGAAATGTCAACCAGCTTTATGCTCAGACATTTAGTAAGTCCAATGAAACGACAGATGTCTGGAGAAGCACGTATTACCAAGTTCATTCAACAATAAATAGATAATACAAGTAGTCCTATATCTATTGTAGAAATTGAATTTTAGGTAAAAGTATTTCCACAAGGAATACTCTAAGCATAGATGGCTTTACTAATAAATTATACTGAATATTAATAAAGAAATAATATCAATTCTATATGCAATTCATTTTATAAAACTAGCATCATCCTGATTTTAAAAAATGAACAAAAATATACAGAAGAGAATGTAATTAGAAAAGAACTACATATCAATATCAACCAATGTAATTTATAATATTAACAAGCTAAAGGGGGAAAATAATATGGTCATTTAAACAGTTGCAGAAAAGCATCATTCATTCACAAAAAAGAAAAAAAATCAGTAAATTAGAAATGGAAAGAATCTCCTTCAATGTCATAAAAAGCCTCTATGAAAAACACCCACAAGATTAGAACAAGGCAAGAATGTCTGCTCTTACTGTTTATATTCAGCATTTTAGTAGAGGGTCTATTCATTGTAATAAGGCAAAAAAAAAGGCATCCACATTGAAAAGGTACAGTAGTCTTTATTCCAAGATAACATAATTATCTAAGAAACATTACAGAAAGCGAGGAATCAAATCTTGCTAGAATGAATGTTTAGCAGAATTTCAGGATAACAGGTTGTAATAAAAACATTTAGTATTTTTCTATATACTAGTCATAATGAAATATCTAACTTCAAAATACCATTGACAATAATACTATCAGTATGACATACTTAGGCATAAATTTGATAAAGGATTCTAAAGTCCTCTACACTAAAAACCAAAAAATGAAAGGTGATCTAGTTTAATTAAACAGACATCCCTGCCCATTGATGAGAAGATTAATATCCTTAATATGGTAATTTACTCAAATTGGTTTCTATATTAATATAATTTGAATCAAATATTTAGGTTTCATAAGAATCAGTTGATTCTAAAATTTACACAGAAATGCAAATATTTGAATAACCAAAATAACTTTGATAAAGAACAAAGTTGGGTAACTTACACTATATCATTTCAAAACTTGTTATAAAATTATAATATTCAAATGTGGATCATTGAAACTGGATAGAATGTCCAAAATAGCACATGGATATATATAGTTGACTGATTTTTTTTACAAAAGTGCCAAAGCAATTTAATTGGAGAAATGATAATTATTTTTAGTTAATTGAACAACTTGATAGATATAACAAAAGAAATCCAAAAATGTCAAAAGAGAACCCCTCAGACTTTACCTCACAAGCTACAGTATGATTAACATGAAGTGAATTATATACCAACATATAAAAGATAAGTTACTATTTCTAGACACATTAGAGAATATTTTAGAATGCCATACTTTGAAGATCATATATATGAAAAAAGACTTGTATCTAGAATATGCAAATATCTCCATAAGTCAATAAGAAAATAGAGTCCAATTGAAGACAAACAACAAACATGAACAGACATTTCACCAAAGAATATGCAGTCTACAGATGAAAATAAGAACTTGAAAATATTCTTACACCAATTCATTCAAAGAATGTAAGCTAAGCCTCTCTGAGATATCTCTTCATAATTATCAGAGTGGCAAAAAAATGTTTTAAAGACTCTGTTAAACATTGGCATGGTTGTGGAACAGCTAGAATTCTCAAATACAATGTTCGAGAATATAAAAAAAATAGGTTTAATCAAATTGGAAAATACATTGACATTTTAATAGAGTTAAACATACACTTGGCAGAAAAATCAGCCATTTTTTTCTTTGGTATTAGCCATGATAAACGAGAGCATATATTCATAAAAGGACTTGCTTACAAATGTTAACATCAACTTAATTTCTAACAATCAAACACAGGCTACAATCCATATGACCAGCAATAGATGAATGGTTATACAAACATGGTATATCCATACTATGGAATAGTACTCAGCAATGAAAATGAAAGAACTGTGGTTACATATATAATATGAATGAATCTCAAATATACGAAATGAAAGAAACCAAACATAAAAGAATTCATACATTCCAGTTTCATTTATGTAAGTTGTAGAAAATGAAACTAGTTCATAATAATAGAAGGTACAATAGTAGTTCTGTATAGATGTGGGTGAGGGAAGAAAAGAATGGATTGCAAAGAGGTATAAAGAAACTTTTGGAGATATGGATATTTTCATTGTCTTGACTATTATATTGTCTTCCTGAGTACTAATATTTGTCAACACTTATCAAATTGAATACTTCAAATATATATTATTTTCTCTCAATTAATTTGAGGGAAACTAGTAAACTTCATTTACCAAGGGACAAAATTAAAAAAAAAACTGACCATATATTTGCCATAGGATTATAAGTAGACTACATAATGAGTTACTAAAAGCAAATAAGATATAAAACAAATAAGCAATACAGGTGATCCAGTTTTTTCAATGAATGAATATTTAAATAGGTACTCTACAAAAGATACATATATTTTCAATCAATGTAAAAAGTTATTCAGTGTCATTACTTATTAGGGAAACACAAAACTATAGGAAGACAACCATCAAGACAGCTAAAATTCAAGTAATTGCTGACACCAAGTCTTGGGAAGAACAGCAAATGGAACTCTTTTTAATTTTTTTATTCTAATTAATTATACATGACCGCAGAATGTATTTCAGTTCCTCTACACATACAGAGCATAACTTTTCATGTCTCTGGTTGTACACAAAGTAGAGTCATACCATTTGTGTCTTCATATATGTGCTTATGGTAAAAATGGAACTTTTTTTCAGGAATGTTTAGATATTTGTTGTTACAGTCTTGGAAACTTTTATTGATATTTATCAATTCTAAACATATACCCTTTGACCCAGTAATTTCACTTCTGGGTATTAACCAATGAGTGTTGATACATACTTAGAGACACATACATAATATTCATAGTGGTTTTATTTATCATAGCACTAGTCTGGAAACAATCAAATGCCTAATTAAGTTTAGGATAAGCATGAAATGGAATATTATTTGGAAATAAAAATGAACTACTGTCCACATAAGGGTGTGGATAAATTTCATGGGCTTGATGTTGGATGAAAAAGGGCAGAGACAAAAAAAAAAAAAAAAGCATATGCTGTACTACTCCAACCATATAAAGTTTTTGAGATCTACTAATTAGAAGAATTTGTAAGGGAACCTTACAGGATGTGGAAATATAATTATGTGGTTATAAATTACATAGAACAGCAAACTGCTTATTTAACATTTTCCTGTCCACTATATTTTAGTTAAAAAGAAGAAAAAAAAATTCATCTGTAAAAACCTGAAAGTGTAAATTCCTCAAAAAACGGAACCTAAACATGTATATATACACACGTTGGCATACACAGACTCATAAATACAAAACAGATAAATTAATAGATATTTCTGAAAGGATAAACGAGCTAATTAAAGTAAGATTTTTGGGGGGCTTTACCTGCTTTTCAAATCACACCCTTTTGCATTCTTTGAAATTTGTGTCCTGAATAGATATTTTCTATTTTAAACAAGAAAGAAAGGTTATTGGCAAGAAGAAAATATCAACAAAATAGAACACTCCTGTCCTGGAGTCTGCTTAAGTTGTATTAGCCTCTTAACTTATATAACCTAGTTATTGAAATAATTCAGGAAATATTTTTAAATGGCTCATTTTAACATGTAGAGAATTGTAAAGAATTTTCTGATGTTCAGAGTAGGTTTTTTAATCCTAAATATGTATGAATTTAAAAAGACCATCAATGTTTGCTGATCAAATTGTTTCCCAATACACTCCTAACCATTGAGAATCCCTTCGTCCTCATCCCAAAATACCAAGTGAAGAACAAGGAGACTTAAAAGCACTGGTCCCATAATTTAAGGAGATGTCACAGAACAACTATGTTCACCCTTCTGTTGTTACAAGGTTGAGCTTTTACTGTACACATTGGGTAAGCTTTGCTCTTTTTTCTATCAGCTCTTGAAGCTTCCTCTACTTTTTGCCCAGCTATAATTTGGGACATCATTTGTCCAAAAACTTCTTTCATAATAAGAATCCTAAGTCTCAAAACAGCCTACATGTCTCTGTTAGAGACAAATTTGGAGAACTGAAATCACTGATGGATCTTGTGGAATGGCAGCACATTAGCTTTCAATGTATTCTCCAGAGTAATTGAGATAGAACTTGGAGGAAAGCATGTGAGTTTCCTTGCATTGGCTCCTGCTTAGAGACATGAATGCCTATATGGCCTTTCCAGGGATGTTAGGAGCCAATGTTGAAACTGTACTTTAAAGAGCACCAAAGTTAAAATTCACAAGCTAGGGAACAACTTGTTTTCACAGCAATGAGAGCTGGCATAGCAAACACTTCTCTGTGGTGACTTACATACTTATTCAGTGATTTAGACTGCTTCTCTGGCACAGGTCAAATGGCATATTAACATGGGATATAATCCTTTCTCACTCTGTAGGCAATGGCTCAGTATGATATTGGCACCACATTAAGCTTCATTAACCCTACAACACGTTGCCTTCTTACTCTTGGCACTCTCCTGCAGGCTGCAGGCAGTAACCCATGAGTAATCTGATTACCTACAACCGACTGTAGCCGCATGGAATAGAGGCTGACTACAGAGTGGAACACAATTACAGTCTTTTGAGATTCAATTAGAAAGCTGTTGGTAGAGCTTCGTTCAGAATTCTGAAACTGGCTCCAGTAACCCCTCACGAACTGCATGTTTCTTTAAGAGCCCATAATAAATAATCAACTTAAAAAAGCTTCACCTGTTTCTCAAATGCCATTTTGCAATTTGTCCTCTTGAAGTGCATAATAAAACTAAGTTTGCATTTAGAAACAATAATAACTGTTTCTACAGACTCCATGTGGGATAGCGTTTGCCTTCTGCAATGGGAAAACGTTTTTTATCATCCCACAGAGTGTTTTTATTCCTAAGAGCAAAATAATTTCTTCTTTGTGAGTGGACATTGAAAAAAAAGTTAGGGTTGGGATTGTGGCTCAATGGCAAAGTACATACCTAGCATGTGCAAGGTCCTGGGTTTGATCCTCAGCACCATATAAAAATAAACAAATAAAATAAAGGTACAGTGTCCAACTACGACTAAAAAATAAAAACTTAAAAAAAAAAGAAAAGAGTTAGTGTAAAAGTGGAAGAGGAATTTTTGGGAAAGGGAAAGAGAATCAAAGGTGGGGGTGTTAGGATAGGGGCGCAGGGAGGGTACAGATAAATTTCATTATACACGTTTAGAAGCATCACAATGAAACTCACTAATTTTGACAATCAATATACAATAGTTATTAGTACATATTGCATGGGGCAGAACACTCTCAAAGGCTTATTTTTGCTTTAAATAAAACCTGAGGTTAAGGAAAAAATAAGCTTCTAATTTGGAAACTCCAAATCAAGACAGAGATGTTCTAGACTGGATTATGTCATCCTATGACATATCACAAACATCAATCATGTTAGATGTGCTTATCTATAAGCTGTCATTCTTTGCTTGATGATGGTTGGAATACCTAATTGCACATTCCAAATGGAGTGGTTTTAAAATGCACGTTGGAAAAATATAGCACATTTGTAAGATGCTCCGAGTAATTAAAATGTATTTGTTTACTGTATTATTTTTGCCCCACAGCTAAACTCACCTGGTTTATATGTTGTAGATTTCTTCCTGCCCCTTGAATTGTAGAATGCATATGAGTTTTAGAGACCAACTTGAGTTTGAATCCTGGATTTGCCTTAAACTATATGACTTTGGAAATTATTATAATATTTTGAAACTCAGTTGTTTTTGTTTGTTTGTTTGTTTGTTTTTCATTGAAAAAGGGAGTAAAAAAACGTCTGACAGTGTTGTAATAATTAAGAGCTCCTGATGAAGGAAGTGGCACAGGGCCGGGGATGTATTTCACATTCAACATGTGCCTTTCTTACGGAATTTCTAGGCCATTAAAACAATGTAGGTTTGTTTTAAGTTTGTATCTTTATCACTAGGTATCATCCAGTCTGGTATTATGGATATCCATTTTTCTACCATGCAACTAGAGGAATCATTACTAATTATTGAAATGCAATGCTTATAAGCATCTACTTGGATTCCTGAGTTTCAGTAAGTGACATTTATGTTTGAATAAATGTAAGGGTTTTTTTTTTTATGTCTACCGTCCTTTTTTCATGTAAACTGTGAATGTACAATCAATAAATTAAATTGAACCGAATTCCCCAAAACTCAAGCTAACACTTCTGACAAATGCCAGTTTGTTGACCTCTTTGAGGTAAATGCATAGAGAGTTGAATGGTGAAAAATATTCTGGCTAACTGAAAATATCTCCATTTGACTCTGGAAATGAAAAGGTAGCAAATCATTGAAGGCTTGTTAATACTGAAAGGATGTTCAAAGATCTGCCTCTGACGCGGCAGATTACCATGTTTCTGGTGAACTGTCTGGTGTTAGATCCCATTGTAATACTACAGTGCATTTGATACCTAGTGGTGGGGCATCATGCCACCCCTTAGGACCCGGAAGTTAGATAGATGATGGTCTGACCATCACTTAAAATGCTTTAGTCAGACTCATGTTTATCCTCTTTGTGGTCCTACATGACACACTTCACTTTATCATTATTGATAATGAGTTACACTGTGTCAACGGAATGGGCCAAACTAATCATCCATTATTCATCACTAAAAGTTTTAGGAAGATTTTTTCAAATTCATTTTTTATTTTTTTGCTAGATTTCTGTTATTGCAACACATTTGCTAGATTTCTGTTATTGCAATAACTATAGCTGGGTTATTGATACAGGAAAGCCAAATGGAGCCCTGAGATTCCAAAGTTACTAGTCTTCAGGGATGCCTTTCAAAGAATAATCCTAAGAAAAACATGGGCATAGACGTGGCTCAAAGAGTAGAGAGCTGGTATTCATTATTTTTTATTCTTGTTTTTACTTGACCCTTAGACATAGCCACATCACCAATGAGGAGTATAGATCAATACCAGTTCAGATGACAGAAAGAGAATGTCTTATGAGGTTGGTATAAACTTTTCAAGCATCCGATAAAATATGTCCTTTAAAAAATTACAGAAATTCAATTTGTAGGTTGTTTTGTTAATATTGTTCATGACTTTCATGAACCAATTTTGCTATTTTCTTTCCTTCCTTCCTTCATATTAATTCCCCCCCACCTCTCTCAAATCTCTCTATTTCCTCCTCCTTTTGCTTGCTGTCAAATAATCATCAGAATAAAGTTTGGCAGACAATTTGTATTCTCATTTGGTTTCAAATTTTGCCCCATTTCCCCCTCTTTCCTCATCCATGCCCAAGACCCTGTTGCTACTGCCTGGGTTAATAGGTTTCAGGTTTTTCTCCAGGATCTTTCCCTTCCTACCCATGCCAATTACTCCCATCAATGAATTTTCCTCTTTTTCATACCAATGTCTTTCATAAACACCAGTGGCAGACTCCAGGGTCTTTTCTTACTCTCAGGCCAGGCTCAGTGCATACTAGCACTCACTTCACAACATAAACTCATTCTAAAAATGTTAGTAAATAAGACAGATTTCACTGAAGCTTAATGTTAAGGTACATTTATGCCATCTGATCAAACTGTGTCTGCAGGCTCTCCAATAGAGTATCTCTGTTGTTCTCCCAAAGTTATTGTTGCTAGGTACTACTGCATCCTTTCCTTTTCTTTTAGAAAAAAAAATGTTGCAGTAAACCTTCATAACTCTCCAAATAAAAAAAAAAGGGGGAGCTTTGGAGAGGTTCAGTATACCTGAGGTCAAAATTGAGGGGTAGATAGAACTGGAATAGAGAACAATTCAGCTGGGCCTCTGAAGTCCTTGCTTTTCCCAGTCAACTGGCATGTGAGGTAATTTTAGATGCTGGTTAAGTTGGCTTTCAAAATTTCGGAAGTTACATATTTATTGTAATATGTATTTGAAAATATACAGTACAACAAACACAGGATTTCATAGGTACTATTGCTTAATTTAACCAAAGCAAGTGAGTCAATTAAAAGAGATTTTGAGATATATTATTAATTAATTGATAGTACAAATGTTTTATGGATATGGAAAAGATATGAGGATGCTATTCAAATGAATAAAGTTGAGGAAATGCTGTCTCTGACTATATTATTTTATAGTTCTTTCAGCTGCTTTTTGAGCACTGTATTTAACTTGAATAGTCTCTTGCTTTTGTGCTATCCTCCCCATCTAAAATGTCCATCTTGCTCCATTTCTTGCTGAAATCCTGCGTAAGTGACATCACTGTTTCGATTAGCTTTTTCACTTCTGTGACCAACAGACCTGACAAGAACAATTAAAGGAGGAAAAGTTTATTTAGAGGCTCAAGGTTTCAGAGGTCTCAGTCCACAGGAGGCCAACTCTATTGCTCTGGGCCCAAGGTGAGGCAGAACATTGCGGCATAAGGGTGTGGTAGAGGAAATATCATGGCATTGGGAAACAGAGAGAAAGCTCTGTCTAACAAGGACAAAATATATACACCAAAGGCACAGCCCCAATGACCTAGCTCTTCCAGTCACACCCTGCCTGCCTGCAATTAAGCTCAGTTGATCCCTATCTGGGGAGTAATGCACTGATTAGGTTACAACCCTTATAGCCCAATCACTCTAAACTTTCTTGCACATGAACTTCTGGGAGACACCTCATATCTGAGCCATAGCACCTACCTCATAAAACCTTTCCCAGTTGATCCTATTCTCAAGATTCATTCATGCAAAGACCTGATGGTGAGGATCCACTCTGTGGATATTTGTTGCTGTGTTGCTCCCTTCTGTTTACCTAGTAGATTAAAAACTCCCTCATACATCTCTAGAACTTCATTTTCCATAGCACTTTGCCTAGTCATAAGCATCAATAGAAAGATGGTATGGGGAAAGCTGATGGTTATTGTTATTTGTCAACTTTATTGGCTTGAGGAATGGAAGACAGCTGGTAAAACATTATTTCTGATGTTTTAGAGGGTTTATAGAAGAGATTAGCAGTTGAATTGGTAGACTAGGTAAAGAAAATCATGTATCCATGTGGGTGGGCATCATCCAATGCTCTGATAGCCTGAGTAGAACAAGAAGGCAGAGGAAGGGCAAGGTTGGTCTCCCTGCTTCAGCTGGAACATACACTTTCGCCTGATCTCCAATATCATAGCTGCTGGTTCCCAGTCCTTTGGGTTAGGGCTGGAACTATACCACTGCCTATCCAGGGCTTCCAGCTTGCAAAAGGCATATTGTGGGGCTTCTCAAATTCCAAAGTTGAGCAAACCCTTCATAATACATCTCTTTCCATTCTCTTTCTATACATTTCTCTCCCACCCTTTGTCTGTCTGTCTGTCTCTCTCACTCTCCGTACACACACACAAACACACACACACAATGCACACACAAACACCACTCCTTTCAGTTTGGTTTGCCTATAGAATCTTAATTCAAAAAGGAAGTCACGGAGATTGGAGACTTGGGTTCAAATCTCACCACCTAAAATTTAGTATCTGTGAAACCTCAGATAAACAAAATTTGAGTCTCTGCTTTTATAACATAAAATATAAATTTAACATAAATATTATATTGTAGCAGAGAGTCAATATCCATTAGTACTTTTATTTACAGCTCCAATAAATATTTTCTAGATAAATAAAAAATGTACTAAAAAGATTGACAAAAACTCTATTGATTTATTTAAACTTTAGTCCTAATTGTTATATGACCTTAAATATAATTTGATCATTAAGTAGATAAAGAATATTTAATAAAAGGATTAATTTGCTCAAATGTTCATGAATTTGCATTAGGCCTTTTTTGATGTACATGATTACCAATTTAAAATAGTATAAGAATCTTAAAAAATATAAAAATGTGTGTGTGTTTATGTGTGTGTGTGTGTGTGTGTGTATGAGAGAGAGAGAGAGAGAGAGAGAGAGAGAAATTTTTTTCAATCAACTATACGGTCTCAGGGGTTAGGATTTGGTTCCAACATAGGAGAATCTGGCTGCACAAATAATGTCACCAGGGTTCTGTCTGTCATTCTCCAACCCCTTCCCTCTGTGTTGGCTGCTTGCTGAGGTATCTTTCATGCAGTGTAGACAGTCCAGAAGCAGCACTGGGCTTACCCCATCCTTTCAACTAGTATCTTCAGGTGGAAGCCTTTCTATCGGTACATGTTTCAATACCCAAGGATTCTCACTAGTTTTTACTGAGGTACATGCCCACCCTGAAACTATCAATGGTTCCCACATGTTGGGTCCCTCTGATCACTCTGATTGCCTCACTGGTACATGGTTTGGTGGAAGAGACCTTGACTGAGACCTGTCAGTTCCAGAAGAGAAGGGATGTTGGACACCTATGAAATAGCACATACTGTGTCTAAAGAAAAGTGAGGTGGAATGAGCACAAGCACTCTAGGTCTGCTGTAACAGAAGCTCTTAGGGCCTCACATATATTTCCTTGGCATTTACCATTTCAGGGTCATGCTGATAATATCCTATAGCAAATACCATTATATCCACATGGGACTTTCTCTTGGCCAGGGTACAGACAAATGGAAAGTGAGGAGGATTCAATTGCCCTCTCTGGTGATTGGGTAGTGGTGAGGATACATACCACAGTTGCTTCCTTCCTCTGATGGATACCTTGGAGACATGCTTTTCACTGTCTCCCAGAGTTCCCTAGGAAGACTGAACACCAGTTACCATAGTAGTGCCCCACTTGATAATACACCATTAATCAGCTTCTGTCTCCTTTCTTGCTTCACTCTCCATTTCCCTTCTCCTTAAGATAATTTCTTACAACATTGATTCCTTGCACTGATCTCCTGATCTTAGGGTCTGCTTTTGGGGGAATTTAGATTCCAGTATCTTCACTCCTCCCCACCCCCCAAAAATCTTAAGAAACCTTCAGTTTATCCCCAAGATTTCTGGGTGGAATTGGTTCATCACAATTAATTTCATGAAGACTGAATAATTACATGATTATGGTTATTTGTCTGTAATATGTGAAAACAGGGAAAAATCCTCTAGAGGTGTCAACATCCTAATAAAGATTGAAAACACGTTAGGTAGGATTCAGGTGAGGAACAGCACTAATATGATTTTTTTTCTCACCCTTCCAGTTGAAAATTCCTGCCTTTACTGTCATTTTAAGGGGCATCTGAGACCCATGAAAGCATTTTGAACCAGATTTTCAAACACTTAGCTCAAATATATGTTCAGTTTTTTAAAGGTGATGCAAGAAGAAAAAAAAAAACACCACTATGTTCACCATTCTAATGTGTCATTTGGAAACAGCGTTTGCCCTTTGAGTCAATAGCTTTTTACAAATTAGATATGTTGAAATACAGAGAAGATAAACTTATACATATGTATTCAATAAATACTGTGAAATTCTTGCTGTTACCAACTATGAGGTTACGAAACATGGAGAGCATAGTTTTAATTCTCGAGATATGTTTAATCTAGAGGCAAGAAAGGATTTAATAAGTAAAGAGAGTGCAGGAATCTGACAATATACGTGAAGGTTAGTGTGATCAAATACTCTTTTGAGGTTAGATAATGTAAAATTAAAATAGCCAAGGAAGACAAGTCCGACATGAAAACAGAACAATGGGAAAAACATAGAATATGTTCTGGCAGCCGCTAAGTTGATCAGCTTAGCCAATAAGGCTTAATTAGGAATGGCCTACCCCAGATGTCCCTTACTCATGCGATCTGGATATCAGGGATTTTGAAATACTGGTTTTTCATCATTTGCATTTGGATGCTGGGAAGGCATGAAGAGTGAAGGGGCAGTGAGGTTACAAAGAAAGAATTCATGCTGAGATTTGGGAAAAGATCTGAGGTTGTGGCCTCATTGAAAGTTCATGAGGGTCCTCTTTGCAAGAATCTTCTCTCAGAGGCCCCTTAATGTTGGAATATCTCATAGTTCTGTTTTGTTTCTTTCTTAAAATTTAACTACAACCATGATAATTGCTAATGTCTTTAATTATCATCTG
Source organism: Marmota flaviventris (assembly GCF_047511675.1). NCBI lineage: Eukaryota > Metazoa > Chordata > Mammalia > Rodentia > Sciuridae > Marmota > Marmota flaviventris. The sequence continues at coordinate 82,785,807 of NC_092508.1, forward strand.
TATGCTGGCAACTCTCCAGGTGGCTTTTGAATCCAGAATTCTCTCATAAGTTGAAGACTAATTTTGTAAAACTCTTTAGTCAAAATCTCCATTTGGATGTCTAATAGACACTTCCAACTTAGCATACCTAAGATAGAAATTCTGTTCTTTTTGCATAAAACTTATCTTACCTGTAACATTCATCATCTCATTTAATAGCAACCCAGCTTCTAGTTGCCCAGTCTTGAGATCATTTTCAAATCTTTTCTCTGATAACCACACATTTGAGCTAGCATGAAATCCTCTTCATTCTCTTTTCAATGTGTATACAGACCACATCTCATCATTGCCCACCTGCATATTGTATTAACCTTGTACTGGTATGCAGTCTCTTATCCTTGTGTTACCTTAAGACTATTGGTAATTTCCTTACAGTGCAGGTAAATGTTTGAAACCCTGTAATAACCTCCCTATTTCTCAGAGTAAAAATGGACGGTATGATATCACCAGAGTGTCCTACCTGCCCCATGTGATGTGGCCTCCTGTCCCTCTCCTATTGCTTCTCCCTCGACCAACCTGCACCAGAGCATGGCCTCCTTCCTATTCCCAGAGCTCAAACAGCCCTGTCCTGGTTTAGAAATTTTATTCAAGTTATTTTTTCTGCTTTTCATGTCTTATTTCAAATATTTGTTTGCCTTATTGTCCCAGCTCCTTTAGCTCTTGACTCAAATACTATTTTTTCTGCAAGGCCCAACCTCCTATTTCACCCGCCACAGCCTCCACTCTGCAAGCCAAAATGGGCATCCTCATTCTACTCATCAACATTTTCCAACATTACTGACATTTTACTTTTTCCTACATTGCCCCTATATTTTTCCTCCTTAATAGCACCTATCAACTGCTAACATTTATCCTTTATTTTCTAATGATATATTTTTCACTGTCTTTACTTGGTGGAATAGAAGCTGCATGCAGGCAGAGGACTCTCCCTATTTTATTCCCTGGTGTTTCCTGTGTCTGTTCTCTATTACTGAGTAACAAGTCACTGATAAATGGATAAATGTCATGTCTTGAGACAGCAGCACACATTTATTAGCTCACAGTTCTGTATGGATCTGAAGCCTGGCACAGGACATCTGGATACTCTGCATAGGGTCTCACAAAGTTGGCATCAAGATGTTGGCCAGGCTGGGCTCTTATCTGAGGTCTTAGAGAAGAATCCACTTCCAACTTCTTAATCTTGTTGGCAGAGTCCAGTTCCTTGCAGTTGCAGAGCTGAGGTCTCCATTCCTCACTGGCTATCAGCCAGAGTTTCTCTTGGCTCTTAAAGGCTTCCAGCATTCCTTCTCACACATGACCCTTCCATTTCCAGACTTGCAAGGAAACATTGGGTCTTCTTAAACTTCAAATCCTTATCATTTCCCTTTTGGCCTCAATTTCTGATTTTAAGGGCTCAGGTGATTCTATTGGACCCCCCTGGACAATTTAAAATATTTTTTTCCCTTCAATTTCAACTTACTAGTAACTTTAATTACACCAGCACAATCCTTTTTGCCATCTAACTTAATATATTCCCAAGAGTAGTGTCAAGGAGGGAAGTTCATGGGGCCTAAAATTCTGCCTACCATAGTCCCCAAGTTCCCAAAACTGTGACTTTCTAACATATAAAATGAGTGAATGCTTATGGGACAGTGATAACATGTTACCAGTTTTATTTACAGAAAGTTGGCTCTTTGCCCATTATATTAGGAAGTTACTGAATCTTTTCAATTTAGGCATATGGAAATGTAAAGAAGTGCTTGAATTTTTTTTCCATCTTGGAAGAGAGATGAATCAAGAAATGGGAGACAAAGGAGAAAGGAAAAGATAGAGATCCAGGAGTGATCAAGGTCAGGCAAGAATGAAAGAATGCCCGAAGCCATACGCATGGGTGCTTCTAACTTTCTGTTCACACAAACTGGAAATAGAGATTTTCCACCTTTGTTAATATTGTCAGTCCCAAGACTCTCACTTTTGTATGCCAGATGTGGTTTTCCAGGCTCTTAGAGCTGTAATTGCTTAACAACCCAGACACCCTTAGAGGTTTGCATGTACCTACAGACACAGATCCATGTCTATTATAGGAGTTCTGGTGGGTGCAACATGTTCACAAGGGCAGCCAGGGACTATGAGGCCTGGGATGGAATCCATGGCTTTTTCCCCTTTGTTGGCAATAACATATTATCATTTTATCTTTATTGCATTTAAACACAAGATATTTGAACTTAAATATGAGAAATTACTTCATTTCCTACATGAATGCTTAAACTCCATAGGGAAATTGACTTGGTAATTATAATAATGTTTGACTATCAGAAAATTTTAGATTAATTGAAAATGATAAATTAGTCATTTTTCAGTCTGTATCTGGCTTCACGCAACCATGAATATGCTGCCAGTTTAGAACTTATCAGAGTGAACTCTCAGAATTCACATTCAGGGTGTAGGGGTCCAGCTGGCCGGTCTTTTTATTTAGCATCCCCATTTGGCTCTTTCAACCAGTCAACTAGGAGAATCCTTGCCCTGACTGAGATGATGGCTTTGGGTGCCCTCCAAAAATTACCATGGCCCTTCAGTTTCTGATGAAATTATGCTAGAAAAAGAACTTCATGTTGGAAATCCATAAAGGTTCTTCAGTCAAGAATCAGGAGTTTGCTTTCTCTCTTTTCTCTTTCTAATTTTGTCACTTCTTCCTCTTCCTGTTATTATACAATCACGTGTTGAACATTTTCAGAGATGACAGACACAGGTTATAATTCTGAGGCACAGATCTGAGAATGGGTTCAAATAGTTGCAACTTACTGGCTGAATTCTGGTAAAGAAAGTTGTCTTGGTGAGAATACTTTTGGGAGATTGGGGGATGACTCTGATCTGGAGCAAGAGCGGGTAAACTATCGTCTCTATATGGCCTTCAAGTTAAGACTCTTTCACATTTTTAAGTAGTTGTGGTGAGGCGCTTAAAACATTGTGACACATCAAAATCATATGAAATTCAAATTTTGGAGTCCAGCGTGCTTAGTTGGAACATAGTAAGACTCATCTGCTTCCATATTGTCAGTGTCCACATTGGTAGAATTGAGCAGTCATGATCTATAAAGCAAAAAATATTTATTTTCTTGTCCTTTACAGAAAGAGTTTTCCATCACTTGGCCTCTGAAAAACGTTTAAGAAACCTCAGCACCACATACAAAAAAAAAAAAATGTTTGGGGCTGGGGATGTGGCTCAAGCGGTAGTGCGCTCGCCTGGCATGTGTGCGGCCCGGGTTCGATCCTCAGCACCACATACAAACAAAGATGTTGTGTCTGCCGAAAAGTAAAAAATAAATATTTTTAAAAAATTCTCTCTCTTTCTCTCTTTAAAATAATAATAATAATAATAAAAAAAAAAAACGTTTAAGAAAGAGGGTATAACTGTGGGTTGTTGTCCAGGAAGTGAAGCATACTAGCCAATTTTAGAGCACCAAGGATGTGGTGATTTGGTTCAAGAGTTTGTGGACTGGGTTCTTTGGTGGGAAGAAGGAAGGGCAATGGAAAGAGATGGGTGATACATCCCAGGGGCTCAGCCTTGACAACATAGGGCGCTTGTTCAAGAAATGAGTTGTCTGTGTGCTATGCTAAAACAGGATTAGAATTCTTATAGTTCCAAGAGATAGAAATCCTACTCTAATTTAAAATGCATGGAAATTTATTAGCTTGTATGTTGGTTGTCTCAGGGGCTCTAGATCATTCTCCAAGCTTTGTTGATTTGTGTAACTTTATTTTGCAAAAATGCTATTTGCAGGTGGTAGGTAAGATGATAGCTAGCACCAGCAACAGAGCTTTTAGTTTGAGTAATCTTATTGAGGATTCTGATGGCTTGGTATGATTCTCATATTCATCCCTGAAGCATTTCCCCGAGGATGAGATAGGAGTAAAGAATTATAATTAGCAAAATTGGGTGACCAGAAATAAGGGTTTCTGTTACCATAAAAGTGGGAAAAGTTCTGGCGAAGGAAAGATAGATGTTTGTTTCAGGGGGAGAGAGCAGCATCCATATGGCCATCTCAGGGAAATTCATCTGCAATACACAGAGAATGTGGCTTGAGCCCTTAGAGTGTGTGGCCCATTTAGCTTGGTCCAATGAACAGAAAGACATACAAATAGGTATAATTCAATGAAGTTAAGTGTTAAAATGTAATCTTATGGTGAGCTCTTAGAATGCTTAACATAGAAGTGGTGTTTGAGTTGGGTCTTTGGGTAGGTAGAATTCCATAATTTTTAATCAGATAAAAGTTTCTAGGCAGATAAAACAGAGTATGCAGAGGAATATGAATTTGAGAGAGAAGTAGTGAGTAGTTCATTGCTATTGGACAGGAGAAGGCAAAATGTTAAATGTTAATTTGTTGAAGTATTTACTCTGTTCAAGCACTAAGCTAGGGTGCTTTCAATTCTCTGTTTAATTTGATGTACAGTAGAACCCATAACACCTGGTTATTCTGAAGGTGAAAAACTAGGTTAGGTCATCAAAAGAGGAATGTAGGATGACTAAGGTTTCTTACTGAGATAAATGTGTAGAGAGTGGTACTTTCAATGGAGGTAGAGATGAAAAAAAGTAGGAGAGTAGGCATATGATTAGTAGGGAAGGTAATGAGTTCAGGTTTGGAAAATTTTAATTCACAGTGCCCATGTGATAATCAAGGGGCAGTATTTAGTTGGCAGCTGAAAGTATGGGTCCAGTGCTCAGAGAATTAATTTGGGAATTTTCCATCTACTCTTCTTCCAGTATTCTCAGAAGCTTAATAAAGCCACTTGAATTGTTCATTGTACAGCTTGAGAATTTCTCAAAACCCATTCCTTCTGCTTATTTATGCCATCCAGTTCGTATCCTGACTGCCCAGGAACCTCTACTACTGCATGGAACTATCTTATGGCAATCTCCCATTCTGGATTTAGATGGCAGCTTTTGCATTAGCTACTCTGCTGGCTTCAATCCTTTGTTTACTTCTTACGTTTAGCCACCTCTTCTTTGATTGGACCCTGATCTTTCTAACACTCTATTTTTAGATTCTGATCAGTGGCCCAAATCGACACAAAGATGAGAACAACTTTTCCCTTTTCCCACATCTCAGATCCCTAGCTGTATTTCAGCTCTAATAAATTAGAATCTCTAGAGGGTGAAGTCCAGAATGTCTTTTCTTTTCTTTTTCTTTTTAAATAACACCCTAATGATTCTTCTCACACTCTTAAATTTGTGAATGAATTTAAAGCAAGAAGAAAAGAAATCTATCATGGGAACTGGACTATTTAAAAAAAAAAACATGGTTTAAAATGTTAAGAATAATATTTCCATCAAAACATTTTTTAAAAGAAATTTAATACATATTAATTGTATAATGCTTTAAAAATTAACACATAAATATGAAAACAAAGCTATCTACAATTCTATACAAAAGAAGATTGTTAAAGTTGGTATATAATTTTTCCATTTTATTCTGTAGGCTTTTTTTGTAATATTTATGTGTAAATATGGGCTCAACCTTCCTATAGCTTGTAGTAGATTTTCTTCATTCAATGTGTCAGAGGCATTTTTGAATTTCATTTAACTTCCTTAAAAATGTTTTTGAATATATGTATAATTTTCTAGCTTACAGATGTATTTTATATACCTGTAAATAACCTTCTAATGTTGACTATGGCTTGTTTTTGTGTTTAGGCTACTTTGCTAATTCTACTACTCCTGAAATAGAAATAGAAATAGAATCCTTGTTATCTTCAGATTTGTGTTTCTAGTGACCTCCTTGTTATCTTCAGATTTGTGTTTCTAGTGACCAGTCCTGTGATCCTGCGTTCAAACAACCATAGCATTGTCAAAAGCATTTTTAACAGCTCAGTGGTAGGAACAGGAACCAGGTTGAGGAATAATAGGATCTAATGAAGTTGTGAGTGGGAATGTAAATTACACTTTGAAAAATCATGGGTAAAGGAAAGTGCAAGGAAAATATAACTGCTTAAAAGGAAACAAACTCACAACAACAACTACAACAAAAAAATTGAGAACATTGTTTGGGGTGAGAAATACTTGGTCAAATTTGCTGGCTGAGGGGAACCAGTGTGGGCAGTGAAAGATTGAAACTATAAGAAGTAGGAATTCTCAAAAATCAGATTTTCAGGCAATAGGGAAGGATCCAGTGTTGGGTATGGAGGAAAGTTTGCCTCAGAAAGGACGAAAGAGGAGGCTTTCTCTGACAATAGAGGGCAAATCCATGCATGAATGTAGTGGGGTGAAGCAGAGGGACTTGGATGCATTCTGACTGGACATCATCGCCTTGGTGTGGGAAGCAAGGCCTTCTGCCAGGAAAAGGTGGGAGGGAAGAAGGAGCCTGCTGGTGTGGTGACAGAGCCTGCAATGTGCTCACTGGCAAGTGGAAGACTAAATGAAGGGAGAAGGAGCTGAGGAAAATGAGCACTACACAACCATAACCATTCCAACAAGGTGGGTTTCTGTGAGGCCAGCCCATCAATAAAGGATTCAAAAGCTGAAGACTGCATTGGTTTTGGATTAACTAGGCAGATGCACTGAAATGTCAAATGGCATTGTTCTTTGCTCCTACCCATCTATATTATTTTAGTGGCAGTCTCACATGGGCTAGCACCCTCTTCTTTCTATTGTGTAGTTTTGTTATGGTAATTGTGTTATTCAACCATCTACCCTTTGTGCACAGACTCTCAGCACAGCTGTGAGACACATGCAGTTTGTGTCCTCTACCTTTCCACCTCCTCACCTGCACGGCTACCCCAACATGTGCAATGCACAAGCTGGCAGAGCCGATGACAACGCACTTGTGGCCTGTGGTCTTAGAAATGCTCCATCCTTTAAGTGCTTCTTCCTTTCTGCTGGATGTTCTCTGATTTTTTTATTGATACCAACCTATTATGGTCTGGATCTGAAATGTCCTCCAAAAACTCACGTGTTAGAGGCAAGGCAGCAATGTTCAGAGGTGAAATGGTTGAATCATAAGGAATTTGACCTCATCAGTGCATTAATCTCTTTAGTAGTTCAATAATTTGAATGGCTTACTAGGAGGTGATAACTGTAAGCAGGTAGGCAGGTAGGGTAGGAGGAAGCAGGTCACTGTGGGCGTTGCCTTGGGGACTGTTATCTGTCCCTGGGCCCTTCTTCTCTCATTTTCTCTCTTTCTCTGTCCCCAGGTGCCATAACCTGAGCTGCTTTCCTCCATCAAGCCCTTCTGCGGGATGTTGTGCCTCACCTCAGCTCCAAAGCAATGAATCTGGCTGATCATAGACCAAATCCTCTGAAACTGTGAGCCAAAATAAATCTTTCTTCCTCTAAGTTGTTCTTGTCAGGTATTTTTGTCACAGAGATGAAAAGCTGACTAACACACAGCCTATTTATAAAATATTGCTGGATTAAAGGACTAGCTACTCTGAAAGAAGAGGAGATGGCATGAGGAATAGTTAAGGAAACAGGGTTGCCTGAGAGACATGAGAACAGGACTTATGGAAGGGTAGCATGAGGAATAAATTCTTTGGGGATAATCAGAACAGGGATGATGTGCCTTTCATTGTTTAGCTTTCTGTGCTGTAGTAATGATTCATACAACCATCATTAAAAGTTGGGTACACACAGAAAATGAATGAATGGAGGGTGAGAGAATGGGCTAAGGGTTTTTCATTAGTAAATGAAAACTGATTGATTTTTTTTTTTTTTTTTGGCAGGGGAAGGCAAATTAGATTGTCTCAGTTTCCACATTTGTGATATAGGTATAATGACATTTACCTTGGAAGATTGTTGTAGGTCTCCCAAATAGCTATTATTCTGTTTCTTGGTATGTGAGATAAAGTATGTGATTCTTGGTATGAGTTAAATTGATTGCGATAGACAAACCAAAGTTATAAGCAGATATTGACAAATGTATTAATGGTAAGAATTTTTATGCCAATTTTTCTATTGGGAAATATTTTTAACTTTATGAGGGGTCTTAGGTGCCTGAGTTTAGAGCACTTTTCATCCATGATAAAAGATTTTTGTTTTTGTATTATAGTTTATGTCATATTTTATGGCCTGACTTGGCAGGACATGGCTAAATGGAATTTAGGGAGGTAGAACTATAGACTCTAAGACCCAGAACTAGACCTACTTGATGCAGTGAAGCAGGTTATGGTGATAAACCCATCTTCATGTACTGGGGTCAAGTCTAATCTAGAGGTAGAGCAATAGTTGAAATATGCAGCAAAAGACTCTCATATTAGTAGTCCAGGTTACAGAGGTCCAACAGAAAATGCAAAATGACCTTGGCACCTGGATGGAGCAAAGTAATGACTACTTATGGAAATCCTAGAGAGGGAAACATTCGGCATTTAACAAGATGATTTAATGGCTAATTTCAAAATTGTTTATCTGCAGAAAAAAAAAACTTTTGGACCACGGTGATGAATAAGCAATAAGAAAGACCTCAAAATTCCTAGAGGAATGAAGTGTAAACTACAGGTAATCAGGATTAGAATCTAGGCATGAAAAGTCAGATTAAGGACTGAGAGGACAGGAGTTTATAACAAGATACAAATGGAGTTGAGCATCAGAGCTGATTCAGTAACAAGAGGAAGAAGATGCTGAGCTCTGCATTGGAGTGTGTAAGAGCCATATTTCTCTGATCCCGCACTATATACAAACCAAAGGTCATTATTAGTTCTAGCACACGTGATCTTAGCACAAGGAAACCTCATCTGTGGGAGGAGGGCAATCCACTGGGAATAGTAGAGATAGGGCCAGAGTTTGACAGATAGATTGGGCCAAAAATGCTGCTCCTACCTTTCCCATGTATCAATGGAAAGTCAGACATATCAGACCTTCAGACCTGGAAATGATCCTTTTTTTTTTTTTTCCCTTGCAGGGGGCGGTACCGGGGATTGAACTCAGGGCACTTAACAACTGAGCCACATCCCCAGCCCTTTTTGTATTTTATTTAGAGACCGGGTCTCACTGAGTTGCTTAGGGCCTCCCTAAGTTGCTAAGGCTGGCTTTGAACTTGTGGTCCTCCTGCCTCAACTTCCTGAACCACTGGCATTACAGGCATGTGCCACCGTGCCTGGTGGAATGATCAATTTCTTTTTTTTAAATTTGTTTTAATTAGTTACACATGACAGTACAATGATCTTGATATATCATACATTTGAATCAAATGGGGTATAATTTCTCATTTTTCTGAGTGTACAGTTGGCAGAATCACATTGGTCATACAGTCAGGTATATATATACAGCAATAATAATGTCTATTTTATTCTGCTGCCCTTCCTATCCCCCCTTCCCCTCCCCTCCCCTCCCATCACTTCTCTCTACCCAATCTAATATGACACACTTCTTTTTTTTTCTTCCCCCTCACATCATCATACATGTATTCTGTATAACGATGAGGGTCTCCTTCCATCTTCCGTGCAATTCCTCTTCTCCCTCCCTTTCCCTCCCACCTCTCTTCCCTATCTAGAGGTAATCTTCTTCTCATGCTCTTCCTCCCTACCCCATTTTGAGTCACACCCCCTTATATCAGAGAAGACATTCGGCATTTGTTTTTTAGGGATTGTCTAACTTCACTTAGCATAATCTGCTCTAATACCATCCATTTCCCTGCAAATGCCATGATCTTGTTATTTTTTAGGTCTGAGTAATATTCCATTGTGTATATATGCCACATTTTTTTATTCATTCATCCACTGAAGGGCATCTAGGTTGGTTCCATAGTCTAGCTATTGTGAATTGTGCTGCTATAAACATTGATGTGGCTGTGTCTCTGTAGTATACTCTTTTTAGGTCTAATAACAAATCTGTAGCTGGCTGCTTCATTCAGTCAACACACATTTGTACTGTCATCTGTCCCCTTGTGTCCAAACTACTCAACTGGACGTGAAAAGTCCTCCATGGTGCAGCCCCTTCTCCTGTTTCTTCTTTCCTTGATATCTGTGAAAGGCCTACTCATCTTGCAAGACCCAACTAAAATGTCACCTTGTCAATGGTTTTTATCTAACTCCCCAAGGCAACATGAATCACTCCTCCTCCATTCTCTCCTCACAGTCCAAACTGCTCTTCTTAATCCATCATGTCATAACTTCATCATCTACAACTGGACAGGACAAAAGACTGCCTTATCAATTGTTTCCCAGCACCTCATTTTGTTCTTACTGTTGTCTCATGTGGTGGCCCAGTGAGGATATCATGACTTAGTATGTTAGAATGACCTGCCCAAGGATATCCAGCTAGTCTGGAGCAAAGCTAAATCTGCTCCAGAAACCAGGTTACCTGACCTCTAATCCAGTGTTTTCATACCACTTTGTTACACCTTCTACCTAATGACTATTGTGATCTTTTAAATTTTATAGCAACATTTAGACATTAATTTGCTTATTTGATGCTTACTCTTTTCCTCCAGCATAGGAAAAAGAAGCCTCATTGCCTCTTAGATTCCTCTCACATGAAGTGTTAAAAGTCTCAGGCAGCCATTGAAAGATCCTCTAAAGTGTGCTTCTGATTTTGCTAGTAGACCCTTTGTCCACATAGAACACAATGCTAGCTAGTTGACATCATTATCAAAGCAACAGGGAAAAGCCAATGTGACCATGCTGGTCATTGCTTGCATTGCTATGGATGCCTCCTGCAGCTTTTGAAAAACATTTGAGTTCTCCCTAAAGGAATTCTACTAATGTGGATGATGTATCACTGTCCTTTCTTTTACATATATGTCTTAGGAGTGAAAAGTATGGAACTTGGAAGCAGGAGGCCACCTACGGCATTGTGAATTTTCTTTCTCAATCAGAGTCTTTGTCTAGCTGGCATAGCTATTTGCTTACCATATGAAAGCTTTATACCACAGTATATTGTAAAGAAAGGCATTTTCTGTAACCAGTCATTTCCCCAAAGGAAATTTTATAGGGATTCTGGGATGAAACACTTTTCTTAAGGAAACCACCAGTGTGGATAGGTCACATTTCACTCTTTTTTTTTTTTACAAGGACAGGGGTCTGCATAAGACCATATGGCACCATGTGGACATTTTAAAAGCAACACTTGTTTCATAAGTTACCCTTTAGTGTATTAATAAGAGCCCCAGTGACTTGAATGATTATATCTTCCTCAATTGCAATGTAAGTAAGACACACTCTCCTATGTGCTTATGAAAGTTTTTCTTTAGAGAAGATATGTTTCCTGGTAGAAAAAGATGTTCTCAAAACTCTCTTGATCACAAATACTCACATGGTTAGGGAACTTTCTGGAATAAAATATTTCTAGCCCATTGGCCTGATGCACTGCATTGGAAAATGCCTTTCTAAATCTAATTAGTTACATGTGTAGAAATAAATGTGGGACTCTGTAATTTAAGATTTTTTTGTGTGCACATTTTATAATGAGAATGGGGAATAGAATTTCTCAGTAGGGTACAAGGAATAGGTGTCTGTAGGCCTGCAATTATATAGAGTAGCCCTGGAGTTTATGAGCAGATAGAACTATGTGGCTAGTCTCAGGGCTCACCACACTCTGAGACAGGCTTAGGTATTCTGCATTTGCTTGGAGCATGTGTGTGTGTGCATGTGTGTATAAAGTACCTTAAAAGAAAGAATATTTTTATTTTCTCTACATAAAAATAATGCTACATTAACTTCAAAAACAAATAAAAAGAAAGTACAAACAGACATATTTATAAGGAAGGTGCAAGAAATTTTATGTGGTTGAACTCCATGAGTTTTTAAAAGTTAATTATATTTAGCATTGTGCCTCAAACAAGACCCACTGGCAAATGTTCTTTTTTATGACAAATTGCTTGTCTGAATTATGTATTTTTTGTTTTATATTATGTAGTAAAGACAAATATATTGAATTCCTTTAAGGATGCTGGAATATTACAAGATTGGTGTTGAAGACTGATGATTGCCATAGTTGTTCCCCTCACTCCCAAGCATTCTTATCTTATGTGACATTGTAGCTCCTTTCCTTGGAAGATGGTTTCTTTTCCCACCCCTTAACCTAGGATGACCTTGGAGTTTGCTCTGGCCAACAAGCTATGTCAGACATGATGAAGTGCCAGTTCAGACCTTAAGCTTCAATATACCTTGTACTTACAACTCTGCTCTTCTTCTTGGACACTTACTTTCACCCCAAGATTAAAAGCCCAGGCGTGTCTGCTGGAGAACAGGAGACCAAGTAGGACAGTGTGAAGTCATTCTGATTGAGACCTTCCTGGATTGGCCAGCACTTAGCCAACCTGAAACTGATCACAGACACATTAAACAAGTTCAGTCTCAATTAGCAGCAGCTAAAGGCTTCTGAGCAAAACTGAAAGGTGTAAGTATCCTGAGATTTGTTTGCTTATGTGCAACATTGTGGCAAAGATAAATAATAAAGTTTCTCAATATTTACATATGTTGATACTTTCAAGCATGATACAGAAGCCCCTCTTGTTATACAACTTTCACTTGAAAATGTACATAGATATATGAAATACTAAATTCCAAAGGGGGGAAAAACATGTCCACTTTGCATTCCACCAACAGATGGGATGCTATCCCCAGTGTTGGACCTATAACACAGGAACTTACAGATAGCCTTTCACAACCTAAGCTTATTTGAGGTCCTTTGTAAGTTAGCCAGAATTTTCTTTTTTCATAATAGAAATAAATCCAAATAAATTTATAAATTAGCTAATATTTTATCCCCACTAAAGCATGAATATCTTTCTGATTTATTTTTAACATTTATTCTCTTCCCTTCATTAAAGCTTATTTTCTCTGTCTACATCTTGGAAAATAAAACTTGGTTCTTAGAAGACCTTAAAAAAGCGTACTACAGGGATACTGCCACATAGATGTTCATAGCAGCACAATTCACAATTGCTAGACTGTGGAACCAACCCAGATGCCCTTCAATAGATGAATGGATAAAAAAAAATGTGGCATTTATACACCATGGAGCATTACGCAGCACTAAAAAATGACAAAATCATGGAATTTGCAGGGAAATGGATGGCACTAGAGCAGATTATGCTTAGTGAAGCCAGCCAATCCCTAAAAAACAAATACCAAATGTCTTCTTTGATATAATGAGAGCAACTAAGAACAGAGCAGGGAGGAAGAGCAGGAAGAAAAGATTAACATTAAACAGAGACATGAGGTGGGAGGCAAAGGGAGAGAAAAGGGAAATTGCTTGGTAATGGAGGGAGACCCTCATTGTTATACCAAATTACATATAAGAGGTTGTGAGGGGAATGGGAAAATAAACAAGGAGAGAAATGAATTACAGTAGATGGGGTAGAGAGAGAAGATGGGAGGGGAGGGGGGGGATAGTTGAGGATAGGAAAGGTAGCAGAATACAACAGTTACTAATAGGGCATTATCTAAAAATGTGGATGTGTAACCGATGTGATTCTGCAATCTGTATTTGGGGTAAAATTGGGAGTTCATAACCAACTTGAATGTAATGCATGAAATATGATATGTCAAGAGCTTTGTAATGTTTTGAACAACTAATAATAAAAAAAAGAATTATTCATCCCTTGGAAAGAGGTAGGTTATAAATCTGATAAACCATAAGTTCTCTTCTAGTTCAAAGCCAGGTAAGCAAGTAAGCCATTTAAGTGTATCTGGTTTTTGGAGCAGAATATGGGCTGACTTAATAGTCTTGAAGACAGATGTTCAAATTAGCCAAACAGGGTTGGATTTTGTAATAGCTGGACAAAGTAGAAGCCAAGGGAATTCAGAGTAATATCTTAAATGTAACAGAAAAACAGACACACACACACACACACACACACACATACAGCATTCAGAATGAAAAAATGATTCATCTTCTGTTTTCAAACTAATGTTTTGTAGAAAACCTTAGAACTCTTAACTCAATGACTTCTCCTTTTATTTTAAAAAAGGTGCTAAACATACAATCAAGCCAATAGTATTTATTGACAATAATTAGTAATAAAAATGTGTTCTCAGCCCCTATGAATATTGTCATTCATTTGGGAAGATGGAAAGTCCTGGAACAAGGCCACAAAAAGAACTTTAGTCAATAATTGAGCAAAACAAGCATGTAAATACTGGGGAAATAAAATCTATGCAATTCCAGAATAAAAGAATTATCCGGGAGGAAAGGGTTTTTCTTAGAAATATAACTTAGTTAGAAAAGCTAAGTTGTGTGTTAGAGGGAGAAATTTGAGACAGTGAATGTCAAAGATTAAAAAAAGAGATTGTCAATCTTTTCCAGTACACGGGAAGTACCTCAAATCCCTCGAATTATAGTTAGTAACCTAAAGAAACAATTTGCAATTTATACTCAGTCTCTAAGCTTCTGGAAGGAGTTTATGCAGCTTTCAAAGGTAAATAATTTAGACCCAAGGGAAAGCTCACGCATTGAAAAGATCTGCTCCAATATTTGAGATGCTTCTGGGAACATCATTTTCTGAGACAGTCGAATACTAAAAAGTCAATAGTAAGAAAGTGAAAATTAACTTATATAGGCAACACTGGAATTGTCAACTTCTTTGCTTCTTTTAATTTTTTTTTTTGTCTTCCTGAAAAAGACGAATTTGGTACATGGTAATTAGCTGCTCTGCTTTGCTTCCTCTTTGCAACCTGATGGGCCCCACCTTATGGAACAATCGGTGTTCTGCACTGTAGACATTTCTTGACAAGTGGTGAAAGCAAGTGCTCACACAGAGGGATGGAAACACCACAATAATGACAGGAAGCAATGCTAGAGGGCAAGACTGCTTTGCATGTGCAGTTCCTCCAATGGAGGTGTTTGGGAAGGCTTATTCTTCCTTTTTCAAATCTTTTGGGAAGGTGGATACAGCAGTTCAAGAAAAGAGACGCCATGATTCTGACAAGTTAATTAAGCTTTCATTTCTGAGTATTATATGTATGGCAAAGAAGAAAAACCTTAATTTTCTTTGTACTGTCTGACAAAAAAGAAACACAAGATAAATGCAGGCAGATTCTTTCAAAGTTGTCCTTATTACTGATTCTAGTCTGCAGAACAGAGGTTTTAGAATCCTAAATCAGAAAAAGTGAAAAGTCTCAGCATCTTTTATGTTTCTGTAATTTACATATGTATCTACATATATAGATAGATAGGAGGATGCTATTCACCATAATGTGAAAGCTAAAGAACCCACACTTGGGTTCTTCCCAATGGTGGATTTCCTCTACTTCCACTCGATTTCACCAGGTAGAAAGTAAATCTTATATAGTGTGGGAGGCAGAGTTTTGTTCCCCATGGTCTTCATTGCCTGGTGCTATACCTGTGATTATATCACACAGGAGAAGGAAGTTTGTAGAGGTAATTAAGTCGACTAAATATTAGACCTTAAATTAAGGAGTATGTTGGACTGTCCAGGCAGGGTCAATGTAATAACATGCAACCTTAAAAGCAGAGGAGGAAGTCATATAGATTCAAAGCAAAGAAGGATTCAATGTGCCTTCAGGATTAGTTTCAAAGTTAGCTTCAAGATGAAAAGGGCCACAGGTCAATTAACTAGGACCTCAGTCCTACAACCTAAGGAACTGAATTTTGTTAACAGCAATGATCTTGGAAAAAGACCCTAAGCTCTAAGTGAAAACCACAGCCTTAGATAATATCCTGATTGTACACTGGTAAGACCTTGAGTAGACAATTCAGCCATGCTGTGCCAGAATCGCACCGATAGAGACTATGAATGAAGGAGCAGGTATTATGTTAAGCTGCCAGGATGTGATGATTTGTTATGGCATTGGGAAAAACAAACAAACAAACTAACCCATCCAGATTTTAATTCATTTATCATTTTGAATTTAGAGTGATCTTGTTATAATTTATTATCCATTTTCACATCCCATATATTACATATTTGAAAAATACATGTGAGTATATATATGCATGTGTATATGATTTTTTGTAAGTAAACAATATAAATGTAGTCAAATCATTTTCAAAAAAAAAAGTATTTTTCCCTTAAAAAAGTTTCTTCAGGTGGGTCTTCAGGTGACCTCTGAATTACTTCTGAATTAAACTGATTCACAAGAACCAATGAGCTAACTGAATTTATGGACTTTTGAAATGGGATCCTGGTGGATACCAAAGGTCCAGGACTGGAGATTTAG
The DNA here is from genome assembly GCF_047511675.1 of Marmota flaviventris. Classification (NCBI taxonomy): domain Eukaryota; kingdom Metazoa; phylum Chordata; class Mammalia; order Rodentia; family Sciuridae; genus Marmota; species Marmota flaviventris. Next base: position 82,801,938 of record NC_092508.1, read on the forward strand.
GAAGAAGGCCTGCAATGGGCCTCCCTGTTTGCGGCCCAGTTCTGTCTCCTCCTTGCTAGGACGGATGGTTTTTCCCCTAGCAACACCCACCCTCTAAGTACACACATCTTGTGATCGCTGCCAGTCACATGGGTTTGACTAAGACTGAACTCCCCTGTACTTTGGGGTGGTTGTTGATTGTACTGTCATCTGAGGACCCTTCCTTATGACTACAGCGTGTGGATTAGGAATTCGTTTGTAACTTGGGCTAATACCAATCAGCTCATCATATTACATTGCTCTGAATGTGTTAATTGATCCAAGGATGTTGGTCTGTCAGAATGAATGTGGAGGATTTTGCTGAGAATGCTAAGACAGAGGCACTGCTCCTTCTTGCCAAACACAACGTCAGCCCCAGTGCCTTGGGCAGCCATCTTGGGACCATGACCCCAGACTGAGGACCAACTTGGGAATAGAGCCAACATCAAAGATGTAGAGTGGAGACTACAGAAATAGAAAACAGTATCCTGAGCACCATTTGACCTCTGAATGAAGTCTGCTGTGTCGTTTTACTGCAGTAAAATGAATCAGGAGGTTTCCTTGCTTTTTCTTTTTAAGTAAAGCCTATTTGGGTTTGATTTCTGTTGAGAGTAAATAAAACATTCCTAAATTGCAGAAGGTGAAAGATAAGAGCAGAAAAGACAAAGCTCTTACTGCTCCTCATTGCCCAGGACAAGACTATTCTTTACCTTGAACACTTGCTTCTTCCAGCTGTCAGAGTCTGAGCTGTAATTTCCCTCTGACAGCAACTCTATCCAAGTAAACAAGGCTGTACAGTAGTTAGAAAGTTGCACATGTTTCTGTTGCTCATAATGCCTGCCTTCTTCATTTGGTCATGATTTTTGTTTTCAAGTAACACACCATTTCTTTACACAATGATTCTCAAATGATAATTCAGAGAAAGTTGATAAGAGATGAGGGTAAACTACTGTGGGGAATAAGCTGTTGGGTGGACATCTCCTCTGGGGGCTGCAGTTCCACAGGGCACTTCACGTTCAGGGCCATTTAATTCATTTTCGGTCCCTGTATTTATCCTGCAATCATCATTCCAGTTGACAAATTTCTCCCTCTCACGTTGTTCAGAGCATATTTTTGCAAAATGGCGAATAAAACATCTCAAATGTACTAGTGCTAGCTGAAAATAAAAACACAAGATAATCTTGGTCTCCTGTTGCACATCTTCCTGACAATTTGCCCTGAGGTAATCTAGTGAGGAGAATTGAGAAATCTGTGTCACCCATACACATATTTTAACAAAACTGCCAGAACTTGTCTAGGCAAGTTCTCTCACAAGGTAAAGTCTATTTATGATAAAACCTTGTTCATTTATTTTCAATGTTATTTCATGAGAGTATGTACGTTTTATACACTCCACACACAAAGAGATCCCTAATCATGATTAAACCTCATTTCTTTACAATAATAAACCCTAAGAAATAAACTGTGGCTTAAGTTTATATTGAAAGAAGATTATAAAATAAGAATAAATGAGATTGACAGTGTACCTTTCTGTTATAACATTCTACCTTCGACCCTTCTTTCACTTTTAATGGCTGCCTAAATATGCACAAAAATCATTGTTTTTCAATAATTGGTAAAAGACTTAAAATACAAATAGAGACCTCTTTGCATTAAGGTTTAATGACACTTACAATACCTTTTCTTTGAAAAAGTATTAATGATTGTCATAATAATGGTGATCCACAGGTAGAACCCTAAAACATAGAAAAGGGAATATTCCAGAAGTTTAATACAGATTTCAGTTTTCATAGTAAAATCACTTTATTTTACATTTTAATGTATAATTAAAAAATTAACTGTGACTTTTTTCCCCCCCAAATTAAATAATTCTTCAGGGTCTGAGAAGATATCCAGGGCTGTTTCCTGTGTTTGGTGGTGATTGCTACCTGCTCTTCTAGGTGTTGTCTAATGTAGGGTTAGGACTAACAGAAGGAAGTAGACATTTCCTTAGGAACTGCTTACATTTCTAAATTGAAAATCTTTCTTTACATTGACTTTTAATGCTATCATTTTAACCTCTTCAACATTATCCTTAGGGTTTCCAGCTTTGCTCAAGTATCATGTTGATACTGAATTGGCTACTTAAGTCTCCAAGCATTCTGAATCTAAGACCTTTTGGGGTAGGTTTCCTCAGGTTTCTTACTATGTTAATACACATTGTGACTCTAAAAGAGGGATATAATATATACAGAGATTTCCAAACTCATAGGATCTTTCTTCTAGAACACCCATTTATAGCTCATATTATATGAGTGTTTCTTAAAAAATAATTGGAGATATCTTCTTTAATAGTTAAAGGAAAACTGTACTGTTATTAACTCCAGATCAGAGGTTCAGTCCTTTCATGGACCAATTAACTTTGCTCTTCTCTAAAGTGTTGAGGTTTTGTCTAGCTCTTTTCCACCATGGTTTACAAGTGAGGCTCAGAGGAGAGGGGTTTGTCACCTAGCTCCACTACTGTATAGGGACATCCACGGCATAAAGGAAACCAAAATTGAGTTGATATAATGACTTTCACAGCCAAAAGACTTACCATTTAAGAGGAAGTTAACTTTTCTCCCTATTTCTTCTTCTACAATGATTTTGTGGAAATGATCGAGGAAAAAATAAAAGAACTTATGAAAGAGTTTAGAATAGAATGTAAAAAGAGTAGAATTTACAAAAAAAAGACTACCTGAGAAAAAATAATAGATGATTTTGTTGATCTAACCATATAGTTTCTTAGTAGCTTTGAATAAAGAATAAAAATAAAACAACTAGAATTGATAATCAGATTCTTTGATTCCAAAAAACAAATAATCCTGACTTTTTACTTCTTGCCATTTTCTTTAGAAGCCAGTATTTTTTTTAAAAAATAATCTTGTTTTATTAGATTGAAATTAGTGCTATTGTCATATTATTAAGTTCACAGCTTTTCTTATTTAGAAGGAATATTTCTTATTCATATTTGAAAAAGTGTGAGGTCAAAGTGTACAATTACAATATGCAAGTATTTATAAAAAACAGAAGGCCAAAGAATTTTAGAAAGATAAACCAAGGATACTCATGCTACCCAAGACAACTGGTTCTCAGAAACTTTAAGATTTAAAGAGGTGTGTGTGCATTTGGAATCTTTAGAAGTGAAAATGGCCAAAAAAAAAAAAAAGTGATTGCTACCTATTGCCAGGAAAGTCTCTATACTATATACCTGTTCTTAAAGCTGCATTTATAACTATGAAGAATCAATAAAACAAGTTTTAGTGAGATGAATTTCAACTCAATGTAAATAAGAATGAGGACCAAACCTAGACCTTCAGATGACCTGTAGTGCTCAAGAAGAATATAATAATGATCTTCCTTAATTTTATTTCTTGAGTGTTATATATTAGTTCCTTCAAATTGATAAGATATGTTAATTGTGCTAAGTGAAATCTGCCATTAGTATTCTCACAAGGGAACTCTAATATTCACAGATTTACTAATAAAGAGCTGACAGAGTTTGCTCCCTTGGTTTTTCCAATTTTCAAGTGCGCCACCTCAGCTAAGCTTGCAATCCTCTTATTTCTAATTGTTCTGTATCCAAGACGTCTTCTGGAACAATGACTCATTGTTCACTGTACTATTTTTCCAAGGTGTTTTACCTTGAGTCCTTAATTCACCTTAGAATCATTTCATTTCTATTGAAATGGGACTGCAGCATGGATAAATAACAACTTCACATTCTCTACCAGTGATAAGTTACCCAAAAAAGATGGAAAGGACTCAGAGTCAAATGCAGCCCCTCTGCACCATTATTTCCTTGTAATTTATTTTCTTTTTTTTTGTTTCCTGTGCTTGATTTTTCTTGGAGAGATGCTTGAAGCAGTTCACTTTTCAGCACTCCATTCTGCACCATGGCAGAATGTTAAATTCAAGTTGTAGTTTTCAAAGAGGAACCTGACTTTGAAACCTCAAAGTTTAGAATATCATATAGAAGAGAATAATAGAAATGAACCACTGGGGAAAGAGCTAGCAAAATTCTGGCATTAGATAATATGGACAATTTACAAACATTGTGTGCTTTGATTACCAGCTAACCAGAATTTGGTTCAAGTGTGCTGAGGTCTCCCCTTTGGTAGAACATTTTCTTCCTGTTTATGTAAAACATTGGCTTTCATTTGGGCCAGTGCATGAAGTCTTGTGGGATTTCTCCAAGTCTTTCAACACATGCAAAGTGAAGAACTATGGGTATCCAAGCCAGGTCAACAGACATATTAATGGATCTGTATCAAATTCTTTTCCCAATATGGACCAAAACAAAGTGCAGGGCTTCGTTGAATGCCTTTAATTTCTACCAAAACTAATGCTGAACACTTTACCCTAGAATCTAAAACAAAATAAAACAAAACAAAAATGGCAGAAGACCTTCAAGCTATGAAGAAGCCCCAAGAAACTTAGATGAGATAGATGTGCAGAGGTCAAAATGTTTGGCACTCATAATAATATAAGAGCTTAAATACGACTAGGTTTATGTTTATTCAAAGTATTGAAGGCCATTTCTTGTTCAAGTTATCTATAGAAAAATGTGTTCATGGTCAAAAATAGCTGTAAATGAACTGACAACAAACTAGTGATTATATACAACTAGTAAGTTTTCAAAAATATTTGGTTAATATACTCTAGGCTTTAGCTCTGAGCCAGGATCTTTGATGTATTAAATTTCTCCTCCTCATATGCTTTGCAATTCTTGGTATAACTATTTTTCTCTACTTTGTAAAGGAATAGGGCTATCAACTAAGGAACAATAGAGCTCAATTACCAAGAAATGGTCTCATCTTATTTGTGTAATTAGGAAAAAATGGTTCATAAGTTATAAAATAGCTCCTCCCTGGAAATACTTTAGATTCCTTCTACAAAAATGTTCAGGTGGAACTGAAATTGCTGGTGTTTACATAGCAGTTGATCACATTTAGAGGTTCCTGTTTGTTTGGTACCTAAAAAAATCTTCTACGCCATCTAATGGAAACAATGCAAACTGCAGCTTGCTTTGGAGGATGACAAGTTCAGGTTCTTTAGTAGGGATCAGTGCAGAATAGATGAAGGCTATAGAATTTAATAGATCAAATACCAGCCTCTAAATGTAATGGCTTGGGGGAATTGGCTCTCATTTTTATAGTACACACAATTCAAACGTGTGCAGGGTGTTATGATTTCACCATACAAATGAATTAAAAAACAATATATCCATTCACAGCAACAGACAATGGAGTTAAGTCACATGATTTGCCAAACCAAGATCCAGACTACTTCAGGATTTATTTTTTTTAACTAAAAATTCATAAGCAAGTTTAGAGCTGTATTTCTTTGTCACATCTATGCCACAGGAGCAATGTCATTTAATTTTCAAGGTGTTTACCACTTTAAAAAACTGTGAATTTCATGTCTGCATCTACACCTAAAATGGTAAACCCAAATGAAGGCAGAGATAAAAAGGTAATTTAAATTAATATGGAAGGTAATTTACACTAAATTAACTGGTGCAATTAGGTAGGGGCTATTGGCAAAGAGGAATCACACTCGTGTCTATGGTGAGTGTCACTCAGCAACAGCTGGTTATTATCCAGTAAGAATGTCCAACAGAATTCAGAAAGCTCTGCTCTTATGTGTATTTACTGATTTTGTCAACACTTGTTCAGATCCCTGAATACATCCAAGGTCTTGATATAATCTAGGCCTAAAGGCCAACATTTGTCATTGCTTATTTATTATAATCCAAGGCAACAGCATGAAAATACACTAAAACCCACAGTTACTAGGATCATTTGATATTATGATATCAAATCCTTTGAGAAATAAATGCTATCACACTTCAATTAATATGCATAGACTTGTGTTAACTCCACATGGTAAGGAAAAGTATCTAATCATGGTGCTACAGTTTAAATGTGTCCCCAGTGTTCATGTGTTAAAAGCTTAATCCCTGATGTGACAGTGTGGACAGTTGAACCTTTAAGAAGTTACTATCTCATAAGTTCTCTGACCTCATAAATGGATGAATATCATTATCACTGGAACAGGTTACTTATCATAGGAGTGAGGTCCTGGTAAAGGAGAGTCTGGCTTCTTTCCATCTCTGGCACGTGAGGTTGCTCTCTTACGCTTCTGCCTTCCACCATTGAATGGCAATCAAGTATGTCCTTGCCAGAAGTGAGCCCTCAACCTTGGACTTCTTAGCCTCCTGAACTGTAAGAAATATATCTCTGTTCTTTATAAATTACCCATTCTCTGGTACTCTGTTAGAAGAACAAAACAAAAAGAAAAGAACTTAGATACTTGAGTACATGGATATTGTCCCTTCTTTCTAATATTCCTGGCCAAGTAGTTCTAAATATAAAATGCACTGAATCCACGGTTCAGCCCTGGGATTAAGGCATCTATCCAATTTTGTCAAAGCGGTTTGTGTCCCTGGGTTGAGAAGCGCACATGCAAATGAAAAATAGATTTAGAGGGGCAATGTTTGAAAGGGGTTTTCAAGTGACCATCAAGTTACTTTTCGATTTTAGGGGAAAATAAAGAAAGGAAGCAACTAGTAGCTAATTAGAATCCAAAGTTGAAGAAAATACAAAATTGATGAAAGACACGAGAAGTTGTATATGAATGAACTCAACCAGACATTTCTTACTATTCCCTAAAACTGATTTGGATTTGAGTTTTCTTCCCATCCTTTTCCTCTACTTTTCAGAACCTGCTTCTGACTGCCTCACTATTTTGAATTATTGCTGTAGATGTAGTTACTCTAAATAAAATGCTTCCCCACTTCCCATGGGCTCACAGAGACTAGGGGAATGACTCTTTCACTAGCCTTGGGAAAGATGACTGATCCATAAACTTCCTTAAAGTACATTTGAGGGCTTATAGGTATCTTACAACATTGTAATCATCACTATGGACATGTCCCTTCATCAGGCAAATTTTCTTTCACAGAATTGGATCCTAAATTCAGGAAACATTCATTTGTCCAATGCACGTTATCCTTGGCACAGTATTGTGTATATATAGAGTACATCTACCATAAATGCAGGTAATGATTATTCTCATTCAAGGACCATAAGAAAAGTTACTCCTTTGCACTTTATCAGAAGCAACCAGGGCTTCTTCAGTGGCACAGAACTTGATGGTCCAGATCTCCTTTCTTATGCTCCTTTGTATATGATGGGTGTGGTGATTTGCGAGGTAGAGAGGTGTTTCATCAGGTAATGAGGAAGGAGGGAATGATGGTAAGGTTATTCAAGCTAAAAGAACTAATCTAATCATTATCACTATCATTATCATTATTAAAATATTGTATATTTATTTATTCCCAAGTTGAATTTTCCTAAACACAAGAGCTATGTGTTTTTTCCTCTGCAGCCCTCTTCTATACCAATATTGTTGTTCTTTAACTCAGGATCTGTCTTGGCCCTTTATCAAGATGGTATGTATTTCCCTGATATTGGAATCTATAACATCAGTTTCTCTACACAAGAGTCTAGGATGGCTTCTTCCATTGTATTATGAATACCTCCAGTTTTTAAAGATATAATCTAACTTCTTCTCCACCATTTTCTGCCCTCTGAGAACTCGGTTCATGTTTCTGGTCTAAGAAATAATCACACAAAATCAGCTTCTCTACTCCAGCATTGTTAATAGAAAGAAAACATATTTTATGAGGTTTGGAAATTTCTGCTCTTATTTTGTGTGAGGTACTCTATCTAGGAGGTTTGCCACATGGAGTCCAGTAATTTGTGACTTACAAAATCTTCTCTTTTCATTATGTCTTCAATGCCAAAATGTTCTGAGAAGATTATTCCCATGAGTGATGGGTCTGATTGGAAGGCTTAAGTGGTGGAAGTTGCTTTAGAGAGCAGGAAAGGCCATTTCTCTGGGCTGAATCATGTGCATGGGGGATTGGCTGAGAACAGTTGAGTGGAGTGAAGCAATTTCCATGGAATGAGCCTTGGCACAGAAAACAATGGTGTTGGACAGAGGGAATGCAATATCCATGGCTTTAGTTTTGTTGGAGCAAAATCATAATAATTAGATTTGCAAGGAAATGGGTTATAATAAATGAGTACCTGAAAGCCACCTCTTTTTCTTTAGGATTGAATGCCTTCTTTTACAGAAGAGAAACTATTAATTCATATTCTCATAATGACTCTATGTATTTTTCTAGTTTAAGAAATAAAGCCCATCCACTACACAAATTGAGAAATTCCAAAAGTGCAAAGAAGAAAATTATAATTCTGTAACCCCATAAAATAATTATGTATATATTATAAACTTTGTGTGTGTGTGTGTGTGTGTGTGTGTGGTGTATTTCAGCCTTTTATGTATCTTTTTACCTATTTATGATCATGTCATCCTGCCTTATATCACTTAAAATACCATATAAATGTTTTCCCATTTGTTTTTAGATGCTTTTAAAGCATTTTTTTGGATATAATGTGTGTCTTAATGATCTTTCCTTTACAGAACTAGAAGAAATAATCCTAAAATTCATATGCAAGCAAAAAATACCTCAAATTGCCAATGCAGTCTTGAGCAAAAAGAGTGATGCTGGAGGCAACATAATGCGTGTTTTCAAAATATACTACAGAGTCATAATAATAAAAACAACATGGCATTGACACAAAAACAGACACATAGAACAATGGAACAGAACAGAGGACCCAGAGATAGATGTCCATTTCCTGTGTTACCAAATGTGGTCATAACTATTTGAAATTATGTTTTATGAGAATTCTCTCTCTTATAGATACCAAGTATAACTTCTAGATTTTAAGATAGATTCATTCATCTTTTGAAGTCATTAACTTGGAGTGAAAATGATGCTGGAAGGATTGGGACAAAGGAATTTTTTTGTCCATAATAAAGTTTAAAGTTGGACAATGAATTATGTAGCTATTAAACTAAACATCTATTTTTCAAGGGTAGTTTCAACAAACCACATAGAAATTTACCTTTATTTTGTCAAGAGAGAGTTTGGAAATTGGAGAGGTTTATTATGTGAAGTTACCTCTATTTTTTTTTTTTTATTTGCAGTCTCCATGTGAAATGCTGTGTAGTGTCTGCTTATGGAATTTCACTAGACAGGAACTCTGGTGCTTTTCATTTATGCATATTCATGTTTTTATTTAAACTTCTCTTAACAAGCAATTCTTTTATATTTACAATATAAATCCCATCCAATATTTATAGAGTAAAGAAACAATGGGCATTTGCTTATTTTGTGTTCAATATATTGTTCATATTGAATTCTCCATAGATGGCAATAAGAAAACAATACAAACCCATCAATATTAAATACCAAATCTTAATCACAAATGAGTTGTAATTGGATTCAATTGCAAATGGGCTTTTTCCCTCACAGTACAATTAAAACTTACTCACAGATTTTTTCATTAGAAAATAAAATCAGCTGCTTAGTTCTAAAAATGTACTGTGACAAGAGCAAGGACATTTTATCTCTGCTGGTTTTGCTTCTTGGAAGCTACAATACTCTGGCTTTCAGTGCTGGTTGATGGTAGTCTATTCTACAGGGGTAAGTACAGAATGCAAGATGCTGTAATAGAAGAGCATCATAAACTGCTGGAGACTTGAGCTGCTCAGGAACCCAAGGTATCTTCATTTTAAATACAACCCGGACTCATAAATATTAAGATTAAACCAAGAGCAAATTTCTTTTGTAGTTCCTGCTGGCCTCAGTCAGTGCTTCCCCTGTGACTTTTTATCTTTGCAGGGGACAGAAAAGTATTGACTTTATTTCCTCTCTAACAAAAAACAAATAAAACCCACAAAAACAAACCTCAGAATACACCAGAATCTACCTCTCAGACTTTCTGGTTGAAACTAGATTGGAAAGACACACAAAAGAGAGAGACTGGAATTTGGCAAATATGTGAGAGAAATTTCTCCATTTCTGGCAAGAAAAAGCTTCATTTTATTCTCTTGAGAAGTCTTGTCTAGATACTGATAAATGTCCCAGATGATAAACTAGTTAGACATATTTCTGGAAGGTGTTTTGCCAGGGTGTAGATGATTGAGAGACTTGACTATGCTAAGGGACTAAGAACGTGGCTACCATTTTCATCCAAAGCACCATAACTACCTGTTATCTTTATTGTTTATAAAGTCACCTTTCTGTAGTTATGTCTTTCAATTATTGTCCTTTAAATTCCATCATCTTATTGTCCCTCTTAGTATAAAATTGAAACTGAGAAGAGATTAATTCTCAAGCTCTATATAAAGTTAGACTTCCATAGATCATGACCATTAAAGGCCCCAAAGTTACATGTATGTGTGTGCATGTGCATACTCCTGTGGATATTCTGAAAGTATGGAAATCACTAAGGTACAATTATGGCACTGTTTTGACTTTTTTCTTTCTTTTTTTTTTTTTTAAAAAAAAACCATGAATCAGCATGTATTCTGTCATAAACTGCTTAAATAGAAAAGGTGAGTTTCTAACTTGAATATAAAATGAGATGAAGATCTGCTCTGAGAGGTGAGTATTAGAAAGGCCTCTAGGCCAGTCTTTTGATCTGCTTTAAAAATATTATCTTCAAATAAAAGAGAAACCCCTTTTCCTGGTTTTAAAAATAGTATTATAATATTTAAGAGGAATACTTAGTTCTTTAGTGGTGTGTTTGAAGCACAGATCTCGAAAGCGTTAGAAGAAACTGGTGGATATGTCTTATTGAACTCTGAAAAGAGGAATGAGTTTAAGCTTAAAAAAAGTTTCATTCTTTATATTAAATGAGTGCAGATTTGATTTTTAAGTGTACCACTTCTTTCCTCCCATCTCTGCTTCCCCTGGTCTTTCCTAAGTCCACCTTATAACCTAACCCCTTAATGAAGGAAAGACCAAAGCTTGTAATAGTCTAAAAAAAAAAAAATTGCAGAGAATCGTTCATTCTCAGAACTCAACTACAGGCCCTGAAAGTCCTGTGCCTGGTAGCAAAAATCCCCTCCAAGCTGGTGAGAAATCTGTCCTGTCACATCAGTGAGATCACAGTGTCTTTTAGACCAGGTTTGGATATATCCTGATTAAATGACTTGTAGAATCTGCCGATTTCAAAGTACAAAGTGAAGGTGGACAGTATGCATAGTGGTTAAGTCATGAGGCTGCCTAAGTCTGGAGAAAATCTAAATTAAATAGATCTACAACTCTTTGGCACATAGAACTGTCATGGGTTTACCATGTTTAGGGAAAGCATCAAGGATGTTATATCTTCAAATGGATAATGGATTTATACTAATTCATTCTTTTTTTTGTTTGTTTTGTTTTTCTGGTACTAGAGATTGAACCCAGGGGAGTTTAATCACTACGCCACATCCCCAGTTCTTTTTTATTTTGAGACAGGGCCTCACTTAATTGCTTAGGTCCTCACTTGGTTGCTAAAGCTGGCTTCAAACTTGCAATCCTTTTATTTCACGCCTCCTGGCCACTGGGATTACAAGTGTGCACCATTGTGCCTGATTGATTCATTTATTTTTAGTGTCTATTGACTATTGTAATGTAGTTTGTGATGATTGGTTGGAAACCCAGAAGCATTTTGTTGCTGTCAAACTCAAGGAAATATTTTGACTGGTGTAGATGATGAATATATAACACTCTTTGCAAGACACACTGCACCATACTGATATATAGGAATCTTTTGGGTAAAGTCAATAATGCAAATAGTCGAGATGAGATTCTGGCTCTGGTTGACCCCTAAGTAAGAAGAATGACTGTTGTATTGCCTTGATCATTGTTGAAGAGACAAATTGGGACATTTGGGGGCTGATGTTAAAGATAATTTGATTCAAATGTGTATGGGATATAGGAAAGTGTAAAAGGTCCCAATTTCAAAGATAGACACATCTAATATCTTAAGTTTCTTTGTCTCTTGGTCTCTCCAAAATGATGAATCTTATAATAAAATCTTTGCAGGGGAGAAAAAAAGTAATGAAAAAATCCAAGGAGAACCAATAAATCCAACTTGCCTTAGTCCAAATCTAAATTATATTGACCTTCCTCTAACCATTCCAATCTTATGATAAGAAGATGCTACCTATCGGAAAGGATATGAGCTAATGTGCTGGAGTGGCTTCTTGGTGAATTTATCTGCTGCAACAACTTATTCTCCAGACTCATCTGCCACATGGTAACTGTTGCTGCACTGGCAATAAATCCCCAGGGACAGAGGATGAAAAACTCAGGGGGGTCTGGTAAAGTCTGGAAACAGAAATAGACCATCTGTCTCATGGAGAAATTGACAGGAGACTCAGAACAGATGCACGCACCTCTCCACCATGAGGCAGATGGATAAGGAGAGCAAATAGGACCCAAAGCTGATTCTGGGAGGTAAATAAGGAAAAGGCATGGGGGAAGGCTGTTTCCAAAGGATCATGTGCAAATTCAACAGTCCCAGATTCAGAGCCTCTCATAGGATGGCTCCACTCTGCTTTCCCACACTTGTTCTTTACTGTTCCCTCTAAACACACCTTTCCAGCCAGAATTACTGCCTTACTATCATCCAGACGTGACTTTAGATGCAGGACATCGGTTCCTCTTCTGTCAATGTTTATTTTACCCACCTTAGAGGCTCTTTCCTCATCACATCACAACATGTATCATGTGGTCTCTTTCCTCCATTAATGTTCAGCATATATCGTGTGTGCCTCTCATTTTACAATAACACTAGATTGCGCATGAGACCAAAATTCAGATTTTTCACCACCGAACCATAAGATTTTCCCTAGCTTTACCTCATTTCTCTGGTTCACCTTGTGTAGATGTCTATATGGTCACTCAACAGCTGCACTCTGTTTTCAGGGGTCTTGAACATTGCTACATTGCTTTCTGCTTCATAAATTAGGCACAAGACTCTAATATGAGTATCAAAGAGGGGAAAAAACATTAAACCAGTAACATGAATGAGGCCTAGAGAGGCTGGGGAGGGCAGCATCTTAGGCAGAGCTAATTTTAGGTGTGACTTTGTGATGTGAAAGAAACACTTGGGGGACAATTAAGCAATGTATATGGCAGAGGGGCAAACATTTCTAGGTGCTAAAGGGAGAATGATCACTGGTAGTGTTGCCCACTGATAATCAACCCTCTGATCTTCTGGACCTGCCATAACTTTTATTTGGAGACAAAAAGCTGGAATCTCCAGAGCATTAAGAGAACCATGTTAATTATAACGGACATGTTTTATTCTTGATATTCAGGGTGAAGTTGGGCAGTTTTTCTTCAGCCTCTGTTTTCTATATCTGTTTTATTTTATAACTGAGAAGTATACCATATATGAATATGAAAACAACAATAAAATCTTAAAAAAAAGTTAAGAAATGCCACTTGAGGATTTCAATTGATTTAATTCGTTTTGGGGAATCATATGGTTTATTCCAAGAACTAATGTCATTGAATAGATGCTCAACCAGAAACAAGGTGAGTGAATTCCAAATTGTTAGACCCTAATCTCTCCTTTTAAAAATGAGTGCCTCTTATAATGAGCATGTGTGTGTATGTATGGGTCTGTATATATATGTATGTATACATATATGTATGTGTATGTGTATGTGTGTGTGTATATATATATATATATATATATACACACACATCTATACACACATATGCATATACATTTATATACGGAAATGGTAAGGGAGAACATGTGTGAAAACACTGTGCATGTGTGTGTGTGTGTTGGACATTAAGATCTCGGATAATTAAATAATTTTTTTAAATTTTTATGTACAACCTTATTTCACCAGGTTTTACCAGCTGTGGATAGGAATAAGATTGCTTTGGCCTTTATACTACTGCTCATTGACAATTCCTTAACATGCCTGCTTTGCTTCTGTGAGACCTCAGCTCCTGCCATATGTCCCCCAAGTCCACCTGTTTCTGTGGTCCCAGCAGCGCTTCACTTATGTCTCCATATGAGGACAAGTCTGCTGGGCACGGCTGCACTCTAGTCATGTTTGAGTTGTCCCTTTCTCACACCTGCTGTCATGTTCTCTAGCATCCTATGTCTGTGGCCTGTATAAAATACCTAGAGAAATGGAGAAATAGAAGTCAAAGGTATTCTCAATTTAGCTTCTTACTCTCAGTTTAGCCTCAATTCATGTATGTGGACCAAAGTATTAGAAAGGTCAAATAGAGGACAAAATGTTCTTGGAACACCCAAGATTGAGAATTTTCTCTCCCTCTCTCTAGCTTTCTCTCTCCCTCCCTCTCTCTCTTTCTGTGTGTGTGTGTGTGTGAAAGAGAGGGAAAGAAAGAGAAAACACCTCAGAAAGTATGTCCACCACCTCTGCAGCTCAATTCCAAACATTTCTAGGAGGTCAAAACCTCCATTAACAGAACACACATTTCACAAATTGTGTGTAAATCCCAAGGCAACAGAATTATGGATCCATCACATTCTTTATTATTGACAGTCATTGCTGTTTATGAAGATGATTTTAATTGAGACAATTTTTTAGTCATCTTAAAACATGAACAAATTAACTGTAATAGGAATGTAAGTGTAGTTTTTGACTCTATTTTATCTGATTGAGTAAACTTTAAGGATAAGTATATTTCTATCACTTCTGTCAATGAAAAAGAGAAAGAGCTTGGTTATGTGCCATACTCTTGCATCATCTTGATTCCCCAGAACGGACTAAATCAATTGAAAGATAAACTCACTGTAGTCAGGCATATGCTGACATGTTGGCCCCTTCACAAAAGCTCATGGACAGATTTCCTCTAGACCCAAACAAACTATGTAAAGAGTCTGTTTTGATTCTTGTTAGCTTTGCACTCTCTCAGCAAGCTGCTAAGAAAATTCAAATATGGCTACTCTTTTGGAAAGAAATGGCATTCCAGGATCTTTCAGGATTTTTTTTTTTTTCAAAATATAAGACAAAGTTATTTTTACAGAATAGTGCTACTCTACAAAGCATTCTTGGAATGGCATAAGCTCTAGTAGTTTAGTTCACTTGAAATTTGGGCTAAAAATGTGTGATTTGAAAGCCTTACACCAATGGAAGTTTTACATATAGCTTGACCCTGGGTCTCATGATGATTCTTGATGCACTCTCTGAGGAAGCATCTCACAACACCAGTAATGTGGCCTATCCAGTTTCACATAGTTTCCAGCACCTAAAATTTTATCTGGTGATTGTAAATTAGAAATGCACAGTTGATATGTGTTGAATGAAAAACAAAGAAAATGTGTATGTGTGTGTGTGTTGAAAACTAATGGACTAATTTAATAATTTCAAGCTTTCTGTTGCTCATTTCAAAGTGTATTTACAATTCCAGCCTTGGCCAGGAGACCTGCCTGGTAGAACAGTACACGATTTCTTTGTGAAATGCTTTGTTTTATTTTATCTCATTAAATCCTACAATCCCGTGAGGTATGTATTAGCTTTTCCATTAGTAAAATTGGGGAAAATAAGGCTTAGGTTAAAAGACTTTTAAAAGGAGACACACTTGGTAAGTGACAGAACAAAGACTAACATGAGTTTCCTCAATTTGTGTTCTCTTTTCCAAAATTGTTCGATTTTTTTCTAGGTGAAGGCAGTGAAATTAAGAAAAGCGGAAAGGTATATACTGCTGGACTTTCATCTAAGAGTTCAGCAGACTCTTCTGCTCTGATTTAGGTGAAGCATTGACTGCAAACGCTCTTCCCAAAATACAACCTTGAACCCAAATGTAGCAACCGGGTGAATGTTCTGTGCAGGACAATGATATAAGAAAGTAAGACCTTGATTTTGTCTGGACACATTTCACATTACAAGTGGTGAGATAATCGAGAATCCTTAGAGAGTGTGCAGAAACATCATTCACTATAACTATCATTCTGTGAGTGCCTTTTATTTATCAAAGTTGTTTCCGAATTATAACTCTTTAAAGAAAGAGTAGAGGGGGAAAAGTAGACTTGATTTCATTCTGCGTCCTAATCAGAAAGATTTTAGCTTTGGAACACATTCATGAAGTATAAATGCCATCTTGGTTTTCCCATCATGATTCCAGCATAGAAAAATAATGCAGCAGCAGAGAGATTCCAGAGGCAGAATATAATTAAGTCTGAGGGCTCCAAGTGCCTTCAGTATTGACTAGAATAAATGTATTATTATAAACCTCATGTTCTCTCAAAACAAAGAAGGATACACCAGAAAGACAGCAATAATTTCTTTAAGGCTAAGCAGTAAACCAACTGTGGACTCTGAGTTCTGAGAGCTGTACTTTGACTTTTCTGGTATACAGTGTTTCCTTGATGATTATTCCCAAGGATGTGATGGTTTGACATATTGAGTATTTTTATAATAAAAGGTTCTGTTTCTTGAAGAGGCTTTTAATCATAGCAATGACTCTAATATTTATTAATAGAGGGAAGAAACAGAGAGAATAAAATGGATAAACCTAAGGCTGTCAGTAATTTTAATATAACATCCTTGGTATTGGAGTGAAAATTAACACTTATAAGGCGATTCATAAAATGTATGATATTTTAAGCAAAATGAATGAATAAGTTTTATAAAGAAGTCTGTCTGTCATTTCGGGTAGTTTTCCCAGCCTAGCACACTACCCAAAATGACTTGGAAATCAACTATTTAGAAAATAATTTATTTATCCCTTCTCATATTAGTTCAATAAAGATATGCTGATTGTCTACTCTATGCTATCATTTGTTCTACATTCTGAGAGAATTTTATAAACATAACAGGCTTTAGATTTAGGAAACCAAATATTAGCCCATGATTAAAGGATTCTGATTTGATCTACATCTGTTTTCCTCTTTACCATCCTGCGTAGTATTGCTTCAGAGGCTGGATTTGAGGCTAAACTTCCTATCCAGTGTTCTTTACTGACAACATCTTTCTAGTGAACAAGTCTGCCTAGTACTTTCTCTTCCCTTCACCCTGCTCATTCATCATCCTGCAGATCTCAACTTAGCTGCACTCTTTCAGGAAATGTTTCTTGATGCCCTAAGGCAGAGTAAGGGCCCCTAGTCCTACAGGGTTCACAGAAGGGGCTCTTTACTGGATCTCACTCCTTGTCGATTATCATACCTCTTAAAGAAAGAGCACAGATCTATTTATTCTTATGACCTCAGGAGCAAACATGATGCCTAAAGATAGTTAATAAATACTTGTTAAAGGAAAGAATAAAGAAATAATGAATGGATATACTATTTAAGCAAAATAACACAGTCAGCAAATGTATCTGTGAAATGGTAACTCAGACAGACTCAACAAAGGAGATGAGAACAAGAGAAAATGTTGGCTCTAGGTTAGAAGGCCACTGTGCTTGACTTCTTTATATTTGCTCTATGCAATGCCAATCCAGGCCACCTAGCATGGGTAGCATTTTCTGGTTTTATTTTTTCCTGTGAGATGGAGATTATACTATGATTGATCTTTTTCCTAGAATTTGTGCATTGCCTTCCAGGAATCTAGGAGCTATCTTTGTAGCATTCTAGAATTTCAAAGATATAGATATGCTAGTCTGTGTACATTTTTCTAAATCATTTTATCTTGAATGAAATTAATCTTTTGTCCAACAGCCAATTAGTGAAGATTTAAAGACTCGAATAAAATCTCAATCTTGTCCCAAGGGCTTCTTAGCCTAAGTTCCTTGGATTCCACCGTCATCTTACTCCCAGAAGAGACATTTTCAGTTTTGTTTTTAAAGGCATATGTGCATGGGACTAGACTAGGGACAAATATATCACCATCCAGGATTGGCCTGTGCTTCTCCATCCACATCAGGTAGTTAGGCATTCCCTACCTAAGGCAGTTTCTGGGCTCTCCTTTACTCTGAAAAATCTAGTCAGGTGACAGGGAGTGTGCATCATCAGCCAGAGAAAGTCAAGCTGTGTGAGAAGAGTAGAGGATGGTGAAAGAGTTGGGTAATTTCATTTGATGGGTGCCTGGAAGATTTTTTTGGAGGATTCAAGTGAGAGACCTGTAGGCATGAGAGAGATGAGGGAGGAGGGTGTTGAAGAGAATTTTAAATGAAGTTCTAAGATTCTATATCTTCAGTACCTTTTTTTGGGGAGGGAAAATGTTCACGTTGTTCATCACATTTTCAAAGGGCCTAACAATCCAAAAAAGTTTAAAATATTGATATTGTGAGTGATAATTAAAGGTTTTTATTTCAAAAAATTTCTATTAGGAGTTTAAGCTTGTCCATGGAATAATTGCAACTCAAATTTCCAGAATGCCTCACAAAAACAAAAACAAAAGAAAGATGCATTTGTAGAGAATAATATGGTTATGTAAAAAAAACCTATTTTGTATAAATATTATTTAAATGACTAAGCATATAATTCACTCTTTTGACCTAGGGAAGTACAATCAATTAGGAAATGAGATTAGTGAGTATAAGCCTTAATGAGTATATGTATAAATAAGGCCATATTTACAGGAGTGTCCAAATGATAATGGTTTCAAGTCTTCCCTGCTTTACTCATCTCTGATTCTTTCTGGTATTTTTCCCCGCCAAATATTTCAAAATTTCCAGGGCTTGTGATCTGTGTCCATGGAGTGGTTCTGTGTGTTTTCTCAGTAGACAAGTGGAAACTGAGCTGTAGTCATAAAGACTGGGCTGCATATTGCTTATCTTTCTGGAAGCAATGTGAGATGACAAAACCTTAATTGGCCAAGCCTTGTTAACTTTAGTTGTATAATCAAAGTGCTCTTTTCTGCTGCTGGTAAGGACCCATGGCTGCCTGTAACTACGGAATGGTTCTTGTTTCTTGGGTTATGTCCTGCCTTTGGTTCAACTATGTGTAAATCACTAAATTTGACACAATACCTCAACAGAATGAGGGATAAAAACCACACAATCATCTCAATGGATGCAGAAGAGGCATTTGATAGCTTCCCTGAGCAAATTAAAAACAGAAGAAATGTAGTGCAATATAATAAAGACCATGTATAATAAACAAACAGCTACCATCATATTGAATGGGGGGAAAGTTAAGAGCTTTCTAAGAGTTGGAACAAGAAATGGATTCTCACTTACACCACTTTTGGGGGGAGGATACCAGGGATTGAATTCAGGGGTACTAGACCACTAAGCCACATCCCTAGACCTATTTTGTATTTTTATTTAGAGACAGGGTTTTACTGAGTCGCTTAGCGCCTTGCTTTTGCTGTGATTGTCTTTGAACTTGAGATCCTCCTGCCTCAGCCTCCAGAGCTGCTGGGATTACACATGTGCACCACTGCATCTGGCCCTGGCTTGCACAACTGCTATTCACCTAATGGTAGAAATCCGAGCCAGACCAATCAGACAAATGGGTCAATAAAAGGCATCTAGATTGGTAAGGAGGCAGTCAGTTTGTCACTATTTGCAGATGGAATGGTCTTCTATATAGAAAACCACAAGGACTCCACCAAAATACTGTTAAAACTGGTAAAATGAATTAAAAAACATTGCAGAATAAAAAATCAACATACAAAAATCGGTAGAGTTGTGTTACAAATTTTGCAAGAGATACTCCAACACTGCTCATTCAGCAATGTTTTCACAAAAGAGATTTGTTGCCTCTTTTTATTAAAGAGTATCCCCTAGCAAAACTTTTTGGAGAGTAAAGTGCTATAGTTATTTATTTACATTGTTTTCCAGATTCTGCATATGCATGCATGTGCATGTGCATGCGCACACACCCACACAAACATACACACACATCACTAGAATTTTATTTTCCAAAGGTGCAACTGAGACTACAGGATGACAGAATTTCGATAGATTCTTATTAAGCCCCATGGTGGCCTCAGAATCTGTATTCCTGTACCTCCCTAATCCCAGGGGAGTATTTTTAATTCATGAGTCATTACCCTTAACCCATGTTATGCATGTCCCTTCTTGGGAACCCATTACTATTTTTCTACAAATCTAACCTAAATTCAGCAGGCATTCCATCGCATGTGTATTTCTGCACAAGGATATCACGTGGGGTCTGGAGCCATGGACTTCCTCCTAGGGGGTCCCAGAGAAAGTATTGAAAATAGTTTCACCTCCAAGTGTCTTGTGTAAATCAATGGTGATAGATCAATTCTCAGCAGGATTAGCTAAAGATCCAAACTACAATATAAATGCATGTTAGGGAGAGAAGTGGCCTGACTCCCCTGGCCAACAGTTCTGGAGTCTCAAGCTGTTGATTAAAAAACGTTACCAAAAAACTTCCAAATATGATAACATTTGTTCATTTGCATTAATAAAAATATTAGATGTGTTTTGTTTTTTTTGGCTTCTCAGTCTATTTGACTGTTTTTATGTGTTGATCATTTATATTTGGGAAATGCATCTTTCTCATAATTTTTAGTCTGAATTAATTAAAAAATTTTGAAAAGAGAGTATAATACAATACAGTTTTACTTCCTAATTATTCATTTAAGGTCCAGATTTTTTTCTTTAGATAATCATAATTTACATTTTCAAGAAGATTAAAACAGTCCCAAATTTTAATACCCCTTAGTATAGGGAGCAAAGGGAAATAAATTAAAGGAATTTTCAAGACTTATAGTGTGACTAATAGCAAATAGTTTAATATAAACTAATGACAGAGACCTCTATGTCATTAAAGGTTTTTTGTTTGTTTGTTTTGGGTGATGCTAAGAATTTAACCTAAGTGTACTCTACCACTGAGTTACACCCCCAGTTTTTTTTGGCGGGGTTGGCGGGTGGGTGGGTACTGGGGATTTGACTCAGGGGCACTCGACCACTGAGCCACATTCTCAGCCCTATTTTGTATTTCTTATTTAGAGACAGGGTCTCACTTGCATTGCTTACTGCCTCCTTTTGCTGAGACTGGCTTTGAACTCAGGATTTCCCTGCCTCACCCTCTGGAGCTGCTTGGATTACAGGCATCTGCCCTAGTTCTTTTTTATTTGTATTTTGAGACAGGGAAGCACTTAGTAGAGACTGGTCTTGAACCTGTGATCCTCCTGCCTCATCCTTTTGAGTAGGTTGGATTACAAGCATGCATTCCACTTCACCTGGCTACAAAAGATATCTTAATAGCATGCAAGTCTCACCATTGCAATGAATGTCTGATGGCTTGCCTAGAGGAAGGATATATTCAGATATTCAAAATATGTGGCTCTGATAGTAGGAGATATCCCTGGACTTAGAGGCATTGATGTTTAAGGGTCCACTAAGACTGAAATCTTTCAGACCTCAACATAAATAGCTTCACCCCTTTGAGTTTCATCTTTGAAAAGATTAAAGACTTGTATAGGCTTTATGCACATGTGTTTGGTAAACATGTGGGGGAACTGTGTATGTGTAGGTTTTTCAGGCAGAATTTGATGAAGCTAATACATGTACATCAGTTGCAACTGATCTGTGGTATTTTAGGGCCTGGAAACCCTCTGGAAGGTTCTGAAAACTTTCATCAATCAATATGAGCAAGGCAGTGAGGAAAAATGCTTATGGGTTTGGTCGTCTGGCTTTGTTATCATCTGCTCCAGGATTAGGAGCCATAGTTTTATGGATGAAGATGAGCTCTGAAACTTCTGGGATCTTGCATCTCCATTGCTGTTTCTGGGCACAAGATTCGGCATGAATTCTGGGGGCACTCAGGGAAGGAGGTAGAGGGTGAGGAAGCCCCTCAAATCCAGGAGACTGTGAATAGAAAATGCTTGTATTCTAATCTCTTTTTTTCCCCTCCACCTTTTGAGCATCCTCCTAAAACTGTCAGCTTTGTTGTTGTTGTTGATGACTAATCAGATATTGGAAAAAATGTTAGGAGAAAAATCATTGATTCAATGTGTTATCCTTGCAAGGGCATTTGCATTTAAAAAAAAGTTGTCAGAGAAAGAGAAAAAGCTTACTACAAAGCAATGTATTACTAAGAATGGCCTTTCAGTCCTATGTAGGAGATATTATTAATCAGCAAGAACTTGTTTCTAATGCCCTGCCTACCAAAATGTGCTCTATAGTTGCCTTAAACAGACAATAATAATAATGCACAAATCTACAGGAAAGCAAACATTATCTAACAATATCACCAAGCTCTGTTTAGAAACATGGTAAATTTCTTTCCTGGAATTACCATTTACTAGCTGTGTGATGTTGAATAAGCCACTTAGTCACCCTGCACCCCAGTTTTCTGATGTTCAAGTGGGAATCATTTTTCCCCACAGAGTTATTCTGAGGGTCAAATGAAATACTGGCTTAAAGGTTTTACACTGTCAAGCAAGGCTTGGTTGTGAGGAAAACAGGCATTTAACAAATGGAAAGGTTGCTATAGGGATTGAGCCATGAAAATTAACATTCTGGGAACAGCAGGACTCCTATACTCAATATTGAGTTTATAACTTATAATTCACAAACTGCCACAATGTGGATTAATTATAGAATTCAGTTGTGTGTTCTTATTTTGGGGATATGAGTTATGGATTTCTACAGAGTCAATGTGACTATGGTAATTTCCCAAGACAGTCTTCACTGGAGCATGTCATGAATGATGCTTAGAAAGAAGCAGGATTAACTTTCAGGCTGCTTCTGTCTCCATCTCTATCTGTGTAGATTTCAGTCACATTGGGGAGCTTGAGACTATTCACATACACATAAGAAGAATATGATAAGATATGCATTAAGTTACCAGTGATGAACCCCCAGATAGGTCAATGGAAGGCATGGAGAAAATGGGCTCCTTTGTTTACAACAGCAATATCACTGATACAAACTTCTTATGCATATATAATAGTGAATTCATAGTCCCATAATTTCTATTGGATAGCTGGCCGGGCTTGGACCCGCTTCATTCCCTTCACTTTGTAGAGTCTGGATAACTTTTGCTCAGATAATGCTTTGAGGGATGTGATTCATTTTTATCAAGTTATCACAAATATTCTCGTAGACATTTTAATTTTACATCTTTCAGACATCAGTTTTCTATGAACCTCCATTCCAGTGTGCAATAATCATAATCTTTGTTGTAAGAAACAGAAATTAATTCTTGCTAAGGGATTTATTGGAAGGTTATTGGTGGGAATGTAACAGACCTAGAAATGGCAGGAGCCCATGAGGTATATGCAGGCAAATCTGATCTATATAAGGTTCCATTGTCCCTGGAAAACCAGTTACCTTGCAACAACTTCGGGCAATGTCTAATGGATTCCACTCATTTTTGGCACTCTCTAAAGATATGAAATTCTGCTAGTCTACCCACCTGGGTGTATGTAGGTCATGGGCCACCCTCCAGCCAGTGAAGAAGGGGCTGTCCCCCTTCCTTCCACCCACCACGAGATTGTTCTCAAATAGGAAGGATATTCAGGTATTCACTAGGTGTAATCAACAAGTGAGGAGTAGTCTTCTCTTTAGATATTTGGTGGGTTTTAGAGGCTCTTTTTCACTGCTTCAAAGAATTTGTTCTTCTCTGCAAACCCAATATTCTTTCTAGCACTGGTTTCTTTTTTGTTGTTTTTTCTAGATCTAGTCTCCTCTATCAGAGCCAGAGAATAGATCTCTCTTTCCCAGGGGTGATGATTTTTATCTATTTTCCCTCATGCTCTGAAAGCCTTTCTTTCTATAGGAAAGGCTGAGAATCACATCGCTCCTCTGTGCTCCAAAAATCACTCTTTAAGAGAGATGCATGGCTATTTTCTTTCCCCTTGATGTTTCTTGTCTATCATCCAAAACTTACCTTCTCCTCCTTGCAATGTTACCACCAAATACCCTGGGAAAAGCTTCATTTTGTGTATTTTACCATGTAGAGAGGCAATTTCATTCTGTAGATGGAGGGAAGGCTAGTGCAGTGTAGCATATCTCCACATGCTTATGTCTCCCCTTTAATTCTGGAAACGTGAGGCTTATGAAAGATAAGTGGGCCAGAGTACTTACATTACTGTAGTAATTCTTAGGTTTTAAATGATTAAAAAAAAAAAAAACATTAAAAAACCCCTTATTTTGAAAGAGAAGAGGGTTTGGAAATAGGTGCAACAGTCTTTAAAATCTGGCTTTATTATTTCCAATCTTTGTGACCTGAAGCAAGGTCACATATTCAGAAGTCTATAAGCAGAAGTATCATTAGTTCTAAAATGGAGGCATTTTCCAGAGACCTATAGGAGTTCACAAGGTCTCATATCAAGAACATTTCTACAGACATCTGTTTCTCCAGAGTTTTCTACAGATATCATTAAAGTTGTATTGTTGTCTCACAATAAAATTAGAGTTACTCTGATTAAATTGTGAAAATAAAGCTACAATAAAGCCATAATCTGTTAAACAGAGTTGGCTGGTTATGTAGGGATCACCAGTTCTACAGACCTGTTTTTCAAATATAGGTCCCAGCCAAGTTCCAAATTAATTTACACTAAGTACCCTTGGTTTGTAATTAATTGTCAAAAATCACATCACTTAAATATGTGAATTCAATGAATACAGTTTTCCTTGGGTGTAGACTATGTATAAGAAAATGTCAAGCACTCTGACCTACAGCTACACTAGACCTGCAGTCTGTTATTTTATGTTTTGCTTAAAAACTGGATTCAGAATTTTATATCCTTGAACACTTTGGATAGTTATAAATCAAGTGAATGTGAATATCATGGCAAAGAATAAGCTATTATTTTATTTTATATATAAATACATTGTGAAATGGTGACCACAGTTAAGTTTGTTAGTATGTCTAGCACCTTATATAGTTGCTTTCTTTATGGTAAGACTTACTCTGTTAGAAAATCTAAAGTAGATGATATGTATTGGTAACTAGGCAACTATAGTCATCATGGTATATGTTTGATTCCCAGGACAAAAATAAGTTATTTGGGGGGCGGGGGTGGTACCAGGGATTAAACCAGGAGCACTTAACCACTAAGCCACATCCCCAGCCCTTTTTATTTTTTTTATTCTGAGACAAGAGTCTCACTAAGTTTCTTAGAGTCTTGCTAAATTGCTGAGGCTGACTTTGAACTTGCAATCCTTCTGCCTTAACTTCCCGAGCTGCTGAGATTACAAGTGTGTGCCATTGTATCTGGCTGGGTTTCTCGGTAATTCTGAAGTGAGAAAATCAAAGGTTGTGAGATGGAGGAAAGCACATCCTCACACTCAACCCTAACACCTGAGAACTTAGCTCATCAAATGTGACTTTTTCATTATTATTGCCATCCATATTACTTTGTAATCCCATGAGCTGTCAATCTATTGACACATATTGCTCTTGATGACAAAATTCCTTTTTCCTAGACACTTGTAGGAATGAAAAACACTAAAAACAGAACGCGGAGCAAGTGGGGTGGCAATGATAAAAGACCTGAAGTGTTCTCCACAGCACACTTCTGGTTTCACCTTTATCCCTCAATTACCAATTGCTAAAAATTATTTATTATTTCTCCTCAGTCAGACAGCTCTTTTTCTAGTCATGTAGTGGTCTACAAAGGTCTTGACATGCAACCATATCAATAAAATATTTTGCCTTCACCCCAATATATGCTATTTATTTATATTATACACAGATAATGCTATGCTTACATGCTATATACAGTATTCAATTATTCAAAAAGTAGAAATTAAATGTAAGAGATGAGAGTAGATATTAATGGCAGTTTTAATATTTTCTTCCACATATGGCCTGATGGCTTTGCCTGGTTATCCCCTCTGATTCTTATACCATATTTTGAAGACCACTGAACTAAAGGAATGAGATGACACTTGACATGTAATAAAGGTAGAGTTTTGGACTATGGCCTACTCTTCCAAGAGAGCTATTATCTCAAACAAGGAACTCTTCAACTATGAAGCATATAAGCCACACACATCTGGGCAAACTTGAAGCTAAGCCAATTTTCTATCTCTATATTCTCACCAGATGCTAACATACTTGCTCTACAGTTTGCTGTGTGTAAAAGATAATGGATGTAGAGACAGGATTCCTAAGGGGAGTTTGAGAATCAGAATTCAGTTCCATACAAATGAATGGCCACTTTGTTTCAGCTCTCCAACAGGCAGAAGTGGCACAACAAAAGTGCATAAGGTCAGAGTCTATTGTAAACGTTAAAGTTTCCAGTATTATTTGGAGCAAGAAGGATTGGAAGAGTGAGTTGGACATTAAGAATAGGCTGAGAAGGGCACCTAAGTTGGTTCCATAGTTTAGCTATTGTGAATTGAGTTGCTATAAACATTGACATGGCCACATCACTGTAGTATGCTGATATTAAGTCCTCTGGGTATAAACCAAGTAGTAGGAATGAATTAAAACAAATTAAAAAATTTTTTAAAAAGAGCAGGCTGAGAAGAGAAACAGATCTCAGATGCATGTCTGGAGAAGTCAAGGTTTCTGTGCCTAATACTTTAGCACCTGGAATTGAGGGAAACATAAGACGTTACAGGTCCCCAGCAGCACTGTCATAGAAGAAGAGGCATTCAACAGCTTCCCCCACTTCACCACCCGTGTGTTTATTAAGATGCCACAACTGTTTTCCCCTCTAACACAGAAGAGAAGCTGCTCTAGGAAGACCCTGACAGTTCCTTATATCCATCTCACAGCAACATTTCTGGGCTTGGGGTGGGGAGTGATATTTTTACATGATCAGATGATGTTCATTGTAAGTAGCTGTCATGACATTTGGACAGGAGGCAGCCACTGACACAGAGCTCTAGGGACTCGCTAGCTTCTTGCTTACAGGAAGAAAGGAAGGGAAAGCATCACTTTCACTTTGTCTGCATCATTCTTTTGGTACTTCTTTTCTGTTGTGTAATCCACCTGGCCACTCCATTCTGATGGATTCAGTGGTTGCTGACGACTCTATTCCATTAATCCTTAGATAATGTTCCTGTGTAATTTATTTATACTAAGCCAAATCCTGAAATTAAAAGTTGTCCAAAATTATGTTAATCTGCCTTTGATATTTTGAACAGTAAGGTCATAATACCAATTACTAAACTGACATTAAATCAAAAGATGAAATACATCATACAACTGTCCCCTTGGTAATCCTGTCTGTTAGGAAAACAGATTCACCATAGCTAACGGATTACTAATATTATAGAAAGTTGGCTTTACCTGAAAAAGAGGAAGGAATTGGATTTTGCTCATGATTAAACTATATAAAAAATATCTAGCTGTGTTGGGATGACACTGTGAAAAGATTACTGGAGAGAAAGGAGATCCTAATCTTTATTAAGCTATAGAATGTTTAGTCTATTTATAACTCAATTTTCTTATCTGTAAAACTAGACATATGGGCTATAGTATCAGAGGCTCCTTCAAGCATTAATATTCTGTGCTTATATATTATAATGATGTGGATTATATAATCTTGATCAGAAAATGTTTTTATTCTGAATTTTCTAGGGGGAGGGAAAATTAATGAGCTGTGCCCCAGCTGAAAATTAGTAATCACAAGAGCAGACATATCTTAAGGCGAGCTCCAGTAGTTCCCTACCACTCCACCCCTGGAATAATAGCAGCTTTCTTTTCCTTTCTGGGAGGCTGCTGAACCACCAGTTCTATAGTAAGGGTAATTAGAAGGAGATATGTTTGCAAGAGAGTGCTGGGAAGCATCCAGGATATGTTTATTCCAAGGGAAAAAAAAGAAACCCATGCAAATTAACAAGACTGTTGACTTTGAAAATAGCATATTATTAATTCACAGAATATGTACTTAGCTTATAATGACTTAATAGTCCCAGAAAAGGGAAGGATGGTGCTTGCTAAAATATGTCATTATTTCTGAAGGTATGTTTTTAGAAATGTTCACAAGAAGGACAAGTTGAGACGAGTTTACCTGTTTTGTTTCGGCCCAGAGGGCTGTTTGGATAAGTTTGGAATTCAACAGGTTCTTACATGTCACCCCAAAGATATTTGTTGTTTGGGTAGATCTGAAGTAACTCTCAAAAGGCCACAGTTGCAGCACCTTTGCAATTGCAAAAGTCCTCCTTTTCTTCTTTTTGGTTTTTTGACTGTACTTCAAATGCTTCTTGGTTGTAGGAAAAAAATAAAAAAACATTAAATTTTTGGCTTATTTTCAAACATATGAGCCCCAGGTTGGGAATAACTCCCTTGTTTCAGGAAACTAGAAACTGTTATTGTTTCTAAATGATCCCTTTTCATTAAAAGAACAGTGTGTTAAGAAGGACTGTCTTTTCCTTTTCTTTGGTAAGTTAGATGGAAATAAAACCCTGCATTCAGCATTTTTCAAATGTGATTTGCAAAGAATGACACACAACATTTTAAGGGCAGCAGAAAGTTTAACCTTTTGAACAAATAAAACAACACGAGCTATGAGTATGTAATTTCAGAATGGAACACATTGCTTTCTGGCAGTGCTGCTAACAATTGGCTCCTGTAGGTTGTGCAATTCTTCCAGTAATGACTTCTGTATATGTTGGGTCTATTACAGTTAAAGGCTATCATCTGGGAACTTTAGACAATTTCTGGTAATTTTTCACTATTATCCATCTTAAAATATACATAATCAGCATTTCAATGTTTTACAAATAACCACATATCCCATAACAATTGATTAAGATATTTGGAATGAGCTAGGGATGTAGCCTATTGGTGGGGCACTCACCTAGGTTAAAGCAAGGCCCTGGGTTTGATCCCCAGTACAGAAAAAAAAAAAAAGATATTTCAAATGGTTCAAGCAGAAATGGACTATTTTGTAGAAAAGGGAATGTTATGGTTTGGATATGAGACATTCCCCCAAAGCTCATGTGTGGGGCAATGCCAAGAAAGTTTGGAGGAGAAATGATTGGGTTATAACTTTAACCTAATCGGCAAATTAATCTGATGAGATTAATTGTGTGGTAACTGGAAGTGGGAGGGTAACTGGCTGGAGGAAGCAGTTCCTTGGGGGTGTAGCTATGGGGTATACATTTTGTATCTGGAAAATGGAGTCTCTCTCTCTCTGCTTGCTGATTGTCCTGTGAGCTGCTTCCCTCTGCCACACTCTTCTGCCATGCTGTTCAGTCTCACCTTGAGCTCTGAGGAATGGAGTCTGCTATCCATGGATTGAGACCTCTGAAACCGTGAGCCTCCAAATAAACTTTTCCACCTCTACAGTTGTTCTGGTCAGGTCCTTTAGTCATAGCAGTGAGAAGCTGACTAAAACAGGCAAGTTGAGAAAAACAATTTAAGTTACTAATTAGAAAGGCGAGCCTAGAATGTGTGGGAGAAGGGAGATTGCAGAATCCACAGGTTAACACATTTTAGGAGATTATAAGTAGACTCAGAGCAAGTATAGGTAAAAGTACACATTTGATGAATTATTTTTCACAATTTGAGTATACAGAAATAAGGATAAAATATAGGGATGTTTCACATTATAGTGAAAAAAAATTTAAAAACCCTTATTATAGTATAATATACTACAACACACCAGTAAGATAGGTAGTATTAGTAACATAATTCACAATGAAGAAACTAAATACAGAGAGGGAGTCATTTTCTCAATGTCAGGCAGTAGAAAGGTTACCTTCAGATTTGGGCCTAAGTAGTTTGGCTTCAAAGTCTTAGCATTGAACATAGCCTCTCTGGAATGCTGGAACCTGAAAGCTCATTAAAAGCCATTTAGTCCATCTCCATAATTTTACAGATAAAAAAACTGAGGCTCAGAGAACTAAAAAAAAAAAAAAAAAAAAAGAAATGTCCCCATATTAAAAGGGACTAAGAGGCTGAGCTAGGAACAAAACCCTGATTTCATGGGTCCCACTTGAGAACTCTCCACTCCATGTTTTTCTTGGAAAAGCAAAGTACTTAATAATGCCTTTAAACATTTATAATTAGATCCTTCTGTCTCTTCTACTGTCTAAACACAGTTAGTGAGTTGAAGAAAAACTAACTAGAATTGTCATTGCCCACTTAGCAGGAGATGAGGTATATGCCATTAGCCAAATGACCCAGGAAGCAGCTGGAAGCTTAGTCCAGGAGAGAGCTTACAATACATTTCAAGTGAAGCCCTTCTTTCTTCCAAATTCATTCTCCCTCCAGAATATAACTACTGCAAGAAATATGCCTTCAAGTATTTTTTTTTTCAATAGAGTTTAACTTTGTTTTGCCATCCACCTCACAATGGACAACACAGAGATCCTAGCATAGGATGACTTGTTAGTGGAGAAGGGAGTCATGATCTATAGTGCAGCTCTCTTGCCTCAAGGTAGGATTGAGCTAAAGGTCCATTCTGTCTCCAGAAATCAATTTGGAATCACCTGAGGGTTTTATTTATTTTATTTATTTTTTATTGATTTTATTATTATTTTTTAAATACACCACGACAACAGTGGAATGCATTACAATCCTTATTACACATATAGAGCACAATTTTTTGTATCTCTGTATATAAAGTATGTTCATGTCAATTTATGCCATTATACATGTACTTTTTTTTCATTACAATTCTTAATACACATATATACAACAATTTTTCATATCTCTCTATGTAAGGTATGTTGACACCCCACCTGAGGGTTTTAGTGTACAGTTACACTCCTCTCTGTCCAGTTCTACTTTCTGAACTTCTCTACAGGTGTTCATCCTGAACACATTCCCCAATAAACTTTGGGGCTCAGAATATGATACTCCAAAGTATGGTGATTTAGCATGCTAAGTACATTGAACTAAAGGGATTAGAAAAGCCTCATAAGCAAGAGTTCTTTCTGACCTGCCTCTGCCCTCCCTTTTTTTTTCTCTCATTCTCCCACCCTCCAAACAGGTCATTGATTCTAGGATTCCTCTTCTTCAAAGCAAGCCATAAACTTAGAAAGTCCACCCTCTGACTTCCTTCCCCTGAAAGAAGGTCATAAGACCTTTATTCCTCTATACCAGTGTGAAGGGGCATTGCACAGAAAGGCTAAGAAAAATCTAAATACACAGACCTTGCTCAGTTTCCCTCAGTTTATCACCATTAGACTGTGATCTTCTTGTCCAGCCGAATTTCTTCATGGTTGTGCATTCTTCATAAAACCTCATCATAAAAATAGTTTTCCCTTGGTCTTCTAGTCTTCATTGATTATGGCTCCTATTATGTAAATTTTGTTACATAATTTTTTATGCTTTTCTCTTGATAATCTCTTTTTTTTTTTAATAGGGGCATCAGTAAAATAAAAAAAAAAAACACATTTTTGTCAAAAAAAAGGACAGGTTAAACAAGCAGAGAGACCGGTAGTACCATAGTGTGTGCAGAGTACCTCAAAGATCTCCCACGTTTTGGAGCTTAAACCAGATAAACACGGTAGATGAGATGGACAACCTGGCTTCAGGAGACTTGTCACTAAAGTTAAGGGAATTGGATAGACAGCATCATGTAGGAGCTTGGAAGTCACTGAAGGTATTGATGTGGAAGGTTAACCTGCAATGTTTCTGTTTGCAATAGAGCATACTGTTGGCTCTGTGAAAGGGACATTACAGGAATGAATGTCAGAGGTAAGGAAACCCATTAAGATGCTGTTGTAATAGTCCAGGGAAAAAATGATGCATGTCTCAACTGGCTGGTGATAGAGGTTACATGCAGAAAGAGAAGACCACAGACCCCTTAGCTTTTTAACTCCACTGTGTTACAGGTGGTCCTATTTACTGAGTTGGAGAATAATTAAACAACTGAAGTTGGGGTGGAGGATGTACGTTCATTTGCACTTGTGGTTTTGAGGTGCATATTGGCTATATCCAGGTTGTCATGTCCAGTGGTTGGTTAGGTACCGAGACTGAAGTCCTAAGGAGAAGTTTCTGATGGAGATAAAAATATGGGAGTTCTCCACACCCACGGGTGATCACTGAAGTATGGGTGGGTAGTCTTGGCCTGGGGAAACATACAGAGGTTAAATAATTGGTATCCACCTTAGTGAGAATGGATTTAATGGATAGGTAGATCATCTAGGAAGAGAAATGCTCTCCAGAGAATTCTGACTTCACAGGTGGAAGAGGAGGAGTCCAGCAAAATCTGAAGAGCTTTTTATTCTAGAGCATGGACTCTAAGCTAAGCTGTTTCTCTATGTATGATTTGTCTCGCAGTCATGTTGTACATTACATTGAGAATTCTAAAGTGTGTTCCTCCCCTTCATTGTTGAATCCTATCATTCATTCATCACAGATTACATCAAAGCACACTTTAGCATTTCCATGCCTATTGATCTACTAAACAGAACCATTTCCATATTTGATGGAGAGGTATTAGGTATTGTGTACCAAAACAAAACAAAACACTGTTAATGATCTTTTGGGGAGACTATTTCAGAGGTTGTTTCTAAATAAATGCTGAGTGCAATCTAAACTTTTTGTGGAATGCTGCCTGTCCCCGTCTTATAGCTTTTTATTTAGATGGATAAATGTGACCAAAATGGTTTCTACCATTGCTGATTCTTAAGCAGGCTACCTCTCTAGCAAGTTTACAAACAGGAGGATCTTAAGTTCCACAAAGGTTCATCTCAGTTCTTGCCATAATGATACTTTTGAGATAACAATTTAAGCAACACACGTGGTAGTTGCATTAGACACTTGGCATATCTGAGGGGAAATGAATACTCAAAATATTAATTTTGGCACAACTATGGTCACTGGCAGATAATGTTCTTGAAATTTTAGGTGCCTGAAGTTCTCCCAGAATCTGTTTCACTAACTTGTTTTGCCACCTGTTTTCTGCATCAGATTTGATGTTATCAATGTAAAAATCAAGACCTGTTTGTGGTAGGAAGGATGTGACATACATCCTTTACAAAAATGTCATATCTTAGCCCCTAAAACATCAATTGTGCTGTCATCAAACACACCCACTGCATTAAGGAAGAATTCACAGAAAAAAAAATGGGGATGGATTTCCCAGCACAGAAAATCTAGAAATACGTCAAAGCTTCACAGACTCATTAATTGTATATTGGAAAGCCATTTTATCATTGGCCTTTGCCCTGAAACGTAAAAGGTCCTCTGAAGCTCTGCAGGGATAAGAATATTATCTGCTTCAATTACTACTTTCCAAGTTCCTATTCCCATAATGGAAACATAATGTTTGGATATGTGTGGCCATTGCCTGACTACTCCTCCTCATGAGTTTAAAGATGTAAACATGATACTATAATTGAGAAATAGACATTTAATTTATCTATACTTCATGTTTCTTGATTCAAGAAGACACAAGCCAATATTTGATGATTGTGATAATATGCAAAAAATGCTTTGGAAAGTATATACACAAATGTAAGTGGTTCTATTCTTTGTTCAATTCAATTATTTCTTGTGTCTTCATGGGTGTCTATGGCTTGGTCCACCTTGGACCAATTTTAGTATAGCTGTGGGGAGACAGCAGAGTGAGAAGGGAAGATGTTTCTATTTGTTTCTTAGTGATTCCATTAATGTACTGCTGTAGCTTTGGTTTGGACCTTGATCTTGAATTTGGAGTCTATTTCCCTACCTTGGTCTATTACCCAGTTGTGATAATTTATTAAGGGTTTTGATTGTATTGCTTCATGTAGGGAAAAACTCCTTGGACATCAGTGCAAATAAAGATGAGAAAATAGGTTTCTCTTTCATATTCTTTATAAAACAAATGTCATTTGAATTCAAAGTAATGCTAGGGATATAAGAAGAGTTTTCTGATGAAAGCATTCACTCAGAAAGTGTCCTATTTCTGTTCAGAGCACCTCAGGCACTCTTACCTGTCAAAATGATAAACTAATTTATTGCCTTCTAAGGACACAAATTTGAGCAAACTGAAATTGTTCTTTCAAGTACTCATATTACAGTTGTAGGTTTGTCAGTAATATTAAATTGACCTAGAGGCTTTCTCCCTCCACAGGGAGTCCTTATTGGAGTTTTTAAAAACAGCAGTTTTATTCCTGAATGGGGAACACACTGGAAGGAGTTAACACCGTTCATTTCCAAAGTGCTATACAACCATAATACTAGATTCATAGTATCTCTACAGATTGGCTTGTTATTCTTGTAAGCACCGTCAAAATTTATACAAAAAGAACCTCAAGGGTGATTTTTT
The DNA here is from genome assembly GCF_047511675.1 of Marmota flaviventris. Classification (NCBI taxonomy): domain Eukaryota; kingdom Metazoa; phylum Chordata; class Mammalia; order Rodentia; family Sciuridae; genus Marmota; species Marmota flaviventris. Next base: position 82,835,910 of record NC_092508.1, read on the forward strand.
AAGGTAAGAAAACAGAACTAAAGATAACCCAATAGTTCCATAGTTAGTCCAATACACCATGGTGGATTTTACCTTTTTTTTTTTGTTGGCAAAAGGACTGGCTCATTCGCTTCTGAAACATTTGGCAGAAGTGGGGGAGGGGATCACTTCTCTCATTTCTCTAGTAACTCTAGATATGTTGCTGTGACTGTTTGGGAGAAGGCTGAGTATTAAATATTTGGTACTCCATTTACTTTGAAATCATTTCAAAATTTACCCTTCTCAGATGTCAGGTGAGAAATTTTGCAAAATTAATACATTTAAGAACTATTACTTTAGGAACAGCTGTAAGAAAAGTCAATTTGTGAAATGGAAATTGTCACCAATATGAATAGCAATTATAAATACTTAACATATGTCCTTGGAAAGATAGAGGGTTGAGAAGGGTGGGTGACAGGCAGTCTTCTAATAATCCCCATGAAAAACTTTGATTTTTGTTAAGCTTGTTAGGGAATTAGCAAGGGATAATAAGAAAACCATGTATTTACTGAGTGCCTCCAATATTCGGGGCATTTTACGAAATATTTTATGTAATTACATAAGTTGATATTTGGATTATATGTAAGATAAGGTAACAAACACTGAGAAGTTATGCAACAGAAAGGGTTAGTCTTTGCAACTAGACATATACATCTGTGTCCCCAGTGAAAGACAACTCTAGAATTAAGTAGAAAGGGAAAGGAAAAGGGCTGAATTCTTTCCAGGGCTGGGCAATAGGATATGAATATTCTAAGAGCCTGTTTTATTGCTGGTTCACAAACAAAATTTTAGGTGTTCCAAAGAAAGAGTTAGAATTAAACCGTGTTCAAAATCTGGCCGACGGCTAATTATTGGGAGAGTCTGATTTGTGGGATGTGGCTGGGTAAATTGTGATGCCTCTACATCAGGTCTGTGTCCGCCATGTACATGTAAGTATAAGATCCACACTTGTACTGGGATCACATGGTTCCCTGGTTGCACAGGTAGGAGAGGAGCAGTAGGTCAGGAGTGTAATGTGTGGGCCTCAAAGGCTTCATTTACAGCTGTTTATCAACATTAAGATGGGACTCCTTAGCTCCTGACACTTAAACCAAGGAAGATATTTTGGTTCCTCTGTCTAGATTTCATCCAGTGGGGCAATCTATAAAGATGCTTTTTTCTTTCTGTCTCGATCTTTGGTTCTGTCTTGGTACCTGAACGTGCCACAGAACTCAGCTCTGGCTGGTGCTGCCATGGTTACTTTCGATTCTCAGTTGCTGGAGTGGTGTGCTTGGCCCTGCCTCCATTTGTGCTCCCCCACTAGTGTATGCTGATCACCTTCACCTCTCCTTGCCCCATGACCTCCACATTTCCAGTCTGAAGACCTCTGGAGTGGGTTTTGTTTGATTTTGTTTCTTTATGAATAGCTCCTTGCTGCCCCCTTCTGGCTTAAATTGTAATTAAGCCTTTGGTTTGCTGATCCAGGGGTGAGAGTCAGACCTGGGCAGTGGGAACTCAGTCAGTCCTTACAGTGGCTACTTGGAAGGCAGAAAAGATAATTCTCCTCTGTTCTCATTATTTTTTCTTATGTTTTTTCACTATTCATTTATCAATAAGTATTTGTGGAGCTTCTGAAATCGCTGATTACATACACTTTCATCATAGATCCATGAGAACTCTTTTATTTTGGTTTATGTTCATATAAAGTGTTTTGTTTCTTAAAAACTTGGAAGACACTGAGCAGCAGCAGCAGAGAGAGATAGCACAGCCTATAATTTAACTATGATAAATAATGACCCATGGAGTTAATTGTACCTGTTATTTGTATGATTGTGTAGAGACAGGCTCGTAGCCTGTTCTTTGTCTCAGTGATATATCATTAGCTATTTTATTCCTTTTAAATATTGACAGAGTCTCCTGGGGAAGGGGATCATATTGCCAACTCTGTTGGGGTCTCAAATCATCATAAGATTATAGGCTTCTGCCTGGCAGACTTTGGCCATGTGAACAAAAGATTCTTCTGTATTCTCCCCACACTCTGGAATACTGGGCTTTTTATGCCGTGATGCTCAATAAATGTGGTTGACTGGCTCTTCTGAGTTCATGATGTGTTTTCCAAAATGGCAATAAAAATGGTAATGAAATGTTAAGTTATTCTCAGCTACTAAATTCTTAGTATCAGAGACCTCATAAATTGTCTTTTTGATGATCAAAACTATTTGACCGTAAATTTCAGCTAAGTCACAATAACCGCTGCATCTCTCTCCAGTCCCCTTTATCCCATATGTTTCCAAAGTATCTGTATGATGACTGAATTACTACAAATGATTGAAGCATAAGAGAAAAATACAGCATCTGTTTAGGTAGTGTGGGGAAGTATGCACATTTTGTAGACTTACCTCACTATACGGGGCATTTCGGGGAGCGTTTTACCCCAGATGCCCTTATGGTCAATAATTTGTCTGTCCACCTTGCTTCTTCCCTGATGGTGAAGGCAATGAATTCATGCCTACAGTCTTTTAGAAAGCAATGAATAGGCTCAAAAGCAAAGCCACATACCAGTGGAGTGCTCAAAATCACCACCTCTGATACTATAGTTCTTGCTAATGCTTTTAACTTATGGAAGCTAGTAAAGTTAGTGGTCTCAAGTCCAATAATACCTCAAAGCCCAAGGGAGAATCTGGACAGGTCTATTTTTAGCTACAGCAGGGATTAACCACTATGTGAGAGGAAGCTCTTCATTCTTGGTGGTTAAAAACAAGAAACAAAATGTTAAAAAAAAAAAAAAAAAAGAAAAGGAAAGAAAGGAAGCCTGGATTGAAGGAAATAACTTACAAACTTGTCACATTGAAAGGGCAGAAGACTCACACATGGTTAATAAAAAACAAGTAGATTGCCTTTTTTTTTTTTTACAGGTCTTCTGGGTTAAAAGCCACATTGGGCAGAAAGTAGAGTTTCCATATGCCCTCTTTCATCACATGCACACAAATTTCCTTGCTATCCACATATGCACCTAAGTGCTATGCTCATTAAATTAATGAGGGCCCATCATCACCTAAGTCTATAATTTTTGTTAGGAATCACTCTTTCTGTTTTTTGTTTTGTTTTCTTTTCTGTTTTTGGTACCAGGTTTTAAACCCAGGAATACTTCACCACTGAATCTTCACTACATCCCCAGACCTTTATAATTTTGGGGGCGAGCGTGGGGGCGACAAAGTCTCCTTAAGTTGCTTAAAGTCTTGCTAAATTGTTGAGGCTTCCTTTGAACTTGTGGTCCTCCTGCCTCAGCCTCCTGAGCTGCTGGTATTTCAGGCGTGTGCCACCGCACCCAGCCTCATTCTATGGGTATAAACATATACTGACATGTAACATACCACCATTGCAGTATCATACAGAATAGTTTCGCTGCCCTAAAAATCCTCTGTTTTTTCCTGTTCATCTCTGCTTCCCTAATCCCTGACAACCACTAATCTTTTTACTGTTTCCACAGTTTCACCTTTTCCAGAATGTCATATAGTGGAGTCATACTATATGTAGCTATTCAGGATTGACTTTTTTTCGCTTAGCAACCAACATTTAAGATTCCTCCATGTCTTTTCAGTTTGGACAGTGGCTTTTTTTTTCCTTTTAGTGCTGACTAGTATTCCATTGTCTGGATGTATCAAGGCTTATTTATCCACTCACCAACTGAAGTACATTTCGGTTACTTCTAAGTTTAAATAATTGTGGGTAAAATTGCTATGAATATTCATCCTTTTTCCCCCATAGACATAAGTTTTAATTCATTTGGGTACAAATCAAGGAGTGTGGTTGCTGATTCATGTGATAAGAATATTTTTAGTTTTGAGAAACTCTCTTGCAAAGTATTTGTACCATTTTACATTTCTGCCAGACACGTACAGGCAGTATTGCTTCTCCACATCCTCACTAACACTGGATGCTTTGGAATTTGGTCATCCTAGAAGGTATGTAGTGGTATCTCATTCTTGTATTCTTAAAAAATATGTTCTATATTTTATTAGCTTTGTAATTTTTTTTTCATTTTCTCCAGTGCTGTTGATCAAAACCAGAGACCCAAGTGTGCTAGGTAAGATATCTATCATTAGGCTATACTCCCAGCCCTCAATATTGTTTTGACTTGCCAATTCCTTTTGACATCTGCTATTAAACATTTTCTTATGTCCACTCAGGTCTTTTGCCCATGTTTTAAATTGGGTTGCTCAGTTTCTCATTGTTGAGTTTTAAGAGTTCTTTGTATATTTTGCACATTGGTCTTGTCAGGAGTGTCTTTTGTAAATACTTTCTCTTAGTCTGTCTTGTATTCCCATTCTCTTGAGGAATATGCTTTCTTAACTTTTATATCTTCAGTATCAGGCGTTGAACCTATGGGCACTTAACCACTGAACTATATCTTCAGCACTTTTTGATATTTTATTTTGAGACAGGATATCACCAAGTTGCTTAGGGCCTCACTGAGTTGCCCAGGCTCACCTTGAACTTGTGATCCTCTTGCCTCAGCCTCCTGAGGCTAACATGCATCCCTGCACATGGTGTGTATGTGCGATCTCTCTCTATTTATATATATATATATATATATATATATATATATATATATATATATATATATATATATATAAATCAAGGGAAAGTGTAAAAGCCATCCCCCATTACCACAAATTATGGAGTTGAGATTTCCCAGGAAATCCCAGGGGTCAGCATATCTGGTCTAGAATAGATGTTCCTTGCCCTGAGAAAATCAAGATCAAGATCATGGTATTTCCCCTGCCAGATACCTAAGGATATACTTTAAAAAGAGTTGTTGTTTTTTTTTTTCTTCAAATCTTTCCTTTATGGGTGACCAATGTGGAGCGTTCCCCTTAACATGTTTAGGAAAAGAATTGTTTAATTGGAGAAATTGAGCACATAATATTTGACAATTTTTGATTCTAATTCAAGAAACTTAAGAATGCCCTATGATTTGTGCTACCAGATATCTAGCTCTGCCTACCCTAAATGGTAAGTGGATATGGCTTTGCAACAAAGATCCCAGTGGAGAGACTTCTGTTTGTCTGACCTTTTGCCTAAAGCCTCTTCGTGCTTTGCTCTTCTGGGCACTATTTCCTGTTCAGGAATATTTTTGTCCAAGGAAACCAAGCCCCCCCACTTTTGTATCCCAGAGAGGGCTACCATGACAAACAAACAAGGGGAAAAATAAAACCAAGAAACTGAGATTAAAGACTTTTTTTTTTAAAGATGGTATTGTATTTCAATTTTCTATCCAGCATTTTCAAATCTATTACAAATGTTGGTAACTTCTTTGTGTGTGTGTGTCTGTGATATACCCTTTAGGGAAAAACACTTAAAAGGATTGTTAACTATCCATATTATAGAAAACATTTTCCAAAAAGAAAAAAGAAAGAAAGAAAAGGCTTTACAAATATCTTTAAAATGCTGTTGAATTTGTTTCCTTTTCTTTTTCTCCTTTCCACACTTTCTTAGGTATTTTCTGAATATAGCTGAAAGTAACATCCAATGTTTGAATTCCATGTAATTCTTTGCCTATTCTCTACGTGGTCATGAAAGAAAATGACAAGGATGATAAGGTTTGAATTTTATGACAGTTGTATGTAAAATTTGATTATTATTTTTTTAGTGCATTGAACTCTCAGATAATCTCCCCTTTGTACTTTGATTAATTAGATATAATTTCTGAAGAGTTCAGACAATAATTTTAGATGAAATCAGGCAAGTACTTAGACAAAGTCAGATTATTCCAGTAAACACACACACACACGAACGCACACACGCACGCACACAGATACATGCACAAATACCCATATACCAATATATAAAACATCCCTTCCGATTTCTTAGTGCCATAGAAGTGTTTCATCAGTATGCACACAAGCATTTTCTCTTCTCTCTCTTCTCCTTGCCCTTTGAAATGCAAATGAGAACTCCCTGATAAAAAACACTAGAGATATACCACCTTTCTCCACAAACACAACTTTTAAAAAAGAGTTGTCTTTATTTCCATTTTATCTTCTTTATGATAAACATAGCAATCGTTGCTTTCCACAGAGAGACATTGGCAGAGTTAGGCAAGTAGACTTTGTGATTCCCCTAAGAAAAGCAAATAGCTAGGTTCAGAACCCTGATAGTTCTAATAGTTTTAGAAGAGCTGTTCTTGTTAACTACTTTATTTAAGGGCATGTTAGAACTAGTACTTCCAGCTCTTCAACCTGTCAATAGACAATGAGATGTGCTATAAACACCTCCCTGTTCTTAACATCTTTGGTGTGTTTAGGTTGGGTGAAGTCACAGTTATTAGCCTGACAGGCAATGACGTCATTGACTCTTTGGGCTACACTTCTCCAGATTAAACGTGGTTGTGCAGGAAGATAATTTTGGATAACTGGAGCAGATGTTGCTGCATTTGCAGATCTGACTAACATGGGAGCTTTCTCTCTATTGAATTTGGTGTCTTTGAAAAGAATAAATTCTCAGAAATCATTAATAAAATAATGTTAAAAATGCTCCTGCCATATCTGTGATCTCAGATTATAGCAGTTATAGTAATTACTGCTAGTTACATGCAATATTGCTGGGGCCTATTAAGAAGGCTTTTATGGGCATCTTTTTTGCAATCTCTTCACCTATAACTTTGCAAGAGAAAAAAAGGATGCTAATAATACCAGGCCTCAGAATTTGCTATGGCCTTAGTGTTTGTAAGAATGCTTAGAAACTTTGGTCTTTTCCCATTTACCTAGCCCCTCCAGGCCATTGATGCAGGTTTTTGCCACCTCTAGACAGTTTGCACGTTCTCATTAAGCTTCCTTAAAATTTACTCAAAGGACAAACTATTCCTACAGTGGATAGGACAATTAATAAGACTTACAGCTTGCCTTTTGTGCTGGATGCCAATAGGGCAGCGGACAGTTATCTTCTTGGGCTACCTTCAGTCACTTATGTCTAAGGCAATCAGAGGGTTTCTTTATGGAGGTAGCATCTGGCTCTGGTCTTTCTGCCTCCTACTTGAATGCCACCAAGAAACAGGATTATTATTCATTGGGAAGTTGATATATAAGGATCCTGCTCTGGAAACCTAAAAAGTCCCAAAACTGATTCTGGAAACAAGGTAAATTTTCATTATCTCAATTTATTGCATGGCTATTTTTTTTTCATGCTGTAGGTGGGTGGATATTTTCTTCCCATCTCTCCTTTATTCCTTCGCCAACTGTATTTATTTACATATAGTTCTTCTGTGTCTTGGGAACCTAAATTGGCTTACAGTTTACCACGTGTGACCTCTCTGTCTTCTGCTGGGTGGGCATTAGTGATGATTCAACCTTCTGTGAGACATTTAGGTATCAACACAGAGAGGCCATTGGAGTCTTATGAAAGCAGGACCTGTCATGACCACTATAAAAGCAGGTTTACCACAAAGTTTTATTTACTCTAGAATTAACAGGGTTCTTTTCAGTTAAAAGTTGGACTTTGGAATTAAGGACAGCGCTGGGGTGGGAGCTAGGTTAATTGGAAGGCAAGGAGGAGGAAAGTGTGAATTTTGTTCCTTTCAAGTCAGTGAGTAAGGAGTCTCTTCACTTATAGAGAAGCAAATGGAAGAGCCAGCTGAGAGACTCTCTCATTTGGTCTTGAAATCTTTAAACAAATAAGTTAATTTATTTTCATCTTATAGGTATCTTTAGCAGGTCAGAATTGAGTAATATTATGAATAAGAGGAAAATATTGCTCTTTTTGAATTGTCAAATTTACCCAGATTCTCTCAGGATAAAATTTTTTCATATATGAGAGTTGGTATAGTGGGGTGATTAAACACACAGACTTGGAAGCCAGGCTATGTGGCTTCAAAGGTTGGCTCTTCATTGCAACCTGGGACAAGCTTCTTAACATCCCTGGGGCTCAGAATCCTAATATGTATAATGGGGATAAAAATACCATCGACCTCAGAAGGTTGTTATGTGCATTAAAAGAGCAAATATTTGGAAGACATCTAGATGCTGTCTGCCATGTAGTAAGCAAATAAAAAAAATGCTCAACTCTCTCCCATAACAGGGTAATGTTAACAGCAGAATTAGTAGGAAAAGTAGAAGTGGCAGTGGAAGTAGCTTATACAGCACTATGCCACTGAAGATGACATTGCTTCTGATTTACATCCCACGAGAAGAGTTTAGATGTACATTTTGCAGATGGCCTATAAATTTTTTTTGAGTGATTAAGCACTCTGCTTGATATTTGGTCCACACTGCTATTTTTCATATAGATTCTAATCTACTAAACCTTTTCATTAGATTTGAACAAAATTATAATCACAGCGGTTCCCAGGATCTTTCACTATAGAGTCTTGCTATAGGAAGCACTTAGATAAAGGCATTAAATTATCATTTATTGATAAGAAGCTAAACTTGGCGAATTAATTTTTTATTTATACATTAACCTTTAATAGTCATTTAACTTTTAAAAGAGTCACAGACATAACCATCTTTCGATATCTTCCAGTTAAGATATTCTAAAATCAATCTTTTCCTTTCCAGAAATAAATCTACCACGATCACGTCATTTCCCTGATTAGAGCTATTTAGTGTCTCTCCATCATCCACATGAGATAAAATGCACGTGCCTGATTAGGCGTACAAGGCCTTTTATGTGTGATTCTATCCTTTGTGGCATACTCTTCTATTGTTTCTTCTCTTCCCCATCAATTTAGTTCTAGAAGTATCAAACTTCCAGGGTTTTATACCTGTTATCTTTATACCTGGCAAAAGTTGTTTTGAGTACCTGTAATTTTTTTCCCACTTCCCTGCTTTCTACTTTCTATCTCTCCTCTGAACCCACGTGCATCATTCTGACTCAGCTTCATATTAAGTTCTGTTTAATCAAATGCCTTGGGATACTGACTCTCCATCCTGTTGTGACTTCAATAAAAATGAACAAAACTGCATAGTGCCTACTATGTAGGAGGCTCCATTCCAATTGTTTTACATTTACTAATTCACTTAATTAACCTTGTGAGGTAGACATTCCCTCACTTTAAAGGCGATGAAACTGAATCATCAAGTGGTTAAGGAACTGGTCCAAAGTCATACTGTCGATCGGTCACAGAACTAGAATTTGGAGCAATTTGCACCACACTGAAACACCCACATTCTCATGTTTTCATTCATAAAAATCTGTCAGATTTCTATATATCTTCTTTGTTCCCATAAGTGAATTCATGACCTACCAACATCCCCAATATCAGAAATGTTCAATAAATGTTTGTAAGGTGGCTGTTCATTAATTAAAAATATTTGAAAATTAAGTGCGTTGAACCCAAAGAAATTTGAATTCTGAATACTCCATTTCTTCTTTTTACCTTCTATGTTTTCACATTAATAAAACTCACAATGATGACCTTGCCCACTGTTTTCTACTCAATATATGTGAACCTTTGCAATTTAACTGGAGACTGGGCCTGTGTTAGGGAGCTTTTCGTTTCTGTGACAAATATCTGAGAAAAACATTTTAGAGGAGCAAAGATTTACTTTGCTTCACAGTTTCAGAGACTTCATTCCATGACCTGCTGACCCTTTGCTTTAGGCCTGTGGTCAGGCAGAGCATCACAGCAAAAAGGTGTGGCAGAAGAAAGCTGTTTAAGTCATGACAGCTGGCAAGTAGAGAAAGAAAGAGAGAAGGGGGCAGGGACAAGATTTAGTCCCCAGGGGAACACCCCTAGGGACCAAGTTTTTTAGCAAGGTCCCATTACCTCCCTTTCCACCACTTCTCAATATTGCCTTCGAGTCCTGAATCCACTGATGAGGTCAAACCCCTAATGATCCAATCACTTCCCAAAAGTCCCATCTCTAAACACTGCTGCACTGGGGACTAAGCTTCAGCACATGAACCTTTGGGAGACATTCCAGATCCAAATCATAACAGGATCTCTTGTCTCTTTGAACTTGACATCATCAACCACTCCCTTGTTTAGCCATCTTCTCATTCTGACCACAACAGCTTCAAACATCATGTTTGCATACAATTAAACACACACATTTCCTCGGCTTTGAAGATATAACTACCCCTGTTTTATGTTTCTAACCAAAGGGAGAAGAATCCAAATTGAAAGAATTTTACTATACCCTAAAAAAAAAGTCTTTCAGTAACAGTACCAAGATGGTCTGATGAAGTAGCTCTTCAATTGTCTATTTTCCAATAGGGAGGGAAAGTCATGTGTAAGATCACAGTCAACCCCAGGAAGGGGTCAAAGGTGATTTGGCTACTTTGATTCAGGGTTAATTCTCGTATTCTTATATTATCTTTTCCTCTATGTATGATTTTCTTTCAGGTATTTAATAGGGTACTTGATGGTCCTTTTTACAGCAGTGGACATCTTACCTTATTAGACTTTCTTTAATAATGACATAACATGTTAGCTGGGATCACATAGAAAACAATAGAGAACATCTGTGGCTATCACTATATTGACAAAAAAACTCTAGTCAACTCACTTCAAATGTGGATCTGATTAATTAATTACTGGCAGAAAATCACCTGGTTGTTTTGGTTCTAAGAAGAAACAACTTCAGGTAAATTGGGCATAACCAAATATCTGTTTGTTGCAAATAGTTCTAGCCTCCCTATAATAGCCATAGAAAAATAACCTACATATTTCCTACTGAAAGTTTGAGTTTTTAAAATTAGAATGGCAGACTCTCCCTAACTGAACATCTGATTCCAGGTGCATGCATGCATGGTTGTAGCAGGTATGGCTAGAATAACCTTGTGTTCTTCCTTCTCTATCTTGAAGTCTTATTTGCATCCCTCAACTCTGTTTTGCTCCTCTAGAAATGTATCCTGTATAATTTCTTATTGTATCAATATAAATTTTTCCAATTCTAAGCCTTGTGGAGTCCCACAAGTCTATCTCTGAAAAAAACAATTCCATACTCCTTATAAAACATTTTCTCTCATAACTATTTTTTGCTCCCCAGGAATAAAATGGGGAAAAAGTTTTCTACTAGGCAAGTAGAAAATGTTTCTACTAGGCAAGTGCAAATCCATAAAACAAGAGAATAAGCTTTTAAAACAAAAATGCTACTTTTGCTTATGATTCCTGTCAGCTGAATCAACCTATACATTTTGTCTAAATGGTAAACAGTTGGAAGCAGAATAAGATAGCCAGTAAACTATGAATACAAAGAAAGTAAGTCATTATTTGTTTTGCTACATTTTCTGCAGCATGTTGTGGTAGAAATATTTGTGAAATTTGAGCACGTAAATATGATAATATATATTTTCAGCATTGTCAGAGTGAATTCCAAGTGATAAGCTTCACTTTTACCTATATGTTGCAAATCAGGTTTTTTTTAAAACTTATATTTTATATTTTTGTTTTAACATGATAGTACAGTATTTTGACATATAATGCATGCATATAATGCATCACAGTATAGTATTTTGACATATAATGCATACAACCCATTCCAATTAAGATACCATTCTTGTGGTTGTGCATGATGTGGAGGGGCTCATTTTCTGGATGCAAAAATGGCCATGGGTTATAGAGGCGATTTTAATTTTATAGGGTACAATGAGGGTGGTTTAATCATTGGAAACTGTGGACATGCCATTCAGACAGTCGGGGGCAAGTTGTACAGGTTAAAACTTTGATTCAGGAAGGCAGTTGTAAAAATGTTGAAACTACCTGAGGAAATAGGAGTCCAGATTCTGAGGAGTGAGTACTCAGATCTCGCCCATTCCATTTCTTTCTCTGGGATTCATTGTTTCCCAGAGTTTTGATATTTACTGTGCCTCCATTTAGAACTAATTTGCAATGGGGGAAGGTCAGAGACCAGAGGCCAGCTTACAATATCCACCCCCTTCCTTCAGGGCCCATTGTTATTGAGAAAAGATTTGCTGGGAGGTTAATGCTTGGCTAGTTTCCCTTTCCTCCTCCTGAGCTGTACCATCTTTTCAATTTTTTTTTCTCTGGGGGCTGTCTTGTATAAATATTATTTTCCATAACTCTTCACTAAATTAATATAGTTCTATGTTATATTAATTTCTCTCTTTAGGTTATCCTAGTATGTATGTATATGATATATATCATATACATATACATTTTTTTCTTTTATGTTTTTTCAATCGGTGCTTATGGTTGTATATAATGATGAAATTTTTTGTTACATATTCATGCATGCAAAAAATGTGGTGATATAATTTGGCCATATTCCTATACATTTTAAAGAACAATGTGGTTCCTATAAACTTTGTAAACAAAGTTTTTGAGTTTGTGTCCTCCATGTCATCTCTTAGTCCATAAGTTGGGAAAGCAAGAGAGTGATAAAACTAGCTTAACTCTCTTATCCTTAATACTCTTATTTTGCTCAGAGCAAGAACAAGATTTAAGCAGATAGTAAGTCATTAGTTGGCTTGCCCACAGAAGATGGTCTCCAGAGGCTGCTCACTGGTGTCAAATAGCCTTCTCTCATCTCTCAGTCATTAGGGCTCCTGGATAGTGGCCTCAGGGCCCTGGGACCTATCAAGTTCAGTGCATATTTCTTAGCAGCTTTGCCCAGGGTGGCCCTGCCCTACCTAGTCTAATCCTCTTTCCTTTGAGACAAAATTTAAATCCATATTCCTCATTTGTTGAGGACTCCAAGAAGTTATGTAATCACATAATACTTATACAGATCAAGATGTGTGACATTTTTATTTGCATAGCTCTCAAGTTGAGAAGGCATTATGGGAGTTTCATATCAGATATATGGTCCTCATTTGATATAAGTATACTAAACTGATTGAGCTAAGGTAAACAACACAAATGAGAATGTGTAGAAGAGCTGTAGAACCCTAAGGATGGCCTTAGGCCTGAGCCTAAGCAACTCCATTTTAAAACTCCAGTTTGAAACCTGCAGTCTCACTAGGCATGCCTAAGGAGCCCTCCAGTTTGGCCCTCAGGCACGAACAAGTCACTTCTCCCCACCCGGATAAACTCACAGTGAAGTCTCTGGCAGGCTGTCCTTCTTGGATAAGAGGGAAAGGGGAGAAAATCAGGGTGGGGACCACCAGACTAGATTTTTTTTAACCCCAGGGTAAATGACATAACTGAGAGATCTAGTGGCAGCTGATAAGGACTGAAAAGGGGTCAAAAGCACCAAAATTTGATATATATATATATATATTGGAGCAAATGAACAGACATTCAGCCAGCCAATACTGATGCACACAAGCCTGAAAGTCTGATGAGGACCTGGACTGACATCCCAACTCTTCTCATCTGCCTCATCCTCTGCGTTGTTTTCACCACTTTCAAACTCTACAGCAGCCTCTTGACTCTAATGAGCAAAGGACTTCTCCCTATGACTGCCTCCTCAGTCAGCTCCACCCCAGGAGAAGCCTGTCTTGGTTCCTGATTTGATCACTACAGTCTGAGTGAGTGCGCATCTGCTGGACTTAAAGTCTAAGGTTTGAGACTTTGGATCTGACACTTGAACTTAGCATGCAGAGGAAATGTCTGTTATGAACCTGTCATGATTAAGTGTGTTTGCAGTGCTTAGAATTAATCTAGAATTGTTTGATGTGAATTGATTTTGTCTATTGCAGTGCCTAACATAAAGGATTATCATTTCCTTGATTAAGAACCTATAGAGTGAAACTGTATTAAGTGATTTGAGTGAATAAAACATTGAAAAGGGCAGAAGTGTGTGGACATTCTTATTCTCTCCCCTCAACTGCAGGTGTTGCACTTTTGCCCCTCATGACAAGAACCTTCAGATGAAACTATAAAAACCATTATCATGATTTGTCAACAGAAAATGTAGGCAAACTTTGTGACAGATTATGTTGTAGAAGTCTCAATTCCATGCCTTTGGAGAGGACTTGAAGGCATTTGTTGATTTGGGTGCTGATTTAGAAATAGGGCTAATGGATTTTGGAAGAACACCAGAATAGAAATGAAGAATTGAGCCTCTTGAATTTTTTGAAGGAAATTATTAAATAAGCCCAAAAGTTGTACAAACAGAACACTAACACTCAGAGAGAGGAACGATGTGAAGCATTTTAGTGACCAAAAATACACAAATAAATAAAAGGATCCCATGAAGAAAAATCTCATTTGGACAAAAAGGAAACTTGGAGAAATTAAACAAACAACAAATTAATGAAGTCATGAAAAACAACACCAAATAAAGCATTAAGAAACCTCTCCCTCTGGAGATGGCCTTCATTCTCTCTTGAATGTGTCTTCCTTGCTTTACCCCAGATGCTTCTCACTCTCTAATGGTTGGTATTCTCCTTTGAAAGTGTATTTATTACTCCCCTCTACCCATGAAAAAAACCAAACAAAAACAAAACAAACAAAAAATCAAAGTTTCTGTGTCTTCTCTGGGAAAGCCCCATTCTCCTTTTAAATGTGTATGTGCTTTCCTAAATAAATTTGTGTAAAAGAAAGGAAGAAAGAAAGAGAGAAAGGAAAGAAAAGAAAAAAAGAAGAAAGGAAAGGGAAGAAACCCTCTAAGGGTCTGAGGGAAGGGGGACTGGTATACTAGATAGTCATGCACTGTTCCTAGCTCTTGATGATGTGTTTTTCATGGTCAAGTTCTATGCAAATTAGACTTAATTTGAACTTGGCAGGAATGAATAAAACAAGATCAATCAGGTCAGTATGAAGATGAAGACAAAACTGAACATCACACTACTACTTCTCTGGGATGAGAAAAAAATTCTGTAAAGAGTATATTGAACTCCATGCACACTGAGGTTACCAGATGACATCTCCAGGGACCTTGCCCAACACGGTGTGTTCTTCCTCTAAGTTAGAGGTGTTTAATTCCTCCACTGCCCAGTGAACTGCATTTGTAACTGTCCAGTCTTCAAGATATAGCTACCATTTTCTGATACACTGTGAAAGAGATTTCTCTGAACTCCTAAGTAAGGATTCCCAAGGCCTTTGCTCACAGGCAGCATGGATCTAGGACAGAGCACACTTGTGTCCCAGAGGAGCAAATATGACTCCTCTGCTCTCAATTTTAAGCCCTGCATACAAAAGGGGTCTTGAAGGATTCATAGTGACTTCCTGGGATGGAAAGGAGTATCGTGCATGTGGAATGTACTTTATTAATTCCAGATAACTTTGTTTACCCATCCTGTGATAACGAGGTCTTAAGTGCTTCTTTGCCAACCCTGTTATCAGGGTTGCCCATTCAAGCAATCAGGTGTTCTTTGTTCACTCATTCAACAAATATTTTTGAAGTATGTTGGCCAATGCAGGGTAGTTTTATGATCATAAATCATTTTCTTAATGTGTATCTGGCTATCACAAATGTAAACTATTGAGAGCACAGACAAGCTCATATATTTTTATATTCTGTCACTCTCCCAAATCAGCTCTTGGCATATAGTAAGTGATTAATGCTATATGATTAATTTAGCTTAATTGAATTAACATTTGGAAGATGTGTGGATTTCAACTGGATAAATGAAGGTATTAGAAAAACTCATTTTTTTAGAATAACTTATCAAAGACTGTGGCCTCACATAAGTAAGGGCAGGATTATAAAAGTTTAAACTCTAGAGGCAGTAACAGAGAGACAGTCACAGAGAGACATTTCACAGTTGCCACGTCAATATCATGGCTAAAAGAAAGAGTTATTTTCAGAAGCAAAGTCCCACGTACAAAAGGAAGCCCAGAAATCCCTCTTGGATGTTCTTAAAACTATAATCCAGGTAAGTAGGTGAAACTGGTATATAAAGAGCTCAGTCAGTGTCAGGTTTCAGGAACATGAGTTCATTCTTGGGCAACTGTAAAACTTGGTTTGTTAATCTTCCATGGGAGGCTCTTTGACTGCATTAACTGTATTTGACTATATGATACAAATTTTACCCCCAATATAGTCATGTGTTACATTGAAGGACCTCAGATGATCCAAAGCCTCAGTGCTTCACAGTTAAGATAGACGTGTAGTTGTGGGTGCTGTCTGAGACTCACAAGAGCAGGATGGTGGTGGAAAGAAGTGTATGAGCAGCAGATTCCACTAGCCTTGCTGGGGGCCAGCCTGCCTTTGAACACATGGGTGTGAGAATTATAAATGCAATGGACATTTGCTTCGGGGGGAATCTCTCAAAGGTGTGTGAACTCCATTATAAGACTTGAGTACCTCCCATTAAAAGGATGAAGTCCTGGATATTGTTATGACTTATTTGTAGCACTGCAATGGAGTCAAAGGCTGTAAAAAAGTGATACTGTGTCTCCTTGCCACAGCCTGCAACATTTCTGTCTCTGCCTGGATTGGACTTCATTCAAAAGATGCAACTTTTGCTGGTATTCCCGGGAGAAGGAGCAATAGAAGAGGAAGCTTTTTCTAGTTACTTTAATGTCCAGCCTTTGTACTTAGCAGGACCCCATTATCCACTTGCTCTCTCAGTATGTGAATTACTTGAGTCCTCCCTAAAATTCTCTAGAAATATTCCATCATATTTTCCTTCTATTTTCAGTTTTTCTCAGAAAAGGTTTGGTGTGTTTTTTTTCCTCCCTTATTGGATAAACTCTTTTTCCTTCATCAGATGTTTCAGTCATTAACAATTAAATTATTATCTTTATTTTTTTTGCTAACCTGTATAACTTTATGATATATAACACAGAATTTTTTCTCCATGAAGTCTTTTTTTCTAGAATTTAAGTTTTAAGCACCTTCAACTAGATGTAAACAGCTTAAAATAAGTATTTTAGGGATAACTAAAGTAAGGAAATCATAAATTTTTAAAAGGAAATCGAAAAGATATTCAATGAAGAGTGTTTATTCTTGGTGGTGGTAAGAAAGCACAGATTCATTCCATACACAAGCAATTTCAAGTGTTATGAGGAGGTCATATTGGTTGTATCCCAAAAGTATTTGTTTGGAATTTAGGAAGTGTTCTTTCATTGATACAGTGTATTGATCCAGGATTACAGTGTCACACTAATCTGGAAAAGCTTACTCAATGAATGTAGTAGAATTTTTTTTTTTTTTTTTTATGCGTTGTAGCACCTGGAAATAGAAATCAAGCAACCTTGAGAGTCAATGGAAGAAAGGCTTTCTTATTTTCTAGAGATAACTGTACATAAAAGTTTGTGAGATTTGCCCTGAGTATCCTTTCTACAACCCTCTCTGTTCTCTGCTTCTAGACATTTGCATTCAGACACTCTATTTCCACACTATTCTTACAGATCTATCTTCCTTCATCTTTGATTCTCCAGTTTTCTCAGTACATTTGCTTTCAGACATGTGCTAAGAACAAATAAATCAGGAAAAAACTACATCACACTGTGATGCATAGAAACCAACTATTTCTCTGAAACTATTATTTTTTAAAGTGACTTATTGACCCAAATGTATAAATCGAAGTAAGTGATACAATTATAGCAACTGGAGGAGGTGTTGGTTTGTAGGAGTGCAGGGACTAAAACAGAAGATGGTCAACTTTCAACTCCTGCCATAAACCCATGTCTTAGTAGGGAGCTTAGGAAGCATCAAACCTGTTTTTTTTTTTTTTTTTTAATTTAGAGATTCATATGCTTCACCTCTTGGTTCTCTCTGTATCAGCAAAAGACTAGAAGATGTAATTTGTTATCCAAAGCATTTAATCTCATTGTGTTAACACTACCTACTAAAACCAACAACTCCAAAATCACAGTGGACAGATAACATAAAACTTTCTGTTCCTATCAAGTTCTGTGGAAGTTGGGTAGCTCTTTTCCATTAGTAGGGATCAAGTTTCACTTTTATCTCAGAGTTCTTCAACTGCAGCTCTGAAGAAGCAGCATGGATGCCCTAGTAAGCTTCGGGTAACAATGGAACACATAGCTTCTCTGCCCAATTCACATTGACCACACTCTACCATAATATGGCCTGATTCAACTGCAAGAGGATCTGTAAACATAGGGGCACACACATCTAGGGTGAACATTAGTACTCTCTCCTCCCTCTCACCTGTGGGAATTTGTCCCTGGGGTAAACTGTTTATCTTTTTCGTGGTTCTTTCCTACCTGAAACCAGAACTTACTTGAAGCTCTGAAGTTTCCTCCCCATCTCCTGATACAGTGGTGTGTGTGTGTGTGTGTGTGTGTGTGAGTGTGTGTGTGTGTGTGTGTGTGTGTGTGTGATATTTAACCTGGTTAATGTGTGAAATAACTGAGTGTAGCATTTGAATTACCAATAATACAGGCAGAGGAGGCTAGTGAAGTAGTGTGGTTAATGGGAACGGATGAGCAATGAAGTTCGAAGCAAGAAAGTCATGGAAAGGTGACTAGTATATTGTGGTTTGTAAGTCAGGGTCCTCTTTAGCTGATCTTCATTTATTTGTTTTAATAGTAGTTAGTGCAAATTACATTCTCTTTCTCTGCCACCCACTATTTTATCTAATTGTTCAGATACAAATGGTTAAAGATTCAAGGTCCAAGATGATTACCTTCAATCCTTTAAAATGTAGAGTATAATGACAAACCCCAAGTATCTGGGAAACTGTTTATACAGTTTCTAAGAAGTATATGTTAATCAGAAGTATACATCAATCAGAATTACGGAAACTGAAGCCACTCCATTTGACTCCCTTTTGTGCTAATGTAGGTATCCTGGAAGTTTCTGAGTAAAACAAAAAGTGAATACTATCTGTAATCTGAAGGGTTTTCATAGGAGGTTCCTAGTTTAGTTTATAAATTATAAAACACTCAGATTCCTACATGAGTGAGCATTTTTCTACACGGTCTACTGTGTCCTTACTGTGGATTCACCCAGCCCCAATGTTGTTTTAATGTTGAAGTTGAACTCTCTCAAATTGCTTCAAAACTTTTAAATTTATTTTTTAAAGTTTAAATATTCTATGCCTTTTGTTTATCTTCCTTTTCATTACAATTTTACATGTGTTTGGTTTTCTAACCATATTTCTTAATATAATAAAAAACAACTGCATGCTACAAAGAAAACATAAATAGGAGAATTGATATTAGAACACAGATAAATTGTCCTGGCTTAGAAAAGGAAAGAAAGTCATATACACATGGGGAAACAAGTATAGTGTTTTTTTTTTTTTTTTTCCTATTGTAGCTTAAAGGAAAACCTGCCAGTTTCTAGATAATTCCCAAGCACAGATATATTGAAGCTTAAATGATGAAGTATATATAATATGAGTTCTATTATATAAATATACTAAGTCTGG
Source organism: Marmota flaviventris (assembly GCF_047511675.1). Lineage (NCBI taxonomy): Eukaryota > Metazoa > Chordata > Mammalia > Rodentia > Sciuridae > Marmota > Marmota flaviventris. The sequence continues at coordinate 82,855,101 of NC_092508.1, forward strand.
GAAGATAGAAATCTTTTTGTGTATTGTGGGTAGGCTACACTTCAGAATTTTTAGGCTACTTTCATCTACTTAATTTCATTCAATCTCTATACCATCTCACATGCATGCAGGGCATGCATTTTTATGCCCATTTTATATTTAAAGCAAATGAAACCAGAGTGCTTAGGCTGCTGAGGTCACACTTTCTGTAAGTGGTTGAGTCAGAAATAGAGCTCACTTCTCTGGAGATGTATTCTGACTTTCCTTGTGCTGTAATAGGCTGGAATTTCTTTCCCACCACGCTAAGACCCCACTACTTGCAAAAGTTACTTTTTATTGGTTTTCTAGATAGCTCCTTGCTCATACTGAGGGAGGGGTTTTGTCTTAATTCTCATTTATTTTTTCTGGAAGGTAGAAGTACTTCTTCTCTTTGGTAAGTACATGGAGAGGGTACAATAATAGTTAAAAAGCATCAGTGTCATCCTTGAGTCATACCTTTCCTGCAACGCTAAAGGAAATCCCATGGCTGTCTATGCAAGGTACATCCCAAATGCAATCACTACTCATCACCTCTACCACTACTACCATCTCTAAATTGCATTCTTATATTGGTCTTCTGATTGATCTCCCCAAATCCTTTCTTGTTGAAGCCCCTCCCAAGTTTGATCTCCCCACAGTGGGCAAGCCTCCATATTCAAAGCCTTTTAAGGCTCTGATCACCCTTACAGTAAAAGGTTCCACAGTGTCCCACTAGGTATGTCCCATAAGCCTTTTTAATACACTTCCTACTACTCCTTCCTTAGCTTATCTTCTTTAGCCCTCTTTTCCATCTTTCTTCCCTTTTTTTTTGAGAGAGATAATTTTAATATTTATTTTTTTAGTTATCAGCGGACACAACATCTTTGTTTGTATGTGGTGCCCGGGCAGCACGCATGCCAGGCGAGCGCGCTACTGCTTGAGCCACATCCCCAGCCCAAATCTTTCTTCCTTTTTAAAGTGATAAGCATTCACTGCAAGCACCTGGTAGTCTTCCCTTGCAAATGTGTGTCTGGCTGCACTCCTACCTTAACCCAGTTGGGGGATATTATAAAGACTCCTCTTCAAAGAGGACTTTGGGACCATCTTAAGTAGCTAAACAGCACCCCAAATATATACCATCACTTTTTATCCTTTATCATTGCTTATTAACATATAAGCATTTTTGTTCATTCATTTTCTGTCTTTCTACTAGAACATACCCTTCTTAAGTGTAGGGACTTTGTCTATTTGATTTTTCATTATATTCCTAGCTGTAAGAACAGTGTGTGGCATATAATGTGTTTAATAAATATTTTCTAAGTGGTTAAATTTGTTTAAGAAATGAATGACGCATGGGGTGAGACCACTTGGTCTAACATGGCTTGGCAATTGCCTAGCTAGATAACTTTGGATCCATTATTTAACCTCTTTTTGCCTTAGTTTTTACAACTGCAAAATGGCAATTATAGTCTCTGGGTTTTTCTGTGAATGTTAAGTGTGGTTGTTAGCATAATTTGCTTTATAGATGCCTGATGTATAACCGGCTCACAAAACTTGTTCACACTGTTTGACTTTACTACCTATGGATGGAATGCATGGATAAAGCACAATTGTGTTCCTCTCAGTGGAACTGTGCCCATCTATTTAGAACATGCAATCAATGGAACGGATAACTCAGCTCTCAATTCAAGCTGTACAGAATCTTGGATCTCAGTTTTGAAGATTGCACAATTGCCATCAAGAAAAAATGTGACAAAAACATGTTCAGGTTTTATAGGATGCTTTGTTTTCACTGTCTTGCCAGCAATGTGGTTTCTTTTCAGAGCTCTGACTAGAGACTCTTGAACTTTTTTGTCTCACCCAATTGTTGTGTTAGGTTTGGGAGAAGAGGTTTTGTGGCATTAGGCGTACACCTATTTGCGTGAGAGAAGGGCTGACCGTGGGCATTCAGTCAGGTGTTTTAGTCAATGGTCTACTCTGCTTCCCTAAGCCCCTGGCTTTATGGGCTTTCTTAGAAAAGTCCAGGATCACCTCCCATTGGCCTAAGGTGGCCTTCTGTTCTCCCTTGTGATCCTGCTGACTCACTCTGAGCTTAGGCTGGAGACCCTATAGTCTTCCTTTGCTTAGGTTTTCTCTTGGATGGGAGCATTCCTACCACAAGTGTTTCAGGTATTTCAGGAATTGCCACTACTTCCAGAGCAATGCTGTAAGTACAAACTTCATGGCAGAGAAAATTAACAGAGAAAAATTGCCCAGAAACATCAGTAAAACAACATTTGCAGCCAGTCACCAAAGATGTCTGAGAGAGGACCGCATTTCCTAATCTATAGAGCACATAGGATAACCTTTTACAAGATGATCTACAGATTAGGGTTAAAATAATGAGACTATCTTAAATGATATGATAGAAAGTGCTTTAGAGATTCAAGGTGAGGAATTCTTGAAGGTCTGAAACACAGGTGATCCTGTTTGACCTGTTCTCACTTGAAACCTGTGTTTTCTGCAGGTGTGGGAGCAATGGTGAAGATAACACTTGTCAAGATCCTAGAGTTCAGCAGAATCACTTCAAAGGCTTGAATAACACAGATTCCTGGCCCCCACTCTCGTAATTTCTTATTTAATGGACTTATGGGAGAGATCCATACTTAATATAACCTTCTTCCAACTGTTCATCCTTTTCTTCCTCCTCCTCTTCTTCATAAACTTTATTGACATATAAATAGCATTATAAAATGTGCATATCTTGGGATTTAGTTATATATCCATAAAGATACTGTCAAAAACAAGATATAGGATATTTCCACAGTCACAGGTAGCTCCCATTGCCCCTTCCTGAAGGTTCCATTTTCCCTTACATCCCCTGTTCTCCCCCTCAATATCTTATTTCTAACTACCATTACTTTGGTCTGCTCTTGGATTTTATATAAATAGAATTATGTACTACTTACAGTTTTGCATCTGGCTTCTTTTGTTCACCATGTTTTTTGAGACTCTTTCATATTATTGTGTGTGTGTGAGTAATTTATTCTTTTGTTTTATTGCAGTCTAATTGTTTGAATAAACCAGACATTGTTTCTCTTTTTATTTTGATGGGCATTTGTGTTGCTTTTAGTTTTGGGCTATTGTGAGGAAGACTGCTATAAACATTTTATGCATTTCTTTTGTGAACATACATTTTTTAATTTATCTTGGGTAAATACCTAGGGGACAAATTAAATGGCTCATATAAAAGACATGTGTTTAACTTTGTAAGATTTCTTCAAAATATGTGCAGCATTTTACTCTCTCAACAGCAGTGCAGGAAAGTTCTGTTTGTTCCAAATTCTTAGCACATTTGCTATCATTAGATTTTTTAAAAAATAATTAACAATGTTGAGCACCTTTTCAAGTATTTGTTGGCCATATGTAATACATTTTTTCCATGATACATATGTTCAAATCTTTGGACAGTTTTAAATGGTGTTTCTTTGTTTTCTTATCATTTATTTCATGATTACTTTATAAGTTTTTATATACTTCTGTGGTAAAATATTAACACTTTATTTTTTTAACCAGTGTGTAGCTTGTCATTTTCAAAGACTACTTTTAATAAAAATGTTTAATTTTGATTAAATTTAATTATTTTTTTTCTTTTATGTCTAGTACATTTTGATGTGTGTAAGAAACACTTTCTTCCTTGAAATTGTTAAGATATTCTTCTGTAGTTTTTTTCAAGAATGGTTGTATTTCTGGTATTTATGTTCAGTCTGTGTGTGTGTGTGTGTGTGTGTGTGTGTATGAGAGAGGTGCGTGAGTGTTTGTGTGTGTGTGTATGTATGAGAAAATAATGAGGTAAGGGTGAGATTCATTTTTCATATATGTATTTAGTTGTTCCAGCAACAGTTGATTAAAAAAAAAAGCTTGAATAACTTGATACCTTTGTTTTCTGCACTTTTTAATAGGATTTTATGTGGTTCTGATGTAGCACATGCAAATGTTATTTGCTATATACTGTTATGGAGAAAAGGTAAGTTGGGATCTATTTTTCTTATCTATGACAGAAAATTAACTAGCTATGAAAAATATATGTTATCAGTCATCACTGGGAAAAGTCAACTTTATTGAGCTTTGCTGCTTTACCTCAATTATAATGAATATTTTATATTCAATTTAGTCTTTTTTAAAAACCCTATAGAATATGTCTTATTATCTACATATGAGTACAGATGCTTAGAGAGCTTAACTCATTTGTCCAAAGACTTTTTAGCAGCTATCAAAGTCCAAATCCAGACTCTGGCTTTCTGAGCCCAGAACAACTGTGGAGTGCCATGTTCTTTCCTCTCCTCCACAGGGTGCCAAGGCTTTCCCTGCTCAGACATGAATGTCATCATTCTTGAATGCAATGGGTTTCAAACATTTTTCTCTCAGGCCAACTTCATAATCTTTAAGATTATTGAGAACCTCACGGAGATTTTTGTTGTATGAGTAATATCTATTTACACTTCCTGTATTAGACATTAAAACAGAAACTTTCAAAATATTTATCAATTTATTTTTAAAATAACAGTAACAAATCCATTGCATGTTGACATAAATAACATATTTTAATGAAAAGTAACTATCTTCTACAAAAATAATTAGAAGTGTAAATTGTTTTACATTTTTGCAAACTTTTTATTATCTGGCTTAATAAAAGAAATCTCTTTTCTCATATATGTTCCCCCCACCCCAGTCTATTGAGATACATTCTTTTTGTTGAAGTACAGCATATAAAAAAATCTGACCTCACATCAATATGTGGCTAGAAAAAGAAGGAGTACGTTAAAGACTTTTCAGATAGTTAGAATTATTCTTTGAAAACACAACAGAATCAAACAAAAGGGTTCTTAAATATTAAATGCTGAAATGTAAGTTGTAATGTGGAATTTGAAACTGTTTTTGTATCAATGTTGTTTTTTTTTTTTTTTCTATTTTAAGTGTGTTTTATCTGGTGGTGTCTATGTGACAATATGCATTGATCCTTTGGAAAATATCAGTTCACTACATTACAGGGATTGTAGTGGACATGAAAATGCATGACCTTGATCTCCTACCATAGAGAATATAAATGACTGGTAGCATGTGATGCTGCCCTTCTGGATCCACAAAAATTGTATAAAGGTTATGCTTCCCATGACTGCTCTCAGTCAGGGTTTGAACATAACAAAATCACTAATGCAGTTCTAGCCCTGCAGGATGCAGACCTCCTTAAACTGCTAACTTTCGCTCCAGAACTTACCTTTGGCCTTGCATGAAAGATTACTGGAACTGCACTGCATTCTAACATCCCATACACTTTCTTTCCTTCCTCTTTCACTGGGATGAGATCTGCACTGTGATTTGAAGGCTGTCTCTGCCTTCTCCGGCTCCCTCCTTTTCTCCTTCACATGTATTTTTTTTTATTAATATTTCTCTTAAATATCCACTTTTATCTGAACACCTGCTTTCCAGAACTAATACACAAATCTCCAAATATTGACACATTTCATCATAAAATATCAAAACCTCACTTTTGTAAATATCACCACTGATCCCATCAGCACAATCCTCAAGAATTGGGTATCTGTCAAACACAAGGTTGGAGATGCAAGTTCTCCAAAATTCTATTTTTTTTTTTTACTCAAAAACTTGAATTTTATCTCTTGTACTTTAAGTGTTAGCTATTTTTCTTGATATGGCTGACTTACTCCATTCAATGCTGTGAAAACATCTGCCAAATTTCCAGGTCTGAACAACCATAGTTTAACCTGTCAGTGGTTCTTTCACATGAAAATAGTACTCAAAGAAAAATGCTACTAGTTTACCTCACAGCTCAGATGATCAGAAAAGAATGTTTTCTTTAGAAAATTATTATACTGCAGAATGTAGTAGAAGTGTTTTTAATCCACTTCAGTCCATCATATCACACAAATTTTAATAACACAAGTATGTATTCATGGGTCAAGATTTAATAGCATTATAAAGTCTTTGTTTCATTAAGGACATTCCCAAGTGGAATGAACCCTCTATTTCCTGCTGCTGCATGACAGTGAAGAGTACACTAACTGATAGCTGTCTGTCACCATTGACCTGATTTATGCTCTGAGCCCCTTTATTTCACCCATCATTTTTTTTGCTTCATTCACACAAAAGTCATCACAAGGAAGACAAATGATTTCACGGTATTTATATAAAGAATAGTTTTCACTTCATTGATCCTCTGAAGGTCTTAGAGATTCCAAGATTTTACTTTGAGAATCATTCCATGAAAGCAATAAAGACTCACTGAGCACCTGGTAAGTACATTACACCTTTGTAGGTCCTGAGAATAGACAGAATGAAATACCTGCCTTAAAAGAACTTTGGCTTTTCTAAAGCAGACACAGGTTATTAAATAATTGGATTTGAGTTAGTAGGATATGTTACAGGGCAGAGAGAAAAAACATCTCGGCTCTCTCTGCAAGGTGGATATGAGGCCATATTCTATAGGAACATACAGAGAATCCATTCCCATGAGGCAATGATTGAGGCAAGACTTGAGGACCCAGAAAGGGCTTGTCCAAAAAGTAATGGAAGTAGGCATTCTAGGAGAAAGTAATGACATATATAAATATATAGACATGTTAGAGCATGATATGCTTGTACAACAGTCTTTACAAAAATTAAAAAAAAAATTGTTTAAATTCATTTAGAAGTTCATGGAGTTTTAGTTCTATATATTTCTAGAATTTTGACATCTGTGTTATTATTCAGTGTGAGTAGGGCATTGCATGGCAGCTACAGTGACAGGTATGACCTTGCATTGAGACCCCTATGTTTTTTTTTTTTTTTTTTTTTCTCATGGCTACATCTTTGTCACTTATTGGAATATCATCATTTGTTTAATTTTGGGTTTGCATTTCAATAGGGACCCAAATAAGATTATAATAGAACTGGATTGGTGTCATCATTGATTAGGAATTATATTGGCCTCATATCTATGAAGCTGAAAGGCCTAAATTCTACAGCAACTCAGATCTGGTTTATTGAATATGTGGAAAACTATGAATCTTGAAGCTCATGCCTAACCTCAAACAAGCTTATGATTTGCTAACCTTCAAGAAAATGGAAACTTTAGATCACAAAACTGCAGTGCAAATAAATATATTAGTGTGGTGGGTCTTGAATGTCTATTTATGTCAATCCAAGATTGCTCGGGAGAGGCACACTGTCTTAGTTCACTCAACAAATCACTATTCAAATGTTTCCTAACAACCACCTGGAGGAGAAACAAAATCTTCTCATTTAATCTTTTTTTTTTTTTTAATCTTAATCACCAGCAGTCAGGGACATTTCACAATTTGGAAATATCACACAAATTATTAGAGCAATCATAAAATATAATAAAGCATAGAAATAAATATAGTTTCCCCTTGACAGGGATTTACATAAGGTTATTTAAATATTTAAAGATCTCTTCATGTCACTGTACCCAGCTATCAAGTTGAAATCTGAATTGTCATTTCCACTGAAGGCCTGTTTTATGAAACAAAGGCTTTTTGCTTCATATGCAAACAAAACAAATGGATTTTAACACTGAGTTCAGGTTCAATTTGTACATCTTCTCAATGTCTGGTGCCTAGGTGGAAGTTTTAACTTTGTCTTTTCTTTATAGACCTGTAAGTAGTTTTAGGTCAAGAAATTTCCAGTGTTGTGTCATCCTAGATTTTGTGTATGTATGTAGGTATGTATTTAGTGACAGATCAGAAATCATACCAGGGATGGCTTGTTTCTTGATTTCCTAGTCGAGACCTAGGATTTCTTTGCTCTTTTCATTATTCTTAATAATTTTTATAGAAGTAGAATTTTATTAAGATAAATAAGAGCAATAGGAGCTATATGGGAAAACCAAGACCCATTAAGGCAATCTCAGAGTATATGAAGGAGTATATGGAGAGGAGAAAGGGGTAACCAAATTGCTATAAGAATAACTCCAAAAATCTCAGTGACTGAATGCTGTGGTCTGAAAGTTTGTGTCCCCACAAAGTCATATATTGCCACCTAATAACTAATATGATAGAATTAAAAAGTGGGGTCTTTGGGAGATGATTGGCTATCCCCAAGAAAGGGATTAACCTTATAAACGAGGTTCCAGAGAGCTACCTTGAGCTGTCCACCAGGTGAAGACAGCTCAAAGACATCATCTAGGAACCTTCTAGAGGGCCCTCACCAGATACCAAATCTGCTAGCACCTTTGTTTTGGCTTTCTTAGTATTCACGACTGTGAGAAATAACTTTCTTTTGTTTATAAGCAACCCCCCTTCTTTTTTGTATTTTGTATAGCAGTGTTAAAAATTGAAAGTTTGTTGTGCACACCCGAGTCCAATGTGAGTTGGTGGTAATGCTGGTGATGGTGGTTTTGGTAATGGTGGTAGAGTTCTGTTCCATCTGTCCAGAGACCTGCAATACTTTCATCAAGTGCCTTCATCAGATCTTAGAGCTCCAGATTCAACCACTGGATCCTTTGATTCCTGCTGTCAGGGAGGAGATTTGGAGAATTGCTTGTAATGTTTTAGAGGTCAGGCCTTGATATGAGCTCACTTTTGTTCATATTCCAATGGGCAGATCAAAATTTTTAACCACACCGAACTGCAGAAGAGGTTGGGAAATTTTGGTCTGTTGGATGATATGGAGAAGACAAAACCAGATTCTGGCAAAACACATTGTACTGTGTCAGCTGCGTTCATCATTTTTTTTTTTCTTAGTGATGATTGTCAGCTTTTGGGGTATCTTGCATGTAGAAAAAACTCAAATATGTCCTAATGGGCAGGTATTCATGTTTTAAAGATTTTTTCTTTTCAAAAAAGGGTATTTAATGTTGACTCTGAACAGGACACTGGGCATTGTACTCGGTATATGACATTAAACAGATGTAGCACACACACAAATAACCCACAGCCCCTGCTTTCAGCAGCTGTAGACTCCTAGTAGCTGACACATCTGTCTTCTTTCTCATCTTAATTTTCTTCAAGCTACTGACAGCATGACAATTGGAAGGGAAGGCCAGCCACTGGACTGATTTTCCATCCCACAGATAACTCCAGCATCAACTTCACCACTATAGTGGGCTTTGGGAACAAATCTGAAGAATATACAGTTTATGTTTTATATTGTTTCATATTTTGAAGTTTTTACCCATGCAGGTGAAGAGGAGTTAATATTAGCTTTGTGATCTTAACCTAAAAGACTTATATACTCAAGGTCAATCCCTCATCCATAAAATGGGAATAATACTGTGATCTGCCTCCAAGGAAGACAGTAAAATTAAATGAAAGAAAATTAGTAAAGTCGTTAGCAAAATGCTTAACTAATACTAATAAAAAATGATGATGGCTAGTGTTGTCATTATTGTTGACTTTAAAAATGAAGGATAGCATTATATTCAACCTAGAAATACGACACTGTGGCATAGGGATTATGTTGAGCTGAAGGCAATTGAGATGGAGCAGATGCCAGGAAATCTCTCTGCCCTCCCATTATTTGTTTAAAGACAGGTCATACATTTATAAAGTGTCTTTCCTACCCTGTCTACCATGAAGGACAACCTTGATCATTAGTGATGACTTTAGACACTTATCAACCTAGAGTCTTAGATCCTTATCAACCAAAGAATCCACATAACATAGGCACTTGCTAGTCTTTATCTACAATTAGTTGTTCATATATTTAGTTGCCCAGAATTGGTGAGCTTTTCCTTTGTCTTTTCACTTCTCTAAAAACTTATTGTTCTTTGTTGATAATGCTGTAAAAGCTGGAGTTTTAAGTCTCTAAGTCACCTCTTTGAGAATTACTTTTCCCTAAGTCTTCTTCACTGTAGGTATTTCTTTTTTATATGTCAATAAACTTCTGTTTGTTTTTCTCATGTTAATCTGGCTTTGGTTATAGGGGTTCTAGCTGAGAACTCAGAAAGTTAGAAGAAAAATTATGTTCTTCTCCATTGGGAAGTAGATATTATTTTATCATTAAGAAAAACTACATTTCAGAGAAGTTAAGTATCTAGGAAGACATTACACAGCTTAGAAATGACTGGGTCAGACTGATTCTTATGGTAGTGCCCTTTCATTGATTTAATGATTGATTCTGTGCGGGGGTCCACAAGTCATAGAATACTTTTGAGAGCCATTTATTTTCTTTTATATTAAAAGTAAACTGGGATAACTTCTTAAAAAAAGTTAAAAGACAAGTACTACTTCCTCTGGGTAGCCAGCCATGAGAACTTCTATAAATGTGTCATGTTTTGATTAAAGGCAGTGTACCCTCAGAGCACCTACACGTTACTGCCTTCGTATAAAGTTTTCTTTAGTTTCTAGATGATGTGGGAAGAGAGAATGGGAGTAAGATTTGAGGTGCCTGGATTCTCATATTTGTTCTATAGGTGGCCAGGTATATGAGATGAAATAAATCACTTCATCTGCAACTGTAAAAGGTTTCTGGAATAGTGTACCATTAGTAGGCACCCCACCATTATAGCATGAAACAAATTAGCTGATGAGGCAGCTGACAGAAAATAGCACTGTGGAGTTAGAAGTGAACTACAAGTCATCTTTAGATCCGATCTGCTGAGCCCAAGCCTCTGATCCTGAGCACGGCTGCTTGGAGAGTTTAAATCCTTCAGTGTCCCCAGAAATAAGTAGAGTCTGAATAGTCTCTGTTGCCATGGTAGAGAAAATTCTGAGGATATGAATTGTGTCTATATCGAGGGTCTAATTATGATCAGACCGAGATTCATATTCCACAACTCTCTTTGTGTTGCCACAGAAACAGGCAGTGTTGGTAAGTCTGTGAATAAACTTTATAACCAATTAACTTGCTCTCTTCCTACAATGTCTTTGTGGCCATCAAAAAAGGCTTTTACTTCATTTAGTATAAAAAATTAGGGAATAGAATTCTCTCACTATCCCCAGCCCTTATTAATATATATTTTTAAAATAAAAAATATATATACTGTGACAGATTTTAAGTAAAGCATGGAAATTCTGTTATCTTATTGAAATCATACAGTGACATTTCAATCAGTATATTACAATTCAATGTGAGCTCAGACTATCTTTTATTGTATAAAGTCAAGTTGGCAAAAAAATCGCTGATTTTTCTAGACATTAAGTATGAAATAATTGATTCAAAATTTTAATTTTAGATTTATTTAGGAAATGAAAAGGTCAGATGTTGATCTCATTATGAATGTATTATTACTACTCACTGGAATTATTTTTACCTATGAAGAAATTTAGGCACAACCTAGTCCATGACTAATTAGTCACCGAAGAGGGGTCAAAGACCAAGATTTGTCAGATTCCTAACACTGCATTTCCATCAGCTACATTTGGGGCATTCATCTTTAACTTGCTTGGGTTTGAAAAAACTTCTGTGCAAGACTTTTGTTTCCAGATTATTAAGAGAATGACAGTGGGTGTTAGGGGATAGAGACTAATAATTGGTTGCACATGTAAAAATCTCACTGAATCTCAGGTTCCTAATTTGAAAAATAAAGTAAACAGGAATAGTCATGGAACTTAAATGGGATATGAACCATGAAGGGCCTGGGACTTACTTGGGTCCACAGTCTTCAGTTCCTTGACTTCCTAGGTTATTAGCTTTCAGTGGTTGCACACATTCTGTGTCATAATTTGTACTTACATGGTTTACATGAATCATTTCATTAATTGCTCAAAACATGAGGAAGCTTAAGCTATTAGGAAATATATTAAGTCCCAGGCCACCGGGTCAGGAAGTGTTAAAGACAGTTTTCTAATTTAAATGTCCCTGATGCTGAAGACCATATATTTAATTATTATATGCATTTATTTTCTGTTGCTTCTGTAACAAATCACTACAGATTTATTTGAGCTTCAACAGTTCAAATTTATTCTCTCTCAGTTTTGAAGGTCAAAAACCCCAAAAACAGTTTCAGGGAGTTAAAACCAAGGTGTTAGAAGGATGGATTTCTTCTGGAGGTTCCAGTATAGAATCCGTTTCTTGCCTTATCTGTCTTCTGGAGGCTGCCTGCATCCTTGTTAGTGATCCACTCCTGCATTTTGAGCTGGTGATGCAACTTGACTTATCAACACAGAGCCTTCTTCTTCTGTGATCAAATCTTCTGTTTTACTCTTTGAGGGCACCTGTGACCACAGTTAGAGCCCACCATGATGGTCAAGAATAATTTTCCAGTGTAGAGAGCCTAAGTCAGTCAAATCTCCAAAGTCACTTTTTGCCATAGAACATAAAATTTACAAACTCTAGGATAAGAACCTGGACATCTTTGGAGGCTCTCATTCAGCCTACCACATCGGATTTCCCTTCCCCTGTTGTATGAACCCCTTCATGGTTCATATCCCATTTAAGTTCCATGATTATTCCTGTTTACTTTCTGTTATCCAATAGCCAAGCTTTAGCTTTAGTCCCTAACTGCCATGCTGTATGTGAGTTAAAGTCAATCACTTGAAAGATTTGTTAAAAACAATAACACTTGGCTTAGAGGGAGGTGCCCAAGAATTCAGAAAGGACAGGCATATCCTGGCTGTTCTGTAAGGTTAAAAGTGCTCTGGTCAGGCAGCCACCTCTACTCTGATCATAATAGGTGGAGTCCAATAGCCTTAAGTGCTCAGCCCTAAAGGTGGCAAAATACATGACTCCTACTAGGTATGATATAAACTGAACCAGTGGATTTGAGTACCTGGAGTTATGGCCAGCGCAGGCTCTGCAGCTTCTTTCTCCCTTTCCAGAAATGTTCTATTTTTAATGCCTAATTGTAACTGTTCTGTTCATATTTCTGGAAAGCTTTATGATATAAATTTGGTTAATGACAGAGGTGAAGTCTCAAAGTCTTTTTATGATTCACTTTGGACACATCATTTTATAATTTTCATACATATATTCCATCATCTATTCATCTGTTCTCTATTCATAAGTACTCAAAATCTCAAAATACAAGTAGTTTCGTGTTCTTTTTTTTTTTTTTTTTGGTACCGGGAATTGAACTCAGGGGCACTCAACTACTGAACCACATGCCCAGCCCTATTTTGTGTTTTATTTAGAGAGAGGATCTCACTGAGTTGCTTAGCACCTCACTGCTGAGGCTGGCTTTGAACTCTCAATCCTCCTGCCTCAGCCTCTTCAACCACCACAGCCTGTTTCTAATTCTTGATGACAACCAAAAGCAAGTCAATTTACATAAACCAACAATTTATCTTTATATAATGATCTATACTATTCCTAATTTTTATCATAACTAACACTATGAAGGATATTGTATAAAGGTTTTTTTTTTTTTAAATAACAAATTAAAAACATATGTAAGACAATTATGCCATACAGGAAGTCAATAGATTAAGTTCTTCATTTTTGCATTCTTGGCAATTCAACTAATGATCCCATTTGTTCTTTGGTGAGCCCTATATTACTTTCTGTCATTCACAGACAATATATTATCATTTTCCTTCAGTAACTTCCTAGGAGTAAAATCTTGACCTAACCATAGCTCATTGCTTTGCAGAGGCTTAGGTGAAAGAAACAATAATTACGGACAAGTTCCAGGAAGGTATTCAATTCATATTTTCTTCCAGTTACTTTAAAATCATCCCCCAGATTAAGCAAATTAGTAGGAGGATGCACAAGTGGACTTAATCCTTTGCTCCTGAAGAATTGCTTTGAATCTCATAGTGTTTGATGTTATACTACTGTCTCACATTCAAGGAAACTTTAAGAAATATCTCAGGGAAAGTGCTGGTATCAGAATCCAGTTGAAACAATACATACACTCTCTTTTCTTTTCCTAGTTTTTAAAAAAGGTACCTACACTCTACTTTCCTTTAACCTCTGTTAATCAGGGACCTGAATTCATGCTTTTCTCTTGAGGGCGTAGCCCTCTACTTTGAAGGTATGCCTTTTAAGTGCATGCATTTGCTGTGGAATGAAAGGGGGAAAAAAAAAAAAAAAACCCTACTTTTCCTCTCCAGAACAGAGTAGCATGTGTTCCTACAGGTGGTCACAGCATATTCATCACATTTGCAGTCTTTACATAGGCACTCTGTTATGTTGCCAGGGCTGCTTCTTGAATTGCTTTTTCTGATTTCTTTAAGGCTCTTGGCACTGTCTCTGTCCATTTGGCTTAGCTGGTCTTGCCTACACCACATCTGTTGGTAAGATTGCCTTCATTTGCTTAGCATCAAATGGGCTTTGTAACTAGAGATCATAGTCAATTTCATTTGTTTATAATTTTGTGGCAGTTGATTTAAGAAATTGTTGGCTTTTTCTGGGCCTTACTTTATTTTTCATTACTATTTTTTTCCCTGAAATTTTGCATTGTTTGAGAAGAGAAAACTACATGAGACCAAGAATATAGAGATTCAGCCTCCCTCTAGTTTACTGATTTTTAAGGGTGATTTTAGGAATCTCCCCAATATTTCTATCACTTCTGACTTTCTATATTCATGGTTACTATGAGGATTGTAGTAATTTTTAAGGTTTCCAAAGCGGGGCTTTGGAAAGGGAAATGATATTAGCAGTGACATAAATATTTGTGCAGACATAATACCAAACTACAACCAAACTACATACCAAACTACAACAGTAAACAAACAAACCAACAACAAAACTAAAAATGCTGAAGTATTTTTGATTGGAAAAAATACTCAGGAGAGATGCTGAGGGGTTGAGGACTACCCATTCCTGACAATAGTTACAGGTTATGGCTCAGCTTACTTGAGAAAAAGACAAGATGAAAGCAAGTCAGGTGCAGAGTGAATCCAATTAATGTTTGTGAGTCCTGAGTTATGTTACTGAGGAAGTTTAATTCATTACATTCTTGTTTCCTACCAGTAAAAGAGCAGTAGATATATCTGGAATGAAGACTAGGAAAAGTTCTACATTTGATTCCCAAATCTACCTAGTCCTCTCATCTTATTATATTTATGATAGCATTATTTAAGCTAGAATTTTTAGAGCTATTAATAACAATGGCATGGCTCCATGATAAATGATCCTCTTGAAATCCCTTGAGATTTGATTTTTGAACAAAGTTCATCCACATTCAATATCAATATACTAGAATAAAGAACATTTAGCTAGCATTACTAGTGGTTTGAAGGTGGCTAAATTTTCTGGAAGGCATTTCTTATCATTTGTTTAATTTCTTAATGAGCCATGAAAGACTTGAGTCTTTGTCTTTTGGGGGGAAACAGGAGCATTTAAAAAATAAAAGTGTGACAAATACCATCTTGTCCATTTAGAAAAGAAAGAAATATCTAATAAAATTTGACAAAATGCTTGTTTGCAGTTTTCTACTTCAACAAAGCTCTTCTTAACCACTTTTCAAATATAACCTTAGTATTTCCTTTTTCAGTTAAAAATGTATAATCTGAATGTTACTGTAATAATGACTGAAGACTTACATTTCAGTTTTAGAAGATATGCATGAAGGGAAGCAAACTTTAGGAGAAAGGAATACATAAAAGTTAAGAGATTGGGTGTAGCAGTTTGGTGAAGACCTTTTTGAGAGAAATGTTCTTAGAGGAGAAAAAATAACACATGGGAAGTTGAAAAATGGTGGGGAAAGAGAGGGATGGGATGGGGTATGTGCAGCTTGGGTGATAATGGGTCTTATGTTCTATCTTCAGGAAGAGCTCAAAGATCTTAAGTTATCCTGAGGGAGGAGTTCCTTAATAGGGGGAGGGAGAATACTGTTGTAATTACTGATTTTAATTCTTATTGAAGACGTTTCACCAATAGCCTTGGTTTCCTTTCTGCTAATAAACTGTAATGCAGCTGTAAACCAGGAAATGGACAAGATGGTATTTGTCACACTATAATTATCAGGAGAAGCGCTTGGGTGTTTAGAGAGCCTGCCTTTTCACTTACTTTGAGCAATTTGTTTAGGTTCTCTGAAACAGTTTCTTCATCAGTAAAATCAGTATATGTATATTTTTATACCAAGAATTGAACCCAGGGCTGCTTTAGCATCAAGCCACAACCCTAACCCTTTTTATTTATTTTTTTAAATTTTGAGACAGGGTCTGGCTAAGTTGCTTAGGGCCTCACTAAGTTGCTGAGGCTGGCTTTGAACTTATGATCCTCCTGCCTCAGCCCCTCTGGCTGCTGGGCCTAGAGGTGTGTATGTACCACCACACTCTACTGTAAAATCAATTTTAATGCTTGCCTTATAATGTGTAAAATGAAAGGCCCAAGGATTACATAACTTAAAATGTGCAAGTTGCTTGACATATAATGAGTACTCAAAATACTGTAGTTGCTTCTGTATTTATTATTGCTTTTTCTAAGTATTAAGTAAAATGATCATTCTGTGGGATATGTGAGTGGTATGTGGTAAGATGAAACATTGAAGGTATTCGATGAATGTCAAATAATTATTTAAAGTGGAGATCATGAACAACAGATTCAGAGAAAAAAACTGGATTCAAAGGCAAAGCTTTCCAGAATGCTGATCAGACAGAAGCACATTTTTTGGCTTAAGCAAGCAGAGTGAGTTTGCTCCAAGATCTGAGCCCTTCAACAGGTTCATGGAGCCAAAGCTCTGGGAAATAACCACCTCCAGCCCAGGTCAGATAAACCATCCTGGATTGGTGAGACACAAGCAGTGACAGCAGGTGCTCTCCAAGTCAGGAAATGTGAATCGGAAAGAGGATGTGATCCTGGACGGGCACACCTTCATTAGGATGATCATTTATGGTGTTTGTTTTGAACAAGAAGAAGCCTGGTGCCTGCTTGTAGATGACAAGGCATGATTTGAAACCATGAGAAAGAAGAGTTGGCAAGACTCTCCAAATCTAGCTTATTTTGCCACTGATGTGATAGAAAAGCAGAGTAAGATATATAAACTTTTGTAAAAATCTTGGAGCCACAGTTTCCTCTACTGAACAAAAGGATTAAATGAAATGACCTTTGAGTTTATCTCTGTGACTGCACATCAGCAATTTATACTTCTCCAATAGAGATTTATAAATTTCTAATGGGAGAGAAAGCTTAATCATTTTATTTATTTATTTATTGCCTTAGCATTTTTTTTTTTTTGTCCTAGATTCATGTTGAAAGTAGGAATAGGAGACTTACCATACAGGTTTAATTATTTGAATATTATTGACTAGAAACTTAACACGGTTCAGAGTTCAAAGCATGAGTATACAGGATTACATTTACAAATCTTATTCACCTATATTTCTTTCTGTACAGAATCACAGGTTTCCAAACACTAGTGAGAACTATTTTCCAAATCTTCCTCAGTGATGTATGTAACACCTGATGTTTATTCTTATTTTGAGTGAGGGAAATGAAGATTATATACACATTGTCCCGAGTGGTCCCTGAGGCAGTGGCATAATGGCTGACAAGCCCTGCCTGGATAAGTGGAAAAACATCCAGAAAGACATACTGTTCTTTTTTAACTTACAAACATTTTAATTTGTCTTAAAAAATAGAGTGAACCGATAGAGATAGTTTCTTGTTCAGATTTTCTTTAGCGTTGTACCATCTAGAGAATTAAGAAATAAGTATCTATGTTCACCTCCCCCTTGTCTCCCCAGTGTCCCCAGACTGTGGAATGTTGGGATTCATACTGTGAATGCTCTGAAAATCAATTATTGTCAGATTCTGTTTTCGGGGCTGCCAGACAATATTTTGGCTCAACTTCAGTCCATTTGGAACACAGCTGTTAAGTTGTTGACAAAAACTAAGGAAATATGAACATGTTCCACCCTTTCAAAAAATTGTCTTTGCTGGCAACCACCACCATGGATTTGAAATTTTCTTATTGGAGAGTGAGTTAGTAGCACTCACTGGCATCCTTTGGGGCTGAACTGGTCGTTCTTGTGTTCCAACACACATGGCACCCTTCTTTCACCACTTGGGATGTTCGGAATTTACTTTTGATCTTGAACTTGAGCTTCAAGTTACTCTATTAATAACTGCCTGTAACTTCTAGGTTTCTGGGATACAGTGTCTCATTGGTCTCTGCACTTATCCAGGTGCATTTGTTTAAAAACCTACTATGGTAAATCAACATTAATTTATTTCTAATGGATTAGTGGTTATATTATGCTGTATGCTTTCCTTGGCAAATAATAGGAAAACCTTATTCAATTAAATAAGTAGTATGCTGTCATTTATCTAAGAAAATAGAGGAATATATATAAATGCATACATACACTATTACTTATGCTTCTTTAAATTAAACATAAAACCAATGGAAAGATAAGCCATAAAATGTTATGAGTTTATCAAAGGGATGGTAGAAGGTTAGAGCAGGGTAGAACAGATAGGAATAGGAACTGGACTTCCTTGTTTGCTGATTTTTTTTATGTAAAAATTCACCTAATAGGAAAATAAAATGGAATACACATAAAACAATTTTTTAAACATTAAAATAAAAAGAAAATAAATGAGTTCAATCATGTACCCAGCAATCAATACTGTGTAATAGAATTTTATGTGAGGATGGAGATGCTGTATGTCTCTACTGTTCAATGTACAATAGCCACATATGGTTATTGAACACTTGAAACATAGCTAGTGTGACTGAGAACCTAGATTTCAAATTCTACTTAATTAGTTTAAATTAAACTTTTAATAGCCATATGTGGCTATGAGTTACCATACTAGACAACACAGAAGCGGAATAATCATACAGAAAGCAACTACTCCAAGTGCTGTTAAAATTCAGTAATTTAGATGCATATTCATAGTGGGGTAAAATTCTAAAGCCAATATAAAAATCCCTTAAAATGATATTAAACAATTTTAGGTAATAACACTTTTATGATGAGACTGATATTATTTTGAGTCTCTTAAGTATATTTAGTGAGATAAATCCAATGAATTATTATGTTGATATCTTTGAGAATACAGATTTTGGCGTGATGGAAAGAAAATATAGGTAGAATATTAGTACAATAAGGTTAAAGTTTTAAAGCATTTATATGAACTCCTGGTATGTGTTTCTTTAAGAAGATAATTCCTAAATTTGTCCATTCAAAAGGCCTAAAAACAATAATCAGCCTAGGAGCAACAACACCCCAAGTGCTCAGATTAGGGTCTCTAATGTCTTTTCCTATTAAAAGGAACCAGCATTCTTTGGAGAAATGATGCTTCAGAGTTTGAATTGAAATTTATAAGATAAATATGGAACATCTTGCCATAATTAAAAGCAGATATGTTTTCAAAAACTAGTAGGATTATGTAAAAAAATACTCAGGACCAATTGAAAAAGCGCCTACTGACCAAAGATGGAAAAATGTGTACTTCAGTATGAATAACAACTATAATGGATTGGAAAATTTCTAATATGTTTAGATCAAGTGTTTATATTCCTATTTTAAAAGCTCAGATATCTTTGAAGGCTGATAGAGAATGAATTTATTATTTTGAAATGCTCAATATCAGGTATTTATTGTGCCATTACTTTTTGGATTGTAGTTCAGGGTGACCCAAGGATTCATCAAAGTTTCCTTCTGTGGCATTGTTATATCTAGTAAATAAAAAGTAATGACAAAACTGGAATATCACTATTTTCTATTCCCTGATATATTAATAAATCTAGGCAATAATCACTAAGGGATAATATCTCCAAAAGATGATAGAATTATGAGTGGATGTATGCTGGATGTATGTTATGAGTGGATGTATGCTGATTTTTATTCATTTATTTTAGTTTTGTCTATACTGTTTGCTAAATTATCCTGATAGAAAGACTAGCGTATGCACATGTGTATGTGTGTGTATATGTCAAAAATAAAGACAAACAAGAAATCTCATCAGGGCTGGGGTTATAGCTCAGTGGTAGAGTGCTTGCCTAGCATGTGTGAAGCGCTGGGTTTGATTCTCAGCAAAATATACAAATAAATAAAAAATAAAAGTCCATTGAAAATTAAACAATATTTAAAAAGAAGTTTTCAAAAATGTAATCAAACCTAAATCTGATCAAACTTCTAGATCTAACTACCAATAAATAGAAGACCTGATAAAGGATCTCATAGCTGTGCAATAATGGAATCAGACTATGATATGCCACAGAAAGAATCAGCAAACAATGGCCTGTGGGGCAAATTTGTTTCTTTGCCTATTATTCTTAATGTTTTAATAGGAACACATTTTTATCTATTTGTATAATGTACATTTTGCTTTTATGCTTTAATAACAAAGTTGAATAGTGCAAGAGAATTCATATGGCTCTCAAAGCATAAAATCTTTAGTGTCTCTTCCTGCATAGAAAAATTTCCCTAAACTCTGCCTGACATGATATAGTTACCTTATTTTATCAACAACAATATCAAAAATATACTTCATGAACATAGATTGGAGAGCTATGTACAGAATGATTATTAGGAAACCTGTAGACGAATCACTCCTTAAGAGTCTTGTCAACTAGTTACAATATATGGACTTTATTGGTTTTTTTTTTTTTTTTTGAGGTTAGAATCTTTTTTTATTTTTATTATTTTATTTGTTTTACTTAATTTTTTATTTTTTATCTTTACTTGTTTTACTTAGTTACACATGACAGTACAATGATCTTGACATCATATATTTGAATCAGATAGGATATAATTTCTCATTTTTCTGAATATACAGGTTGCAGAATCACATTGGTCATGCAGTCACATATATACACACAGTAATAATAATGTCTGTTTCATTTTACTATCCTTCCTATCTCCCCAATCCCCTCCCCTCCCATCACTTCTCTCTACCTAATCTAGGGTAACGTTATTCTTTTTTTTCCCTAGCAATCAGAGAAATGCAAATTAAAACTACTCTAAGATATCATTTCACTCCAATAAGTATGGCAGCCATGATGAAGACAAACAACAAGAAGTGCTGGCGAGAATGTGGGGAAAAAAGTACATCCATACACTGCTGGTGGGACTGCAAACTGGTGCAGCCAATTTGGAAAGCAGTATGGAGATTCCTTGGAAAGCTGGGAATGGAACCACCATTTGACCCAGCTATTCCTCTTCTTGGATTATACTCAAAGGACCTAAAAACAGCATACTACAGAGACACAGCCACATCAATGTTTATAGCAGCACAATTCACAATAGCTAAACTGTGGAGCAAACCTTAGATGCCCTTCAGTGGATGAATGGATAAAAAAAATGTGGCATATATACACAATGGAATATTACTCAGCATTAAAAAATAATAAGATCATGGCACTTGCAGGGAAATGGATGGCATTAGAGAAGATTATGCTAAGTGAAATTAGCCAATCCCAAAGAAACAAATGCCCAATGTATTCTCTGATATAAGGGGGGTGACTCAAAATGGGGAAGAGAGGAAGAGCATGGGAAGAAGGGTGGGAGGGAAAGGGAGGGAGAAAGGGAATTGCATGGATGGTGGAAGGAGACCCTCATTGTTATACAAAATACATGTATGAAAATGTGAAAAAAAAAAGAATAACGTTACCTTAGATTAGGTATTTGTTTCTTGATTAAAACAAATGTGAAGCAACTTTTAAGAAAATCAGAAAAATGTATATCTTGTTTGGAAATTAAAGCATTTCACAAACAATTGTGGATTTTGTAGCTATATTGCAGAATTGATGTTAAGAGTTCTCATCTTTTAGGTATACATATCCTGAAACATTTATAGAATAAGTTGTATGATGTCTATGATTTGCATGAAAATAATCCAGAGGCTAGAGTAGAGAGGAAGTTAGATTTGCCATATATTGCCATTTGTTCAAAGTGCTGATAAATTGGGTTAATTATACCATTTTCTCTCATTTTTTAATGTTTGAAAATGTTGCTTGATAAAACAAAAATGTTTAAATGTCCCTTTTCTCATGGAATTACATTTTAATGGAGGAGAAGGAAACAATAATTAGGGTAAGTCACCAATTACATATAGTAAATTAGATGGTAGAGAGAGTTTAGTGTGAAAAAGCACTACAAATTTGAAGGGGAAAGGATGGGAAATGTTGACAGAAATGTGTCTCAACTCTTGAGTAGCTGACGTGAACAGTGATTATATATATATATATATATATATATATATATATATATATATATATATATATATATATATACACACACATACACACACACATTATAACCCATTTCTATGTCTGGGGTGGAGTTTTCTTCCTATGCTGCACCTGGGAGGACTAAGAAATCTACAGGGATGCTTGGAAACATGCACTCTGGAGCTAAATTCCCTGGGTTCAAAATCCTAATTCTGCCACCATCAGCTGCATGAATTGGAATTTACCTAGCCTCTCTGTGCTTCAGTTTCCTTATGGTATGTAAGAATATGATGAATATTTTAAAAAATAGTGACATGGGAATTGATGCTGAAAGTCTTTTAAAAAATTAACAGCCTTCTTATAAGTATAGTAGGTGACTTTTCAATATTCTCAAATTGTGGTTGTCAAATTTTAATACACATCAGAATAATCCAGAGGGCTTGTTAAAATACATGCTGCTAGGTTTTCCTTCCCTCCTATCCCAGAGTTTTTAATTCAGTAGCTCTGGTGTGGATCCTGGCAATTTGTATCTCTAACACATTCTCAAGTGAGGATGCTGCTGCTGATCTGGAGACCTCACTTTGACTTTGAGTTCAGATGCAGAAATAATTTCCTTATTCTGCTGCTGTCTACTTTGAAGGAAAAAAAATAAAAAAAAGAAGAAGAAGAAGAAAAAGGAAGAGAAAGAGGAGGAGGAGGAGGAGGAGGAGGAGGAGGAGGAGGAGGAGGAGGAGGAGAAAAATAAACACACCTGATTGGTTTTTATTTTCTAAAGAAAAAAATTTTGCAAACCCTATATAACATGTAACAGAGAAAATGACACACTTAGATTTGTCCCAAATTGAGAGAGTTTGAGTCTTCTCTTCTTGGCTCTTATGACTGAATGAAGGAAAACTGTACTTATGGGGTAAAAATGACATACCAGCTGCAGAT
The DNA here is from genome assembly GCF_047511675.1 of Marmota flaviventris. Classification (NCBI taxonomy): domain Eukaryota; kingdom Metazoa; phylum Chordata; class Mammalia; order Rodentia; family Sciuridae; genus Marmota; species Marmota flaviventris. The sequence continues at coordinate 82,878,037 of NC_092508.1, forward strand.
TATTTTTCCCATTCTTTTTTTTTTAATTAAAAAATTCAGTGTAGCCAGACAATTTCTCACCTACTCATCTCCATCTAAAACAAGACACCATCTGTTACGTATCCACTTAATCAGTACCATGACAAATTGGAGCACACTCAGGTCTCTGACAGCACATACCACTCACCAGGAGCTTCTGACTAGACCTTTGGAAGGTCCTGATCAGAGACTGAGAGGACAGCTGGCCACCGGACTGCAGCTGGATTCAATCATGGTAGAGGCCCCCCAAGGACTCCCACCAAATAAGCAGGGTTAAACTGCCTGGCCAGGATAATGATGGAAAATGAGTTACCTGGTGTCTGGGAGGATTCTGAGTTTGACATACTTTCCCAGAAGGTTAAGTCATCTTTCAAAAGCAAGTCTCTTTTCTCTTTGTGTCCATTAAATCTGAAGTGGGGATGTTAAGAGTTTTCAGCTTGTCCCCAATCTATGCCTGGGCTATCACTGGGGTGCTGACTCACAGACAAAATGCCTCCATGCATGGAGTGGAGGGTCTAATTTCTTTTCCTGCTGGTCTGAGGTGACCTGCAGACTGAAACCATGCCACTTCAGAACTTCTCTCCAGCAGCTAACAGGGTCTCTCATCTCGATGCTGGCTATCAATGCATTTGAGTTCAAGAGCAGGGAAAGCAGGTGGGTATTTGAAATGAGAAGAGAAAAATCAGCAGGAGAAAAGGAAACTGTTAAAAAGCAATGATATAAGAAAGGAAATAGTGAAGTTGGAATTGATAGACTGCAGTCAGGGTCAATGAGGTTAGTATCTGAACTTTCAAGACATAAGTGATTTAATTTTATATTATTTTAGTTTTAATATCAAACAAAAGGGATGAAGAATGAATAGAAAATTATGGAAAGGAAAATGTATGCAGATGATAACAATAGCCCTAAAAGAATTTTTTTAGGGTTCAGATGGGTTATACATCTCTAAATATTTTTCCTTTAAAAAGTAAAAACAGTATATATATATATATATATATATATATATATATATATATATATATATATATATATATATATAATTTTAAAAAGCTCTATGCATGGAGTTTCCAAATTCCCTTAATAATCCACATGTCAAATGTAGAAAAGAGGAAATTATGCTTAGTTTTGGAATGAGTATGGTACATGGAACAAAATAAGCCTATAGAAAAATATTTCTAGAATGCAAAAGACAAGTTGTTTATTTAAGGAATAAGAAGAAGATAAGACATATTTGGAATATTCTTAGCTTCTTACTTTCTTCTTTCATTCGTTCATTTGGCAAATATTTATGAGAACTTTCTCTGTGCCAAGCACTTTTCAAGAAACAAGGCATTTAGGAATAAATGAAAGAGATAAGAAACCCTGTTATCAAAGTTTAATAAACATAAAAAAAACATGAAAAATTTTGTTGAAATGAGATTCTTATGCCCAAACTCAAGATTCTGCCCTATATATTTGTCAAAGGGCCTTCAATTTTGTACCTTTAGATATAAATTTAGGTGTCTCTGATCAAGAAATTATTATCTGTAAGTGATCAAGTTGTCCACTGTCTCCTGGGAACCCTGGGTCTATTTTCCAGCTTGGTTCTTCCCCATCGGCACCAGATTGTATGTTCAAATGGTCTCCTAGGGTTCTACAAACCTGGCTTGAATAAATTAAGTGCAACATGTGAAATATGTAAGATTACCTTTAAGTCCTGTGTGGCTTCTGGTTGCTGTTATCAAAAGTCTTGAACAAGTATAACTTAGTGAAGGAAAAGTATATTTTGGCTCATGGTTTCAGTCCATGGTGGGTAGATTCCATTACTCTGGACCTAAGTTGAGGCAGAATATCAAGCTGGAGGGGCATGGAAGAGGAAAGCAGGAAAGCTGCTCAGATCCTGGTGCCAGGGAGCAGAGAGGGAGAAACAGGGATGGGGGGAGGGAGAAGGGAGGGTCCAGGGACCCCCAAAGGCACAACCACAGTGACCCACTTCCTCCAGCCACACCCTACCTGCCTACAAAAATCACCTGGCAGAATAATACATTCAAACTATAAATCCATCAAATGAATTAATCCCCTAATTAAGTTATAGTTTCAGAGTCTCATCATTCCACCTTCGATCATTGCTGTAGTACTTCCTGAGGTGCTGTGGATACCTCCCATTCAAATCATGACAAGTCCAAATGTATACCTCTTACTACATTCCCATTGGCAGAAACAGTATCACTATTTAGTTTTAAAGAAGAAATGGGAAGTTCATCCTGATTGTCCCCCTTCTCCTTCCTTCCACAAATCTGGTCAGTCACCTTGTGCTTAGGTGCCACCTTCTAATAGTACCTGCCCTATTCATCTCCATTGCTTCTGCCTTAGGTCAGCTCCAGTCAGCGACCACCTTGACTATTTCCAAAGGCTTGCAATTATTCTCAAAATCTCTACATTCTACCCTTCTTATCTACCCTCCATGATGTTTCCAGGATGACCTTTGTAAAATGAAGCACCAATGGAGTAATTCCCATACTTATCTCTTTAATAACTCCAAGTTGTCTCCAGAACAAAACCCAAGTTTCAAGGAAAAGTTAATTCATGATCCATTGGTCTCTCCAGCACTTTCCTCTTTCAGAATCTCCTGTAATCTTTGAACACGCCATAATTCAACAATTAATCATGAGTTTCAATCCATGGTGCCTTGTTCCTGGCTCCTCCATATGCCTAGAATGACCTTATTCACATTCTTATCCAGTTGATGAAAGCCCAATCATCTTTCACTACCCATTTTACTGTAAAAATTTTTGAAACCTCTCTCCAGCTTAACACTCCATATAGAAATTAGTTTTTGGTGCCCAAATGTTATTATGTGCTTCTGATACAGCATATCTGACCCTTTTAGGACTCAATATTTCATCTCTGACATTTTCCACTTGTGTGTGTTTGCAAGACTCTTGGGGACAGGGAGCTTTTCTTAATCTGTATGAGAACTTTCATCATTGCATTTGGTGGATGTGCTCTTGAACAAATGAATGTATGTGTGGGAGAATAGAAAAATAACATTGAGAAATATGAAATATAACAGGCTCTGTGAATCACTGAGAGAAATATGAAATATAACAGTCTCTGTGAATCACTGACGGAATGCAGATGTGAGTGCACCACTGATATTGTTCACAAAGTGTTGGGGAGATAACAGTGATGTGTGGATCATGTGTTGCCTGGATTTACTTTTTACACAAAAGGGTTACTGCTACCACTGCTATTATTTTTTCCAGGTTGGTACTGGGGATTGAATCCACAGGTGCTCCACCACTGAGCTACATCCTCAGCCTGTTTGAATTTTTCTCTTTTATACAGGGTCTTGCTAAGTTGCTGAGGTTTTCCTTGAGCTTGCAAGTGTCTTTCCTCACCTTCTGAATCCCTGGGAGAACAGGTGTGCCTCTCCATGCCCAGCAGTCATTACATCTTCAGCATCTCCATGCACTTTGAGTTGTTCTTCAACCATTTAGGGATAGATTCATATTTCTCCATCTGTGCTCAACCAAGCTTCCAAGAGACACATGTGGAGTGTTTAGCAGATAATCATGATCCCTGCATTTTCTAAGGTCCTTTATATTTACAATGCACTTTGCCATGCATAATCATATGTATTTGATGCCTGGCAGTTTTATGAGAATAGAGTTAAATTTACCAGCCAGTACATGCTGGCAGATGCTTGAGTGTGCCCTTGCAAGGATCACTTCCTAACAAACTTGGCTACATGACATCCTTGTGTACTCTGACCAATAGATTTCCAGAACTGTATGCAGGAAAATGGTTAAAAGAGAAAAATCTATAAATTATTTTCTGCACTGTCTCCTCATATGTATTACTTTGTTGTGTCTGAAAAATAATAATGAAAGAAGCAAGGCTTCTTTTACCTTCAAGTAAAAGCATCTCTGAATGAATCTTTTAGATTCCAGATGCTTAAATGCACACTTAAAGAAGTAGTTTAAGAAACTGTTTTCAAATAGAACTGTTTGCCCTTGATTTATTCCTCAAAATAATTCTCACACTGAAAAAAAAAAATCTTCACAATTACCTGAGCAACAAGAGAAATCTGCCTGTGGTTAATTGCCAGTTGAGAGAAATATAATGATGTAAATAACCCTTTAAAAAGATATTTGTCTTTTCTGTACCTTAAGGTTCAAAATTATGTCTCCTGATTTTTGAAGCACCCATCTTGTGTTGTTTAAATTCAAGGACCTCATCCATATAGGACTGGGAATTGCCTAGATATTAATACCTGCATTTTTATGACACATTCTAAAGTCAATAGGAAAGAGGTTTCTGAATAAAAGCCTTAAAATTACCTTATGAATTATTAATTACAGGGCATATTACCTTTGAATTATAAAAGCCCAGAAAAATGGAAAGGAGAATTGAAAAACATCAATCTCGGGTTCTTTAAAAATGTAATACCAATCATTTGAGCAGTGTACAAATCTTTTATTAAAGATAAAAAGGAGGTGATACGTTTTTTATTAACTGGAGGATATGTTCAATCCACATGATTAAAAATCTCATTACTAACTCAAGTCAGGAAAGTGATTTATTACTGAAACAGAATGGGAGGCATTCGGTTGTCCACAGCAGCGTTTATCAGAAGCAGAACTATCAGTTTGTATCTATTTTAGCATGCTTAATATTTTTAAAGGTGGCTTTGCCATCTGTTTGAGGAATTGAAGATTTTTTTTGAAGTTGGCAAACTACCTTAAAGCAAAAACATTAGCTGTTTTTCATTTAGCTTGAAGTTTTACATTTCAGAAGTAAAGATTCTATCTGTGCTCTAAGGAAGGTAAAGGTTTCCCATATAAAGAGGAAAAAAAAATTACAGGGCCTATTATAGCTGGTCTTAGTACTTTTGTTTGTTTGTAAGAAAAAAATGTAGCTCACAAACACATATGATAAGAAGAGAATGTTTTTGAAAGGGAGGGATAATGCCATGTGTATTTGTAATGACAGAGATGATGATAATGATGATCTTTTAGATTCTTTCCACCCTGTGATTGTTACCATTTTATTTTTAAGAGTGATTGTAACAATTGCCTTCTGAATGACTTCAGACTCTCTCAGGTTTTAATTGAATATCTAAGTTTTTGTATTTAGAGAATAGTCCCTTACTATTAACCCAATTGTTTAGTACTGACAGTCATTTGTTCTTATTTCATACAATGAAATAACTTCCTGGGAAATAGGTGAAAGCAGATGGTGTTGGGATATGCCTCATGGACCCTAGGGGTAATTTGGAAGCTGAGTATGATCTGGCTGCATGAAGGAGAAAGAGCTTTTAGTATAGGGAAAATGGCCCCCTCTTCTTAACATAGCTCTGAGCTGAGATGGAGAAAGTTGAATGAGGAGAATGATGAGGATACACCCTTGAGTGTTCATAGAGAGCTTCAAGAAATGAGTTTGGTTCAGCTAGCACTGAACACAGTTATGGAAGATATAATATTTAATACTGAAGTTATAGGAAGTCGATGGGAGCTTTTAGAATAAAGGAGAGATGGGCTGGGGAAGGAGAGCATCCAGAAGGCCATCATTCATAAGAAAAAAACATTTTTTTGACAGAAGATTTAGAAGATATTACTAGATATTTCTAACTAATTTTCATGTGATTTGGAACTGAGCCCTTGCAAATGCTTATAATGTTTCAAATAATCCAGTATTTTTAAAACAGAAAAGTCTTGTGTTTTTTTGTCCTCACGTCTATAACCTGTGCAGTACTAAAAGGGCATTCTCGGTTAAGCCAAGAGCATAGATCTTAGGAAGCACTCCCAAGTTTTCTTCAAGCCTTTCTCTTCGCTTATTTCTTTATGCAGAATCAGACCTCAAACCCTTCAAGGGCTTCTGTGAGTTCAACAGATATCTGACTATTCCCACTCTAGCCTGGGACAGCTGAGATCGCATCTGTGTGGCAGTTTACAAATGGTGCCTTCAGGGATTGCTTATTTTAACTATCACTAGGGGCACCCTGGTTCTAAGGTTGCTTTGGAATTTGGGTTTCTAACTCTGTTAATATTAAGCAACAATTACCATGGAATAGATTGCCAGTATCATAATGAAAGAGACAGACTGAGAACTTGCAAATATTTTTCTCTCTCATTTAAAAAATAAAATTTAACTTAAGAATGGTTGCCATAGATATGATCACATTGAGTAGTTTTTTGGCATTGGTATGTGTATATATCTTCTCTGACTTATATAGTGCTTTCTAAAAATAAAAGGTCTGTAAAGTCTGGTGTCCATCTATCTGTATTGATATATATGTAAGTGTATATATGTACTTTAAAAAAACAAAAGAAAAACTGTGCTTCAAATGTAAAATGCCTGTAACAAAGCATCACATTTCTTCAAGCTGTTTTCGCCCCTTTGAGTATTTGAATTTAGACAAATGCCTTTTCCCTGTTCCTTTTTTTTTTTTTTTTTTTTTTTTTTTAAGCTGGCACATTCTTCTTCAATGAAAACAAGGGAGCAAGGGATTATTCTAGCCATTGAAATAGAAATGGTGTGTGAATCTGACAGCTGGAGCTTGGGTGTGAGATATTGCAATTTTTGCTGTAGGGAAAGGAGATAAAATGAGGGTTTGAATTTCATACCATAAGGGGCTACCTAAATAGCAGCTGTTAGGTATGAAATCTCTGCTGAAGATTAGAAAATGGTGGGGTTAAATCTTAAAATTGGTAGGGGTTAGGTTTTCCTAAACCCTGAAACAAACTGTAAGCATTTGCAAGAGCCCAATTTCAAAGGGTTGGAGGTGGGAGTGGGGGAATTGCACAGTGGATTTTTTTTTTCCCCTTTTCTAACTCATGACAATTGCGTTCTGGGTGTAAACCACACATTCATAAATTATCTTTACTTGCCTAGAATAAAAAATACCTGAAACTCTAGAGTTTTCATTTTGAAGGAGCTAAATAATATCCATAGGTTACATACAGAGTACATATTTTGCAACAGTTGAAACTGTCAGTAACATTTCAGTGGGTTTAACTCTGCATTTCAAGAGGAAATGTTGTAATGAGTTGGGCTTCCAGATGACAATAAAGTGATTCCCCTCTGAATAGCCCTTAGTTGATAGCTTTTTATGTACTTGTCACTCCTCATATTACAGATTTTTTAAATATGTCCACTGCCTCCTACAGTTGGGTGTTCTTAGTATCCTTCTCCTTATTTCCCCTCTCCTATCATCATACACCCATTCTATGTTCCAATCAAGATGTATCCTTTCAACTCCTCAAACACAGCTTGTTATATCTCGAAGGTCTCTCTGCTTAGAATTTAGACCAAGGTGAAATGTAGAAAATGATAAAATTTCTTTTTCTACCAACTATCTCTCTTTCTCCCCAAAGTAACCATTACAATTTCTTGTGTGGTTTGGTGTTATGGTTGTCATAATGGATTTCTGCTTTAGTCTGCTTTTTTTGTGCTGTGACCAAAAGACGTGACAAGAACAACTTTAGAGAGAAAAACTTTATTTGGGGTTCATGGGTCCAGCGGTTTCAGTCCACATTGATCAACTTCACTGCTCTATGCCTGAGATAAGGAAGAACACCCTGGTGGAAGGGAGAAAACCAGCAGTGAACATGGCATTAGGAAGCAGAGAGAGAGAATTCCCCTCAACAAGGTCAATATATAAGCCCCAAAGGCATGCCCCCAATGACCCACCTCTTTCAGCCACACCCTATAGTTACCACCAGGTTAATCCCTATCAGGGGATTAATGCACGGATTAGGTTAAAGCTCTGGTAACCCAATGATTTCACCTCTAAGCTTTCTTGTATTGTATCATACATGAGCTTTTGGGGGACACCCCATATCTAAATCATAAAAATCTCCAAATATATCTCTAAAGTTCCAAGTCTACATAAGTGGTTCCTAAACTTTTTGGTTAACAGGATTTTTAAAAAAAGTAATTATTAAGGATCCCCAGGGGGCTTTAATTTATTTCATTAAATCCATCAACATGTACCATGGTAGAAATTTAAACTGAGAATAATTTTGAATGTTTAATTCATTTTAAACTAACAATAAAATTAATAACATATTAGCAAAAATAAGATACATCTTAGCAAATAAATCTCTTAATACAAAAAAGTTAGTATTTTTCTCAAATGGTAATTTTCAAAATTTCATTGCTATTGTAATTTGTGTGATTGTGACCTGTCCAAATTGATTGAGGTTTATTTTATGGTCTAGTGTACGTTCTATCCTAGAAAATTCCATGTGTATTTCAAAGAACATGTTTTCTACCACTGTTGGGTCGGATGTCTCTACTCTATCATAGGCATATCCTAGGTCTGCTTGGTATATAGGATTGTTGTTCAAGACTTATTATTTTTTTGTTTTGTTTTGTTCAGAACATTTCTATCCATTATTAAAAATAGGATAATGGATCTCCAACTATAATCATTGTCTATTTTTCCTTGTACAGTCAATTTTTCTTCATGTATTTCAGAGCTCTGTTTTTAAGTGCATATATTTTTAAAAACTGTGGTATCTGATGGATGGTCTCTTCAATTGTTATAAAATGTTCTTGTCACTTCAGTAATATTTTTTCCTAAAGTCAATTTTATCTGCTATTAGTATAATCTCTCAAGCTCTTCATTTATTTATTTTTCTCTTTCCATTTTTATTAGTGCATTATATTATACAAAATGATGGGATTTTTGTTACATATTTGTACATGAACACAATATAACAATATAATTTGGCCAATATCACTCCTTAACACTTCCCCATCCAGCTCCCTGGACTCTTTCCTCCACTGATCTTCCTTGGATTTTCAAGAGATGCCCAAATTTTCTATTCTTTTTTTCTTCTCAAGTTTTCAAATATAACAGAAATCATACAACCATTAACTTTCTGAGTTTGACTTATTTTGCTTCACACATGGACCCTAGTTCCATCCATTTTCCTGCAAATTACATAATTTCATTTTTCTTACAGCTGAATAAAACATAACACACACATATGTGTATTGTGTGTGTGTATATATATGTGTATATATATATGTATATGTGTATATACATGTATATGTATGTGTATGTGTATATATGTATATATATGTGTATATATATGTATATATATATATATGTATATATAATATTTTCTTTGTCCATTCATCCATTGATGGACACCTGGTCTGTTTCCACAGTTTGGCTATTGTGAATTGTGCTACTTTAAACATGGGTATTGCATATATTATTATAGTAAGGTAACTTTAATTCTTTAGGATAAACACCAAGGAGTCGTGTAGCTGGGTCATACGGTGACTCCGTTTCTAGTTTTTTGAGTACATCCATACTGATTTCCATAGGGGTTGTGCTAATTTACAATACCACTAACTGTGTAAAAGTGTTTCTTTTCTTTCACATTCTCCCCAGCATTTATTATTAGATGTATTCTTGATGAGTGTCATGCTGACTGATGTGAAATAAAATCTCAGTGTAGTTTTTTATTTTTTATCTTTTAAATTTTGTATTTGTTTTAATTAGTTATACATGACAGTAAAATGCATTTTTGCACTTTGATATATCATACATAGATGGAATGTAATTTCTTATTTTTCTGAGTGTGCATGTTGTAGAATCATATTGGTCATGCAGTCACATATATCCATAAAGTAATAATGTCTGTTTTGATTTGAATTTCCTTAATTGCTAAAGATGTTGCATTTTTTTTTACCTACTTATTGACCATTTGTATTTCTTCTTTGAGATGTGTCTCTTTAGTTCATTTTCCCACTTACTAATTGGTTTATTTGATTTTTTTAGTATAAAGTTATATATTCTAGATATTTATCCTCCGTCAGAGAGTAGCTAGCAAATATTTTCTCTCATTCTGTAGGTTCTTTCTTCACGTTCCTAATTGTTTCCTTTGCTGTGCAGAAAATTTTTAATTGATGCCATCACATTTATTAACTCTTGGCATTATTTCCTGAGCTTTAGGGATCCTTTTGAGAAAGTCATTGCCTGTGACTATATGCTGAAGTGTTGACCCTACATTTTCTTCTAGAAGCTGCATAGTTTCTATTCTAACTCCTAGGTCTTTGATCCATTTTGAGTTGATATTTGTGCAGAGTGAGAGATAAAGGTCTAGTTTCACTCTTCTACATATGGATAACTGATTTTCTTAGTCCCATTTGTTGAAAAGGCTGTCTTTTGTACAATGTATGTTTATGGCACTTTTGACAAGGATCAGATGATCGTAATTGTGTGGATTTGTCTCTGTGTCTTCTATTCTGAGTGTCTATTTTTATGCCAGTACCATGCAGTTTTGTTGCTATAGCTCTGCAGTATAATTTGAAATCAGGTATAGTGATTATTTTTCTGAGTTGGAATTGCTTTGGATATTCTGGGTCTTTTATTCTTCCAAATGAATTTTAGGACTTTTTTCCCCCTCGGTTCTGTGAAAAATGTCATTGATATTGTGTTGGGCATTGTGTTGAATCTGTGTATTGCTTTCAATAGTATGACCATTTTAATAATATTAATTCTGCCTATCCATGAAATTCATGAATGTGGGAGGTCTTTCCATCTTCTGAGGTCTTTTTCAATTGCTTTCTTTTATGTTCTATAGTTTTCATTGTAGCGGTCTTTTGCCTCCTTGGTTAGATTTATTCCTCGATATGTATGTATGCAGGATGTATGCATTTATTTGAGATTATTTTCAATGAAATTATATTCCTTATTTCTTTCTCATCATATTTATTGTTGGTATATAGGAAGCTGTTGATTTTTGTGTGCTGATTTTGTAACCTAAAATTTGTAAAAATTTGCCAAACATTTTTATTAGTTTTAGAAGTCTTTTTTTTTAATCTTCTGGATATAGACTCCTATCATCTGCACTTAGAATTTCTAAAAAGGAGTGATGAGAGTGGATGTTCTTCTCTTGACCCAGATTTTAAGGGAAATGCTTTCAGTTTTCCCCCATTTACTATGACATTGGCTTTGGGCTTTTCATAGATAGCTTCTATGATGTTGAGGTAGGTTCCTTCTTTCCCAAGTTTCTTCAGGTGTTTTAATCATGAATTAGTGCTGAATTTTGTCAAAGTCCTGTTCTATATCTACTGAGATGACTAAGTGATTTTTGTCCTTAATTCTATTTATGTGATGAATTAATTTATTGAACTTTATATGTTAATCCATTCTTGCATTTCTTAAATAAAGCAACTTGGTCATGATGTGCAATCTTTTTAATATGTTGTTGAACATTTGCTAATATTTTATTAAGTATTTTTGCATCTAAGTTCATCAGAGATATTGGTCTATAGTTTTCTTTCCTTAATATGTCCATATTTGGTTTTGTTGGCTGTGAGTGTGATATTGGCTTCATAGAGTGAATTTGGAGGTATTCTATCCCTTATTCAGAAAATAATTTGAGGACTACTGCTCTTCTTTAAAGATCTTGTAGATTCAGCTGAGAATACCTGGGCCTGGGCTTTTTATGTTGTTGTTGGAAAAACCTTTTTATTGGGGAGTACCTGGGGTAGAACTCATGGGCACTCAACCACTGAGCCACACCCCAGCCCTATTTTGTATTTTATTTAGAGACAGGGTCTCACTGAGTTGCTTATTGCCTTGTTTTTTGCTGAGGTTGGATCAGAACTCTTGGTCCTCCTGCCTTAGCCTCCTGAGCCACTGGGATTACAGGGTTGCACCGCTGCACCCGGCTGTTAAAAGACTTTTAATTACAGCTTCTATCTTATTACAAGTTATTGGTCTGTTTAGGTTTTCTATGTCCTCTTGAATCAATTTTGACATATTGTATTTGCCTATAAATGTATTTATTTTTTCTAAGCTTTTCAATTTATTGTATTATAAAAGTTTTCAAAATAGTTTCTTATGATCTGCTGGACGCCTGTGTGATTTCTCCTTTTTCATCTCTAATTTTATTAATTTGGGTTTTCTTTATTTTTCTTTTGGTTAGTTTGGCTGAGGGCTTATGAATAGTATTTATTTATCTTTTCAAATAACCAACTCTTTATTTCACTGATCCTTTGTATTTTTTATTTTCAATTTCATTGATTTTGGCTCTGATCTTAATTATTTCCTTCCTTCTACTGCTTTTGGAATTTGTTCTTTTTCAAGGGCCTTGAGATGCATCATCAGATTATTTATCTGGGATTTTTTTTATTTTCTTAGGTAGGCATTCATAACTATAAACTTTCCTCTTAGAATTGCCTTCATAGTGTTCCAGAGGTTCTGGTATGTTGTATCACTATCATCGAGTAAAATTTCTCAAAATTTCTTCTGTCCCTCATTCATTATTCAAAAGTGTATTGTTTCATCTCCATGTGTTTTATATAGTTTATGTACAATTTTGTTATGTTTATTTCTAATTTCATCCCATTATTATCCAATAAGATGCAAGGAATTATATCAATTTATTCATATGTGCTAAGGGTTGATTTTTGTCTATCCATTTCTCTTTTGATTATTGCTTGTATATTATATTGTTTTCACTCATTTTATTTCATTGTGTTTGGCCATTGAATCTAAACTTTGTCTGTCGTAGGCAATCTGCAATTATCTTGACTCAGGTGAGGCCATCGCCCATTCTCTCACTTCATTGGGTCCTCTTGGTAAATATCACTTCCTCAGCTCTGCCATCCTTTCAGTTCCCAGAATGGTCACTGATAGAACTGTGATTCTATATGTATTGGTTGAATAAATAAAATGTAACAGATTTATCTAGAAAATGTTAAATTTTATTGTTAAATGTTAACCAGTGAAAAATAAAAACTACTACTAAAACTTCAGAAATCAACGTTTTCAAATTTTAGTGAGTTTTAAACACAGAACATGTATAGACTTTTAAAAGGACTTCTCATAAACTAATCTTTAATAAAAATAATCATCAAAAGTTACCAAAAATCAACATTTTTTCTCAGAACTCCAGAAATTAAGCAAATACATGCAACAATCTGATGGTTTCTTCAAGAGAAATGATGGAGGTTTGGCAAGAAGAGGAAGGTTTATAGTGTTTTAACTTCACCTATTCCATTTTCTCACTTCCCAGATCAATGGTAGCACTGCAAACTAGAGCAAAGGTTCTGAGGTACAACTCATCTTAGCATGTTAAAGGACAGCCAGAAGGCTTGATAAGTAAATGGCAAGGTTGTTATTAGATCGGAGATAAAGCCAACTGATGTAAAATCTATGGGTCCTAGCAAATTTAGGTTTTGTTCTGTGTGTGCTGGGAAACCACTAAAAGCTATTGAGTAGACAAGTTGCATGATCTGATTTGTGTGCTAATGGGTTAACTTTAATCTAGGCTATTTTTTTGAGTGGTTTGCAATCATTGGCAATATAGTTTTCTCACCTTCACTTTTTTTTTCTGCAGAAAATTTCTTTTTGCATGTTAAGATACTAAGAGTTGCCAGCTATGGATCTAACCTAAGTAGCTATAAAACCCACACCTGTGTATAAGGGTTTTATTCAAGAACTTGCTGTGCTTTTCATATTCATTTATGGAAATCCTCTTTAAGAAAACACTTATAAAACAAGCCACAGTACTTAGACTATCTTATGACACAGAAATAATTATTTTCCAAGTAGCAGTTTATTTATGAAGGAGAAGGCTAATTATCTCCCCTTCTGTGTTTACATTTATAATAGGAAAGATCAATCTTGAAGCATTTAGTTGGCAATCAGAAAATAAACTTAATGTCCTTGATTTTTAGCTATAATAATAATAATTTTCCATACTTTAGGTTAAAGTTCATATGACCAAAATTCTTCTGTTTTACATTGAACATTCCATTCAAGAGCAAACACATTTAAAGAACAGGAATTAACCTGAACTGTAGAGAATGTGGTAAATGTCTCCCTAATATTAATCCTTAATGAATTGTGTAAATTATTCTACTTATTCTGACATGGAATTATTTCATCAGTAGTTTTTTTAAGTTTCTAATCAATTTCTGAAAATATCCAAGTTTCATCAGTATATAACGGTTATTCATTCTCAATAAGGAATTTTGGAGTGTTGCCATTTCTATCTCTGGTAAGCCTACCTCTTGTGGTAGCCCTGGATAACACATTTGAATACAATTATATTAGAGAACACAGATTAATTTGTTTTACATATTCAGAGCTAGATTTTTGGGGAAAATGTTATGCAAATTTATGTAAATTGGAATACATGTTTATGTAAAACAACATGTGATTATGCATCCCTAAATTTACAAGAAAAATTCTGCTAGTCTTCTCTTAAAAAGTAAGGAAAATACAAATATACTCACAATCCTGGTTTGGACTGGGATTCTTGCTAGGATGGTTTGTCTGGCATGTGCAAAGACTCTCATGTGCCATAGCATTGGTGGAGAATTCTGTGTTTCCTTTGCTGAAACATGGTTTTTCAGCTTGAGTTTCAGAAGAAGATGCCAATTTTATCTCTTCTGCTTTTCTTTATATCTGTGATGAAAGATCTTGATTTCCACTAAGTAATTCAAAACGGTTTTGTAGGTTGTTACTCAATTTTATAAATAAACATATATTGGTTGAGGCCACTGCATTTGCCTTTTTGTAATAAACTGCCATAAAGAGAATGGCACATGCCCAACTATCTGACACACTTCTAATCTTTTTCTTTTTGAAACACATGGGAATACGATTACTTCATCTTCTATGGTTAGGGTGACCACATCTAAAGTAATTTGTCCAAACAAGTACTCCTCTGAGAGTGAGGATGGTGCAATTGTTAATTATGCTAAGTTTTATACCAGACCTGTTCCAGGAAATTTGTGACAAGTGAGTGCCCTAACTATGGCTAATTGAGTCTTTTATTTATTTATTTTTTTGCCCTTTGGCAAGTTCAAGTAATGGCTCCATTGCATGATTAATCCTAATTTTTTGTTTTTCTATTTTTTTTTAATTTATTTTTTTATTGGTTGTTCAAAACATTATAAAGCTATTGACATATCATATTTCATACAATAGATTCAAGTTGGTTATGAACTCCCAATTTTACCCCAAATACAGATTGCAGAATCACATCGGTTACACATCCACATTTTTACATAATGCCCTATTAGTAACTGTTGTATTCTGCTACCTTTACTATCCTCTACTATCCCCCCTCCCTCCCCTCCCATCTTCTCTCACTACCCCATCCACTGTAATTCATTTCTCTCCTTGTTTATTTTCCCATTCCCCTCACAACCTCTTATATGTAATTTTGTATAACAATGAGGGTCTCCCTCCATTACCATGCAATTTCCCTTTCTCTCCCTTTCCATCCCACCTCATGTATCTGTTTAATGTTAATCTTTTCTTCCTGCTCTTCCTCCCTGCTCTGTTCTTAGTTGCTCTCATTATATCAAAGCTAATTTTTTGTTTTTAAATCTCAAACCTCACAAGCTTTATCAATCAGGCATTCTCCAGAATTCTTAGATAAAAATATTGTCTTCATAGATCAATTATTTTAAATATTTCTTGTCAAACTGCCTTTCCTAAATTACACTTTTATACTTTTGTTTGGATGCGTTAAGAGGTGGACATTTTTTTTTTCATTGAATTTTAAGTTTCTGTTTCTCAGGGAAAGAGAAAGAAATTGAGATCTATGTTCCCATCTTTTAATCAACTTCAGGCATCATTTCTTTTCTTCACAAATTCTGTCAGTTGCTTTCTTTTCTCATGTTTGCATGTTGCCAATCTGAGAAAAATCTTACCTTCCAGTAAAGGCTTAAAGCTGTGATAGGCAAAAAAAAAACACAGAATGTTGTAATAACTGAATGGTTAGCCCCATGACTTGCTGGAGGCGAGTTCATTCTACCAAGTCTGATAGTAGTGAAATGAGATCGCACAATGCAAGGAGTTCATGTGAAAAGTTCTTAAAACTGGGGGAGTATCTTAGCAACTCTGGGGCTTACATGATGGAGGATTTTCTACTGTCTTTTATTCAATGATCATTATATAAAACTTGGTTAAAAAATCCCAATGCAGACTTTCATGTCTCAAATTTTTGAATTTATATTTAATACCTATAGAAGGAGAGAGACCTGTGTTGGGGCCATCTTGAGTCCATTTACTTACCAGTTGCATGGTGGATAACAGAGAAGAAAACATGATTCTTGCCTCTACGATGATCCACCTGTTCGTACTTACTGTACAAAAGTCAGATATCAGACAACAGGCAGAATATGGATTATTATTGTCATAGGGTCATAATGGCCTTACCTACTAGCAAAACAAAACGTAGCCTCACATACTTATCTATTGGATGGTCAGTTCTTCCTCTTCAGAGTGGAGGTAAATGACACGTGAATAAAAGGGAAGAAGATCCCTGAATCTCTGAGGAAAAGGTGAAGGCAGCTGCTCCCTCTGCCTCACTTATTATTTGTTCCTTGGTAATGGTAGCTTTCGGGGATCTTGGTCTGTGATCACTTGCTTTTAAGGTAACTCAAAATCTTTTGAGATCACTTGCTCTTAAGGTAACTCAAAATCTTTGAAACTTCTGATGTAAAGTATAAGCCATGCCATGGATGTGGCCTGCTTTCTGTGTAAAGAGCATACATTCAACATCCCTGGAACAAAATATTCAAGAAAATCCACCCTACAGTTTACAGGCTCAACAGAAGAAACCTTCAGGAAGAGCAGCTTCTCTGCTTTTTCACTTGCCTTGCCTAGTCAGTATTTCTTCCTCATCTTTAATGTTTCTTCTTTTAGTATAGGGAATCAAGTTGAGAAATTAAATATATTAGGCATTGAAGCTATTGCTAATTGTCAGACATGTTGTAGGCTTGTTGCAACGCTTTTGATTTTAACAATGAGCACCATTCCTTACATACCTCCCTTGACTTTATCGCTTGGGAACACTTGCACACACATACGCACACACACACACGCACTCACGCACACTCTCATACACATGTTCACACAGCAAAGAAAATGCTTTCTGTACAAGCTGTTTCATTTTTATGTAGTGTGAATTATGTGTGCCAGAGATGTAGTCCTATCTGAATTGTTCAAGTTCATGGAAATTCTCTATCTGCTACCCGCTGAATGCAGCCAAGAAGAAAAGTGAGTACCATCCCAAAGCTGAGATTTAATAAAGATGTATATTGGGCAAATATCTCAATAGTACCCTATCTTTAATATTGCCTAATTTAACATATTCTAAGACTAAAATCAAATAGAACTATAATCTTTATTGGACCATTGTTAAAAACCTAACATGGAATATTTATTATCAGTTCCTTGCTAGATATTTTACAAATCTTAATTCATTTAATTCTTTCACTAGTCCTGGGGTGAAATTGCTAATATCTTCCCCATATTACATTTGAGTAGGTTAGACTTGTTAAAGAAGTATTTGTTCAAAGCAGAAGTTCTAAACTCTTAGCAATTTATTATTCCTTTTCTCCTGTGTCAATTTTTTTCTTTGTTTTTGTTTTGTACATTCATCACAGATTTATGAAACCTGGTTATTCAAAGACATGGTTATCTGTTTGTGGGTTGGCCAGATAATTAGATCTTGAAAGTATCATTCATACACTTTTGTATAATTTTGTATATGTATATATATATATATATGTGTGTGTGTGTGCCTGTGTGTGGGTATATGTATATATTTCAATTTATTCATACAATTCTTCTCAAGATCTGTTTTTAAGAAACAATGCAGAGTGCTGAATGAAACAAATATTTCATTGTTAGATTCCAAGAGAGAACATAATGTTTAACAGTTGCTAGGCACAATGGGACAGTCTTATTCTCTCCCAATTTATTAAAGTAATGCCATTTATTATTTGACTGTGCCAACTATTTCAGATGGCTTTGAATACTGACTTGGTAAACGCTGTACTGACACAGTCATTAAGTTCTCCCACTCCTGAGGCCACCAAATTTTTAGCTCTTGAGATGAAATAAAAGTGATTGAATGTTGCTCAAATCAGCATCTGAGAGGGAGAAGAAAGGTCATTCTTGAATGGAATCAAGTTCTGACTACTTTGCAAAAAGGAAGCAAATCAAATTGTAAGTCATGCACTGCTGATTTAACGTGTGGGAACAAGAAAGACAGGAAGATGCTTAGAATGCTGGAGAGAACTATGTGCCTGCCAGTGTCATAAAATTCTCTTTGTAATCCAAGAAGAAAAGTTGAACTATTGGAAATAATCCAAATTTGCCTGCAAAAATTTCTATTCATACATCTTGAATGGTTATGTCTGGCTCTTTTGATTTGAATGATTGTTTAGCAACAATTGTCCTTTCGGAATTATAAATTAATCACTCCGGAACCGGGCAGTTAACCTAGCCCTTCAGTTTGGGATATTTACTCTACATGGAAGGTAACCAGAGCATGGGGATGATCTTACTTATAAGGGAGAAGAGGAAGTTTGGCCAAGATAGTTGTCCTTAGCTTATAACCTTTCATCCCTCCTCTTCTACCTCTTGCCTTAGCCACAATGGCTACACTGGCCACCTAAACCTTCAGGCTTGAGACTATCTATCACCTTCCTCTACTTCATCCTCTCTAGATGTTCCCTTATTTTTATTTTTATTTATGTCTATATTTATTTATTTGGTGCTTGGGATTGAACTCAGAACCAACCCTTTTTATTGTTTACTTTGGGACAGGATCTCCCTAAGTTGCTAAGGCTGGCATTGAACTTGGAATCTTCCTACCTCAGCCTCCCAAGAATCGCTAGGATTTTCAAGCACTACCACTTCATCTGGCGCAAACTTACTTTTAAACATTTCACAAATGCAAACTGATGAAAGAAGAGTAAAATTCCGAAACATGCAAAAAAAGTTATGAACTTTTTATTGTCCTTAGGAAAGGGCTCAGTGTTAAGACAACCCCTCATATGAAGTAACACCAAGGTGGACAAAGTCACCGTCATACAGTATGATTCTGTGTCCTCAAAGAGAACTGATTCAAGGTATCTCTAACCATGGGGAGCACTCAGTCTAATTCTCATGCCTCTCCCATCCTTTATGCCTATTAGTCCTATACCTCTGAGTAACCCCAGGCTTCTACCACTTGCTTTGCTCAAATTGTCTTCTCAAGGCTATGGCTATAGCTGTGGCTCCCCTTCCACTTTATTAACCTGTTCCTCACTCTTCCAATAGTGTGATTTCTGCTGCATTCCTATTTGGGGCTTCCTTGGGTTCTTTTGGTGCAAAGAACCTGTGCTTTCTCTTCACGTAGATAGAACAGAGCACTGATTGTACTTTGTAGAAGCCCTAAGGAAGAGTTTCTACCTAGGATTTTTTGATAGATTTAAAAATGATAAAAATTTTGGGGTGCTTATTTTTCTTATTTTAAAATAAGGTAATACTGAAGAGATATTAAGATATTGTTTCCTTTAGCGGTGTGTGTGTATGTGTGTGTGTGTGTGTGTGTGTGTGTGTGTGTGTGTTGTAAGAAAGCAGGAAGAAATGGGTATTTTGGTCAGCTTTTATTCATACATATCTTTCCCAATCATTAATTAGGTTCATGTTTCAGGTGCTTCATTTAAATAAGATGTTTAATCTTTTTCTCCATAAAGGAAGGGCTTCATAATTATCAACATGATAAAACATTAGAAGAGAAAGGGAATAATATCTATGTTTTGGCAATTTTCAAGATAGGGTGACAAACTGGAAATAACTTAGGAGACTATGTAATTATATTTTAGGGCAACCATATATTACAATATAATGCATTATTATTATACTAAAGGAGGAAGATTTCACGGGAACCAAGAGAAAGCAATATTGTCTTTTGTCCTCTGGGTAAGCTCATTTTTCCCCCTTCTTGGATAAAACCCAAGAGAGGTTGTGATTTTTCTGGTCACATTTTTGTAATTAAACGTCCTCTAGTTCTTTTCTTATGATTTAATTTTAATAATTAAAATGACCATTTCCAGAGTCAAAACTCTGAACTATGGGGCAGAATTAAAGATACTTCTCTTTCTCTGCAGAATCCAGACACTTCTCTGGGAAATGGTTGTTCATCTCTGTCCTTCCCCAGCATCTTCTTCTCTTCTTCTAGCTCCTTCACCAAGGCTTCTCAAACTCTTCCTTGAGAGTATAGAAGAGAGAAGTGAGCAGGAAAGCTGTCCCTTGACAGGTATTTTTATGACTCGGCATTGGAACATTAAAGGTAAGTGGAAACTTAGAACAGTTTCTGAAAAGTGTTTGGTGGTCTTTGGCTGCTCACCAAGGGGATCTCTGAGTCATGCAGTTTACTGACACAGGTGTGGCACCATTTGCCCAGCTCCTGTCCCTGGTGGTACAGCCCAGAGCCTCTTCTTGCTGAGACTTCTTCAAGTCTCCATCCCATTTCCTACCCACTTGGGCCACAGGGACCCTATGCACTATTGCCCACTAATTGGCAGAAAGTAGCTGTCCCTAGACCATCTTCATTTTCCAGTGTCACAGACTGCTACATTTAGTTTTCTCAGGTGAGTTTGAAACATCCGCCCCCGTGTATTCTCATATTTCTTAAAAACATATAAAATGCTACCCGATTCTTTAAAACCCTCTCACTCAGATAGAAGGGGAAACAGTTCTCTCTTCTCCCAAAAGGAAGCAGCCTAGAACTCCACAACTTTCTCCAGTGAAATATTATCTTCTGGTCTCCTTAATTCAGTTATATCCTTATATAAAGTGCATATGTATCTGAGTTTAAAATTTACAGGTATTTCTATTTTTCTTTCTTATGTTTTTCTATGTTTTACAAGTTTTCTGGAAGAAAACTCTAGTTTTAGATGTTTCCCAAAATTAAGACTGATTAATATGGGTGCTATATATTTTAAAAAAATAACCTGAAAGAAGCAGATAATAATAGTTCCTTACTACTATATATATATATGATATTTTTGAGTGTTCATTCAATGCAATTATATGAATTTCACAGTACTATTGTTTGGGAAGTTTTAACAAGGTCTCAAAATAGGCACATTATTTGATCAATGAAATTTTATAGAAGTGTTAGTATTAAAGTGAGATTCCTTCCTCATCCATTCAATGGAAGACTAAAAGACATTCTGGTAGAGATTTTTACACGTGACTGTTGCCTCCAAAAGCTAATAAATGTCAGATCTTTAGTTCCACTTTGATTTGGTTGAGGGAGGAACAAACTTCATGCATTCCAAGGATCTCATTTGGAAGCATAATATTATGAAAACCTTGGTAAAAGTTTTGTAAAGCATCAAGGAGAAATTGAATTGATAAATAAAAGAGAATGACCTTTTGAGAGATATGTGAGAGGAAAATGTCTGGGATATACAAAATTTCGGAGTAGGGATGGGGGTACTCAAGGATGAGTAACTTATTGCCCAATTGTTTTCAGGTTTTTTTCCCCTTTTAGGGGCCTGTTTTATCTTAAGAATATTACAGCTGACAACTAGAATAAAAACAGGTCATAATTTCCGATTTCACAATCATCTACATAACTAGAATTCTTTATCATGGAAAACAAAAACAGTTTATGTTGGCAAGTTCAAATAGAATACAAGACATTTGAATACTAAATATTCAATTTACAGAAGGTAGATTGGATATCCAGTGATTTTCCTGAAGAATTATCCAGCAATTTTCCTGTGAACTTTCATACATAGAATTAAGAATGCCATAAAAATTCATAGTTTCAGTTAATAGTAAATTATAAATCTAATATGTGGTTTATATTGGTCAGTCAAGTAATTACTAAGCTATGCAAAATTCATCATGGCTGGTATTGGAATTTTCATATACCAAAGAGAATACCACCAAATTATTCCTTCTTAATCCTTTTTGCTGACATACTAGATCATGTAAGCCAGTGGTCTCAACTATGAACCTTGGGACAAGTATCATCATCTTCTGGGAATTTTTTTAGAATTATAAATTCTGGGGTCCCACCTTATACATAATGAATGAGAAATTTCAGCATCCAGAAAACTGTGTTTCAACAAACCCTCCAGATAATTCTGATAAACAATAATCTTGGGAACCATCACACTGGAAGAGACAGAGTTTAAAGTATCTATAGCAATTCAGTCTGTTCTGGTTAAAGGGCTCTGTGAAGTTTAGAAACTTATATTTTAATTAGGCATTTGAATCATAATTATTAAATTAATAGAAGGTACCCTAAGAATAATATGAAGAAATATTAAAAGAAGCTGGGAAAAAGGTCAAGGACTTGTCTTCTTTCCATTTATGGAAAATGGCATCAGTAGTTTAGTCCTGAAGAAGTGAGGGACACAAGGAAAATCTGACCATTCATGATGCGTGGTGATCCCTATGTTGTAATGTGTCTCTCAGCTCAAATTCAAAACATAACATTAAACATTAGGAAAGGGGGGAAAAAGGAAAACCTAAATGATATCAAATATGAAATGTAAAAGAACACAAGGTTCATTATGTAGTCTGTACAACATTCTGCTTGTTCTGTGACAACCTGGAAATCACAAATTTATTAAGATATGTCGGACACCCAAAGGTAAACTCTGAGAATAAACTCATGGAGAGGTCATAATCCTCTTCCATCTTTGTTTTCTTGTTTTTTATCACTTCCATGCCATGACATCTAGTCATCTAGGGTTCAAAATCATTGCTGTGAAGCATGCAGCTCCTGAGGAAGGCCTGTGGCACATCACCTATGGCTGGGGGTCCTTTGGGAGAATGAAAGTCCTCTTTGGGTTTCTGGCCACCTCTAGACCAAAGATAAAAGAGATGCATGCTTCCAGATGGTTCCATTGAGTCCTCTTCACCTCCCTTTGGACCTTCATGGGACCGTTCACAGGGTCGAAAAAGTGCAAAAATGGTCAGATTGGTGCAAATCAGAGGGGGTTTCTAGTATCTTCCCTTATTCTCCAGAGTTTCTGATGGTGAGAAAACACATCAGCAACACATCAGTGAGAAAATACTGAGAATTTTGTAGGATTCTCAAGATTCAGGGCTGTGGTTAATAGTTTTTGTTTGTTTTTGTGGTGCCCAGGATTTGACCCAGGGCCCCACATATGCTAGGCAAACACTCTACTACTGAGCTACATCCCCAGACCCAAAGTTGCACTTTTTGTCCACAGGATTATGCCATCATATGCTAGGGCCTCTTCAGTGTATTTGTTCAACTTTAGAGGTTCTTAGCCAACAGGAGGATGTCATACTGTCAGTAATGAAAAAGAGAGAGTTTGGCAACGTATGAACTATGCCTCTAAGGCACTTTGAAACATGGAGGAACAGAATGAAGAATGCCAGCAGTAAGTTCAATGAGGGATGTTAGAAGTAGCATTGGAAGCTTTAATGAGTATGAATATATAATAGTTCATAGGAAAATACCAGGAACTGGATGAGGACATATTTTTAATCCATAGTAAACCAACTTTAAGGATTAAAGACTATGATCTAATAAGAGAGGGAGGTATACATATTAAGTCCCCAGATAACTTGATAAATTCTGCCACCTGTACACATGGTAGGGTTTCCTCAATGTTTCCTAAGATTGCTGTTTGGCACAATTATCTTGTAGAGCCAAAAGAAAAGAGAACACACACACACACACACACACACACACACACAGAGAGAGAGAGAGAGAGAGAGAGAGAGAGAGAGAGAAAACAAAACTCTTTTCTTCTTATTTTTGCTTTCCCACATAGAATCAACTTGTGGATTGCATAAACCACAGGATATAAATCCACTATTTCAGCCAGAAACTTTCCCATCTGACCAAGACAATTGCAAATATGTTAAACTTGCTTTAATGAAAAGTCATTCTTTACATAGCTTACATTGACATAAGATGACAAGTCACTCACTAGATAAAGGGCTCTTTGTCTGAATTA
The DNA here is from genome assembly GCF_047511675.1 of Marmota flaviventris. Lineage (NCBI taxonomy): Eukaryota > Metazoa > Chordata > Mammalia > Rodentia > Sciuridae > Marmota > Marmota flaviventris. Next base: position 82,901,818 of record NC_092508.1, read on the forward strand.
AACAATAAACCTGCTCTTCCACACAAAAAAAAGCCATTCTATTCTGAACTGAATGTGTTTTCAAGTAATGCTGTATTCAAGACCAAACCCAAAGGAGGCCCATCTGCTAGGAAGGCCAAATGCCCATTGTGTGGCATATTAGTCCAGTCTGTTACAGAAATGGTCACTCCAAAACACTTTATGATTTGAAAGTGCATACCGAGAATTTTGTATGTTCACCTCTGTTAACTGAATTCTGTTAAATGTGTGATTAAGAATCCTGGCTTCCTCTGAAGTATGCATAGAACATTCAGATAGGTACATCATGGTGGCCAGTATCATAGGCTAAAAGTCTATATCTCACCAGCTCAAACACACTGAAACACTGAACATTCATTTCCATGTTGAACTGAGACTCTCTTGCCCTTGGAGTAAGGAAGAACTAGTGGAATTTGACCAAATAAGATGACTGGGAGAGTGTCAGGCTAGGTCCAGGTGTAAATGCTGATTGAACAAGGCTAAGGGGCTGTAGATGGTGAAATGTGACATTTCTCTGCACATCTGGCTATGCACTTTCTACTTAGAGTGAAAATTTACAGAGGATAGAACCTGTGTTCTAAGTCAAAGTAAGATGATAAATTAGGTCAGTTACTACACAGTAGACATGTAAGACATGCCAGTGCTAAGTTAGTAAAGATAGCCCACTCTTAATTATGATTACTGACACATTTATTTTCTTTTGTCATTTAAATTATTACAGCATTGTCAATAAAGCTATTCACTCACTGGTTAACTGAAATTAAATTTTCTTTCTTTTTATAAATGTTTTTTGAACATATAATTGAAAAGTGATCGGAAAACACTGTTTTCTAATATTTTCATATCCTTTTTCTAAGCTTGTCTTTTCAATAACTACCATAATGAGATGAAACTGGACCACTTAATATTATTCATTAGGCTAATTTCAGTTGATTTGTCTTTTTAAAGGACATCTTTAGAAAACTGTTTCAGTATAGATTGACATAAAACAAGATAGGTTGTGGTACCATTCATTTTCTGTGAATTCAAATTTTGAATTGAATTACTGAAATGAACCTTAGTGAAATACATTAATCCGATCTATCTTTCTCAGGAGTGACTGGAACCATAGGTAAAACTTTTCTCCAAATTTCCTTGCATTTTATCCAAATTAAAATTTAAAAATATTGACCATAGTCTTAACACTAACTCATATATACTTGAGTGTTTCTCTTTCTCACAGGTAATTATAAATTATTTAGCAATTTCTGATTGATCTTATTTTACAAAATTTTGTCATTTTATTTTCTTTGTTAAGTACCAGCACTAATTTGAGAACAAAGATACTTATAAAAATATGCAGCTTTAGTTTGAATTTCAACTCTAACTCTTATTAGCTTTGTGACTTCCAGGGAGGCATTAAAATGGGGAAATAATGATTTTTTAGCTGAATTTTGGGAAATAATGATTTTTTTTTTCAATCTGAAACTATTTTGTACTCAGTAAAGAGTAATTCAATTAATTAATGGTCCCTGAGCACTCACTACATTGAAAACCTGGTGCAGGATGAGCAAATAAACCCATGGAAATGCCTCTGGCCACACAAATATGGGGGATGAACTCTGTCATGAGGTACATTCTTTGGAAATTGATTGCATCCTGTGGTACATGGCAATGCCCACCATATGGCTTAGCCTTCTGCAAGAACACTAATCAATCAAATGCTAACCAATCAAGGAGAAACAAGGAAATCACTGGAAGAAAAAAAATAATTTTTTATGGATTTCATTATTACACAGATAATGAAATCATTCCCGAGTTTGGCATGAAAACATAGACGGGAAACAACTTATTTGGTTAATAAAAACAAATATGTCAGGTTTCAATTTATTGTCTGTTTAAAATCTCCCAGTCTCTGCCTGCTATAGTGTAATAGAGGTAGACTTTCTAAGTATTCTTCCTTTGCCAGCTGGATTAGTATTAAGCTTTGTCAATTAGAGTGGGTCATTGGAAGAGGAAAGGGTGTTTTTCTTCTTGGCTCTAGTATTCTCCCTAGGTCATCGTCCTTCATGATCCAACTTTATCCAATGTTGAGCTCCTGCACAGTATATTTAGTTACTCTGGTGCTAGGATACTGCAAGGTATTCTTTAGCAATCAGCCCACACACAGCAATGCTTTTCCAGTTCTTGGTTCCTACAACATGGAGGTGGCCAGTAGTTTTCCCAGTACTTCCTTCAGTGCCTTTATGCAGGAGTGCTACTGGTGATGTACCTCTCCTAGAATAACCTCTCCTGGTATCTCTTGTGTGACTGATTTAATAGCAAGTTTAGAGTGGCAGTACTTTCCTGATAGCTTCCTTTGCCTCTCAAAGGGCATATTTCCAGCAAGTCCCATCAAGAAGTCTGCCCTGAGAGCCTCAGTTGTATCCATCCAATGAGGTTTCAATCTTAGTCTGGTTTGGGTAGGAAGTATGCTTTTGACTGTTCCATATAAACTCTACCTCAGATTTCAGGTTAGTATACGTTTCTTATATGTGGAATTACTCTATTATTTCTCTGTTTCTTTAACTCTCCCTAGCCAATGTTTTATTATTCAAATCTCTTGTTAATAATTTTTATGTTAAATTTCCCTATTCATGTTAATGTTTGGTTTCTATTTTCTGATTGGATTCAGACATATGTAATAAATCCCATACTTTTCCTCACCTTTTATTATAAGCATTACTGAATATCAGCAATGGCTCTTGAAATCTTGGGAGGATAGTGAAATACAAGTAAGAATTCCATCAAATATTAAGTATTTGTTTATTGAATGATAAGAAAAATAATTGAGAGCTAATTTGGGTGCTAATTTCAAAAGGTCATCCAAATCTTAAGATAACACAACCATTAACATTATAATTTTCTAGAATTTTTATATTTTGTATATTGCTGTGATGACCCTCTTTAAATACAATTAGGACCACTAAACAAATGAATATATTGGCATTTTATGGTCTGATGCTTACCTACAACCATAAATCATCATTACATTTAGAAAAGAGTTGTGTGGATTTTAAAGTTGTGTTATGTTTTATGTGGGCCCCAAGGTATCGGTTGCTTAGTTAATAAAATTAATAATAAAATGCCTGTGATCAAAAACATGAAATACTATTTCTCCATTCTATTTTTCAAAATAATACAAATCAATGTTCTGTTCACATATTTAGCAAAGTAATTTCAATTTATCACTGTGAGCTCTCTAACATCATGGTTAAGTTTAATTACTTCTAGATCTGCCTTCTAATTCATCTTTGCCATTTATTTGTGTATTTACTTCTTGACTAAGGGCAATTTCTTTGACCTTCGGTTTGTCTATCATTGAAATATGAATAACAATTTGCTAAATTGAAAGCATATGGTAATCTTATGAAGAACATTTAAGAGTGAACATGAGAATAAAAATATTTAAGTGACAAAGAGCAGAAGTAAATACTGGTCTATTTGAGATATTATAATAGTTATAATAGTTTTATATTCTCTAAATTAGTATTATCGTATGTATTAATGCATACAATAAAGTTACTGAGCCATTGGAGTTTTGACAATTTTCCTCATTTAAATATAAGTTTAGTATTGTATTTACCTTGCATTTTTCATCATGAAAAATAATCAAATACAATCTGTTCAACACTGGACTTTTGTTAAATATTATTTCATTCATGTCACTATATTCCATAGCATTTAATTCTGTAACTAAACAACTAACTTAATCTTATCTAATATGTGAGATACTTAGCAATAAACATTTGGTCTATTAAAATATCTCATATTATTATCTTGTAATATTAAAAATAAAAAGAAATGGTGAAACTATATTTTCTGCCTAAACCACTAAATAAGATTTCCATTACATCACAAATGAAAATGCCAGCTAAATCAATACAAAGCTTAGTTCTTTGGATACTTTATCTCCATTGATCATCCTCCTAGAAAACATTTTTCATTAACATAAAGGTGAGATAGATAAATGTGAGTTCCTCTATAATTGTTGAATGGAAAAAGTCTTGGGCCATTAACACAGTAATATGGGCTAATATGTCTTTTCCCTTCGTGTTTAAGTTATTCATAATGTCACCCATTTTATTATGAGAATTTTATCCACTTTCTCTGATAAAGATTTTGGTAACATATCACATTGAGTCACTTTGTCCATTGCTTTTCAGCGGCTTACAGTACCATTAATATTTGTTTCTCTGTTATGAGTAATTAGCAATAGGAGCTACATTTATGTGGCAGTTGTGGCTGCTGCAATTCAGGGACATTATTTATATGTAAGAGGTACACAGAACAGTGTTATATATGGATGCTTTATAAAGGACCTCCTCTGCAATCTCTTTTCTAAGTTTTCTTCATTTTTTAAAACCTCTATTATGGTGCTTACATAATTCTGCTTTCAATTACTGTTGGGTACTTCATTTCAAAAACAAGGCAACATTTAATGTACTGTAATCTGGTTTCTAACTCCTACGGTGCTGTGAAAATTTCTTTCAATGAGGCATCTTTTGAATTTCATGTTGTCAGTGTCAAGGAAGCATTTTTAACCCTTTCCTCTACTATATATTACCACTTTTGAGGAGTTGCTAGTCAGTCTAATAATTCTTCCTCTGCATGAAATATGTCATTTCTATTTGGTTGATGTATATATGTGGGTTATCATTAGATTTCAGAAATTGGACAATTATATGCTTAGGGAGACTTTCTTCAAATTCTTCTTTATCAGTTTGGAATCTGTAAGTTTTATATATTCACTAAATTTGAGAAGTTTTTATCCTGTATTTCTTCATTTATTTTTCCATTCCATTTTTCTTGTTTCTTTTTGAGAACTCCAATTATCTATATGTCAAATGTTTGAATTTGTCCCATAAGTTACTAAGTTCTGTTCACTTTTTAGAAAATAATACTATTTTTAAATTCTTCATATCATATATCTTCAGACTCTATCCTCTGCTCTCTAATCTGTTATTGTCTGAATCATTTTTTTTTTTTGCTGTTATAACAGAACATATGAAACTGGGCAATTTGTAAAGAACAGAGATACATTTCTGATAGTTCTGGATGCCAGAAAGTCCAAAGTCAAGGGACTTTTATCTGGAGGGGGCCTCTTTGTTTTTTAAGTTGGATATATTCTTTCCTCAGAGAGGTCATAGGTCTTAGAAAAATCTATATTTTATTTGTTAATCCTTTTCAGCTTATATTCCAGTCACTTTGCTTGCAATATAGTGTTCTACTTTTAATAAGTTGATTTTAAGGTAGTCAATTATCCTCATACATTTATATTAAATAAATTGTATTTAGTGTAGCCCTAAAGCTAACATTATTTCATAGTTCTGGGTATGTTTTCCTTTAGTCCATAAATAGTTACATATAGGTTTCTACTAAGTAATAAACAACTTAAGGGCGTGTGTCTGTCCATCCACATAGATAATACATAGTTGTTGAGAGTTAGGCAATCACTGAAGTTAATGGAGAGGTAGACCTTCCACTGTCACTGTGCTCACAATCCACTAGAGAAAGTTGTTATCAAACAAATACTATGTCATAAATGTAGTGATGGTATAAGAAATAAAGTATGGGGAGCTTTGAAAACAGCAGACAACTAGATACCATGAAACAGTTTCTTTGAAAAAGTAGTGTTGATAGCTGAAGGATGAGCTGCAATTAGCTGAAAAAGAGATCAGTGAGAGCTTAGAGGCATATCTGAGGAACTAAGAAGGGATCAATTTTCTTGGAATGTCTGAAAGGGATTGGTAAGAGATAAAATCAGAGAAAACACCAAATAGATGTCTCTCTGGAAGATTCCTGAAAAATGCTTTTTAGAACTTTATCTTCATTGTGTTTATATAGGAGTTTTGGGGTTTTAATGCAGATTAATAAAAAAAGGAAACTAAAATGATATAATCCAATTATTTAAATCACTTCTGTGCTATTAAAGCAAACAAAGTTACATGTAAAAAATTTGGGAATTCTCATATGTTGCAGAAACAAATAAAATAAAAATGAAAGTTTACATGAGGCAGTCTAATCAAACTAAATTCAACCACCATTAGAGTTTTATTGAGTTCCTTCCAAGATGGGGTATGAGAGTATTTATTGATCAATTGATTATCTACTTATCTATTTATATATATTTTTATTTTTAGCATTGTACTCTTAAAAACTATTCTGCATCTACATTTTTCTATGTCATTATGTATTTTGGATATAAACACAGATTCTTGCTAACAGCTCTATATTATTCCATTATGTGGATGTGCCAGTGATCACTTTCTTTCAGTTCCAAACCTACTCTTCTATACTCTTCAATATGCTCCAACTCTAGAAATCATGCTTTCATTTCCATGTGCTGCCCGCCATTTTCCCCTGCCATTAATCTCTGCCAATGGCAGGTAGTAAAAGGATGGAAGACCAGGGGGAGATGAATGTCTTCCCTGTTTTTCTTTTAGTATTTCAGTATCTCTTCTTTCTCCTGAAAGTAGCCATTAATTTAATAGTATTATTCAATTCCAATACTGTGAATCCACACCTTTGCCTTGTCTCAGAGACACATGTACCACCGCTGGTAGCCACTTCTGCGAAACCTGAGTGTGGCTGCATTATGACTTTAACTGGATCTAGGCATGTAAGTCATTGTAGAATCTGTCCTAAACACACATGCGCACACACACCCCCACACACACACTCACTCCTGAAATTTTCAAAGTCCCCCTCAAGATCGGTAATTCTTAGTGTTATCAAACTCTAAATTTTACTGATACAATAATATGATATATAGTTATATACTTTCTTCAATTTGTTTAATTATGAGGCAAGAGGAGGCCTTGACTACATTTCTTCTATATGTTTGTTGTATATTTGTTTCTTTGTTTAAATAAGCTGCCTATTTGTGTACTTTGCTAGCATTTTTTTGAGTATTTACTTTTTCCAAATGATTTTCATGTGGATGTTTTCATCATCGGTATCTTTACATGTCCCCAATATTTTTTCATCAACTAGTTAACTTGTCATTATCTTCAGGTTTCAGATAGGAAATGCCCCCCACATACATGCCTTCTTTCACACAAAAAGACTGAATCAGAAAAACATCCTAAATTCTGGGATTATGTATAGACATGTAACATGTCATTCCTTATTACACAGAACTGAAATTGCTTTTTACTTTCTTATCTTCCCCAACTAGATTATCATATTGAGAGCAAGGATTTTGGTTCATTTGTTGAGGAAGCTCAGATAATGAAGAATGTCCGACTTGAAAAGTTCATCTCTCTCTGTGTATGTGTGTGTGTGTGTGTGTGTATACTAGCTAAATAAAGAAGGGAACAGTAAAAGTTCATAATCAGCTATACCTCTTAAGGTTTTGAGTTTCCAAATCATTGATTCAAAAATATTTGAAGACCAAATTAGCATATTTCACATGTGTATCTCCAGCTCCCAAATTTAGCCAAAAAAGTAAGTGCACACTAGTTGTGAGCAAAATGTAGCACTTCTTATAACAATAGAGGTAGTTTCATTTTTGTTTAACAATTTTTATGAAAGTATTTCAATTATTTTTAAGAGAAGGCCATCTGTGTTGCTCAGGGGTAGTTCATTATAGAAGTTAAATTGTCTTTTAGCAGAGGCAATTCTGCACAGCAGTTCAGGACTTGGGTTGGGAGCTCATCAGTTTGTGGAGCTCTCGGTTCCAAGACTTCTAGCTTTGTGACTGTCTCCATGTTATTAATGTTGTCTGATGCCTAGTTTTGCCATCTGCAAAACAAAGACAATCATATGCTTATCTACCTAATAGAGTTGTTGGGAGGATTACAAGACATGGTATCTGTTAAACCCAGCACAGAGTAATTAGAACACTCAGTTGTCATAATTTTTTCTTCTTTTTTTATTATTAGTTGCTCATGACAATATAATGATCTTGACATATCATACATTTGATTCAAATGCAGTTGTCATCATTTTTAACACAATCTTCTTTCTTACATACTTGGAGCTTCTTCAGAATGTGATGAGTTGGCAATATTTTCACTCAACGCTCACTGAAAAAAAATAAGGATGTGATATATACTCATTAGATTTCTGTGGAAATTAAGCTAACATTTACTATGATATGCATTTAGAATATAAAAGACCAGTCTGTGGGTTTGTGATGGAATAGAAATAGAGTGTGTGTTCTTGTGTACATTCATGTGTGCATGTGCATGTGAGTGCATGTGTGTTCCCATGTTAATGTATCTGCATGCATTTTTACCCATGTCCTTTCCACAGTCTTCTCTTTAGGAAATGATGGTAGTTAGGGCTATTCTTCCTCATTCCCTAAGTAATTCCTAAGCTTTTTAAAAAATTGTGATAACATAAATATAAAGAATGCATAATGACTGAAAAATATTTGTGATTGATTTCCCCTTTTGTAATGCCCCTGATATTCATTTTAATATTATTTAATCTACAAAAAAAGGTTTGTGATAGTTAGTACTGTGCCTTGGACCACTGTTGGGTTGATTCTGGCTAAGGTCAGAATGAAACCAGGATTCTTCAATGGTGCTAGTGATGCCAGATTATTCTGGGGCTTGTCTAGAATGGAATGTAGTTGTGTGTGAAGGGTGGAGAAGGTGATCAGTTTTGTGGTAGAAACAAGTATCAGCTGACTAAACAGAACATTTCAGAATGTCTCAAAAAAATCCCTGTTTCTCAACATGTTCTCATCATACCTGAAATTGGAGGGCCATTTCAGATAGGTAAGTCTTGGCATTTTTCACAGATGACTTCAGAAAATTCAAATACTGCTGAAAGAATAAGTCATTCTCATGTATTACATTTTTGAGGGGGTTATTTTCTGATTGGTTCATAATATAACCTAATTCGGATGAAATTGTCTGGCAAATAGATAAAGACCATGGAATTTCAGTGTTTGATACTGTTGTAAAAGAACTGAAGTAGATAGAAATGCCTATCTATCTATCTATCTATCCTAAATATCCACTCTACGAACATCTATATATGTGTATGTATGTAGCAACAGATATGATAACAATTTAATTCAACTTCTAATGCTTTAAATTTGATTCAATTTGCAATACAGCTACTACCTTGAGAGGAAATCATCTCTCATAGTATGTTTTAATCTATACTTTTTCAAGTCTAAAAGGCATTTTAGTTTACTTATGTATATTAATGTGATTGCCTTTTTATCACATAATTATAAATTATTTTTATTTTTTCTTTATACCTTATGAAAATTTGGAAAATTTTAACTATATTTAACTAGAAAAAAGAAAAATAGGGACATACCCATTAGGTTTCTACCTATACAAATAATTCACTTGTACCTATCTAATTCCCCAATCAATCAGAAAGTAATCTGTGCTTTAGAAAAAGTGGAATGAAACAAAATATAGTTATTCAAAATAAATACAAGAGACCATATTTCAACTGTAGCATCAACACAATCAGGAAAAGAGTGGATAAATTGCAAAATTGATGTTACTTGATTATTTTAGCCTTACAGAATAAAGCCTAAAGGAAAAACAAAATCACTCACTAATGTTCAATTTTATGGAAAGGAAAATCTAAACATTTTATCAAACTTCATACAGCAATAAGAAACTTTGGTTTAGTAAACATGTATTCACTCTACTCTGAGCAACATGCTCAAGATTAAGTGTAAGAAATCAAAGATTGTATAGAATGCATTTGAAAAAAGCAAGAAAAATGTCTGGAAGGATGTAAGGCAAAATTACCAGAGGTTTACTCTGTATAGTAAGATTATGGCTAATGGTTCTTCTCATTTTGCTTCTGATCCTGTTCCCATGATACCGCCCCCTCCCATCTCTCTCTCTCCTCCCCTCTGCAACCCTGTGTATTTCATATGACTTTACTATCCACAGTTGATCCCAATGCTCTTCTGTAACCTTTAACCTCAGTTTCCTTTCTCAACAATTCTCTGTCAGCCTGGTTAATGGCATACGAGCGGAAAAGATGTTTTATACTTCAAGTTTTACACCTCTTTCTGTTCTTCCTGAAAATCATGCTATTGCCAATATAAATATCAGCCACTTCAATAAGTCCTACCTTCTCTCTAAAGACTTCTCTGACACTGAATTCTTAAACACTGCCTCTTTCACCCAGGATCATTTTTTGGTAAGGTGCCTGTACTTCTGTGTACCTTAAGACCTTATTACCTAGTACTTCACGTTTTAGAGCAATTTCACATAAGTTTCCTGATTTCATTCTGTAAGGGTAGATTTTATGATGTGGGAAAACTTACTAAATGACTCACTTAGAATTCTAAGGAGCCAAGATCAAGAGCACAGTGTTTCTGATTCTTGATATCATTTTATTTCCAGCATATGGGGTTACACTTAGTTTCTTTTTATTTATACACTTTCTTTCTCTGCGTCAACACTACAGATAATTTCTATAAGCTGAAGGACCCTTCAGTATTTAAGAGTATAGTGTAATTAACAGATCCTCTGTAATATTGTTGCTTGTTTAGTATTTTGAAAATGACTTTAAGGAAAATAAACTTTAAATCAAATCAAATTTTCCAACTTTAAGAGGTAAACCTGTAATAACAAACCTGAGATCTGTCCTTCAAGTTTTTAATATTCCATTTTTTTTCTTTAATTTTTATTGTTGGTTGTTCAAAACATTACATAGTTCTTGACAAATCATATTTCACACTTTGATTCAAGTGGGTTATGAACTCCCTTTTTACCCCGGATACAGATTAATATTCAATTTTAAAGCATTTGTGTTTGTTTATTTCAAGATATAAATAGGACATTAAGAAAACAATAAGCATTTAGAAAGAGAAAACAGCACTTTCATCTGGAAGGATATATTATAGATGAGTGACTCATGAAAGAGAGAGGAACATAACTGATAAACACTCTCATGGAGAGAGAGGAAAAGTCAACACAGGGGAAGAGAAGTGCATAATGAAGTGTTGTGATTTGGGGGTTCCTTCTGGATTTTATGTTTCTGACAAGAATGTAGAGCACTGAGACCAGACAAAGTTCCACAGGTTTTCAATGTACTGATGAACTGAGACTCACAATCACTGGTGGTTTCTAAAAGGAATAATATCCTGCCTGGTTATTGTTTGCTAGTAATTTAATAATTTGGTTATTATTTACTAGCCAGAAGGCAAAATTTCAAGGTGAACTTTGATTGTTCTGACGGAGTTGTTTGGATTAATGAGGAAGCTGAACCACTCACAAGGAGCCAAGATCAAGAGCACAGTGTTTCCAATTCTTGATATAATTTTACTTTCAACATATGCAGCTTTGTTTATTTTTGTCCACAACCTAAGTGTTAACAAATGAATACCCAGGGGAGATAACAGTGTGCTCACTGTAGCAAAATACAAAATCTAGTTATGTAGACAATGACAACAGTGAGCTAGAGTTGATGGATAACAAAGCATACTACATAGGCATTTTAATCTTTGTATATATGAATCTTAAAAAGTTCTGTTATAATGAATTTATGAAATAAAAATGACATAGTTTATATTTTTTACAAAAGTAATAGTGGGTACAAGTAGGTGTTGAGCTCCCTCTTTTGTAAGATCCCTTCTCTGAAATATACTTTCATCCATTAAATACTTAGTTATTAAGCCCTATATGTGCCACACCTTGCCCTAGACACTGGTGTTAAAATGGTGAGGTAAACAGAACTGAACTCTGACCACGCGGAGTCTGGTTGGAGGATGAGGATTCACAAATAAATTCAAAATAAAGGAAAATCTTTGGTTGCTATGAAATATATGGCACAGAATGAGACAAAGTGAGGATGATAAAGAATTCTTCCTTGAAGAAGGGACATTTGACCTGAGCCTGGAATTAGCTACATCATTGTTATGGGGGTGGGAGATAGTATAGAAACATGAGTGTTAAGGCACAAAGACCACAAAAGTTTGGCCTTCCAGGCGGGAATGGAAGAGTTGGTGTAGAACTGTATATATACTCACTTTCACACAGATGGCCCACCCTAAGAGCAGATCTAGGAAGATCTTGTCAAGCCAGAGAACATCCTCTGCGAGACAGTGTCATATGATGACATGTGAGTGTTTCAAATGTAAATTTGAGAAGAAGTATAAAAATATGAGGATGATTGCTAAAATTACATATGATGTGTTGCCACAGTCTGGCTGCAGCAAAATAACCAGGGGGTGATGAACAACTTGTGTACATTGATACAGCAGGAGTGGGAGCCGTTTATTGTAGGACAGGATGGGTATATATACATTACACACAGCTTATCTTAATTAACGTAAACTAGATACAGCAGTCAACCAATAAGGAATCTCCACACTTAATGGCTCGCTGGCGTTACTTCACAAACCACTCCCTCTGGCAAAATGCCAGGCGCCATCTTGACTTGTTTACAGACCCTAACAATGTGTGAGGTGGAATACTTATTTTGGAACTCATTATTTGGCAGACTCTTATCTCTTTGCCTTTTGCTATGGAACTGAATAGTGACCCCATGCTGTTCATATGGTGAAGCCCTAATCCCAAAGTAATGGTATTTGGAGATGGGCTTTTAGGAGGAAGTTAGGATTACATGAGATTATGGGGGTGGGACCCCTATGCTGGGATTAGTGCCCTTAGAAGAACAGATATCAGAGAATGCAAACTCTTTCTCTCTGTCACATAATGGTAAGGACACAGTATGATGGGTAATCTCTGCCAGCCTTCACCAGAACTCAGTTGTGCTGCCGTCTTGATTTCAGACTTTCAGAACCATGAGAAGTAAATGTCTATTTTTAAAGTCACCCAGTCTGTGGTATTTTGTTATGGTATCCTGACCTAACAAATTCACCCACGAATTTAAATTTTGTTAAAATGCCAACATTTAAAAATGGAAAAAAAATTTACTTCACCTGAAAAAAAATTCCAAGATTTTGTTGAATGTGCCTACCTTTGAACATATCATTTGACCAGATAAGGCGCAGTGATGGCTCTCTTTAAACAAAATATGAATATGGCATTCACAATCCCCATTTCACTTTTAAAAAATCTCTTCCATGATTTGGTTTTTAGCTTCTACTGCCGTGACATTCACATTTGTGACCCGTTCACTGTATTAATCGGATATAGAAAATGTGATGAAGGCTTAAATCCTAAAATGAATTGCAGTATGCTATATTTAGAAGATGAATAATTTTTTTCTCATATCAAAACTGTAATCAAAGTTAAGAGGAAGAAATCTTCAGAAATTTTTAAACATGGTAGATAAAAAATTATTCACTTATAGTTTGATAAATCCCTTCTTATTTTCACTTTTGCTTTGACTTTTTCTTGGGGGTTTCATTCCATTAATTGTCCATACCTCCATATCATCATACCAAAAAAAAATCTCTTTCACAAAGAAAGGGATGATATGAAAGAGGTTTGGGTAATAAAATAATTAAACTTAAAAGAGGAAAAAAAACACATTGATACGTTAAGGCTGTTATGACTTTCAAAGAATCATTTAAATCATGGTTGAACTATCACAGGGATCTCTTCCTATTCTCACAAAATTTCTTTTTCATACTTTACTTATTCAGAACATAAAGAGGAAGAATTTGCTATTTTGTTTAATTGGGACACCTATGTAACCTTGGGTATTAAAGAGTATCTTAGAAATTAGTCCTAGATTTGAGTCCAGAAAGGATCTTGAGCAAATAAGGCAAATAAATAGAAAGAAACATAGTAACAGAGTATGCTGAACAGTTTATTTCTCCATCTCCTCTTTCCTGGTAATTTATGTTTGTTGGTTTAGTTTTTATCTTGAGCTCCACGCCTCCTCCTACTAAATCTTGATTTTCTTACCATATCTTGTTTTCCTCTTGCACTCTTCTCATTTCAATAAATAACCTCTTATTGTTCAGGTTTTCAAAGAAAGAGACTTGGATACATTTTCATAGGGTCAAGCTCTTGAGTAGGACATTAATAAGTGAATGGATGTTTAGAAAACAGGAGAAGGCAGAAGGAAATTTTCAATGTAGTAGCAATAGAGGCTTACTTTATCACCATTTATCATCATTATAGTCATTAGTTTTTTTGTAGCTGTCAAAGTACTTCTCCAACGAGTCCCTTTCTTTTTTGCTGGTATCCCGTCCTACTCTGCTTATTGTGAAGCTTTTAACAATGGCATAACTAGTGCATGTCAGGAGATACCAGAGTGCCACTAACCATCAATGGTGGGGTTCTAATGGCCAGCTGCCCAGATGGTGCTCCAGCTCCAAAGTCTCATTTTAGCCAATTTCCAGGTATTAGACCACTCAGGTATTAGTCCTTAAAGAAGAGATGTGTATAAAGATGGTTATTAGGTTTGTTCTAAGAACAGTGCCTGAAAAGGATCTGTTTATATCCCTTATTGAACTGCTTTTTGGTCACCTCAACTTTATAACTAGATGAGTATGGCAGACTCAACTTATGATGGACACTTCTGGTTGCATAGCATGCCGTATCCCATTGTCAGGCTCCCTGTCTCTACTAGGGCATAGTGGCATCCCAGGAGCTGATTTCTGAATGGTAGGTACATACGCAAAATAAAGATTTCCTCTCTCCTATGACATGAACTTACTGGGGAAGTGTACCTCTTAATATTGTTATTCTTGCATTACAATTATTAATACACCTTTATATGCAAATAATAATAATAATAGAACTCATGTAAAAAATAAATAAAAATTAAAATATATATATATATATATATATATATATATATATATATATATATATATATATTGTTATTCTTCTGTTGAAGCTTGTATCAAACTCCATCTGGCATCTTTTCCTATCAGAGACATGTTTAATACTTCATGCTTTATTGACCTGTATGCCCCAAGTTGTAGGGCTACACCATGGCTTAAACTGCTACAGAAATATCTACTTTTGGCTCAACTTAAAAATTACAACCTTTTATGTCACATGGTAAATGGATTGGAAAAGTACTCTTTGGTGTGGTATATGATGCCATTCAAATTGAGCCCAAGAAATCTGCCAGCAATGTGCCCTCCTCTTCATTTAATGAGACATGAAACATGTTTTACTTTGTAGCTATGTCTTAGCATGCCTCAGGCAACTGCACCCCTAAAACCTCACTGATGTTATGGGCCCCTGAATCTTTGTAGAATGAATTCCCTACCATCTGAAACTTATGTGCCTTATTGAGGCAGCTTATGTACTTATACTTCTTGTTCATCTGGTTCAATTCACATGATGTCAGCAATGTAGGAACCAATAGGATGTTCTGTGGAATATATAAACGTATCTCAACTATTATCATGGAGGGTAGGTCCATTAATATAACCCTAAACAAAACCGCAAATATATATTTGGCCATCCAATGTGAATGCCAGCTTCATTGTCCTTCTTTTTTAAAAATACTTTTGAGTTGCTGATGGACCTTTATTTTATTTGCTTATTAATATGTGGTGCTAGGAATCGAACCCAGTGCCTCACACGTATGAGGCAAGCGCTGTACCACTGAGCTACAACTCCAGTCCCCATTGTCCTTCTTCTTTTTTTTTTTTGAGAGAGAGAGAGAGAGAGAGAGAGAGAGAGAGAGAGAGAGAGAGAGAGAGACCCCCATTGTCCTTCTTAATACATTTGGAAAATGATTCATTTGCCAATCCAATGGCTGCATATTATTTTTCCGAGTTCATGTTAATCTATCTTAGCACCGATCTTCATGAGACAGGAATACTACCACTATGCCATCCTATAAGAACCTGCTGGTTTTGTAGATGTCAGATTGGTGAATAAAATAGAGACAAAATGCAGAAAGCATAACATTTTGACTGCAAACATAAGGTTTTAAGGGTGGCACTTGTCTCTGCCATCCCCATTGAAATGCACATATTTTTCTTACTATCATGTCAAGGGAGTGTATCATTTTAGAGAACTTCCTCCACTACAGTTCTTCTTATCTCATGAGCCAAAGAACCAATTTGGGGATTATGCCAACTATCAAGGATGTCTATTCCAATTAGAAGTTCAGACACCAGGAGAATGATCATAGACGCACTATGAATTATAAATCGGCCAAAATTCCATTGATCATCTCCATATGTTCTTACTATAAGGTTGGGAAGTGGAGCTTGGTGATAAATCTTTAGATTTCCATGTATTGATGTTAATTTTGGATCTTATGTTTAATTATCCTTGAACTAACTAGACATTCTTGTTCCCAGTGAACATTTACTTTAGTAAATGTCCATAGGTCCTTTTCTGGAAGGACTTGTTACTTCAAATTCTGGCTGTGATTCTTCTGCTTGTTAGCCTATCATTTTTGGTCAAGAAATTTGCTCAGTCCTGGAAACTGGGCGAAACATTGTGACTTTTCACGGGGGTGATCTCTTTCAACCTATTGATTATGCATCCTTGATGAATACTGCCTATTTATCTAGTTGCCAGGGATGCCACATTCTATTGATTATTTCCTTAACTGTATGTAGGCCTGCATCCCTGGCTTCCAGTCCAATCATGATACTCAGTACAATTGGGCATACCTTGCTTGTGACTGGTAAGGACTGCCAAGTTCCTTCTAATACTTCCTTGTCTTGTCACCATCATTAATACCGTTATTTGGTGATAGCATCTCCTACTGTCAATGCTGTTATAAAAGAACCATCACTGTGGTTTTCAAAATGTTGAGTCTTTTAATATACATTTGCTCTGCCATGGAATACAGTCCATGGGATACAGCTGGAGGTTGTCAGTTTTGTGTAGTGTGTGTATGCTGGCATACTTTTTCAGAGCCTTTGGATCCCTTCTGCCATTAATAAGGCAGTTATAGTATTTCATTCCCTGTGGGCTATGATTTTTTTTCTAATCTTCCAAGCTCCTAGTTCAAGGTGTTTATGATGTCTTTTGTTTATTGGTTTGTAACAGCTTTATTGGAATTTAATTTATGTAACAAAATTTGCCCATTAATAGTATAAAACTTAATGGTTTTTAGGATAATTACAGAATCATGGAACCATCATTGTAATCAATTTTCAAGCATTTTATCTGCTTATAAAGAGATACAGTACCTTTCAGCTCTTACTCTCTATGTCCCCTCTTCAATAACAGCTAATCTACTTTTTGTCTGTATGGATTTGCCTAGTTTGAAAACTATTATACATGACGGTAGAATGTATTCTGACATATTATACATGTATAGAGTATAACTTCTCATTCTTTGGGTTGTACCTGATGTAGAATTACATTGGTCATGTCATCATATATGCACATAGGATATATGATCATTCGTCATAATAATATGTGGCTCTTTGTGATTGAATTCTTCCACTTAGTATGAAATTGTCAAGGTTAATTTATGTAGTACTTACCAGTAGTTTATTTTTATTGCTGAATAATATTCAATACGTATCACTTTGTTTACCCATTCTTATGTGGACCTGTGCAAAATTTCTGGATCACATAGTATCTCTATATTTAAATTTAAATTCTAAAGTAGCTGTACTGTTTTTCACTCTCACCAGCAATATTTGAGAGTTTTATTTTCTTCACATTCTCCCTCAAACTAACACGTATTATTTATTTTATTGTAACCCTTCTTTTTTGGTGGGGGGATACTGGGGTTTGAACCCAAGGGTACTTTACCACTGAGCCACATCTCCACCTCTTTTTATTTTTATATTGAGACAGGATCTCAGTAAGTTGCTGAGGGTCTTGCTAAGTTACCAAGGCTGGCTTTGAACCTGCGATCCTCCTACCTAAGCCCCTTATGTTGCTGGGATTATAGGATACACCATCATGCTTGGTGGGATTATAGCCATCTGAGTGAGGATGAAGTAGTTTTACATTGTGGTTTTGAGCTGCATTTCTCTGATATTAATGACTCTGAGCATCTTTTCATGTGTTAATTGGGACATGAAATAAGCATAGAGAAATGACTATTCAGATGTTATTCCCACTTCCATATTAGTTGTTATACTGATGAGTTTTAAGAGATCTTTGTGTATTCTGAATATAATTCCACATGAGATGTAATTTTCAAATATTTCCTGTTACTTTGTGGATTTTCTTTTTAATTTCTTAATGGTGACCTTTAAGTTACAATCATTATTGATTTTAATGAAGTCAAATTTATCTATTTTTTCTTTTATTGTGATTTTTGTGTCGTATCTGACAAAACATGGGTAACTGATTTTTGATATGTCAACTTGTTTATTCTATAGTCCCTAGTTATTTAATAAACACTAATTCAGATGTTACTGTGAAGGAATTTGTTGATGTGATTAAAATTTCTTATTAGTTGACTTTAAGAGGCTCTATTTGTTTAAAAGTTTTTAAATGCAGAAATTTGACCTGTGCCTATAGACTTTCATTTTGCTTTTGATCTTTCCTTTCTTCATGTCTTCCCTCTGAATTCATTCCCTCTGAATGCTTAACCAACACCCATAATTTTGTAAAACAATTTCTTGCTTTAAAATACATACACACACATGTGTGTGTATGTTATACACATGTTCCAACATATATATGTATGGATACATTATGTACATGTATGTACATGTATATGTGCATAAATGTATGTACACATTCAGATGTATATATATATATATATATATATATATACACACACACACACACACACACATGCACACACATACAAACATACAAACACAATTTATTACTGGTTTTGCTTCTATGGTCAAACTCTAACAAATGTTTTCCATCTAGTTGTCATAAGTTGTGCTTTTCTATCACTGTCTTCACAAATGTAGGAAGGGATGATTAAGCAGGCAACACAGCATGTTACATCACATCAAGCTCCACCCAATGAAATTCTTCTGTCTCTCACATCCCATAGCTAGTCCATCAGCATCTGCTTGATAAGACCTCTAGCATACAGCCAGAAGTTGTCCACCTCTCCCCACTTCCACTGTAGAAATTCATATCCAAATTATCTTTTTCCTTTTCCTGGACAACTGTCCCAATATCTTCCCTTCATTAGCCTCCTGCTTTTCTAACATTCCATTTCTTCACAACTGAATGAACTCTTGAATGATAAAGCATGTATCATATTTTAGAATCTTCCAATAGATTCCCACTGCAGATAGCACGAAATCAACGTTCTTATCGTGACCTACTCTAATAATAACAGTTGCCATTTTGTAGTTCAGAGCCTGATAAATACAGTGCCTTTATGATCTCATATAATCCTATAATAACCATTCTGAGATGTTATTGCCATCAGTTTACAGATAAAGAGACCCTGTTTTAGTGATGCTAAGAAACTAGTATAGGGCCATTGCACCTGGGAAGTAAAGCCTGCATTGGGCCCAGCAGTGATTCCAAATCTCTACACAATGCTACCTTAACTGTTGTTAGCATACGTATTTATAAAAAAGAAACCACAAACTCTTGTCCTCATTTTTGAAAAACATTGTTTGGGATTCTCAGACCATCTCTCACCTGTGAAGTCATTGTTGCTAGCAAATCATATTTTACTTTTTTCCTGGGAACATGAAATACTCAATAAATATCTTTTAAATTTGTCTTTGGTCCTTAAAATTATAATTTCTAATTGGTAAATTAAGACGGACTGTGGTTAGGTGAACGATCAAGGTAATCAGGTTAACCTGTTCTGAGACCAAGAATGGAAGCATGTCACCAATTTCTGACCAGAGAAAATTCCTACTGTGGCATGCTGCTCTGCAATGGGAGTTTCTTGATGGGAATACTGCCTCCATGTCTTTAGTAACACACCAGTAAAACTCCAGAGCAGTGTTTTCAGACAAAAATGAAGGAGACTCGTACCTAAGAGAACAGTCATGGGTCATCATTGACTAATTGGAAGCATAGATAACTAGCTGGAAGCCTTGTGGGCTCTTAATCCTGGTACAGCTTGCCAGACCTATAATCTTCCTACACTTGAGAACATTAAAACCCAATACCTTCTTGTGAAGGCTTAATTTGGGAGTAAGAATTTGTCCACACATTTAACTGAGGCTTCATGTCTAAAACTGGATCATTGCAGTTACTCCAGGGATCGAGAGAGAAGAACTGACATTGTTTGGTGCTTTTTGTTTGTTTAACAAAATTGTCCCAACTCTGTATGTAAATCGCTATAAATAAAACAAAAAGTCAGAAGAGCTGCTAGTTAATATTTAATGACCATTTCCTTGGCAGCAATGCACATTCCAAAGATTTCCCAATTGGTTGTGTTAATATAGCTATAACCTCCAGCATGACCAGCTTTTCTTTCACCTTAGAGCACACCCCAACTGCCAGTATTTACTCTGAGAACTTTAAAACTGGTCTAAGAGAAAATGACCAGGAATGTAAGGGCTCATTGCTGATACTGTTGTTGTTAGCCAGAGAAGTTAGAAGCAAAAGCCATCTTGTTTATTATTGAGTAGATTAAAGGAATATTCACTCTTGTCAACTTCATCAGAGATAGTGTTGTATGTCAAAAGAGGCCAAGTCGTTTCAAAACTTGGTATGCAAACTGTTTGTATCTGGAGAATTAGGAAAGGAACCCAAAGGAACCTAGTTTAAAGGAAAAGAGAAAGTTCAACAGGAAAGATTGGCAAATTGTAACTTTATTTTCTAATATTTCTGTTGAAAATACAAATCCCAAGATCTGTTAAGGAGATAATAACCCACATTTTTGTAGGTCTGAAAAAAGAGCACTTTGCACATGGTATCACATTTGACTATATTAAGTTTTTGAGAATTCATGAAAATACTACAGTAAGAAAAAGTGCCACTCTGAATATGTCAGGAAGTGTGACGTGTGGGTGCCTTTATTGAGCAATAAAACACTGAATATTTTCCCAAGGAATTTCATGGCATTGCATTCCTATAACAGCTGAGTTGGATGCAACATTCTTCCTTTTATCTTTGGTTAGGTTTTGTTTTTCTATTTCCAAATGAATATGCTGCATATATACAAAATTATGCAGTGTATAGATCCAAAGTTTGGTTAGTAATTAGCATAAGGAAATCTATATGAAAGTGATGTGGTTAATAAAAAAAAATAGGGTACCATGTTTCTTTTCATCAAGAAAACAGAGTGCTGTTAAGGGTAATATTAATAGCACTCAATATTTATTTAGTTTTTAGGGTTTTTTTCCTTGCATAATCTGTAGGGTAATCCCTACCCTGTGGAGTAGACACTTACTGACATTGTTCTTATACAAATGAAGACACTGAGGCATAGAGAAGTTAGGCAACTTATTCAATTTCCAAGAGGAATGACTGGAATCCAAACCCTAGACATCTGTGGATACCATGCTGTTAATTTGCCTTTTGATTGGCAGCTTCTCCTTACTGGGTGAATACGGCCAATGTCCTCCAATTTTTTTTTTAATCTATTCCAATGATCTGATACCTTCCATTATTACTCCCATGAAGTTGTTTCCAGAATTAAACTGAAATAATGTATTTATAGGCGCTTTAAAAGATAATGTGCTGTTCAAATGTGAAGTGATATTACATTGTATACAATGGTTAGTTACTCAAAGCAACGGTCCATTAAATGGTCAGCAATGAATGTATTTGGTATTCTAATACAGGGAACCACAATAATAGGTTTCTTCTAGATAGACACACATTAGTTCTTCTCAGAATTCACAAGCAAGTCAAGGCTCAAACTGCCTCTGAGCACAGTTATTTGGAGATGCATATTTCTGGAAACAGGGAGGAACTGCTGTAATTGTTTGCACATGCAGGCATTGTCTCAAATATGATTTTGCTATTTCAGAGATTCCCTTGTCATAACTATCAAAATGACACAAGCAGTACTTTTTCGTAATCTCCATATTTGACGCATGAAAGAAGACTTAATTCCTGTTTGAATAAACAACATAATAAGGTTATTGAGATTAGAGACCATTACTATATAAAATTATGTCTAAGTGGCAGATATAATTAACATTGG
Organism: Marmota flaviventris; assembly: GCF_047511675.1. Taxonomy (NCBI): domain Eukaryota; kingdom Metazoa; phylum Chordata; class Mammalia; order Rodentia; family Sciuridae; genus Marmota; species Marmota flaviventris. The sequence goes on from NC_092508.1 coordinate 82,923,742, forward strand.
ATTGTAATTACACTAATTACAAGTCGCATTAAGACACTCCAGTAATGACAAAGTGAGAACCCTATAATTGAATGGAATAAGTAGGGAAACATGCTGCTCACACTAATTACCTAAATGAGCTAATATGTCTTCAGAGTGACAGTCATGCTCAATGTTATTACGCAGACAAGGCAGTTGAGTGAGGTATTTTTTTTTTAATTTTTTGTTTTTGTTGTTGTTGTTGGTAATTTTCTTTCTTTATTCTCTCCAGGACCTATTTCAAGTCATCAGCAGCTTCAGAATTTCTCTCTTGAGCCAAAGAAAATAAAAATTACAATTAGAGCTTTCTCTAACCTTGTTAAAAGAGTGCACATGTGGCCGAGATCTGTAAACCAGGTAAGATTCCATTCCTGGTGTGGGGAAAGCACTGAGCATCAACCAGCTAGTTCCCTGGATGCTGGAGACCCTCTGATTTTGCCTGTTCTGGCTTTCCGGCTTACCAAATCAAGCAACTCCAGCGCACTGTGTCATTTTCAGCACTGAGAATCATCAAATTGTCGGTTTCATAGTACCAAGTATGACTTGTAGCAGCCTGACTGCAGAGAGGCCCTGGAGAGTGATAAAACCTGAATTATTCAAGACAATTAGTATGAGCATTGCACTGGAACTCACATTTCAGCCCAAGCTGTTAAGTGAGAATATAAACTAATAGTAGTGGAGTATGAATTCATGGCCCTCTGAAAATTATTTATTTTTGTTGTTTCTTTCCTCCCCCCATCACATTACCTTTTCTTTATGTGCCTCCAAGTGTCTGGGGCACTGCTTTTTTGGATAAGAAAGGAAAATAATGGGAACAAACTGCAGCTATTTAAAACCTTTCTTTGAAAAGAGAGGTTTTTTTTTTTTTTCTTTTTCTTTTAAGACAGGGAAATCACAATATGTAGCAAGAAGAACTGATGTCTTAAACTGATAAACAGTGCTGAGGTAGTTTTTATTCTCATGTGTTGGTGTAGAAACTGTGTTGGGTATGCCTTTGTTAGTAAAGCATTGGAATGCTCTGTGTACATTGCATTTTTTTCTTGCGTTAACATAAATGAGATTTCCTTATCTCCATTCAGAAACTATAATTTTGCCTCCTAGTAACCTGGTCTAGAGGTTTCTAATACAAAGTAGTAAACTAAAGATGCAAGGTTCATTAACAAGTGGATGCTATATTATTTCAAAAGTGTCTACTTGTCCCTCCCTCTCTGTTAATTTTTTACATGTAACTCAGAAATAATGACCCTGTTTCCTTGAAGTACTCCACTTCCAGGGTTATACAATTCTTGTGATCAATCATATTTTGATTCAAAATGCACTTAATGTTGAATTTGAATTAGGGTTATAATCCTATAGTTGTACAGACTCATAATCAAGCTTAGGAGTTTCCATGAGAAGATGTTGATTGAAATAAATAGTATTGGAGGCCAGGCTTCTGCTAATGGACATGCAAATCAGAGGCAAATGGAGCTTGGCACACTTATGTTAGATAAAGAGTGGGGTGATTTAGATTTCATCCTTAGCACTATCTGCTTTCACTGATGATTTTGCGAGTTACTCACTCACTCTGTTTTGATATAATGGCAATTTCAATGTTACTTGCTACTTATTTTGAGTCTTTGATACTAAAAGGAGCTCAGAAACTTATTTCATTTTATGTGATTCCTCCTGGTAACTAAGTTAGATGCCTTGGCAAAGCCGTCAGATACCCCAGACCAGGGTTGGCGATCGTTTTCTGTAAAGAGCCAGATAGTAAATACTTCAGTTTTTCTGGGTCACATATGGTCTCTGTCACATATTGTTTTCCCACAACCCTTTAAATGTAAAAACCCTTCTTAGCTTGCTGTATACTGACTGTATATATATATGTATATACACACACATAGTTGTACATATACAGTCAATATGTTCAAGTACCCCCATCTGATGTGCCTTGGAATCAAGGTCCTCAGGATCAAGTGATGACTACTGGGCTTATGTGTTGGTCCTTCAATACCTTTATTACTAAGAAACCTATGACTAGCCAGGTGCAGTGGTGCAGGCCTGTAATTCCAGTTACTCAGGAGCCCGAGGCAATAGCATCACAAGTTCAAGGCCAGCTTGGGCAACTTAGCAAGACCCTGCCTCAAAATAAAAGTAAATACAAGTTTTTAAAAGGACCTGTAAAAGTATGTGTATATATACACACATAGTTGTACACATATAGTCAATATATGGAACTGTATACAGGCAGAATTCAACCCACAAGCAGTGTTTGTCAGACTCTGTACTAAGCAAATGCATTTGAATATGTACCATAGTGAAGATTGTTGTGTATTAGAAAGTAAATACAAAATTGTTTCAATCAATTCTTCTTAAGGCACTGAAAAGTAAAATATAGATCATAGATTCTCAATGTTATAGATGTTTCTTCTATTTGTACATAACTAAGTGGCTATACTGTGGGTATCTGAGTTGAAGAGTGGAGAGGGGCTTTTACAAAAACTGTGGGGAGCAGCCTGGCATGTTGCTCAGGCTCAGAGCCTTGTTGGGGTGAGGAGGACATCTGTGCAAGGCTGGGGACAAGGACTATCTTTGTTGAGGGTTGGATCAAACAAGCAGCAATGCCAAGAATAAGGTGATACAGGTATCAGAACACATTTATAAATACAGAAATAAATAAAAGTAAATAAGCCCTGGAGTTTCAATACTTATAAACACATCAACATATTATGTAAATTATGGCTCACACACATACAAGCACACATGCACACATGCATACTCATATAAAACTTTCCCAGCTGTCTGCTGTGAGAAATTGGGAGCAGTACAACCTTAGCAATGGGAAAACCCCCCAATCAGGATTTCTCAGTATCATTCTTCACCAAAAGAAACCAAGAATTCTTGAAGAACTGGTTGATTCAAGAGCTGAGGATGTGTTTCAGAAGGAAACAAACAAAACAATCAAAAAATGATTGGATCACATCAAGAAGATCGAGAAACCAGTTTGAAGAGCCTCACACTGGAAAAATCAGGCATAATTTCAGCAGGGTTGATCTGGGCAGGTTGCTACATCACAGGACTTAATACTTTGTCCTGGGAAAAGGATTAGCAGACAAGGGGGTCTGAAGGAAATGATATGGATGGTAAACATCTTTATTATTAAGGGTGGTTTAATGCCTAGAGAGAAGTCCTTGATATTTCCATGTTTTGCTTCTATTTTCTTACTAACATTGTGGGAAAAAACCCTTGGTTTCAGGTGTGGTGGTGTACTCCTGTAATCTCAGCAGCTGGGGAGGCTGAGGCAGGAGGATCGTGAGTTCAAAGCCAGCTTCAGCAAAAAAGCAAGGTGCTAAACAACTCAGTGAGACTCTTTCTCTAAATAAATAACAAAATAGTGCTGGGGATGTTGTTCAGTGGTAAAGTGCCCCTGAGTTGAATCCCCAGTACCCCCCCCCCCCACCAAAAAAAAAACAACAAACCTTGGTTTCACTCCTGTTACTCCATCCCCCACTCTTGCATACATAGATGTGAAAAGCTTGCACCCCTGGGAAAGGATGCCCACCACCTGATCCTCTATAACTGGGTCTGTCTTTGTAGTATTGCATAAGTAAAAAGACTAATTGATGCTCAAAGAAGTTCAATACCTTGGAGTTACTATCATAAGTCAGTACAAAATTCTCCCTTTCTGCACTCAAACAAATTTTCTACTGTAATTCTAATATCTAAATTCTAAATACTCAAGGCAGGTTTCCTTACCCAGAGTTCAAAGTCTAACATGGAGTGGGGAAATAAATTGTGTTACAGGAAAGGGAACTTCAGCCAATGTTACTTGTGGATGATTTTATGCTAAAAGACCTTCCCTGAGATCATCTTTAAACTTAGTGCCAGAGAATTGTGACTGCAGAGTCCAGGACCCTGATTAAAATTCTATTTGTAAGTAACTATACCTATGACGATAAGTGGAGGTACAATTAGGGCCTCATTTTCCAATGTTTCTTTTCTATAACACTTTCAGACACAAAAGATGAAGTCTTCTGATGTGGGCTTAATCTCCTGCCTATTCCCGAAGAAACCTTGACTAAATCAAAAAATAAACCAGATACTTCAGTCCGCCCCCCTCCATCTGATGTGCCTTGGAATCAGGTCCTCAGGATCAAGTGATGACTGCTGGGCTTCTGTGTTGGTCCTTCAATACCTTTATTACTAGGAAACCTATGACTAGCCAGGTGTGGAGGTGTAGGCCTATAATTCCAGCTACTCAGGAGCCTGAGGAAATAGTATCATAAGTTCAAGGCCAGCCTGGGCAATGTAGCAAGACCCTGCCTCAAAATAAAAATAAAAATAAAGTTTTTTGAAAAAAAGCTTTTTAAAGTTTTTTTACTTTAAAGTTTTTTTACTGCCCAGTAAAAAAATGGGTAGTTCAATAATATAGTGTCCTGGCTTCAATCCCCAGTGCTCCATTTATACACATTCAAACAATGACAAGAGCCCCACCATTCCCTATAGGCTGTGCATCCTCCTTTTTTTCTCTCTTCTCTTTCCTGCTCCCATGCTGGTCCTCTCCAAAAGCTTCCATTTTTGCCTTTCTTCCTGCTCTTTAGTTCTAGCTGAACCTAAATGTCATGGTTTGACCAGTAGATTTTTTCTCTCGTACCAATCCTTTCCACTCAAGAAAAGACCTATAAATAATCAGATTAGTAACTAGCACTCTGCCATTTGGGGATTAATATTTTAAAATATGACATTTTCCTATCTTAGAGTAAAAATATTTTTCAAGTACAGTCTCATTCACTTTTCTTTACTGGTGTCTGGTGCATACGTGCAATCTTTGGGACTCCCTATGGTACCTTCCTCTCACCACTCTCTAGTGTGCTAGGTCCTAACTTCCTTAACCCCCTTGTTTTCCTGCCATCCCTTGAGTTGAGTCTTGCCGAAATTAAGACAATTGTAGGAAAGTATCACTCAGCCTTGGTTCTTGATTTTAAGGTACATTCTGGCATCACATAACCTTCCATTTGCCAAATGTTGCTTTTAATGGCCTTGTACCTGAAATGCTGACTATGGAATCTAAGATGTTATTCTACACTTAACTGCCTGGTAGTACTCCAAACAAAGTTAAGAGTAGAGTTCAGGAGTTAAAACCATATGTTGTCCGGACTTGGTGGCACATGCCTGTAATCCCAGTGACTCAGGAGGCTGAGGTAGGAGGATTGAGAGTTCAAAGGCAGCCTCCATAACTTGGTGAGGCCCTAAAAAGGGCTAGGGATATGGCTCAGTGGTTAAGCGCCCCTGGATTCACTCCCCAGTACCAATAAATGAATAAATAAATAAATAATAAAACTTTATATTGACTCTACAGTTGCATAAGTTATTTAACCTCTCTGAGCCTGGTTGATATAATATGAGGATAATACACAGATAAAATGGGAATAACAATTCATTTATTATAAGAACTGAAGACAACAACTATTTACCAAGTGATACTGTATGAGGACCCTAAGATAACTGCTTTCCTTATATTATTTGAATTTCTAAAACTCATATTGCAAGGTATGTTGTACTGTCATTTTACAGATGAGGAAACTGAGGCTCAATGTAATTGGCAATTTATCTTGGGTCACTACATTAAGCAGGAGTCAGAGCTGAAATTCAATTGCTTGGACCCTAGAAAATTTCTCTGTGTTCTACAGGGTACTTCCAATGAGAAGGTTTTTCTTTTCTCCAAAGAAACAAAGAGACACATTTTTCTGTGGCATTTCCTGTTTTCCTATTTCAAACATAGTTTTAGTTGCTGAGGAGTTGCCAGGATGAAAGACATAATTTATGTATTGAACTGCTGCAGGCTGGAAAGAAAGATGCATTTTATCATGTTCTATCCTTTAACTCATTCAGTACGCATATTTAAGCAATTCCAGTGAGGTGGTGATAAGCATATTTTAATGAGAGATAACATTAAATAGATAAGATATTGATGGGACAGAGGATGTGTGAGATGGAAATATCCAAGTGCTAAGGATCCTAGTCTGTAATGTTTTGGGTGCTTTAGAAAATTCTAAGACAATGAATTTAATTCTTTAATACCCTAGAGAAAGGAATGCTTCCCAATGTGCTGGCAACTTCAGGGTACTATTTGCTGACTATTCTCTTTATAATTTGTCTATTAAATATCCTTTACTCTTAACCTCTTTTTTGATTTCTTGATAACATTTTATACAAATAATCATAGTTGGTATTTTTTTTTATTTCTTTATGCTCCTGAAATGCAGGCTACCGAAATATGGGATCATGTTGCACAGTTTCTGGTTCATAGTAAGTACCCAATAAATACTTGTTGAAAGGGTATGACAAAAGTCTATGGAAGATTATCTTCCTCTGTGCATGGAGGGATCTTGGGTACTGCCACACCAAACTCTACATTCCTATATGGGAGTCACAAAGCAAGGTAATAATGAACATGCTTTCATTTTTGTTAATACTCTTCTGTGTCCTTCTCGTCATTGACATCGGCTCAGAAATAAGATATGCTGGCATCTCACCTACGAGGAGAGGCAGGGAGCATTAGTGGGGGTTGAGGAAATGGGGTTATAGAGTTAACTCAGTCACAGTTGGCCAGACTGGAAGGTGCATTGAAGCCCAAGGACAGTTCATCAGAAGTTTCTTTGAGAGGTTGCTGACGTGTGAGGCAGGGGCAGACGGGTGGTGGTGTCCAAGATGAGGCTCATATCAGAACAAAGCCAAGACTCAGAGCCTTCCAAAGTTCAGGGGAAACTGGTAACTAGATAACACCTGTTTGCCTGTGAGCTCCTGTGGGTCAACAGCACCTGAAGTGGCATAGCATACACTATACTTGATCCTGTGGCCTTCAAATCATGTTATAGAATTTGGGTTACTAGGAAAATATTCACAACAGTTCATTGAGTGATAAAAAGGTTTATACAACCATATGCACCATATGAGGCAAAAACATCTCTTTATATTTTTATCTGCAGCTATATATGCAGAGGAAAAGAACAGATTGGGAGGAAATCTATGAAAATGTTATTAGTGATTATCTCCAGGTGGTAAAATCTCAGGTGATGTATACTTTCATCCATATGTTTCCCAAGTCTCCTCTAGTTAATAAGAATTACTTACAAAAAAAAAAGTAAATAAAAACCCTGAGAAAATAAATCAGGCCATGCTGGTAACTCACTTCAAGTTTGTGTTTCTTGTCTACTGGATGCATTTTCTTTTTTTTTTTAAATTTTTATTGTGGGTTGTTCAAAACATTACAAATTTCTTGACATATCATATTCCACACTTTGATTCAAGTGGGTTATGAACTCCCACCTTCACCCCATACACAGATTGCAGAATCACATCAGTTACACATCCATTGATTTACAAATTGCCATACTAGTGTCTGTTGTGCTCCGCTGCCTTTCCCATCCTCCCCCCTCCCCCCTCCCCACCTCTCCCCTCCCCTCCCCTCCTCTCTCTCTACCTCCTCCACTGTATAACCCTGAGGGTCTCCTTCCATTACCATGCAATTTCCCTTCTCTCTCCCTTTCCCTCCCACCTCTCATCCCTGTTAAATGTTAATCTTCTTCTCCTGTTCTTCGTCCCTACACTGTTCTTAGTTACTCTCCTTATATCAAAGAAGACATTTGGCATTTGTTTTTTAGGGATTGGCTAGCTTCACTTAGAATAATCTGCTCTAATGCCATCCATTTCCCTGTAAATTCTATGATTTTGTCATTTTTTAATGCAGAGTAATACTCCATTGTGTATAAATGCCACATTTTTTTTTTATCCATTCGTCTATTGAAGGGCATCTAGGTTGGTTCCACAGTCTTGCTATTGTGAACTGTGCTGCTATGAACATCGATGTAGCAGTGTCCCTGTAGCATGCTCTTTTTAGGTCTTTAGGGAATAGACCAAGAAGGGGAATAGCTGGGTCAAATGGTGGCTCCATTCCCAGCTTTCCAAGAAATCTCCATACTGCTTTCCAAATTGGCTGCACCAATCTGCAGTCCCACCAGCAATGTACAAGTGTACCCTTTTCCCCACATCCTCGCCAGCACTTGTTGTTGTTTGACTTCCTAATGGCTGCCAATCTTACTGGAGTGAGATGGTATCTTAGGGTGGTTTTGATTTGCATTTCTCTGACAGCTAGAGATGTTGAGCATTTTTTCATGTACTTGTTGATTGACTGTATGTCCTCCTCTGAGAAGTGTCTGTTCAGGTCCTTGGCCCATTTGTTGATTGGGTTGTTTGTTTTCTTATTGTCTAATTTTTTGAGTTCTTTGTATACTCTGGATATTAGGGCTCTATCTGAAGTGTGAGGAGTAAAGATTTGTTCCCAGGGTGTAGGCTCCCTATTTACCTCTCTTATTGTTTCTTTTGCTGAGAAAAAACTTTTTAGTTTGAGTAAGTCCCATTTGTTGATTCTAGTTATTAACTTTTGTGCTATGGGTGTCCTATTGAGGAATTTGGAGCCCGACCCCACCTACTGTAGATCGTAGCCAACTTTTTCTTCTATCAGACGCCGTGTCTCTGATTTGATATCAAGCTCCTTGATCCATTTTGAATTCACTTTTGTGCATGGCGAGAGAAAGGGATTCAGTTTCATTTTGTTGCATATGGATTTCCAGTTTTCCCAGCACCATTTGTTGAAGATGCTATCCTTCCTCCATTGCATGCTTTTAGCCCCTTTATCAAATATAAGATAGTTGTAGTTTTGTGGATTGGTTTCTGTGTCCTCTATTCTGTACCATTGGTCCACCCGCCTGTTTTGGTACCAGTACCATGCTGTTTTTGTTACTATTGCTCTGTAGTATAGTTTGAAGTCTGGTATCGCTATACCGCCTGATTCACACTTCCTGCTTAGCATTGTTTTTGCTATTCTGGGTCTTTTATTTTTCCATATGAATTTCATGATTGCTTTCTCTATTTCTACAAGAAATGCCGTTGGGATTTTGATTGGCATTGCATTAAACCTATAGAGAACTTTTGGTAATATCGCCATTTTGATGATGTTAGTTCTGCCTATCCATGAACAGGGTATATTTTTCCATCTTCTAAGATCTTCTTCTATTTCTCTCTTTAGGGTTCTGTAGTTTTCATTGTATAAGTCTTTCACCTCTTTTGTTAGGTTGATTCCCAAGTATTTTATTTTTTTTGAAGATATTTTGAATGGAGTGGTTGTCCTCATTTCCATTTCAGAGGATTTGTTGCTGATATACAGGAATGCCTTTGATTTATGCGTGTTGATTTTATATCCTGCCACTTTGCTGAATTCATTTATTAGCTCTAATAGTTTCTTTGTAGAGCCTTTTGGGTCTGCTAGGTATAGAATCATATCATCTGCAAATAGTGATAATTTAAGTTCTTCTTTTCCTATTTTGATGCCTTTAATTTCTTTCGTCTGTCTAATTGCTCTGGCCAGTGTTTCGAGAACTATGTTGAACAGAAGTGGAGAGAGAGGGCATCCCTGTCTAGTTCCAGATTTTAGAGGGAATGCCTTCAGTTTTTCTCCATTCAGAATGATGCTAGCCTGAGGCTTAGCATAGATTGCTTTTACAATATTGAGGTATGTTCCTGTTATCCCTAGTTTTTCTAGAGTTTTGAACATAAAGGGATGGTGTACTTTGTCAAATGCTTTTTCCGCATCTATCGAGATGATCATATGGTTCTTATTTTTAAGTCTATTGATGTGGTGAATAACATTTATTGATTTCCGTATATTGAACCAGCCTTGCATCCCTGGGATGAATCCTACTTGATCATGGTGTACAATTTTTTTGATATGTTTTTGTATCCGAGTGGCCAGAATTTTATTGAGGATTTTTGCATCTAGGTTCATTAGAGATATTGGTCTGTAGTTTTCTTTCTTTGAAGTGTCTTTGTCTGGTTTAGGTATCAGGGTGATGTTGGCCTCATAGAATGAATTTGGAAGTTATCCCTCCTTTTCTATTTCCTGAAGTAGCTTGAAAAGTATTGGTATTAGTTCTTCTTTAAAGGTTTTGTAAAATTCTGCTGTATACCCATCTGGACCTGGGCTTTTCTTAGTTGGAAGTCTTTTTATGGTTTCTTCTATTTCCTCAATTGATATTTGTCTGTTTAGGTTTTCTATATCCTCCTGACTCAATCTGGGCAGATCATATGACTTAAGAAATTTATCTATGCCTTCACTATCTTCTAATTTGTTGGAGTATAAGGATTCAAAATAGTTTTTGATTATCTTCTGTATTTCTGAAGTGTCTGTTGTGATATTGCCTTTTTCATCCCGTATGCTAGTAATTTGAGTTCTCTCTCTTCTAATCTTCGCTAGCATCGCTAAGGGTCTGTCGATTTTGTTTATTTTTTCAAAGAACCAACTTTTAGTTTTGTCAATTTTTTCAATTGTTTCTTTTGTTTCGATTTCATTAATTTCAGCTCTGATTTTAATTATTTCTTGCCTTCTACTTCTTTTGCTGTTGTTTTGCTCTTCTTTTTCAAGGATTTTGAGATGAAGTATGAGATCATTTATTTGTTGGTTTTTTCTTTTTTTAAGGAATGAACTCCAAGCAATGAATTTTCCTCTTAGAACTGCTTTCAATGTGTCCCATAGATTCCGATATGTTGTGTCTGTGTTTTCATTTATCTCTAAGAATTTTTTAATTTCCTTCTTGATATCTTCTATAACCCATTGATCATTCAGTAACCTATTGTTCATTCTCCAAGTGATGTATGCTTTTTCCTTCCTTCTTTTATCGTTGATTTTCAGTTCCATTCCATTATGATCAGATAAGATGCATGGTATTATCTCTACTCCTTTATATTGTCTAAGAGTTGCCCTGTGACATAATATATGATCTATTTTTGAGAAGGATCCATGTGCTGCTGAGAAAAAAGTGTAACTGCTTGATGTTGGGTGGTATATTCTATATATGTCAATTAGGTCTAGGTTATTAATAGTGTTATTGAGTTCTATAGTTTCCTTATTCAACTTTTGTTTGGAAGATCTGTCCAGTGGCGAGAGAGGTGTGTTGAAGTCTCCCATGATTATAGTATGGTGATCTATTAGACTCTTGAACTTGAGAAGAGTTTGTTTGACGAACATAGCTGCACCATTGTTTGGGGCATAAATATTTATGATTGTTATGTCTTGTTGGTGTATGGTTCCCTTAAGCAGTATGTAGTGTCCCTCTTTATCTCTTTTGATTAACTTTGGCTTGAAATCGATTTTATTTGATATGAGTATGGACACTCCTGCTTGTTTCCGAAGTCCATATGAGTGATATGATTTTTCCCAACCTTTCACCTTCAGCCTATGTATGTCTTTTCCTATCAAATGCGTCTCCTGTAGGCAGCATATTGTTGGGTCTTGTTTTGTGATCTATTCTACTAGCCTGTGTCTCTTAATTGGTGAGTTTAAGCCATTAACATTTAGGGTTATTATTGAGATATGGGTTGTTCTTCCAGCCATATTTGTTTATTTCTGTTACTAAACATGGTTTGTTTTCCTCTTTGATTATTCCCCCCCCCTTTACTGTCCTACCTCCCACTGTTGGTTTTCATTGTTATTTTCCATTTCCTCTTCCTGTAATGCTTTGGCGAGGATGTTTTGAAGAGATGGTTTTCTAGCTGCGAATTCTTTAAACTTTTGTTTATCGTGGAAGGTTTTAATTTCATCCTCCATCCTGAAGCTTAATTTCGCTGGATACACAATTCTTGGTTGGAACCCGTTTTCTTTCAGTGTTTGAAATATGTTATTCCAGGATCTTCTAGCTTTCAGAGTCTGTGTTGACAGATCAGCTGTTATCCTGATTGGCTTACCCCTAAATGTAATCTGCTTCCTTTCTCTTGTAGCTTTTAAAATTCTCTCCTTATTCTGTATGTTGGGCATCTTCATTATGATGTGTCTAGGTGTGGATCTCTTATGATTTTGCACATTCGGCGTCCTGTAGGCTTCTAGGATTTGGGGTTCTGTCTCATTCTTCAAGTCTGGGAAGTTTTCTTGTATTATTTCATTGAATAGACTTCTCATTCCTTTGGTTTGGAGCTCTGTACCTTCCTGTATCCCAATGACTCTTAAGTTTGGTCTCTTAATGTTATCCCATATTTCTTGGATGTTCTGCTCATGGTTTCTTAACAGTCTTGCTGAGCTGTCTATGTTCTTTTCCAGTTGAAATACTTTGTCTTCATTGTCTGATGTTCTATCTTCTAAGTGTTCTACTCTGCTGGTAGTATTCTCCATTGAGTTTTTAAGTTGGTTTATTGCTTCCTGCATTTCTAGGATTTCTGTTTGTTTGTTTTTTATAACCTCTATCTCCCTGTATAGTTGATCCTTTGCTTCCTGGATTTGTTTGCGTAATTCGTTGTCGAAGTGATCTTTCATTGTCTGATTTTGCTGTTTAATGTCTTCCTTGATACTCCAGATCATCTGAAGCATGTATATCCTGAATTCTTTATCTGACATTCCATCTGCTGCAGCTGTTACCTCTTCTAAAGTTGCGTTGACCTGCATTGCTTGTGGTCCTTTCTTTCCTTGTCTTTTCATACTGCTTGCGTATCTTTCCTGCAGGTGCGGGCGGCGGCTCTGCTCTCTCCTTATTCCAATTGGGGTGTCGTGGCTACCACGCCGGCAGGTCACTGGGCCTGTTCTGGGAGCTGGGCTTCCTCTAGACAACAGACTATAGCACCTCTCTAGGGTGACTCTTGTATCTCATTATCCCCCATCTTCTCAAGACCCTGACTCTATGCTCACAAGTCTTACTCCTCACAATATCTGATGTTAGAAATACTATTTTTTTGTTTCTTTGTTACCTAGCACTCAGCTATGGAGGTCATAACAGAACTGGCCTTCAGACAGTGTCCAGGCAGAACACTGAGGCAGACATCCCACTTAGGAGACTTCCTCTTTAACCAGGTGTCAAAGACCCCATGGTAGCTTCCTAGGTTTCTACTGTGTGGTAGGAAAATGCTGGCACTTGCTGAAATGTAAGGACACAGACACTGAATCTGTGAGTTCAAAGATCACAATGTCTGCTTTAGAACAAAGGATGTGCCTAGGCATGGTTTCCATGCAGGAATTGGCAAGAACAGAGCAACCCATCCCTCCCAATCGTCTCCCTCTGGTCAGCCTTTACTTGTCTTTCACTCCTATTTTCCCAATTATACATCTTCCTCCAAAGAAAGCCCATTTGTCACACTTTCCCCTTCAGTGTGCAAGTCCTGGGTTTTATTCCCTTTCAGGTAAATGATTAAGCTTTTTTTTTAAAAAAAAAAAAAAAACAAAAAACAAAAACAAGAATTCAAATGGAGGTGACTATAGGTGATTATAGGTGATAGGGACTAGAGGTGTGATGTGCATCCTGATGTCACCAACATTTCCTTAGTGACCTTGAGAATCTTAGGGTGTAGTGGAGATTCAAGATACCCTGAGGTGCTGCAAGACAAATACATGAGAACAAAAGGGACTTTCAAAACCCTGGATAGTGTGAATAGCTGTCTATTTGAACTCAACATTTGTCCAGTTCTTATTTTCAGAGCAAATCCTCTGGAATCAATTATGTTTGCCTCTGATTTTTGTGTAATACCTAGTATTTAAATTTCAAAATCAAAAAAAGTAAATGGTAATTTCAGAAGAATTTTTATGTTGAGTTTGAAAGAAAGACAATTTGATGGTATTTCTGATATGGTTCTGTAACCTGAGTGTCCCATGCTTTCGCCATCAGAGCTACAGAAACCTAAGTAGTGGCTGTGACCTGGGATGTGTAATTCTGTACCTTTTGCAAGCTAATCCAAGATGGAGATTTTAAGTTGGCCCGAGAAAACTAACCACAAAACTCAGTGACAAAAACTCTGATCATTTTTGAAACATCTATTGAAGTGGGCTGAATATAGTTTGCAATTTGGTGACCCTTAACCTAAACTGTGCTTCTCTTAGCTTTCTTTGTGTGGCCTTGTTTTGGTGAAATTCACATTCTGAGTTCTGATTAGAATTTTGGGGAAATCAGTATTAAGTAGAAGAAAAGACAGCCACTTTTTAATTTCAACCAATTATGCTTTTTTCTTTCTTTTTCCTTGTTGTGCCTTTAAACTGATTGCCTATGTCATTTTAAAAATTCATATATCAAATTTGGCTTCTTTGTCATTTGAAGAGACATGACAGCCAGAAGTCTATTTTTTATTTCACTGTCTGATTGTAATTCAGTGATGTGTGTGTGTTAGAGTGAGTATATATATATTTGAAGATTAAAAAGTTACACAAAACATAAATGATGAGAATAGTTTTAAGGCTATGAAAATAATTTAATTTTTGTCTTCTTACCTAAAGAATAAAAATAATGTATCTGTATCATAATGTATGTATGATGTATGATGTATAATGTATCATAGAAAGTAGTTGTAAAGTTCACAGAGATAATAAAGAAAAAAGTGTTTAAAAAAGCATACAATCTAGTTTAATTACAAGTGAGATATTATTTATATTGCTTTAATTTTTCATATTTCTACTTCTAAAATTAATAAATTTTAAAGGTTGATATGTTACACAAAATTTCTATTACCTTTTGTTTTCATTGAGATAATATCTAAATTATTTAATATGCTATATTGATTTATACATGTATGTAGAAATATTTTTCCTTTTACATTTCTTCATTTATTGTAAGATTTTCATTTTGACTGTCAATGGATAAAAACTTCAAATTTAGCAAGCCTAGTAAAATACATGTACTTTGGATTTACACAATTATGGTGAAGAATTTAAGTTAAAGGTCATTAAAGTTAAATAATACATGCTATTATTAGATAACAACTCACTTTTCCATATGGTTAAAATACAACAGAACTTACACTTTGGGGAGATAAATAAGTAAAATAAATAGCTCTTCCACTAGACAAGAGTATCCACTAAAATATGACCATTCTGAAAAATACTGAAAGAACATTCAGCATGAATTTGCAGTCAACAATTTTAAGATTATTTTTCCCTTTATGATGTTTTTATGCTGGTCAGGCTAGCATCTGGTCTTTTAAATAAAGCATCCTGTGCTAGATAAACCCATACAGTTTTTGAGATGATTTAAAATGAATAAACAAGTGAAGCATTTGTGTTATGGGATATTTAAAAATATGAGCAATTTTACGTTATAAATGTTAGAAGAATTCATATTGGCAAATGTGATATTAATGTATAAAGACCTTCACATTTTAAAATTAATTGATCAGTGTGGCTAATGCTTGTCCCTGTAATAAATCTGTCATTTTTCTCTGGAACTATGCAATTGCATGGAATTTTCAAGTCTTTGCAAATGCGACCTCATTTGGATGGATATTTTTAAATGTTTGCCAGAAAATAAACAGGAAGCAAATCTGAAAGTAATTTGGAAAAGTCAGAAAGACACTCTATTTCCAAGAATCTGACTCAGTTACCACAACTCTCACTGACCCTGTTTAATGCTCACACAGGCTTTTGCTTGAAGAACCAAGTGATGACTACAAAGTGGATTTCAGCACCTTCTGGACACCTCAGAACTACCCAGATTCTTTCCTTTCTTTGGCCACACCCCTCCCTTACTCTGTTAAATGAAGAGTTGTATATGTTGCAAGAGACTACTTGATCACTGAAGAGACAAAATGTTCTGCTTTTCAGCACATTTTAATCCACAGCTGGTGCACAGATTGGCAGAGAGTATATGTTAGTTTTAGCTGTGAATTTTTTCAAGTTGAGGTTGCCTATATTTAGATCTCTGGAGTTTTAGGATTGCTGAAAGTAAATGTTTGAATGAGAAAAATATTGACTGGAGGAAAATACTGTTTAATAGAGGTGTTGATTTTGACCAGCCTAAAATATGCTCATGTTGGATGAACATTTGTAATAGGAGAGATGAAATTGTGGGTATTACTGGGAATGCACATTTATTCAATTACCATGTGTTAGAAATAAACTGGGGTTTAATTTGATGTCTAAAGGATATTTGATTCCTTTGGAGAAAAAATGCTTATAAGGCTTCATTTTGGACAATGAGTTATTGCTCTTTAGAGACAGAAACCAATACACAACCTAATTCAAACTTTTGAAGTTTAATTTTTGATTGATTAAAATCTTTAAATAATTATTTTACTATGACTCTTGTACTATCTTGCAAAACAGGCTCTTCATTCACAGGACTATTTTGTTGATAGATGTTATTTCCTCCTGAACAGATTTTTGATTCATTTCACAAATATTTATTGAGCACCTGTGAAGTGCCAAGTCCCACATGCTAAGCACTGAAGATCTGTACATTTAATTCTAGTTGGTTGTTGCTCTATGAGTTGTAACAAAACTCAGATAATTGTTTACCTTGATTTTATTATGGTTTCTGCTTTCCTAGTCAGACTCTTATCTGGGTAATCTTAATTATACATTTATCAAGCAGCTAAAATAACTCAGAATGTGTAGGTTTTGCTTAGAGCTTACCTTCATTCAGTAAGGGGATGCATAGTTTATGGACTCAAGTCACAGACACTATGGGATTAAATGATCATTTATTTCTCTCAATATTTTCTGTACTTAAACTGCACAAATCTGATTCTGTTCCAGTATAGAATAATAAGAATGTTTTAAATAGAAATTATTGCTTCATAATTAGAACAAAGAAATGAACTGGATTGATTAGGTGTTGCATACCTCTACTTTAACTAAATATTATAGATGCATCATGTTTAATTCACTTATACCTCAGAATCAGATCAAGAATTATAGTCTAAATTCATCTGTATAGGGAGAAGTGAAATTGACAATATGCATTCATAACGCTTACAATATTTATTATCTTTAAATTTAAAAAAAAACCTCAACTATGAATTTCTCTTAGCAAGAGATCAATGATATAAACTTACATTTACAAAGGGATAAAAATTATGTTATTTCTTTTTAAAAATTTGTTCTGCTTAGATATACTTTACAGTAGAGTGTATTTTGTCATACATACATGGAGTACAACTTATTCTAATTAGGATCTCATTCTTGTGGTTGTACATGATGTGGAGATTCACTGGTCAAATATTCATATATGAACATAGGAATGGTACATCTGATTCATTCTACTGTCTTTCCTATTCCTCTCACCCCTCCTTTCCCTTCATTCTTCTTTGTCTAATCCAATAAACTTCTATCTTTCCTATGCACCCTGCCCCCATCATGTGTGAGCATCCACATATCAGAGAGCATATTTGGCCTTTGTTTTTTTTTTTTTTTTGGATTGGCTTATTTCACTTATATGATAGTCTCCAGTTCTATCTATTTACCAGCAAATGCCATAATTTCATTCTTCTTTATGGCTGAATAATATTATATTGTGTATATATACCACAATTTCTTTACCCATTCATCTGTTGAAGGTTGGTTCCATAGCTTAGCTATTGTGAAAAATTATATCTTAATAATAAAAACAGAATATAAGTTAGTTAAATGTAAACTATAAAATACTTTTTCAACTATGATGTGACATTAGATTGAACATGATGATATGCTACATGACTGTTTAAGCTATATTTGAGACTATATCACAAATATGTTTTTCTTAAGTTCCACTAAGACTGCTTCTATCAAGATCTCAAATGAGCTTCATAGAGAAAACTGCCAGGGTCTCATTTTCTGCATGTGTCTCTTCATGGCTGACCGTGTTCTTCCTTTGAAATGCTTACTCATAAAAGTGATACCACACATTGCTGATTTTTTTTTCCCCTCTGCTGTAAATGTTGGAAAGCTCCAGGAACCTTCCTTTTCCATGCATAATTTCTACCTAAATAACCACACACATTTAATGATATGTGCCAGCTATAGATCACTGATGCACAAATCCTTGTTCACAGACTTGACTTTTGCCTAAAACTTTACACATTTTTCAAGTCTATTTCACAGTTCTACTTAGATATCTGAAAAGAATTACTGTACTTAAACTGAAACATTGATTTTTCTACTTCTCCAACATTATTGCCCTTCAATTTCCAAAAGCTTAACAGAAAGCAAGCATATTTTCTGAATACCAACAATATTCTCATAAGACTTTTTCAAACAAATTATATGCTTGTCCTTTGTAGGAATATATTTACATTTTTACTTCAGTAAAGAAGTGTTGAAGATCTTGCTTTGAGCTGCTTAAGGTTTAGTTAACACCAGTTATTAGCCACATTTTTCTCCCATTGTAGAAAGAAGAATTATCACATGGTCAATTCTGAAGAAGACGGTAGCCTTTTAAAGATTTCTTTCAAGAATCTTGTGGAAATTTCCATCTCTGTCATTCATTCCTTTTTGTCCCTCTCTTTCAAACACACACAGTCTTCATCTTTCCTTCTAATTGTTCCTTGCTCTTCTTATGTGTCTCTCTCTTCCTCTTTCTCTCCACGCCCATTTCTTTCCTTTATTCTTTTCCCCATCTCTATCATTCCTTATAGTTTCTTTCGTTCTCTTCCTCTCTGAAATTCTGTTATTACCACTGTCATCCCTACTTTTACGGTCCTTTCCCTACATCTCCTCTCTTTCTCTCTCATTGATCTAAAGTAGTTGAGACGTGGTTGGTTTGCCAGAGTTGATAAGCTTGGAAAGTTTGGATTATAGATAAAAGTAGACAGATGAAGGAGGTTGTCTTTGGGACTTAAGGGAAGAGAAAGAAGGTAGAAGATGAAAAATGGAGACGACTATGTCTACGTTCTCACTTAAGTGTTGTGTTCTCACTTTTCCCATAAGGAATAGGGAGAGAGAATATAAAATATAAAATAAGTTGGTTCTATCAAGGTCCTCTGAGTTTGAGGGAAACATGGAACTCCTTGGAGACCACCAAATAATGTCCTAACTTAAACTCATCAGTTGACAATTTTATCAGCTCTACCACAGATCAGTAGGCTTCCAGCAAATTGAATCAAGAAAATCATTGGTGAGAGACTCCTCTGCCTGACATAGTGCCCAAGTATGCTAGAGCAAGAGACAGAGAGTGGAATAATACAACAAGCTAGGCCTGAGCACATGTGATACAATCCTAGCAAATATGGAAGAAAATGCAAAGATTAGGTTTTCTCATGGAGAAGGTAAGGGCCTTCAAAATTCAAATATTGGATTTATATAACTTCAGTGGTTCTAGAGGACTTTTGCACGTAAAACTATGGATGATCAGTATTGTAAACATTTCTGCAATTTAAAGCTTTTGTTGTAGTAAATATCTATGGATTTTATGGTCATGATTAAGATTTTTGACTGTGTTTCATGAGCTATCATTTGGTCTTGGTTAAAATCCCAATGCCATTTCAGGCAACTTTTGTAACCTATACATTAGTTCCTTCAACATCACCAAAATGGGGGAAAAAAATTAAAGATAAAGCAATCAATATCTGTAAAGCACTTACAAATTTCTAACATACAGCAAGTGTTATGCATTTTCTATTATTAATACTAATTCTAGTCCACAGACTTTACATAGAAAAAAAAAATGGTATACTCAGGATGTTTAGCCCAGGTTGTGGGCCAAATATTTTTAAAGGAAATTATTGTAAATGACATGTTTTTTCCACTATGGGTGAATTCCTAAGTTTTCCTAAGAAGATAATTTCATTCAAATGGATGTTAATCATTTTATTTCTTTTTAAATTTTCATTGCATTGATGAAACTTCCAAAAATGTGATAATCATGTTAATAGTGGACATCCCTAACCTTAACTGAAATTCTTTTCCCTTTTGTCCATCAGGCATAAATTTGCCTTTTAACGCTATGTATTTCTTTTGTTATTTTATTTTTATTTTTTAAATTTTATCTTTATTTTTTTAATTTTATCATCATCATCATCATCATCATCATTATTTTGGTAAAGAAATGGTTTTCTAGACAAAATCTGTAGGCAGTTGTCAGCAATCTCTGATAACTAAAAAAATAAAAATAAAAATAAGGTGAAACCTATGGATGTCTTGAAAGTACCTAGAAGCAGTGGTGCAGGAAGGGGGAACCCAGCGGGAACTTATTAAACACCGTGAGTTGAGTTGAAGAATTATAGCTGAAAGTCTCAGGAGACCAAGACAGCTAGAATTCACTAAAACATCTCAAAGGTGAAATATGCTTGGAAAAAGAAACAAGAGGTCTGTAGAGTGTGTCTCTTGATTACTTAGCACAACACAGAGCACTGCATGAGTGTGAGGAAACTCCCCAAGGACAGGGAGTTTAGAAAGAAGCATAGAAATAAATTAGAGGCAACAATGCCCAAAGTGTATGTAGACAAAGAAGGATATCCATCATCACCAGCAGAAAAGCAGTATTTTATAACACATAGGTATTGGTGAGCATATGTAGTAGGTCAGGCTTGTCTTGGTAGTGAAAAGAATTAGCCCTCAAATAAACTTTGCCCCTGTCTTGGCTACCAAATCATAAACACAAGATACAAAATGATCAAATGATTTTATGTAATATCACTGTGTCTCAGAACAAAGTGCAAGAATACTTTTAAAAATACTAAATATCCAGCACCCAGAATAATGTGTACCAGGCACACAACATTGTGTCAATACAAGTCAGAATTTCTAAGAGGGAGAATCAATGAATCACCATGAACCTAGAACTGACATAGGTATTCAATAAACCGAAAAAGACATTCAACTATTGTTATAACTATTTTCCACATGTTAGAAAAGTTAGGTAGACACATAGTAGCCATGGAAAAATATTTAAATCAAACATCGAGAAATAGAAAGTCACAATGTGTGAAAGGAAAATGCACTGGATAGAATTAACAATGAAATAAACATTGTAGAAGAAAACATTAAATAACTTGAAGTCATAACAATAGAAACATTCCCCAAGGGAATTTTCAAACGAAAATTAATAAAATACCAACAGCAAATACATAGAACACAATATCATAAGTTGTAGACAACTTCAGGTGGCCTAATATGCAAATAATCAGGCAGAGGGAATATCTGAATCTTTAATGCCAAATAATGCCCATTTTTCTCCTAATTTGATGTAAACTCAAAGATCATAAAACCCAAGAAATTCCAAACACAAGAAACATGAAGATAACCACAGTGAAACACATTATGATCAAATACTCAAAACCAGTAATAAAGAGAAAAATCTTAAAAGCTCTCAGAAGGAAAGACTATTTTATTTGTAGAAGAACTTAGATAAGTGCTTACCATATATAATGTTTTTACGTATGGTCTTTTATTTTAGAAATATATTTTAATTTGCTTTTTTACTTTAAAATGCCAGTTTTGGTTCTAATATCCCCAGACATGGACACTTTACAACCTCTGCTAATCAACAGTTTCACATTTTATCACAATGTCTAATTCAAATAGGTACCTATAGTAATCTTATGAACTCTTTTTAAATTTCACATATTTAATTAACAAACACAGATTGAATACTCTCAAGGAATACAATGTAATAGTTTATATGCATATATGTTGTGGAATGATTACTACAATTAAATCAATTAACACATCCATCATTATTCATGCTATAAGATCTTCAGATTTAATTTTGCAACTGAAATTCTGTTGTATCTTTAACTAATATCTCTACATTTCCCCCACCTCCCTGCCCCTAGCAATAACCCTTCTACTCTTTACTTTCTTATCTTTGACTGTTTTAGATTTCTTAGATAAGTACGAATATTTTTTTCTGCATTTGATTTACTTTACTTAGCATAATGTTCTCCAGATTTACGCATGTTATCACAAATAGCAGGATTTCCTTTTATGACTAAATAATATTCCATTGTATGTGTACCACAATTGTTTTATTCATCCATCCATCAAGAGATACTTAAGAAGTTATCTCAGATATTGTGGAATATTACTACAATGAGCATGGGACACAGACTACCTTTGGAAATACCAATTTAATTTACATACATACACACAATCAGATACACAGAAATGTCCACAAACATTACCCAGAAGTGGAATTATTGGATTGTGTGATACCTCTATTTTAATTTTTTTCCTATAATCTCCATTGTGTTCCTACTAACAGTGTATAGGGTTCCCTTTTTCCCACAGCCTTAACTACACAAGTCTCTTTTTCTTTTTTCCATAATAGCCATCCTTACTGGTGTAAGGTGATATTTTATTGTGGTTTTGGTTTGTATTTATCTGATGATTAGTGATAGTGAAAAAAATATCCATTTGAAAAAAAGTCTATTCATATTTCTTGCTCACTTTTTAATAGTTATTTCATTTTCTTGCTGCTGAATTATATGAGTTCTTATATATCATGGATGTTAACACCTTATCAAATATATCATTTGCAAGTATTTTCTCCCTTTTCATTTCACTGATTATTTTCTTCACTATGCAGAAGGATTTTAGTTTGAGAAAATCCCATTTTTCTATTTTTGTTTTTGTGTCCCATTCATTTGATGCCATATCAAAAAAAAAAAAAAAAGTCTTTGCCAAGACTAATGTCAGAGGGCTTTTCCTCTAAATTTTCTCCTTGGAGTTTTCTAGTTTATGACTGGAAGTTCGGTCTTGAGTCAATTTTTAGTTCATGTTTATATGTGGCATAAGACAAGATTCCAATTTTATTCTTTTGCATATGGATATCCAAGTTTTGTGATACCATTTGTTGCATTTGCTTATTGTGTATTCTTTATTCCTTTATTAATAGTTACTTGACCACATACGTGGGTCTATTTCTAGTCTCTCTATTCCGTTCTATTGATTTGTGTGTTTGTTTTTCTGCTAGTATTATAATGTTTTGATTAATAGAGCTTTGTAATTCAGTTTGAAATAGAGTATGTGGATTCTAGCTTTGTTCTTATTTCTCAAAATTGCTTTTATGATTTCATGTTTATAAACACAGTGGAAGAGTAGTTAGCGTGTCCACATGAGGGATGTGCTTTTTACTATTGGTGACTGGATCACAGAGAGCCATGCAGACATTTGTATAGCCAGTCATGCTCAAGCCTCTTAATCTTAGCCAAAACACCTAAGTGGTACAAGGTTAAATACAATAATTTACTAAAAAAGTAGCTCAGCATATGCTAAATAAAAGTTGAATTAAAAATCCATCCTAAAGAGGCTGAAGATGTAGCTCAGTGGTAGAGCACTTGCCTTGCAGGCTCAAGGCCCTGGGTTCAATCAATTCCCAGCACCAAAATGAAAAAAAAAAATAAAAATAAAAAATAAATAAACCCTACAGCAAAAAATATTTTAAATTAAGAAAGTAGTATCTCTTCTTCAATCTAATATTCATGGCCATCAGTTTACTATCTACAGATACTTTGTAATGAATATATCACAAAGGGCTGGTATTGGAAATGGTATTTAAGATTTCTAAATTTAATAAATATTTCAACCTATTTCTAGAAAGATAAACTTCAACAGTTCTATTTTATTTATTTAATTGTTTGTGATTGGAATGCCATGTGTCTTCCTGGAGCATAAGTTTTATTTTTAAAAGCTTTTTCAATATAATTTAATCATTACAGTTAATGAAAAAGTAATAGACTACTAGGGGACTTTTCTTTGGTTCTTATGTTTTATTATTTAAATTCAAACCAAAACCACATATCCTTCTCACCAAAATGTATATGTGAAGGAGCTTCAAATTAAGAATAATATCTGATTTAGTTTTGCTTTAGAGTCATGAAGAACAAAAATATCAGTGACAAGATTTTATATAAATAAAGTACTAAAGTTGCTAAGTTATGTTACTTTATGTCTCACTTTTCTCTCCTGACTCTCGTATTTTTATAACTATACCCCAAAACTCTTATTCCGTTTTATTCTACCTGGAAACTCTTGGGTCTTTCTTCAATATTCAGAGTTTATTTCTCAGTGAAGATGATCCTTTCTTAAATAAAATAAGCAGTGATTTCTTGAGTGCCCTACAGCACCGGGTGTATCTTGCAGCTTCCCATGACATTGACTAACAGCATTGTTAACACATATGCTTTTTAACCATTTTTTCTTTATACTATGAAGTATTTGAGCAAAATACCATGTATGAGGCTTTCCTTAATCTCCAGCATAAGAGTACATTCTTTATAAATAATCTTTGAATAAATTTTGGGGGACTATAGGGTATTGAACCCAAGATACTTTGCCACTGAGCTACATCCTCAGTCCATCTATTTATTTATTTATTTATTGAGACAGGGTCTCACTAAGTTGATGAGCTGCCTTTGAACTTGCTGTCTTCCTGACTACGCCTCCCCAGTCACTGGAATTACAGGCATGTGCCACTGTGCCCTGCTCTGAATAACCATATTTAAAGAAATCACAGTGGAAATGTTGTAGCACTTATTATTATATAGTTTTTAAATAAAGTAAATCTATTATTCTGCTTTATTCGTTCTCCATTGAAACCCTTCTTTTCATTCTTGCAGTGAGGATTTAAAGAACAGATAATCTTTTTCTTTCTGAAACTCTTTGTGAATAGAACATAGGGTATGATATCTTAGTCTTTTCTCTACTGGTTGAAATAATCCAATTTTTTTTAAAAAACATTATTTTTTAATCAGTTATGCATGACAGTAGAATGCATTTATGCACTTTTATATAACATAAATAGATGGGGTATAATTTGTCATTTTTCTGATTGTACATGTTGTAGAATCACATGGATCATGCCGTCACATATATACATAAAGTAATAATGTCTGTTTCATTCTATTATATTTCCTATGCCCACATCCCCTTCAGTCCCCTCCCTTCACTACTCTCTTCCAAATCTAAGGTAACTCTTAAAGTAGGTATTTTTTACAATTAAAATCATATTTAAAAATTCCTATTAATTTAGACAAAATAGATAAAAGTATTTAAATCAAATAATGTTATTTGACAATGATAGAAATATGTCAAGTCCAATTTGTATTCTTTACATAATTTTTAGAAATGAGTTCTATAAGTAAATACTGTAAACATGATGTCATTTTTGGATTCTATATTCAAGCTTTAAAAAATAGTCCTGCTACTGACAAAACAAAACAAAACAAAACAAACAAACAAACAAAAAAACAACACAATGCTGAATATAATCAGATGGTTATTCAGAAACGAAATAGGAAACATTGATGAAACATGTTTCTCCAAATAAAGATACCACTGGAATGGAGAAAATGAATACTGCCACATAATGGATTTGAATATTCCTGTGATAGGAAGAGATGGATCAGTGTGAAGATCAAAGTCCTGAGAGTCAGGGAAATTTTTCTTCTGGGTTTCTCTCCAAACATGCCTTGAGATCAAATCAGGTACCAAAACATAAAATATTAGAATGAAAGGCATAGTTATTTTTTAAAATCAAATTTTATGTTCTTTTTAACTTTGTAAAAGATTATACCATATTCTTTTTTTTTTTTGGCTATATTTTGCAACCACCTCATTCCATATGGACTTTCAAGTATTGTCTTAAGTGTGTTAAATTATAACAAGTATATGATCTTGATCATTGATTCTTGCATATAATTTGCTCACATACCCTGTGAGTGTGAAAAGATTGAGGGAGTGGGATATAAATAAGGCTTAATATGAGAGAAGAGCTGTGTATTTGCTTTTTCAAAAACTTCAGCAAGGAATTTCTGTATTGTTTATTTATTTATTCTTACGTTGAGCTATTTTGGCTTTACTACCAACTTTAGGAAAGTTATACGTATCTTAGTTTAGATATCATAGTCATGAATCACCAAGAACAATGGCCACTTGTGAATCCTATTTATATTTCTATCATAAATGATATTCTTTTATATACTGAATTGTGAACTTAAACCTTACACAGTTGCAATGTAAAGGGTTTGTTTCTGTTTTATAATGCCATAAAGTTGTTAAGAAGATCGAGGGAGATGTGGTATGTGAAAGTGCTTTGTAATTATTAAGAAAGGATCCAATTGCCAGATATTAATTTTATTTATTGGAGTATCTGGTGTGCTGGGCACTGATAAACTTTATAGTCATCATGATTTAAATTGACATTAGGAAATCCCAAATGACATTACAGGAGTATTATTTTAAGCATCCATCCATGATTGTGCACTTTAGATTGTGCACTGTTTTTATTCACTGGCAGAGATTCATTAATTTAGTGAAGGAAAAATAAAATTTAAGTATTTTTAATAATTTATAATAATTTATTTTATCATTTGCTATTATACAATGAGGGCATTAATCTCTCTTTGGTCTTTAGTCATAGCATATTTTCAATGTTATTATTTGATCTAGCTCATGTGAGTGTGGAAATAAAGAAAAATAATGAAGTTTTGTATTTGGTAAATGGACTATAAGTCATCTTAGTATCAGTTGTGAATGTTTACAGTTTATTTTTATGAGCCAGCTTCCTGCTATTGCAAATATTCAGGCAGGTGCCTTTCTTTACTGGTACTTTCCTTTGTTACTGCCTTTTTTTTGTAACTGCTTTACTATTCCTTCCTTTGTTGAGAGCACATGATTAGTACAGTAGATGATTACATGATGATGTCAATATGCTACACGTTGAAGAGTCTTGGCCTATTACTCTGTGTTTTGAACCCAAAAGCTAGTATATTAGCCATGGTTCTACATGTCTGATTTTTACAAATAGATTTACTATCTGATTTCAATTGTCAAAACTATCTCCAGCCATGAACCAGAAATTTTATA
The DNA here is from genome assembly GCF_047511675.1 of Marmota flaviventris. Classification (NCBI taxonomy): domain Eukaryota; kingdom Metazoa; phylum Chordata; class Mammalia; order Rodentia; family Sciuridae; genus Marmota; species Marmota flaviventris. The sequence continues at coordinate 82,950,323 of NC_092508.1, forward strand.
TCTACAAAATAGCACAATAGAAGGTAGTGAAAAACTTACCCCTGGTTTTCTCTCACTCCTGCTGCACTGGTTTTCTCTCACTCCTGCTGGGCATGTGCTTGCGTTTTCTCTCTCTCTCTCTCTCTCTCTCTTCCTTTTTCTCTTTATTCCCTCTCCACCATCTCCTTCCTTCCCTTCCTCCCTGTCTTTACTTTCCACAGGAAAGATACAGATCATGATGTTTCAGTTCTTTATACACCCCCAGATAATCCCACTAGAGTGCAATATATACTGATACAGAAAAAATTATGTAGACCAAGAGGAAGAGATTTGTTTGTAAGTGCTTTTGTTCCTAGGATTCCCCCAAATTTAAAAAAAAAATTCACATGGATATTTTCAGGTATGAATTTGAGGGGCAGGTCCTAGCTGAAGCAAGTCCTAATAAAAAGACAATGGTTTTGGAATATGGGTACTATCCTTTTGGCTCAAACAATGCCCCTAGGTACTACTGCCTAGCTGAGATGATCTCTGTCAGTCACAATGATGCTGAATCTTCTCAAGTGGGCCTGTGTCTCCCTCTTCTGGCCCTGACTTGGGTGGTCATTCCATTGTCTTCTCAGAGTCATCTTGACCACTATATAAGTAACCTCTCAGCAATGAGGAAAGATTGTCAGGCCTCAATTTGAGTTCTTTCCACCAACATAGGAACAAGGGCATCAGGGAAAAGCTAACTTTCTGAAGCATTCTGGTCTCACTGGGGTACCTGGCATAAAATGATGTCTCCATACTCAGGGTGTTATAGGACAGCCTGCAATTAAGTCTCTTGCCAGAGTAAGAAGGGAAAACAGTAGAGGAAGAGTTTCCACTGTCCTTGGTGTTAACCTCACACATCTGATTCAACTCCCGTGATCTAGACCAAGGCTGGAAAGGCGATGTTAACACAAGAGCACAATCATTTTGAGCTAATTTTTAAGCTTTTGGTTTCCTTTCTGCGATTGCAGATTGTATAGCTTTAATTTTTCTTGTCCTACATTATTATGTCTTTTTTTTCCAGACTTCATCAGAAACATAATGACATAAAGAAGTAATGTCTAACATTTCAGGTGAGCTAATTTCTCTAAGATAAGTTGTTAAATTGCATAAGGGTTTGAGAACCTGCAGTAGGAGCAGTAAACAAAGCTATGCTGATTCAAGACTATCCATGGAGCTTGATGTTTTTTTTTTTAAATTTCATTATTTTTCTTTTCAGTAAACCAGGACAAGGATCTTATATCGAGAAAGGCAAAAGAGAAAATGAAAATAATTTAAATATATTTATTTGTTTGTGTATCATCTTTCATCCCTGTTAGACTGTTTAGAACACAATAGCAGAGACTTTATAGTGGCTACCCATATAGAATGTTCAGAAATGTTTATGTCTGTGATTGAAAGAATAATATATCATACATATTAAAATATTAATATAATTACTAAATTATAGTTTCATTATACTGTTAGGAAAACATACACTTTATTATTCTGTGGTTTAGAATACATTGCTGTCTTCTTCATATTTAAAAGTAAGAAAATAATTATGACTATCCCATGGCACTAGCAAAAGGATGTATTCTATGTTGAACAAAGTCTTTAATCATTCAACTTTATTAATTATTTTAATTATTCCTCTTTCTCTTTCCAATAATTTATCTCTGCTTCTTTTGTCAAATATTGAAACATATTAGATGTCCATTATGATTGTACTTATTTTCAACAGCCCTCAATTCTTTTACTGCCTATTTTCCTTCTATCTTATAGTTCTCAATTTCCTTCACTTTCTTTTCCTGCTTCTTTTCTATTTTCTTTTTATACCCCCCACATTTTTTTCTTCTTCAACTTTTTCCTTTGGCATTACTGTTTTATGTGCTTTCACTGTCTCTTCTATGGTATTTGGTCCATTACACTTTGTGGCTTTTTTTTTTTTTTTGAGAGAGAGAATTTTTTTAATATTTATTTTTCAGTTTTCAGTGGACACAACATGTTTATTTTATTTTTATGTGGTGCTGAGGATCGAACCCAGAGCCCCATGCATGCCAGGCGAGCGCATTACAGCTTGAGCCACATTCCCAGCCCACTTTATGGCTTTTTGATATTGATTATAAATCTTACTAATAAAATAACCATATTTACATTCTTATTTCATTTGAATTCAAATTGAACTGTAGCTTCATATAGTAAAATTTTATTTCCTTTTTCATCGTATAGGAATTGTATATCTAACTTCTTTAAATAATGTATTTTATTTTTGGTATATTACCTATAGATAGAATGTTGTTGCCTTTTTAAAGGTCAATGTGAATCTTTGTGTTTTACTGAGGGAAATAAACTCACTTGAAGTTACAAATTGCAATCCATACCAGACATGAATATTTTATTTCTGCTTTCTTGACTTATACTTTCATTTTAAAACATTTTTGAATTGACAAATTTGCATATATTCGTATTGTACAATATGTTTCGATAAATGGATACAGAGTAGAATGGCTAAATTGAACTAATTATCATATGCCTTGCTTCATTTAATTTTTGTGGTGAGAATATTTAAAATTTACTCTCTTTAGCAATTTTTGTGTATATACAGTTAACTATAGTCATCATCATGTACATAGATCTCTTAAACTGATTTTTCCTAAGTTAAACTGTGTGTTCTTTGATCAACATCTCCTTAATCCTGCCATGCCCAGCCTCTGGTAACCCCATTTTGCTCTCTGTTTCTGTGAGACTGACATTTACAAATTCTGCACTTAAGTGAGATTTGTACTGGTGCCTTTCCTACTTCACTTAACAAAATGGCTTTTTTGTTTTCTTGCTATTTTCTGTTTTCCCTGCTTCTCATCCTATATTAACCATATATTCTGTGATTTTTTTCCTTTTCCTCTGTACAAAGGCTATGAGTATTTTATTATTGCAGTTAAATTTATATTTTCAAAGGACACACTTGAAACTTTTATTCTTAGTTACAGAATTAAAACAGCTATTTTGTAGGATAACCCTCAAGTGAGATTTTTCTGAGGTGTTACTCCTGATTATACAAGGGCTTTGGGGAGAATGATTATCAATTACCTTTTAAAGTAATACAAACAATAAGGTAAAAATTGAATACATTTACCCAATTTACCATGTCTATTGTTTTCATTCCTTTGCATAGATACCTATTTCCATCTGATGTCATTTTTTTAAATGCCTACAGGACTTCTTTTAGCATTTTTTTAAAATTCAAGGCTAATAAAGGTGAATTCTTTCAGCTTCTGTATGTCTGGAAGTTCTTACTTCACTGTTCAGTGAGGAGATTCTTTCTCTGGGTATAGAATTCATTCTGGCAGGGGTTTTTGGTTTTGTTTGTATAATTTTGTTTTGTTTTTCCTTTCTGTATTTAAAGATGCTACTCCACATCTCACTTGGATTGCTTCTGACAATCATCACTCACTCTGTTCTTACATGAAATGCCTTTTTTCCCCAGTTCTTTTTAAGATTTTTTTACAACCATTTTTAAGCAGTTTAACTATGGTGTATTTAGCTATAGTTATCTTCATGTTTGTTATCTGTGGATTTTTTGAGGTTCTTGGATCTGTGTGTTTATAATTTTTTACCAAATTTGGAAAGTTGGGGGCATTACTTCTTCAACCAGTTTTTCTGTTCTCCTTTTCTGTTCTCTATCATCTTTACTGAAGAATTTTAATATATATATATATATCCATTGAACTTGTCTTATGTGTCTGTGTTTCATTTTATATAGTTTTGATTCCTGTCTTTACATTCACTAATCATTTCATCTTTAGTATCTCAGTCTGGCTTGTCCTTGTTAGTTTTAATCTTACATATTACAGTTTTCATTTCTGAAAAAGTTTACCTATCTATCTGTCATTCGATCTATCTGTCATCGGTCTCCAAGTCTGTATTTAACTTTATGAACAAATAGAATGTTAGTTACAATACCTTAATAAAAGATATTCTTGTCCACTAACTCTATGATCTGTGTCATCTTTTGTTTGTACTCAGTTGATTGATCTTTCTTTTTATAATGTGCTAAATTTTTGCCAAAATTTTTTGTTTGGGTGGTGACATTATATTTCTCATTGTTGAGTGCCTTACATTTTTGTATTCTTGTTAGTATTCATGAGCTCTGTTCTTAGACATAGTTTAATTAATTTAAAAAAATTCCCAGGGCTAATCTCCACTTTGAGATACAATCATTCTGATGATACTTTCAAATACTTTGAATTATCAGTTTATCCAGATTGATTAATGGGAGACGAAGTTTTTGTCCAGGTAGTTTCCTGCATTTATTTCAGATAGTTCTTTTCCAAGCCCTTGGGTACTTTTTCATGTGCATATGCTGATACACACTCTGTCAAAGACAAATCTCTAGAGATTCTCTATGAACAGCTTTCTCTTCTTTGCACTCTTGTGAACAGATCTGCCTTTGTTTTCTTAGACTCTCAGATCCACTTCCTGTAGTTTAGATTCTCCTGGATTCTGCCTCGGCTACCCTTCTTATGCTGTAGTTTGAAAAATCTCAGCACAGTATGCTGAGCAGTACAGTTGCCCCTGCTACCCATGGGGGCTTGGTCCCAGGATCCTCATGGGCACCAAAATCCAAAATATGCTCAAGTACCTTATGTAAAAATGCCATAGCATATATGTATATATATATAAAACCTATGCACATCCTCATGTATACCATAAATCATACTTGGAATACTTATAATAACTATATAATGTAAATGCTATGTAAATTATTATTCTGCTGCATTGTTTTAGGAAATTAGGAAACTATTCCATACATGCTACAGACAAAAAGTCTGCACATGCTCATTACAGATTTAAGTTGCTGTTGTTGTTATTATTATTTGCATTTTTTTTATCTGCAATTGTTGGAATCTGTGGATGGGGAACCAAGGTTACTGAGGACTGTATTCATCTTTCTCTGGGAGCATCCCATCTTTCAGAGATCCTTTCCCTTTGTTCCTAATGTAAAGTGGCTTGGAAATGATTATGCCAACTTCTTTTGGCTTTTTCGTTAGTGTTTCTTGTGAACGGGAAAATCTGGTGTCTTTTGCTCCATCTTGGCCAGAACCCTCTCTCATCTTTATTGATTTTTTTTTTCTTAAAAAAATGTCGGTCTTTGAATTTTTTTTGAGTCTTCAATTTGATTCTTTATAACTTTGATAAAACTTTTTACATGCGTATAATTAATTTTAGGGCTTAAAATTTTATTTGAAAAACTGGTTATTTTTTAATTTTTAAATTTATTTTATATTTTGCATTTTGTGTCTTCTGATATCCAATCACTTTTTTATTTATAAGCATATGAACTTAAATTATCTTTATTTCCTGCATTTTATAATCCATATTTTCTCAAAGTTTTGAGACCACAACTATTCTTTCAAAGTAGTTTATTCAAGATTTTGTATATTTCTAACAGTGATGACAAATCTTTTCTCTTATGGGGGAAGATGGTGAAGTTTGCTTTATTAATTTTTTACCTGTATTATCCAAATTTTCTTGATCAAATTTATGCTTTTATTATATGAAAATCTCTTGTGTAAAACAATGCTTTGTTATTCTCAGTAGATGGTTAATGTTTCAAATGCTGATGTGTTTTATATAATATATATGTAAAATCTCATCCATATATCCCATCTCAATTGTTCTTCTTATATGTGACTAATATCATTCTACTGAGAAGCATAGGTTTTATTCCCTCTTTGAATATGGGCCAAACTTAATGACTAGTTTCTAAAAATAGATTGTAGCAGAAAGGATGGCTTATGACTCCTGAAGCTAGGTCTTGAAAGGCAATGTAATTTTCTTTCAGAATATCCATTATTGGAATCCTGATGCCATGGTAAGTAGAAGTCCATGATACATGGAGAGGATATATATATATATATTTTTTTTTTCTCTGTCTCTCTCTTTTTCTCTTTCTCTCTCTCTCTCTCTCTCTCTCTATATATATATATATATATATATATATATATATATATATATAAAATTCTCTGTCACACACACACACATTAATATGTTTAGCTGTTTTTTATTTAGCCAAATTAACGTTTTGCTTTTTAAACTTTTATCTTTATTTTATCTTAAAAACTATTCCTGGGTGAAATCAGATAAATAAGAAAAATAAAACTAAATTTTTGCCTCTGTGACTTAGCTGAATAGTTGTTAACTCAATGAACAAATAAATACAGGTAAAATTGTGATTTCCTCTCAACTATCCACCTACTCTGCCGTTCTTGCACCAGGTCCAATGTCTCGTTTGGTTAATATTTTTTATCTGAAGAGGCAATAGTCATTCTTTACAGTGTCCAACATTTTGCCATTTGCAAAACCTTTCAATTCGACTTCTGGTGTCTCTAGAGTTATAAAATGGTCTGTCAGTAAGCCTAATTAACCAGAAGAGAATGAAATGTTATTTTTCTCATATTGAGGTTCTATGGTTGAGCAAAACATTACCACAAAACTTATTGTGTAAACTGACCACTTATTATGCCCATGGATTCTGTGGCTCAGAAACATGAATGGAGCAAAAAGGGAAGTCATGTCTTTTTCTACCATGTTGGAGCCTAGCTGGACTCAAAGTATGGGGACTAGAGTCCTATACTCACAGTCGGTGGTTGGTGTTGCCTGTCAAATGAATGCCGGGAACATCCACCCATTGCCTCTCCATGTAGCATGGACTTCTACTTACCATGGCAGCAGGATTCCAATAATAGGTATTCTGAAAGAAAACTACACTGCCTTTCAAGACCTACTTTCAGGTGTCATAGCCATCTTTTCTGGACAATCTATTTTTAAAAACTAGTCATTAAGTTTGGCCCATATTCAAAGAGGGAATAAAACCTATGCTTTTCAACAGAAGAATATCAGTCAGATGTAAGAAGAGCCTTTGAGATGGGATATAGCGATGAGTCCATCTTTGAAAAATACAACCTCTCAAATCTGAGATGTAAATAAAGTGCCCTCAAGTTCTGAGCTGCATTTAGTCTCCCAATCAAAACTATTTCTAGATTTTTTTTCCTTCTAAACCTCCAGTCTTTCTTACTTCTCAGTTCCATGGTGCTTTTTTCTCCAGGCCAATCAAGATAATAATTGTTGATCATTTTCCTTTACTTTTTCAAATAAATACCCATATAAGATATTTGTATAGATTCTGTGCAGATTTTACTGGAGGATTAGTGTGAATGCCAATGGGGGACAAACATACCCCAATATGGAGAAAACAATTTAAAATATGAATATAAGGAAACCTGATCTTAATGACTTCTTTGGATGTCTCTGTCACCAAGAACTTTGTAAAAATCTGAATGGCCAAACCTTAAAAATTGTTAATAATATGTAATTATACATCTCTATGAGGTTGATTGTGATCTTTTATAACATTATACAATATGCACTGATCAAATCAGGGTAATTAATATTTCCATCTCCTGGTGTTTTGAGCCTTTGAGCTCTTCTAGCCGTTCTTAAAATATATAGTTGGTTATTGTGAACTATAGTCACCTTATTTTGTTTTAGAACACTAGAACTTACTACTTTTTGTGTTTTGATACACTCTATTCAATCCTCCATTATCCTTCCTCCTCTGTTTTAGTCAGTTTTTTTAATTTCTATAACCAAAAGACCTGGCAAGAGCAATTTTAGAAGAAGAAAGGATTATTTGATTCTCATGGTTTTAGAGGTTTCACTCTATTATTCTGGGCTTGAGGTGAGGAAGAACATCATAGAGGAAGGGCGTGGCAGAGGAAAGCAGCTCAGGACATGGCACTAGGAATCAGAGAGAGAAAGAGATCTCACCCCAATGCATGACCCCTATGACCTGTCTCCTTCAGTCACATCCTACATACCTACAGTTAACTTCCAGTTACTCCATACCAGAGGATGAATCCACTGTTTGGCTTACAGCTCTGATAATACAATCATTTCATCTCTCCCAAGTTCTTGCATTGTCTTAAACATGAACTTTTTTGGGAAACCACATATTCAAACCTTAATATCCCACACCTTTACCAAATGATATTTTTAAAAAATCTACATATTACAGAACATGCAGTATTTGTCTTTCTGTATTTGACATTTCACTAAACATAAAGCCATCCAATCCCATCTCTTTTGCTTGCAAATTAAAGAAATCATTCTAATGAATGGCTAAATAATATTCCACTATGCATATATGTTAATATGCCATATTTTCACTATTTATCCACTGATGAGTATCTAGGTTTACTCCATGTCTTTTGTATTATGAAAAGTGCTGCAATAAACATGTGTGCAGGTGTATCTTGGATATGATGAGTCACTTACTTTAGAGAGATACTCAATCGTGGATGAGGTAGATCATATGTAGCTCTATTTTTATTTATTTGTTTAGATACCACAAGACTTTGTAGTTTGGTATAACTGCACTTGTCTATTTATGCTTTGTTTGCTGTGCTTTTGGGGTCTTATTCAAAAGCACATCACCGATACTAGTGACTTAAAGTATTTACCCTATGTTTTCTTTTTGTGAGTCAGAATTTCAGATTTTATATTTAGTCTTTGATTCATTTTGGGTTTATTCTTGTGAAGGGTGAGAAATAGAAGTCAAATTTCAATTTTCTAAATGTGAATATCCAGTTTTCCCAGCACCACATAACAAAGAGACTATCCTTTATCCAATGATTTTTTTTTTTTTTAATTAGTACGGAATTGGTTGGTTGTAAATGCATGGGGTTTTCTGTGGGCACTCAGTTCTGTTCTATGCATCTCTGTATGTTTTTATTTCAATACTATGCCGTTTGATTACTATAATTTTGGAGTATGTTTGAATTCATGTAAAGTGTCACGAAGGACTTCTAGATGATTCATATGTCTTTATCAGGTATTCACTTTTGTCATGTGACATGATTTCTTTCTACTCAAAAGATTTCCCTTCTTCTTATTTTCCTTACACCATTTTCTACCTGTTCTATAACAAGAGATATCTAAGTATATCATTATTTTTCAATCATCTTCCTGTTTAAGCTTTAAATACCTTATTTTTCAAACCAAAGCAAGGGGAAACATATGTGAGCAAGTGAGCTGAAGGTCAATCATTCTAATAGTAGAAGGCCAGAAACTTCACTTGTTTGTAATTTTAAATACAAATTTACCTAACCTCATACTATCAAATGAATAAACAAATAAATAAACATAGAATTTCTTCAACTACATTTATAAAAATTTTAACATTGAAAATGCTATCTATTGAAGACATTACATTTGTGATAGTTTAAAAGCAGAGTTGATCATTAACTTTTTAATTTTTCTCTCTTTTCTTTTTTGAAGAGTCTTAAAAATTTTCTTCACAAATGTGTCAATCTAAGATAAATGCTTATGATATGGGAAAGTTTTAAATTTTCACATGAGGTAAGAGTTAATTATTTTTGTATAGATAGAATTTGTGACAGGGTTGAGGTAAGATGTTTGAAACAGCTATTCTCAAAATTATGCACTCTAAAGGAAATATTTCTTTAGCACTAAAAAGCCTTTCAGTCCATTATGGCACAATAAGACAAAACATTATTGGTTCCTTTCCAAATTTTCCATCTTTTATGACTTGAATTCAGAATAATTGTTTGCATTTCTAGACTTCACAGAGATGAGAAATTGAATTATACTTGAAAGATATTGAGTTGGGACGATGATACCTATTGTGAAATATTCTACATCACCAATACAGCAAAGGTTTTCTATTAGTTCAGAAGTTGATCAAGTAGTTTTTAAAACAAACTACTTTGTTGTAAAGGTCACCTACGTTAGGGCAGGGTAGAAAAAGAAAACCTATGCCTTTAATTTCTTCTCAGTGGGAAGGCAATACTTGATGCAATGGTGAATTATCTAAAAAGAGTTTCTAATTCTTGTAATTGATAAATTATGTTATGAAGATTATAAGCACTATGGATTTGAAGATGAAGACCTCGATGAAAATAATGAATTAGAATAAGTTCCATGGAACAGATAGGAGAGTCTGAGAGGTAGAATTTGAATAAAATAATTCTAATTAATAACATGTGATAAGGGTTCCTGGTCATTTGGAAGCAATGGTAGGTTCACAGTGAAGTTAAAAAGGCTTAAGATTCAGGGGTCTCACTTGCCTTGGTCTTCTAACAGCAAGGATTTGCAGAGCATTCTAGATACAGAGAAATAAGGTTGTATACCAAAAGCACTCTATAGCCACACTTCCAATAATTTATCTACAGAGATATCAAATGCCTGCAGTTATTTGCTGTGATGTTATTTCATCAAAATAAATATTCACTTACATACATATTTTTGTATCTACACTTTTATCCTCTTTTTCTTAGAAGGCTGACCAATTTATGTAACCTCAGAAATCCTGGGTCCACTCTTGATTGGGAGACAGTCATGGAATCTGCAGTCGTAAGGTTTATTTAGTGCAGTCCCCTCTAATCACAAAGGGGCATAGCTCTTAGCAGCGGAACCAAGATCAAAACGTGGATCTCTTCCTTTCTTGCTCTGTGTTATTTCCTTTACACAGCAAATTTTGTAGAGGAATCACCTTGAGCGATCTTCATTTTGGCTAATCCAGGTTATCCAGATCTGATCTAATAAAATATGACAACAAATTATGTCATTGGTACAGTGAAATGCTTACAATCTGCTGTAGAAATTGGCTCTGGCAGCATCTACCTTTCCTTTGTAGATATTATAGTTTCTTAATTACTACCCAGCTGAAATGCCTAGTGTTTAGAAATTGGAATGAGTTCATATAAGCACTTACATTATCAGGAAATATAAACAGCCCATTTATTCATGGTAGCATTACTGTGTTCCTAATATAGTTTTTATTGATGGACACTTGAACTGTATCAATCCACTTAAAATTCAGAATGGTTCTTTTGTGCATGGCTTTATGGCAATGGCAGTATAATTTAATTTAATATAATCTTTTAAAAACAATGATGTTTGTTTCATAGATGAATATTTTATATGTTGTGTTTAATTAAAATAAAACTATGCTACTGATCTAGAAAACACAAAACAGACTTGAGTTCATATTTATGAAGTGTAGCAATATTGGCAAGGCACAACTTATCTTGTTTATGAGACATGCTTGCTATTACTTGTACAGATTGCAGTCATTTTATTGCTGAGCTTTACATGGTTTACAACCCAACAAATGCAATGAAACTGTCAGGAGGAAAATAAGCCTATAAAATTTTTTTAAAAAAGAAGGTGGCACTCACAGATCAGAATGCGGTTTTTGCTGAAGCATTGGAAGATTTTGAACTGTTACATCCTTTTAGGTAGTAGATTTTCTGTATAGATCTCTAAATGAAAGGGAGAAAGTTTAGATAAGACATCAGGCTATTTTTAGTGCCTCTGCTTTAAGTACAATTCCTGGGAGATCTTCCTGCTTTTTCTTTTACTCTATTGGTAAGTTTCAGAATCCTGGGTAAATGTAGAAATGTTTTTGACAAAAAAAAAAAAAAAAAAACTATCCAGAAACCAGGAAATGGCATTTATATGTGAAAAAAAGATGTGTGGCTACAAAGACTCCCATCTCTTCAAATGTTCAATGTGAGTATTGATTTGATTTGTAATTTATAAATTGTTATTCCTGCACTGGAATGAGAAAGTGGCTGTAGGATGTCTGTAGATGGTCAAGGTATAGCTTCCATCCTGTCTGTCTTCATATGTAGATTCATTTCATTTTTTTTGTCTCCTATAATCCCCTTTGCAGAAATCACATATGTAGCCTACCTCTTGACTCCAGCTCACTATGGTCATTTTGTCCAGGTCCTCATTTTTCAAACAACCAACCCTTGCAGTGTACTTGCTTCCTCAGTAGAAGGCAAGACACCAGCAATGTGATCTTGACATTAGTGGGCATGCCTGGGGACACCTGAGTGCCCACATGGTGGGACCTACCCAATTTGACAAGCCCCGCTGTCTCAGGTCTCAGTTAGGTTAAGGCCCAGCTAGAATGCTCCTGCGGTTGACTGACTCTCTGCCACACTGCCTGGATCATGACAGCATCTTCACTCTGGGAAAACTGCCTTCTCATTACAGTTCCACTCTCATATCTCTTCTGTGTCCCCAACCCATTCAATGCCAGTGTCCTGCCCTGAGTGGATGGTTTTTCTTGGACTGTGCTAAGACTAGCATCTTCCAGAATTCAAATATCACTCATTTCATTGCTTGATCTATTAAAAAATGTTTTTTTTTTCCCTCCTTTCCTACTTTACCCTTGACTCTACACAGCATCAATCACACTCTAAACTATATATGCAATTATATAAACTACATGTTGAAGAATGGACATTTACCACAAAGCTATGTTTGAGGAGGTTAGCTAGTCTGTTGACTAGGTTCCTTTCCATAGACCCATAATTCACAGTCAACTTCAACCTTGTATCCAGAGGTATGTAATTTTGAGGCCCTAGCATTTCTCTTATTAAAAGAACCTGAATTGAAATTGAGCATGACTTTATCTGACAGTATTCTTCTCCCCCTACGTACATTAAAAGAAATCCATGTAAGTACATTGCATGTAAAATTCAATTGTATTCTGTTAATAGATCACATATGTATGTAGTACAGCATTCGAAGTTTCTCAAAATAAGAGTTAGTAGTTATTCATCTGTGACACCTTCCACTTTGCCTCAGTCATCGCAGTTTATTCTCTAAATATAACTAACCACCATTTCTAACATAATGTATTCATATATAGAATATACAAACATATTTTGAGTGTATGCCTATTTTTACATATATATATATATATATATATATATATATATATATATATATATAAAATCACACATATACTTTTTGTACACAAATGGAAGCATGCTAGTACATTATTCTGTACTTTTCTTTCTTTCTCTAACATGATGCTCTATGAAGATCATTCCATGTCACACATAGGAGCTAACTCATTGTTTTAATGACCATGCAATATTTCATTGTAGGATTGTATTCTATTGATGAATATTTATAGTCTTTCCAATATTTCATATTGCAAATGAAGCTTTAATTAATATTTGTCATTTGCAATGTCCTGGTATATATGTATTAGTAAGATAAATATGTGAAAGTTCTTGACTAATAGGACTGTATGTACTTATAATTCTGATAGATATCACCAATTTTCTTCAACTAAAGTTGTACTATTTTGCTACAATGAGGAAGTTCTGAGGATGTCAATGTATCCTAAGGAGCACAGAAGAAAGCAGAGGTATGAATAAGGTAACTTGCACCATATAGAATAAATGGACCATTGCCAAAGTGAGGCAGGACAGAGAACACTCAAGGCAGGCTGCAATTTCCCAGGGCTGGTAAAAGCATCTGAAGGGGTTAGGGAAGAAACACTTACTAGGACCTGAAGACACAGAGGACTCCTTGGACAGGAAAACCTTAAAAGGGTTGGGATATTTAATCAAGGATACATCCTGCTGGAAACACATCATCAGAGAGAAAGTCTAGGAAGAAAACATCGATACTACCTTTGTCTCTCCTTCTCTTTACTTGTTGGTTCCATCATTGCCCTAATTTGAACAGATAGATGTCACACAAACCAGACCCTTAATATGATCAACACAGGTCAGACACCTGAAATTTACAGCAAGAGAAGCATGGCTAAAAGTATAAACAGATTTCTAGATTAGTCAACTTCTCCATACCTTTACCAACTCATCCATCAATATTGTGTATTAAACCTCTGTATCAGAGAGATGAGCTATTTTGTATGCATTTCTCTTCATGTGAGTGGGCAGTGAACAATGTGAAATAAGAGATAATTTTATTTCTTTTTCTGGATAGTATTTATTCCTAATCTTCTTCTCTTATTACATAAATACATACACACACATTCACACAGACATATGTATTTATTTTTTATATTTACATGATTTCAAAATTCAGGAACATTATGAAACCAGAGTTCATGTATAGCTTTCATCCACATTTATTAATTGTTAGCATTTTGATATATTTTCTTTATCATTCCCATTTCTTAAGTATCTTTTTTTCACATACATATCATTCTATATTTTGAACCACTTGAGAATGATATGCAAATATGATACACTTAAATGAATGGTTGTCTGAAAATAAAGGCATTTTAGGACTGGGGTTATGGCTCAGTGGCAGAGCGCTTGCCTAGCACATGTGAGGCACTCGGTTCAATCCTCAGCACAAAAATAAATAAAGGTATTATTTACAACTTAAAAATTTAAGAAAAGAAAAGAGAAAGAAAATAAAGTCATTTTTTTGTCACTCAGCCATAATTCAAAGTCAAAAAATTTAATATTTTATTATTATCATCTAAACTTTAGATGACATTCAAATTTTTACTATTGTCAACACAGGTTTTTTTCTTGTATTTGATTGTGATTTCTTTTAACTCTCTTTCAATCTGTTCCACAGTCTTTGATGACTATAGTAGTCAGGCTTCTCCAGAGAAAGAATCAATAGGATAAAATTATATAAAGGAATCTATTAATTTATTGGCTTATGTGATTATGGAGGATGAAAAGTCTCATAATCTGCTGTTTCCAGTTGAGAATCAGAGAAAGCAGATGATGGAGATGGAGGCCTGAATGTTGGACTGTCAATAGTGTTGATTTCAGTCCAAGTCTGAAGGCCTGAGAACCAGAAGCATTAATGACCAAAGATTGACAATGAAGCTCTAGCAGTCACACAGAGAAGGACAAATCAAACTTTCCTCCACCATTTTGTTTTTTGAGGCCTTTGTTGGATTGAATGATGTCCATCCACACTGGGGAAGGCTACCTACTTTACTCACTTCACCAATCCAAATGTTAAAATCTTCTGGAAACACCCCCACAGACATAATGTGCAATCAAATATGTGTGTATCATCTCTACCACTCATTGGTACTTATCTGAAAACACAAAAGCCTGCATACTATAATGATACATGGATAACCATGTTTACAGCAGAGAAATAGTCCAAAATAGTCAAACAGTGGAACAAGCTTAGGTGCCAATCAAAGGATACATGAATCAAGAAAATGTGATACATATACACAATGGAGTTTACTCAGCCATAAAGAAGAATGAAATCATGTCACTTGTGGGGTACATGAATAGAACTGGAGAAAAATAAGTTAATCAAAATAAGGTAGACTCTGAAATTCAAGGGTATAATGTTTTCTCTCATATGTAGAAGTTAGAGAAAAAAATAGGGAAAGGAATTTTCATGAAAATATAAGAATACTAATAGAGTAGTGGATAGGGATCAGGAGAAATCAGAGGAAAGAAGAGGTATGACAATGAAATTGACCAAATTATGCTATTTGCATACATAAATATATCACAATGAATCCCACTATTTTATATAATTATAATTCACCAATTAAAACATAACTAATGATACACATACAAAAAATATATGGAAATCCCATGGTCCAGTCAAGTTTACACATAAAATGAACCATTACAATGACCTCAACACTTTAGAAGAGTATAGGACAGATTAGTAAAATACTTCTTTATGATATGTCCATTTATTTTCAGTAGGCATATCTTAAAAACAATGCTATGCTCCTCTCATTACACTATATTGGAATCATACAATATCAAGTAATGTTATCCTATGACTGTAATAAAGTCTTATTACTGGATAACTCAGTTTATGCTAGGCTTCTTCAGTATAAATCTAATTATTGAGAATTTGTACTAATTAATAGGCAATTAAGTACCTTGTGAAGAGGTACTTTGAGATCTTCACTTAATAAAACTTTCTCTTCTTTCTACCCTTCCTTCCCTTCTTTCCTTCCTTTCTTTCTTCATGCATTTGAGCCAACCAGGGTGTGGGCAAAGAAGCAAGATGGAACTAGGTGTATATAATAAAGGATATTTATAGGATATGACCAATGCGGGGTTGGAAGCTAGTGATACAGTCTTGCAAGCCCTTTGCTTTCATCTGGATTTATACTCTGAACCCCATAGGAGAACCCCATAGGAGAGGCAGAAAATGCTACTGCCCTTCATCACAGACTAAAGATGCACCTGTCCAGGCACAGAGAGGTTGATGCCAAATGTCTGACAGGAATTGGCAACCTGCAGACCTGTTTGCTACTCTCCTGACAACTACATCAGACAACAATATGAGTAGGTGAAGCAGCATTTTGTTCTTGAGTTGTTCAGATCATAGAGAAGCTGTTCTTTCCCTTTTGTCTTCCAAATATTGTGCAAAATACCACTTTTGGATTATATTAACTGATTATTCCTCAGGGACATGGATTATAGAAAATGTAGTCACATATTAGCTAAGTTGAAACAGCACAAATTCACTTTAATATTTATTATAATATGAATTCATAAATTCTTATTTTCTTCAAAAGGTTATCATCTATTATAATTATTATAGGCAATAAATTTGCCCAGTAAAAACTGTACTGAATCCTGTATTCTTTAGGCAGTTTTCCTATATTCCCTTAATTTCTGACACAAAATGATGTTCTAGTCTCATCCTATTTTCCCCATTGTAATCCCAGAGTCAACTCTTTGTCTAATGAGTTTCTATGCCTTGAGTGTAGAATGACATTTGGAAACAAAGATCTAGAAGAAAAAACCTTTATGTCACTCACAAGAGCAGTGCCAAGTAAATAATAGGTAATAAATATTGGTAGAATGAACAAATGAATGAATGCATGAACATTGGTTTCCATCTTCAATGTTACTTGGCTTTTGTTAGTAAAAGGAGAACTCTATTTCAGTCTGATGATTTAATTTAAATTTATCTTTGCATCCCTGTTATTAATGCAGTGGTGGTGAGCCCAACCATCTTGGTCTTCTTAATCTAATTCATTTGTTGGCTTGGAAAGTATGGAGAGATGAGCTTCAGATGCTATTTCTATGCCATCCATCAAACATCTCTGTTCCATGCCACGTACAGACACATTCTGTTCACCAGCTGCTGATTTCTGTTTGTTCTCAACTTGCTGTTTCCTGGGCCAATGGTGCCTCTGCTGCTGCTACTGGCCTCTTTTGTGCTCTAAAGTCTACTAATCACATCACACAGATATAAAATATATCCACACTTTTTTCTGTCTTAATTTTTTTTTTCTGAGAAAGAATAGGAAAAGAGGAACCTACTTGTTAATGTATATTTTGCAAACTCTCCCTGCCCGCAATTTAATTCCTAGTTCCACTTTGGACCTGAATTTGGAATAGTAGCTAGGGCTTGGGACAGAACAAAACAGTACTCTAGGGATTTCATTTTGCATAAATTTGAATATTAGGGTCACAAAATTTTAACTTTAAGCCTTGAAAGGTGAGTGCACTACAATAAATTAATTATTGAAGTGACTATATTTACATTGTAATTTGCTGATCAGGAAAGGCAAAATGTAGTATGAAACCTCAAAATTTCATCTGTCATATGTTAATCATATCTTGGTTTATGTGGGGTGGTCTCATGGAATTCCTTTGACATTACTTGTTCTCCCCTTGAGTTCTTAAAACTTTCTCCACAAAGTCCATTGGCAATTTTGACTACCAAGACCTGTATAATCTTTGAGTACACATGGTATATGTCGGCACCTCCATGTGCTCTACGTCCTTTTTATCTCCTAGGCAGTGAAGAAAGAATACATTTGGGAATTTCTCCTTCAAATACTAGTATAGTCTGACCAATGAGGAGAAAGACACTTGGATTTCATATCACTTCCTGCCTGTATTTTAAGGTGAAATCTGCCCTCATCATATATTCATTCATTTTTAACTTTATTAACTTTTAGAGATAACACAGTAATCAATAGGCATCAAAGGTAGGAAGAGGAAGGATAAAGCATCTTTATTCTGTTTGCTGTTTTCTTGAGGGAAAGGCTGCAACCTTGAGGGAAAGGTATGTATATAAACCCCATCTGACTCTCCTCCACAGAGATTGCATTTTGACATGCGCTGTAGAAGGGCAAGCACTGTGTCAGTTTCTTTCACTTCAGAGACATCAAAGAAGTCTTCCTGAAGAAAGTGAATCCTAGGCTAAGTGTCACAGTGGATTAATAATTTGGAGAATAGATAAGAGCTTGGATGCGTGGATGGTGTTAGTGTGTGGACTGCCCAACGGTTAAAGATGGTGTCTGCCTGCTGGCTAAATGGCATAACAATAACTGACATTTATCAGATGCTTAATAGTAGACCCTTTGCTGTATTATCTTTAATTTTCTCCCTCAACTTTCGTGGTAATTATTCTCATCATATTAGACCTATTTTGTAAAATAAGGAAATATTTCAGTAAATTGCAAAAATTAAGTATATGAAAGAACCAGGATTTCAACATAGAAATTTTAATACTACAAGCATTTTAGTATTATGCATACATGTAAAAGGAAAGAGATTAAGAGGGAGTTGGAGATAGATAGATGAGGTAAGGAGGGAGTCAGGTCCCATACCATGATGTGTTCTGTGGGCCAAAGTAAGACTCTTGGCTTTCCTGATGAGAATGCTGAGGCACCTCTCACGGGCTTTAAGGTAGGCAATTGCATGATCAGAGTTTACATTTAGAAAAATATTCCAGGCTACTGGGTTTAGGAAGTCCAAGATTATAGGCAAGAAGAACCGTTATTGAATTATTGACTTGATCCAGTTGAAACATGACAGATGAGTTTATACAGCTCATTAGTAGCAAATGAGCTGCACCACAAAGTCATTTCCTTTTCTAATCAACTTGATGCTACTTCCTACTCAGTTCTTTGGTATCAGCTGGTTCCTCTAATACCATCCCAAGTCATCCCTTCCAGTTTTTATTTGATTTACTTCCAACCTGTTGCACAGCTCTTGATTCTGGAGCTTGCATTGAATCTCCTGTTAGCCTAAGCATTGCCAAACCAGCCATTGTCATTTGGATAATTTTAATATTCACCTCACTTAAGTGACCTAACATTTGTGATCCAGTTTGATTTTATTATTCTTCTTTTTAAAATCCATATGAATAATAGATGTGAAAAGTACACTTGCACAATTCTTCTAATTTTGTAAGACATATGTATCGTTTTTCCCCTTATGTAATTGCATACACTACTTGCACGGCACAAAGAATTTTCAAGTTTATTCGCTTGATTTTTTTTAAAGGATAATGATAGTAAACTATCACTTTGAACATGAGAAATAAAGAAAGTTTTCACATGCATAATTTGTCAAGGATAAACTCTGTAAATCTACACGGAAGGAATCAGCAGGAGATGGGTGAATCAGGCTGGATCCAGAGAATTATTGTGCCCTACAATGGATATATATGGTGGCTATGGGTATTCAGGCAAGCAATACATCCAACCCTACAATGTCAGGAGGTTCATGAAGAAATTGGGAGATCAAAGAATCAGTTAGGGCAGCTGTCCGAAGTAGTCCTGGGACTTTGAACCAAGAGGAGGGTTTATTTCCCATCCTCTTTGCCTCTTAGGTATGAGTTGGTCTGAGTCCACTGCTGTATTCTGTAGTCAAAAGACAGGCTAGTCTTCTGTGTAGTTTGATCCTTATTGAGAGACTTATAGATCCCTTCAATGCTTGGTTAAGAGCTTTTCCTCATCGAGAAGACAAGGACCAAGATGGATGGCCCTATTCTGAAAATGCATGTCACAACTGAGCAACCCACATAAGTGCCTGACAAGTCCTAAAGACCTTTTCTTAGAGCTTTGCAATTTATAGAACTCTTTTCACAGACATTTAATTTTTATATCTCACCTCTGAAAATTTATCTTTTAATATTCATGTAATTATACCAAGGCAAAAAGTTGGACTGAGCTCCTTTTACCCCAAATCCTCTCTCTCCTGAAACACTAAGCCCACACTGTTGGAGATGTTGTGGCAATGTTGATTGGATCAATGAAATGACTAATTGAAGACGCTTTCTATTTGACTTTGTTTGCGCTTACCCATTTCCATCTATCTTATCTTTTAGTTGAGGTAAGAGATACTTATCTCAAGTACTTTCTGCTTTTTCCCCCTAAAAAAATTTCTTGTCAGAGTGATTGCTCTCCTATTGATCCTCCCATAGCAACTCCTTTCAAATTTTTCTATGATAGTTATGTTGCCATGTGTCATTGCTCTTGTATAGTATGTCCACCCACAAACTCTCTCCCTCCCCACAAAACCCAGACTTAGTAACATCTTTATCACTGTGAATATACACCATATGTAGTCAATGAGTGTGTGTGTCAGAAAGTTCTAGCTGTATTTCACTCTACTCATGTTGAATTTGAGTATTGAAATACCAAAACATAAAATGAAAACTGAGGAGACATTGGTTAAGATAGAGTTAGAGATGCACTCTAAAACAGTCTACCTGCTTTTAAAAATCACAAACTTGGGAGGCATAATGCATTGCCTTTAAGAATGTAATAGCTTATATCATCCTAGTGAATGCAGGCTTCATGTACACATGTGAAGATTTTATTGGCATTACATTTTCATGACATTTTACATATTGTAACTTTCTTTAGGTTCACCAGGTGGAGAGTGTTAAACAGAAATGGGTATTTTTTTTAAAAAGGAGACAAGACAGAGGCAAGTGAGAGATGGGAATGAGGTCCCAATAAAGTATTTGTACCTAAGGAATCACAGAGGAAACGGACATTGAAGCAGGCAGGAACATTGCAGGAGAATAAGTATGTTCAAAAAGCTTGGAGAGCCTTTGAGTTTGGTCTTCCTATTTGGAAAGTCAGTCCCATAAATAGAAAATGATCTTACTGGTGAAGATTGAATGAAAATGAGCAGATCATCAGCTCCAGGGTCAAGTAGTTGAAGTCATTCAAGTGACTTCACTGAATGTCAGGTAGGAATTTCTACCTGCACTCTGGGTGTTTTGAGAGTAGAGTACTCATGATATCAAGACTAGCAGCTTCATCTGCATGTTAGTTAACTTCTTGTCATCAGGACCAAAATACCTGATAAGGCAACTTAGAAGAAAATTGTTTTATTGGCTCATAGTTTCAGAGATCTCAGTCTAAGGTTGACTGACTCCCTTGTAGAATATTATGGTGGAAGGGCCTGACAGAAGAAAGCTACTCAGCTCAGGAGCTGGGAAGGACTGTGGGGGTTGGGGCAGGGAGGAGGCCAAGAAAAAGGTATGCCCATGTTCAAGGCACACCCCTAGTGACCTACTTCCTCCAACTAGGTCCTATCTCTTAGTGGTCCACTCAGCCATCAACGGATTAATCCAGCAAACGGATTAATGTATTAATCCACTGATGAGACCAGAACTGTCATGATCCCCTCATTGCTAAAAGCCCTAACTCTTAACCTTGCTGCCCTGTGGACCAAGCTTTTAACACATGACTTTTAGGGAGACATTCCAGATTCAAACCATAGCAACCTGGAACTTTTTAGAAATGTAAATTCTCAGGCCCCACCCATACCAGACCCAGAAAAGCAAAAACTTGAGGTGAGCCCCAGCAAAACCTGTTTACTAAGTCTTCAGTGGAGATACTTATGCTCTCTGAAGATGAAAACTTGAAAAGTGAGTTGGAGGTGAGGTTAAGAGAAGAGACAAGAGTTGAGAAATTCATCGGGGAAAAAGTTAAAAAGAAATTAGAGAAAATGAGTTAATTTCGAGATGCAGAATATACCATTTAACATTTTGAATATACCAATTAGCACTTAGATATTTTGATGATGAGAAAACCAGAAATAAAGGCTTTCATTTATTGCTTAATCCTGCTTCCCATTGCCAGAAATCTTGAGCTTTTGGGGTAGAGCCAATATGAAAAGTTTGATTAGATTAATTTTTTACATTGTCTGTTTTTTATAGGACAGCTTTTTATTTTGCATGCCTTATAAGACCCTGTCTTCTGATTTAGTTAAAACTGAAATTTGGATAAGACATACTTTCTATAAAATAATATAACACTAATATTTGTCAAAAGAATTCTTCTTGATGTTGACTTTTTTTTTAAGAGAGAGAGAATTTTTTTAATATTTATTTTTTAGTTTTCGGTGGACATAACATCTTTATTTTTTATTTACTTTTTATGTGGTGCTGAGGATCAAACCCAGCGCCCCGCACATGCCAGGCAAGTGCCTTACTGCTTGAGCCACATCCCCAACACCAAATGTTGACTTCTTAAGAATGAATCTGTCTACTCACCAGATAAGGCAGTGGTGAGGAGTGACCACTCCTAGGAACTAGAAAAAGTTCGGAATGGAAAGAAAGATCTTCTCTCTCCTCATTTGGAAATATAGCAACAAAAAAGTTGGAATTTTTTAAAATTTAGCTTGATGGAGTGTCAAGCAGAGATGCATAAGTTCAGAAGTATTTACATTTGAGAACCAAAAAGTAATCGAAGTAAAATTACCTCTGCCCCTTCCAACATTTTCTGACAGCTGCTCTGTCATTTCCGAGTGGTCTGAAGTTTCTGTACAGACAATCATCTTGCTAATGACTATAATTTATCACTGGAGGTATTTAGTTTTGAAAATGAAATATGACTATATATTTTGGAGATTGATAGTGAGTGCTTGTTTATTGATTATACTCCTAGGGTAAAAAAATGATACAAAATAAGGAAATAGAGCAGAGAAAAGTGCATTTTTCAAGGTTCATCCCAATAGCTAAGGTAACTGGGTGTAAAAAACTTCTTTTAAAAATATCCTACCTGTAGCTTTATATAACGATAAAATAAATCTACTTTTTGCACTTTATATATGCACATGCTTTTCAAAACTAATGGCAAAGGTAAAGTAAACTCTAAAGACAGCACAAATTTTCCTCAGGAAAGCATCTTTAGATTTTTCTACTGCATTTGAATAAGTGTGTTAGTTATGGAGTATGCAGAGAAAAACTTGAACCAAAATAGTTTTCCAAGTAGTGCATCCCCGATTTTCATTAGAAAAATCAAGAGTTTATTTTCACATAAATAATACTAAGCAATTCTTTAAGGCTGTCACTAATCTAATGTTAGCTTTATTCACTTAAGACAATGTAATATTTTATTCTCTTGGGATAGTGAGTTAAACAATTGTGAATAGCTACACTTGGGGACTTTCTAGAGAAATTTGAATCTCGGGTTAATCTAAACCAATCTAACTCCTATTTCTCTTTTGAATTCCTTAAGAACTTCACATTCTACAAATAAGAGCAGCTTCTCCACAAATGACTTCTCTCTCCCACATGCATTGAAAAACATCCAGTCTTAAAGAATGTTCCAGGAAATTGAAGGAATTGTCAGCAAAATTCTTAACTTACTAATTCATTGTACCGTTAAAAAATAGCTAAAATATTTTGTCCTGATGATTGGAATGTTCACATTTGATTTGCCAAACAAAAGTTTAAAAATACATTATTAAAAACGCTGTAGGCTTTGCAATGTGGTTTTTCCACTGGCTGGATGTTAGAGCAGAACCAAATGTTTATTAATTCTCTCTGCCACAGAGCTAATAGAACTGTTCTTTTAATTCAACAAACAGAAGCCTGTGTTCTTTGGATGGTTATTTTATTTCCCATGGAGTCTGCATGCTGTTGGCTGACAATCACAATGGTTATGTATCTATCTGGCATCAGATAGCTCTACTGGAAAAAGAAAAAAAGGTGATATTTTAATTTGTTTTTGCAATAATTCTGAATATACAAAAATTTTGATAAAGTTTCTGGAAATGATTTTCTTTTGGGACACATTGGGGGGGACATAAAACCATTTAAAATCATAACATAAAAATCAATTATTGACAGGTGAATTCTCATAGTCCAAAGGCTCTTCCAGTTGCATGTGAGGTCACCTCTCAACCCTATCACTACCTTCTTTAATATATTCTTCTTGAAAATATATGGAAAGATAAACACTACCCCTCCTCCCCACATCTCTCCACAGTTATGCTTTATTTAAGGAACGTGAGAGTACTTAATGCAAAGCTATTCTGCCAAGACAGCTATAAAGGGTGGTCCAGGAACTACACTCTGGAATACAACTCTCTCCGTTCAAATATCCTCTCTGCTCTTTCAGCCATGTGATCTTGAACAAGTTATTTTATCTCTCCTTGTTTTACTTTGTTCATCTACAAAATGCACAGAAGATAATTATGACTCCTCTTGAGAAGGGATATGAAAATTAAAGTTAGTTCACAGAAGACCACCGGCACAGTGCCTGACAGTAAAGCACCCAGTGAGTTGTCATGGTTGTTCTTGCCCTTGAGCAGAGCCATCTTAATGCACTTTCCTCCTGATGTTTCACTCTGCCATGATCTGCCTGTGACTATTGACAATTCAGTGCTACATTTACACCTTTAAATTCTTCTGTTTGCATTTTACTATGATTTTTGCCTCTACTCTAAAAGAGGTTTTGCTTACTGCTTCTTTTATTGGCTGTGGTGTGGATGAATGTATCCTAAAGATCCTTGGGTTGAAGGCTTGGTCTTCCAAGGGTTTGATATTAGGAGGTGCTATAAATCGTTTAGAGGTAGAGTGTAGTGTGAGGTCCTGGATATTTAAGGCATGCCCTCAAAGGGGACTGTGAAATAGTCTTTTTTCTCCTTGGCTCATGAGGTGAGCAGTCACTTATGTACACATTCCCACCATGATGGGCCAGAGGACAAAACCAATGGACCGCCCAATTTTGGATTTGAACCTTCAAACTGTACATTAAACAAATATTTTGTCTTTATAAGTTAATTGCCTCAGATATTTCATTGCAGTAACTGAAAGCTGAGTAAAATAATTAAACACCTTGCAATTTTTAATCTGCAGAAGCTGAAAAATATCAGCTTATTGATCCAGTTCTAATATTGATCAAATTCTAATATTTGAAATAAATTAGGAGTAGAATTTGACTCAGAGTAAGAACTTGGAGTGCTCTACTAGGAGTAAAACAAATCCTCTTGACTACATGGATTTTGTACATGGTTCTATCCTTTTTGTTTCCAGGAACCTCTTTTGCTTTTTAAAGTAAAGGTGTTAGATTGGAGAAAGTGAGGTATTAACAATATTAAATTGAATTTCCTTTTGATTTTAGGAAATTTGCTGCATTTATGGAAAGCATGTCTAAAGAGCATAAACAGAGAGGAAGGAGATTCATGTAACAATATTTGTTACATGAGTGAATGAGGAACCTAACAAACGAGTTTATTGTATCATCCCAGCTGCTTTTCAAAGCACCTGGCAATAGGCTTACAGCAAAGGGACATTGTGTATGGGGTAACAGTCTTTTCAGGTGATTCTGATGAAATCTAAAGTTTTAGGCTCGGTGACAACAGCTAGTGGTACTCAAGCCTGATTTCATATTAGAATCATGCTAGGCACAGTCAGCCTCACAAATTTAATTAGTGCAAAGTAAAACCAAAACACTCCAGGTGATTTCAGTGTAAACAAGGACTGACATCTTACTTCTATAGACCTTGCTTGCAAGTACTCATCAAGTCCTTTGCTAGAGACTGGCTGTCAGAAATTATCTGTCTTCAATTAGTTTAACTGGTAACAACAATTTATGGTTTCCAAACCTTTACCCAGTTTCCCAGAATGAAGAGTGCTACAAAATGGCAACAGAAACTTGTTAAAAATGCAGACACCTGGGTCTTGTCTTTGTAATTTCTACTCAATAAACTGGAGATGGGGCCCAAAAATGAGCCATGCAGGGAATTTTTCTGCCAATGTTTCTCTATTTCTATCTCTCTCTTCATTTAAAAAGGATATTTTATTCAAGAGAACTCATGGTCGTGGCCATCAATTAAGTAATTACTATTATTATTAAATGTGGCTGGTAATTTTATAGTAAAATGGAAATATTTTTCTCTCTGAGGTTATTTAATGTACACGTTTACTGGTTCACAGGTTGATTACTGGAGATTCCTTTTGACAATGGAGGTTTTTCCAAAATTAATTCACTATTTTCAAATTTGTAGATTAAATTCTTTTATATTGGATTTTATTTTTAAAGTGATGTAGCTTACATGGCCATCTAAATTTAGGCAATGAGAAAATCATTTGTTAGGTCCATTACAGCTAGAAATCCATTCAGGTGGCAAAGAGCACATAAGAAGGATGTACAGAGCTGCATTCTAGAAAATTCCAGTGACTATTCACATTTCCATGTGATGGTAGTAATCATATTCTTGCTATACTGATTGAAATAGCTATAGGAGTATAGTCAATAGACTATTATTATTTGAAAACATAGCTTTTCTAAAAATTTTCAGCAGTTACTCACTTTATATTTTCATTTTTCCTAGTTTAGGACATTTTTAAAATCCAAAGTAGTATCACGCCTTGAGTAATATAACAAGACTTGCATATTTCTATAGAAGAACAGAGATTGCTTTCCCAACTGTTTTCATATAATAATTTGGTACAAATTGTGTATGTTAGCACGTGCCTGCAATCCCAGTGATTTGGGAGGCTGAGGCAGGGAGATTACAAGTTCAAGACCAGTCTCAGAAATTTAGGGGGATCCTGTCTCAAAATTAAAAAATAAAAATAAAAAGGTCTGGGTATATAGCTCAGTGATAAAGCACTACTGAGTTTAATCCTTTATACCCTAAATTAATAATAATAATAATAATAATAATAATAATAATAATAATAATATTCATGCAATTACTCTGAAAGTTGTGATTAGGGAGATTTCCCCTAAGATACTAGGTGATATAGTTGAGTCTTTAAGAAAATTATGAAGGTCCCTGTAGAATATATGCACTTGAAAGGAATGAAAAAAATCCAGTTCTTTGAGAATCTTTTACTCTGTTATTAAATAAGTTCAGTGAATATATTTATTATGAAATCCATAAAACCATGAAAGGTGTCAGCTAAGAATATTTAGGCAAGAATAGGAAAGGATATTTGATATCTTAAAGATACTATTTCTTAAAGATATTGTTAAATGCAGTTCACGTACACAAAACATGTTTCATTAAATCATAGTTGATATGCTTACAGAATGGCCCATCTTGCTCTGAGAGGTGTTCCAAGAGATTTTCCTCTGAAAACATTTCTCATTTGTCTATGAACTACAACTCAACAAACAACTTAAACAGTCATGGCAGAAATTTGCTGCAAAGCGACATTGTGTTGGTATCACTTTCTTAAACTGCACCTTGACACATCAGTTTGACCAGGGCTGGCTCATCTGCTATCTGGCATTAGGAACAGTGTGTGTGTGTGTGTGTGTGTGTGTGTGTGTGTGTGTGTGTGTGTGTGTAAATTGTCATATTTACTCAGATATCCATCCTTGTCCTTATACTTGCTTATTGTATTCAGCATAGAGACAGTATGGGAACAAAAGTAGCTGCCTATCAGAAACAGTTGCCAAGTTTTAGGGTCCCCAGGGAAATATCTTTAGTAGAACACTCCAGAATCCTTCCTAATTTCTATGCTGTAAAACAGTTAGTATTCAACTCAGGCTGATAGGCATTTCCTGTGTTCATGCCATACTAGGTGTTATGCTATAGAAGGCATAAAAATGCTTCAAGCAGTATGTTTTCCTTCCTGGCATTTAGGAAGAACGAAACGTGGGGAGGTGTGAATGTCACTCTGGATTTACTTGTTTTCTGTAGCAGAGGGTTATTTGTTAAGATCATGGAGATACTTTTGTGAATGGTACCTTACAAAATAAAAGAATATTGCTACCTCTCTTTCTGTTACTGTTCCTCTCTTTCAGCAATAATATACTTCTGATCTTGGTGTAAATGTCATATTGTGTGAATATGCAAACATCACATCCGCCTACATATGTTCTGTTGCTTAGTAATTCTTGGCACTAGAGCACAGAGAATTCTGTGCCTAATAAATGAGATATCCATCAGAATGAAAAATGAACTATGCTGGTCTCTTAAATAAGACATCCTTATTTCAAATCTTAGTTTTAAAAGTAGGTTGCATTCTTGTGCAAGGTAGTAAAGAAATTTGGAAGGAAAATGAATTCAAGACTAACATTTGTTCACTTATTTATCAAATAACGTTGATTATTTCCCAAGCTACAGGCCAATAATGCCGTATTCATCTAAATATATACAAAAATTTAGACATAAAGTTTTATTTGAAAGAAATAATTTACTTTTTAACAACCTACTAAAATATCTTTCTGTAGTAGGAAACCTATTTTGAAAAGTGAGATCTGGAATTATGCCTTGAAGATCAATGAATTGTCTTTATTTTAGAATAATTATCATAGTCTCCTTTTCAACTCAGCCCAAATTTCTTTCTGTAATGTCCATTCATAAATCTCTATAAAAGGAGATTATCAGTGGGTATCTATCAGCTTTAAATCACTGAATTAAAAGACATAGCTATATTAATATAATTTTTTTTTCATTCTCTGAATTTGAGAGACACTTTGTCTAAGTAATTAAATACACTTTCATGCTTACTTTGAATTCCAAAAAGTAGGTTGCAAGATGTCATTCTTGAATGTCATTTTACTAGACCTTTCTTGCACTATTATTTCCTACAGCCTTGTTTTGCACTAAAGGCTACACATAAAGATTTTTTAGAATCCCTTTCATTTAGGAGCTTACACTCTTTGAAAGAGACAGATATGTACTTTGAGTTATAGTAGAAAGTTTGACAGAGATACCAAGAGGCAATAGATAACACAAAACCAAAGAAATGCAGAATCATTTCTAAGGGAGGGCAAAGATCAATTAGATGACTCTTACAGTTTTTATCCATGTTAAAGGAACTTTTTTAGAAAGTCAGTAGTGGGGAAATTGAGAAAAAAAATTTGGGGAGATTTTTTAATGTGCTTTGAGTTACAACTTCTCTCAAGGGGAAGGAGTGCAGGTTGTTCTTCACTCTATGTAAATCAGAGGATGCTTTAAAGAGACCACTAAGAGGATGAGACAAGGAACATGCAATTTTTTGGGAAGAGAAAAGGGTATACCACCTGGAAAATTAAAACATTAAGAAGTGTACCTCAGTATCCTGAATTTGCAAGGTCATCAGTGGATCAGCTACCTATCACATGGGATAAAGCCAGCTTAGTGTCTCTTTAATTAATTAAGTGCATGGTTTATATTCCTTAACTCAGGAGAATATAGAGTAAAACTATGAGTAATGTTTTGTAGCCAAGTTATTTTTATTTCAATTGAAACACTGCTTCTATGCCTATTGCTCAGCTCTAAATATGGACACTCTTTCTCTCCTCATGCTGTCTCTTGGTAGCTACTTCTCATAGCTTCAGGTGCTTACTATGGATGCTATATTCAATATGCATGTTCGATGAGACTTGTAAACTTTTCAACTGAGTGTCCATGGGTACCTCAGGTTCCAGAGGTACCCGCCTAAACTAGTAACTTTTTAAACCACTCTTCAATTTATACTTCTTTTTTATATTCTCTGTCTCACATGGATGACAAAACCATCCACTCAGTTGCCACCAGATTTTGCAAAATGAGTCACCCTGGATACTTCAGTTACACTTTCACCCTGGCTCTGTAGGTTTCCACATAATATGAAGTTCACTATCATTCTCTCCTATCTTCATTAGCACAGTTCAAATTTTCATCAGTTTCCTAAAGTTTCATTTAAATTTCCTTCTTTAATTCCTGCTCCACTAAAATTTATGTTTAACAATCTATCCAGGGTGAGGCTTTCTGAACATGACATTCCTTGAATAAAAAGCTTTCAGTAAGTAGCTTCTTAAAATCAAAGTTCTGGAATGCTGTAACCAATTGTTTCCTTGATCTTGCCTCTGCCTACTCTCTGGTCAGATTTCTTATTACCTTTTGCCTTTTATTTTATTTCCATGCAACCTATACACTGTAGTTCTCACTGATGTCATTCTCCTGTGTCTTCTGTGTCCCTGTTCTCATGACATTTTCTCTGCCTGAAATATCCTTTCCCCATTTTAAGATGAAACATAGGTATTAATGCTATGGAACTGTCACTGAATACCTAGTGGTGAAATTCACAGTGATAAAATTTTCTCCTAATATTTATATTTTTTTCACTTTCACAATTTTTTTTCAAAATTTTTGTTTGGGACTCCGGGAAGATAGTGTTTTTTTTTTTTTTTTTTGAATCTGTTGTACATAACCAAGTACCTGATGTAATAGAAATATAGGTGAATGAATGACTAAGAAAATAGCTACTAGTCCTACTTAACATTTGATGCTGGTGATATTTGAACTAGTAGGCTAGAAAGGCACTCCAGATTATTGATCAGAATAAATAAGCCCATGACATGATAGAAGTGATATTTGAAGAATTGTAATTTTGATATTATTTATGATATGGGTGAAAAGAAAGGGAAGTGAGTCAAGAACAACAGTGAGGAGATCTTGAAAATTGTCCAAGATGAGTATATTTAAGGTGGGAGTGGAAAAGGAAATGAGTAGGTTTGAAAGATACCATCAGGAAAAAGTCAGCTAGGAAAACCAAGTACATCAGCTGTTCTAGTGCAGGAAAAAGTCTTAAATATTGAGAACGCTTAACCATATAACTTGTGATTTCTAGGCAGGGTTGAGTAATTGAGAAAGTTTGTATAATATCCCCCAAATTGGAAAGATCCTGTTTATGCATAATTAACCTTAGAGGCATTGAGATTTGTAGAGCTTTTATACTTCTGCCATGACGGAATTACGGTATTGGTTTTGTCTTATCACTGGAGATCAGGAGAACAGGGAATGTAAAACAAGCCAACTGATTTCAGATGTTAGACAACAGATGACACCACAGTGAACTCCAAGAGAAAGGGGAGGATCAAGGTGAGCTCTGTGATAACTGCTGGCTTTCTGCATGGAGTCACTTTCTGAAACATACAATGGGGGAGTTCAGGAGAAGGAGGGCCTAATTTGCAGGATGTGAGTTGTGTCAATGCAGACTGAATTTGTGAGAGAGGGGACCAAAGAGCAAGAAATTAGAAAAGAGTTCCTGAAATACACATACGGGTGGACTTCAATGTTCCACAATAATAACGTGTGCATGTGCAGGCTGAAATCTCAGGAGATCACACGAGGAACAACCATCAAGACGCTGTTAAGTGGACCAATATCCGGGGCTCACAGAGAGCCAGGGTTACCATCATGCAGGGTGGAGAGATGTCGCTGGGCACTCGTAGGCCTATTGTAGTGCACCAGAGAGGTGGAACAATTTTCACTTAAAAATATGTCACAACATACCTTATATACAAACAGAGATTTGATAAATTGTGGTATAAAGGTGTATTAAGAATTGTAATACAAAAAATTATGAATGTAATGCACTCCTCTATTGTGATGTATGTAAGAAATAATAAATACATAAATTAATTAATTAAAAGAATATGTCAGGGGATCCATAAGTAAAATGTACAAATTACTGAGACAAAGTGAAACAGACTTCTTAAAAGGCTAATTGGCTAAAGAAAAAAAAATAAGTAAAAAATGGCCCAAAATAGTAAAAATTTTAAAAGAAACCAAAAATTTAAGATAAATTTAAAATTACTTTTAATAAACAAATAAAATTTAATAAAAAATTGTTTTATATAATTGATTAAAGTGTTTAAAATGGCAAAAGTAGCAAAAAAGCAAAAGATACAATACTGACTCAAAGAAAAAGAAAACATTTAAGCATGAATAGTTTTATGTCCAATAATGAAATTTAATTTGTAGTTTAAAATGTTTTCACAAAGAAAATTTCAGTCTGAGATGGAATCACTGATGAATTCCATCAAAGGCTTAAGGAAGAAATAATACCAATTCTACACATTAATTTTTCCAAAGAGAGAAGTGGAAATTCTCAGCTGGTTTTATAAGGGTTTCATCAACCTGATACCAAAACCAGGCAAAGACATAGCAAGAGAAGAAAATCAGAGCCTGCTATCCATATGAACCAAGATTAAAAACACAAAAAAATTTAACTAAATATTAGGAATTCAAATATAACAATATATCAAAAAGATAATAAATCATGACCATTTGGGATTAACTCCAGTAATGAAAAACCATAGAGGATTTATTAATGCCATTTAACATATTAATGGTATAAAAGAGAAAAAACAAGATCCTAGGATAGGGGTCAGCAAAATTCAGCTTGTAAGTCAACCACCTGTTTTTTATGAATTTTTTTATAAATTTTTATTGAAACACAATTATACCAGTTGAAGTATTGCTTAAGGTTCTTCTTGTCTTGCAGCAATAAAGTTGGATGTCTAAATACCTGCAACAGAGAATATATAATTTGTTTGCTTAAAATATTTCCCATCTGGCCCTTTAAAAACAATTTGTCAATTCCTGAGCTGAGTAGTGCAAGAGGAAAGGAAGAGAGAAGAAGGAGAGACAAAAGGGTAGATGGACAGAATGAATAGAGAAAGCAAAAAGGAAGAAGTAAAGTGTCTTCATTTCAGACAGCATAATTATATACAAAGGCGATCCTGGCTACCCTATCAAGAAGCTATGCAAAGTAGTAATTGAAAGTCACAGGATACAGGTCTGGTTTTAAAACTCAATTTCTTTTCAACATACTGGCCACAAACACTTCAAAATTAAACACTTAACAAATGAAAACGTTTTATCATAGCATTGAAAAACACAGATGATGAATTAAAATTTTAAAGTGTGAATGGAAAAGAAGTCAACCAGCCTTCTATATTCAGTGAAAACGTCTTGCCAAAAAGCTCATCATTGTAAGCTTTCGCATTTGACTTTGTTTCTTCTACTGTGTAAAGCAATAAAAGGGCATTCTTAGCAATCATGGAAATGAGTTCTGATTTTCTGGGCTGGAACAGAAGCCTCAAATATATACACTCTGAAAGCTGGACCTGAGCAAGTCCCACCTGACACTGAAGTTAATTTGCAAAATCAAACATAATTTTTATAATTATCTCAGGCAAAAAAATTAAAATGTCTTTTTGGTAAGAAGAATGTTTGTGGAAAAAATATATTAGACTTTTAATACCTGAACATTAAGCATCTGATATATTCAATCAGCTTGGCAAGCTCTGCATCCCTGCTCTAAAGCAGTCCTCAGATAAGTGATTTTTCCATCTATTTTTGCCATCTATGCACACACAAGTCTAACATCCCATCTAGTAGTCTAATTTTGTTGCAGCTGTTAAATTGGCACACTGGCCTTTTACTTGATGCAGTTTCTTAGCTTGGTTAACATGAGTTGGCCCTTTGACCATGATCATAATGGTATTCCTGAATGATTAATTTTTTCTGGCCCTTTAAGACTTCTGTAAAATCTAGTTTCCCCATCCACAGATATCTGTAGAATAATAACATTCTACACTCCTCAATCTGTTTTATTTTAATTTTTTTTAGCTTTAAATCTTATATAATTGCCAGCTGATAGGAGCATTGAGAGAAAAATCTGAGGCACACCTACTGTGTCCTTCATCCATATTTTGAAATTGTACGTATTTTCCTCCTTTTGCTTTATCATTGTCTCATACATATATATGCATGCACAAAGTTTTTCTAATGGTATGTTGGGGACAAATATTTCAGTGTGTATTTCTTAAAAAAATGGGTATCCTTTCATATATCAATGTTATAATGATCAAAATTAGAAAATATCTAACATTTTAATTTGATATAATACTGTCCATTAATTGATGTAATACTGTCATTGAACAATACTGTCAACTGTTTTTTACTGCATTTGTTTCTTCTTATCGTTATGATGGATTTTATTGATGTGCTATATATATTTCATTGGTGTGAATGGTCAGGAGCAATTGGGTAAAATTTCAGGCTTTTGTTATAAAAATCATGTTCTGTAAACATTCCTGTGTCATGTGGAGAATCCATGCACACTGTTCCTTTCAGGTCTGTCTAGGAGTGGAGTTGTTGCTCTGCACAGCACCAGACTCTCAGCATGGTAGTTCCTTCCAAAAGGATTGTACCTCAGTTATGTGGGAGTCCAGTTGCTCTCAAAGAATACCATTTTCATTTCCTTCCCATTAGTCTGTATCTTCTTCCTTGCCTCACCACACTCTCAGAAGAGTCAAGAAATGTTGCATAGCATTTTTAAAAATCATGAATGAGAGTTAAACTTTCTAAACGCATTCAATAGCACTATGATTTTTCACTCTTTATTTCACTAAGCCCATTTTGTTCCAAATGCGGAACACCTATAAAAACTTAAATGTGCTGGGTGTGGTGGTCCACGCCTCTGATTCCAGTGGTTCAGGAGGCTGAGGCAGGAGGACTGGGAGTTCAAAGCCAGCCTCAGCAAAAGAGGTGCTAAGAACTCAGTGAGGCCCTGTCCCTAAATAAAATACAAAAATAGGGCTGAGGATGTGGCTCAGTGGTTGAGTGCCTCCAAGTTCAATCCCTGGTACCTAAAGGAAAACAAACAAACTTAAATGTGGCATATAATATATAATGTTATATATAAGACATAATTACATAATAAGAAGATATAATATTAATTGATATATATATATATATATATATATATATATATATATATATATATATACATATATAAGCTCTAGATTATGATTTCCAATGTGTTTTAATGCAGCAGTGTCAGTTTCACTGAAATATTCAAGAGTTAAAAACCTGAGATTTCATGGGTAATATGTTGATTTACATTGATTGATTTTCAATTGTTAAGCTAACCTACGTTTAGTATATTAAACTAACTGGAAATGATGAATTTTTTATTTAAATATACAACTGGATTACATTTGCTAATATTTTATTAAATATTTTGTATTTATATTCATGAGAAAGATTGGCCTTTTATTTTTCTTCTCTTTTTTTATTAGAGCATTATCATTATATATAGTAGTTGGGTTCATTCTGACAAAATCATACAGGTATGATATTTGATTTACTCCATTTCAGTCCGTGGAACCTTCCTATTTTCCTACGTCTTCTGATCTTCCTTTCACTTGTTTATTTATTTATTTTTGATTGGTACTTTATATATATACATAAAGGTGGAATTCACTCTGGTATATTTATATATGCATAGTATGATTTTCTTAAGTTAATTCCACATTTCTTCCCCTTTTCTGTCTTTCTTCCTTCCTTTCTTTCTTCTACTCTGCTGATCTTTGCTATATATTTATGATATCCGGTCCCCTCTTTTCCCACTTAGTTTTGCTCTAGCTTCCACATATGAGAGAAAACAGTCAATCATTGATTTTCTGAGTCTGGCTCATCTCACTTAGCATAATGTTTTTCACTTTTATGTATTTATCAGAAAATGCCATAATTTCATTCTTCTTCATGATTCAGTAAGACTATTCTGTATGTATAACACATTTTATTAATTAATTCATTTATTGATGGGTCTCTGGGCTGAGTCCATAATTTGGCTCCTAGGAATTGTGCCACTATAAACAGTGATGTGACTCTATCACTGTAGTATGACGATTTTAGTTCTTTTGGATAAATACCAAGGAGTGGGATGGCTGGGTCATATAGTGGTTCCATTCTTAGTTTTTTTGAGGAATCTCCATGCTTTCCAGAGTGGTTGTATTAATTTGCAGTCCCATCAACAATACATGTGTGTACCTTTTCCCCATATCTCTGCCAGCATTTATTATTGTTTGTACTCTTGATAATTGTCATTTTGACTGAAGTAAGATGAAATCTTGGTGTAGATTTGATTCACATTTCACTGATTGCTAGTTCAATATTTTTTCATGTATTTATATATATTCTTATATTTATTTTTTGACCCTGCCAAATTTTGGTATCAAAATTATTTTATAATGTGATTTTCTTAATTCCACAGTCCTTCCTTATAAGTTTTGAGTTTATAAAAACTTAGGGGTTCTCTTTATTTTTATTATAAGTATTGAAGTAATCTATCTATCTATCTATCTCATTGTTGTTGTTTGTTTAAATTTGAAATAATTCACTGTTGAAACTATTTGAGGTAGGGTTGTAATTTTCAGGTTTTTAATATTTAACTCAATTTATTTGCTAGACACAAGAATATTCAGATTTATAATTTATCTTCCTGTCAATTTTGGTAAACTGTGTTATGAAGTAAATTTTACAAGTCATTGCAATTGTTAATTTGTTGCATAAATTTAATCATAATAACCTGTTTTTGAAACATATCTGTAAGACCTCTAGATGCTCATTCTTTTATTCATGATTTTTAATTTGTGCTATTCCACTTGTTTTATTACTTATACCAGTTTTATCAGGTTTGATAATATATTCAAAGAACTAATCTTCTTGGTTTTTCTCTATCACAGATTTATTTTGTGTTGGGTAACTTCTGATTGATTATTTCTGTCCTTCTTTTATTATTCTATTATTATTTTATTTCTTCTTTCTTGATTTGCTATTTTTCTGAATTTATTTCTATTCCTTTGTGCTACTTTCATTGAAGATCATACATTTCTCCTTAACTGCATACACAAGCATAACATGTCATATGTGATGCTTAGTTTTCATGTGTTTTAAAGGTTTTTAATAATCAGTATAATTTATTCTTTGACAAATGTAAGTTTAGAAATATATCATTTAATTTCCACTTTCTGTAAAAGCAGACATTTTCTATATCTGAGCCATCCACTAGAATAACTATTAGCCATTTGTAGCTCCTGGATATTTGATATATGGCTGGTGCAATTGAATAACTAAATTTTTATTAAAAAATGTAATTAATTTAAATATAGACAGACACATGTAGTGAGTGACTTTATTTGACAACATAGCTAGGTTTTTCAACAACTTAATATTTACTATTTATATGTTTAAAAGTACATACATGGAAAAAGAAAAGAGAAGAAAACTAATGAGATCAGTGTTTTGAAGTCTCGTGATAAGGTAGAATGGACAATATGTCTGGAGTCTAAACAGGGTATTAATTTTAGAATCACAGTGGGGAATTATGAGGTCTCTAGTTAAACCTTGACTATTCTCATTACTACAGAGTTGATAGTCTTATGATCAGCAATGTTATAGAAAAAGAATATCTGTTGGGTTCTGGTTATATGATTTATAAAGCTTAAGTATGATGCTTTTGTAATAAAGAAATGTGAATTGTCTAATACCACCCAAGCCTAACAGATAATTCAAAACATTCTTTTCATATAGGTGTGTCTCTTTCAAGTTCAGCATTTACAAGAGGGATCTTATTTCTTTCTGCTCCAGGGGAGGAAATTTGTATAGAAATATCTAAAAAAAAAAAAAAGAAAGAAAGAAAGAAAAAGGAGAGTAGGGGTTAATAGAGAAAGGACAAAGAAGAATGAAGTTGACTTCAATAAATAACTAGGTTTGTGCTTAGAAACTGTGACATATGGTCTGCATAAAAATTAGAATTCAATTATGTTATTGAGAAAAACATGATTACAATCCTCACATTTTATAATTATCATCATAATTTTCCTCTTTCTTTGTTAAATATTTCAATGAATTATCTTAAAGTTCCTGTAATGTTGGATAAATAAATGATATGCACTGATGTGGACCTCAGATAGCTGAGTATATATTATCTTTCACTGAGTCAAAGGTGATTATAATTATTCCAGTGCAAACTCATGAAATTACCACCTTCTTGAAAAAGAACTGTAACAAGTCCTGCATTTCAGAAACTAGAATCAGATCCTACTGTTATTTTTTTTAAAAAAATGAAATTCTCAGGGGTCCTGTGAACAATAGCTTCCAAAAATAAAGCTCTTGTCTTTTGGTAACATATCAAAATTGCATCACAGACTTGGTAATAGTGCAGAGAAGAATGAAATAGCTTTAAGAATACTTTCCAGCATGAGGATCTTTCAGGGTAAAGTCCTCTAGGATATTGTCACATTGGTAGAACACTAACTGTACCGTTTCTTTATGAAAGGTTACCATCAGAGAGATTAATTTTAGAAGTACAGGATCAGAAAAATGTTTCCCTCGATGGAGGCTACTTTGTTAAACTCCAAAAATGTGTCAAGAGTAACAAATTGATCTGACATGTCCAGTCAAGGACTGTTTTAAGCAGAAACCATGGCTTGCAGGACACTGCTACATTTTAATTTTGTTTTCCAACCACAAAAAGGAGTCTTTGTTTGCAGTCAGGATGAACACCTGTGTAATCCTTAAACGTTTACAGACATGTCTTTAAAAGCTCTATGGTACAGTTAAGATTTAATCTATCAAAGTGTTATAAATAATGTAGACATAGCCTTAGGTGCCAGTTCTTCCCACAGCAAATGGAAAAACATAACACTAAGAACTTCTTTGCTGATTTTCTCATAGCTCAAATAATATCGCCAAGAAGGGCAGAGGGAAAAAGTGCAATTTTGTAGCTATAGCCTTGGTGTTATTAATAATGTGTTAATTCTAGAAATTGGAAATTGGTTTCTGGCAAAGTTAAAATTACGCAACAGTAAAATTATTCAGATGGTTTCATCGCCAAACCTTCAATCCCATTTTGAAATTCTTGAAAAGAAGATGGTTATGAGAATGGTCAAGCAGTTCTATACCTCAATATTGACCTTCTGTTTTCTTTTAACCGAAGGGTATTTCAATAGTTATCCAAGTCACAAAAATATATTTTATGAATGTGGAGATTCAATCTAAATTTTAAACCAACCACTTATTAAATATGAACTACGATATGCAAAGCACTCTGATGGCTACTATACTGAGTAGTAGAAGCCTAAGATGTAACTGTAACTTAGAGATGATTAAGATCTAGTAAGAAATACAAGGAGAAAATGTTTGAGGAATAATTACAATTTTAAAAGGAAATTGGTCTTGGTTGCATTATTCTGGAAAGTCCTACTTGGTGTAACAGTGGATGACATTTGATAAAGGCAAAGCTTGGAACAAATCAAGGAGATGACAGATGTTCTTGACAGGAGCATTGAGGTAGAGCTGAAGAAAATGAGAAGCACAAAGCAACCACTTTCAGTTGAAGAATGGATTTATTAGTACCCAGAAATGAGAGGGTTTTTGTTGTTGTTGTTGCTGTTTTGTTTTTGTCCCAGAGTGTGATAGGACTGAAATTTCAAAGAAGGGTTGTGCAGTAATTGAAGAAAAAAAAAATGTAATTTGAAGAAAAAAAATTACCTTTACAAATTGAAACCAACACAAAAGTAGTTCCTCAATATATATTGGTTTAATGAATGAGGGAACAACTGGGAGATTACTGGATATTTATTATGAGTCTTTATTACGAGTATTTATTAAAAGCAGATACCTTAGAAAGGAGGTCCTCATTTCATTTAGACTAGAATCATGGAATTTCCTGATAAATGGATGGAACTGGAGAATATTATGCTAAGTGAAATAAGCCAACCTCAAAATACCTAAAGCTGAATGTTTTTGATGATATGCAGATGCTAACTCACAGTAAGGGAGTGCAGTAGGGAAGAATAGAAATACTTCAGATTAGAAAAAGGATTGAAGGGAAGGAAGAGGGAATGGGAAAAGAAAAAAACAGTAGAATGAATTGGACATTACTATCCTATGTGCATATATGATTACATGACCAATGCAATTCTACATCATGTACAACCAGAAGAACGAGAAGTTATACTCCATATATGTATAATATGTCAAAATACATTCTACTATCATGTATAACTAATAAGAACAAATAAAAAATAAAAATAAATACAAATCAAAATTTTAAAAAGAACAATTCAGAGTAGTCCTGGGTCCATCCCTGCCGACTGGCAGACCCTCGCTGGAGCTCAGGCCCAAGGCCAGGACCACCTACTGTCTGACCAGCAGACACCCTCCAGAGCTCAGGCCCAGGCCAGGACTGCCTCCACGAATCTGCAGAGGAACCCAGGCCCAGCATAGGTCTGAGTCTGCACCTCCTACCAGGGAGCCCAGGCCTAACCTACTTCCATTTTGGGACATTGCAGCCATTGCTATAGCCTTCCCCACTACCTTGCAAGCTGCTACCTTGCAACAACAGACAAGGCCTAGAAGCAGCTGCATCTAGGAGCAGGCACCCCAAAGCTAGTGTAAGGTCCATGCTTTCAGCCTCTGTATGAAAGATGTTGCATCCATCTTGGGGTACCCTCCACTGCTATCTCAAGTTACCTCCACTATTGTTGCCACCACCTTTAGTTACAGTAGCATCCACTGTGGGACACCAGCAGGGTCTGGAAGCCCAACATCAAGGTGAGGTACCGATAATCTGCATGGATACTACAAGATTATACAGTAGAAACTATAATACCTCAGCTCCACATTACAAGAAAAGAAAACACATAGATACCATGAAAAAACAAGGGAGGAAAGTACCCCAAACAAACCAGGATACTATAAGAACCCATGGGCAGTGAAGTTGATGAAATGTCAAAGAAGGGGTTCAGAATATGTATAATTAAAATGATCTGTGAATTAAAGAATGACCTAAATGAGCAAATACAGGCAAAAACTGATCATTCCAACAAATAGATAAGAGAGCAAATACAGGTAGCAAAAGATTACTTCAAGAAAGAGATACAGACTCTGAACAAAAATCAGAAATCCTTGAAATGAAGGAAACAATAAACCAAATAAAAAATTATAGACAGCATCACCAACAGACAAGATCACTTGGAAGACAGAATGTCAGATAATGAAGACAAAGTATACAATCTGGAAAATAAAGTTGACCACACAGGGAAGATAGTAAGAAGCCATGAACAGAACATTCCAAGAACTATGGGATAGCATCAAAAGATCAAATCTAAGAGTTATTAAGATAGAAGAAGGCACAGAGTTTTAAAGCAAAGGAATGCTTCAATGAGATCATATTAGAAAGTTTCTAAAGCATGAAGAATGAATTGGAAAATCAAATACAAGAGGCTTGCAAGATACCAAATGTACAAAATTACAACAGATCTACACCAAGACACATTCTAATAAAAATGCCTAGCATATGGAATAAGGAAACTTAAAAGCCACAAGAGAGAGGAATCAGATCACATATAGGGGGAGACCAATTTGTATCTCAGCAGATTTTTCAACCCAAACCCTCAAAGCTGTGAGATCCTGGAACAACATATACCAACCTCTGAAAGAAAATGGATGTCAACCAAGAATTTTACATCCAGCAAAATTAAGCTTTAGATTTGATGATGAAAAAAAAAAAAACCTTCCATATAAACACGTTAAAAGAATTTACAACTAGAAAGCCTGTACTACGGAACATCCTCGGTAAAATATTCCATGAAGAGGAAATTAAAACCAGTGATTAAAATCAGCAGAGGGAGGTATTACACTAAAGGAAAAACTAATCAAAGGAGAAACAAAGTCACGTTAAATACCCCAAACAAACAAAAATGGCTGGGAATACAAATCATGTCTCAATAATAACCCTGAATGTTAATGGCCTAAATGCACCAATCAAAATACATAGTCTAGCAGATTGGATCAAAAAAAAAGACTCAACAATTTGCTGCCTCCAACAGACTATAGGAAAAGGCAGCCACAGACTGAAGGTAAAAGGTTGAGAAAAATAATACCACTCAGTTGAACTGAGTAAGCAAACAGGGTTCCCAGCCTCATATCAAATAAAGTAGATTTCAAACCAAAGTTAATCAAAAGGGAAAAAGGTCATTTCATACTGCTCAAGGGAATCATACACCAACAAGCTATAACAGTTATAAATATATATGCCCCCCAAAATGAAGCATCTATGTTCATCAAACAAACTCTTCTCAAGTTCAAGAGTCAAATAGACCACAACACAATAATTCTGGGTGATTTTAACACACCTCTTTCACCACTGAATAGATCCTCCAAACAAAAGCTGAATAAACTGTAGAACTCAATAATACAATCAATAACTTTGACTCAACTGACATGTATAGAATATTTTATCTTTCAACAAGTGAATACACCTTTTTCTCAGCAACACATGGATCCTTCTCTAAAATAGACCGTTTATTATGCCACAAAGCAACTCTTAGCAAATATATAAAAGTAGCGACCTATATTCTATCAGATGATAATGGAATAAAATTAGAAGTCAATGACAAAATAAAAAATAAAAGGTACTCCAATACCTGGAGACTAAATAATATGCTACTGAATGAACAATGGTTGTAAAAGACATCAAGGAGGAGCATAAAAAATTCTTAGAGGTAAATGAAAACACTGATACAACATATCAAAATCTCTGGGACACTATGAAGGCTGTACTAAGAGGAAAGTTATTGCATGGAGTTCATTCCTTACAAGAAGAAAAAGTCAACAATTAAATGACCTAACATTACATCTCAAAGCCCTAGAAAAAGAAAAACAAACCACCACCAAAAGCAGTAGAAGACAGGAAATAATTAAAATCAGAGCTGAAATCAATGAAATTAATACAAAGAAACAATTGAAAAATTGACCAAATGAAAAGTTGGTTCATTGAAAAGTAAATAAAATTGACAAACTCTTAGCCATGCTAATGAAGAGAAGGAGAGAGAAAACTCAAATTACTAACATACATACTCTAATAAAGTAGAAAATATTGAAGACATTAACAAATTTCTAGAGTCATATGATTTGCCCAAATTGAATCATGATGATACACAGAATTTAAATAGATCAATTTCAGGCAACAAAATAGAAGATGTCATTAGAAGCTTACCAAACAAGAAAATTCCAGGACTGGATGGATACATAGCTGAGTTCTACAAGACCTTTAAAGAAGAACCAATACCAATACTCTTCAAATTATTTTGTAAAATAGAAAAAGAGGAAGCACTTCCAAACTCATTTTATGAGGCTGGTATCACCCTGATTTCAAAACCAGGAAAAGACACATCAAGGAAAGAAAACTTCAGACCAATATCTCTAATGAACATAGATGCAAAAATTCTCAATAAAATTTTGGCAAATCAAATACAAAAACATATCAAAAGGATAGTGTACCACGATCAAGTGGGGTTCATCCCAGGGATGCAAGGTTAGTTCAACATATGGAAATCAATAAATGTAATTAATCACATCAATAGACTTAAAGATAAGAACCATATGATCATCTCAATAGATGCAGAAAAAGCATTTGACAAAATACAGCACCCATTCATGTTTAAAACACTAGAAAAACTAGGGATATCAGGAACTTATCTCAACATTGTAAAAGCTATCTATGCTAAGCCCCAGGCCAACATCATTCTAAATGGAGAAAAATTGAAGGCATTCCCGCTAAAAACTGGAACAAGACAGGGAGGCCCTCTTTCACCACTTCTATTTAACATAGTTCTTGAATCACTAGCCAGAGCATTTAGACAGATGAAAGAAATTAAAGAGATACCCATAGGAAAAGCAGAACTCAAATTAGCACTATTTGCTGACAATATGAATCTTACCTAGAAGATCCAAAAAAATTCGACTAGAAAATTTCTAGAACTAGTAAGTGAATTCAGTAAAGTAGCAGGATATAAAATCAATATCCATAAATCAAAGGCATTTCTCTTCATCAGTGACAAATCCTCTGAAAGGGAAACAAGAAAAACTACCCCATTTAAAATAGCCTCAAAAAAAAAAAAGAAAAAAAAAAGAAAAATTCTTGGGAATCAACTTATTAAAAGAGGTGGAAGTGTTCTAAACAAAAATTAAAAAGAACACCAAAGAAAGAAATTAAAGAAGACCTTATAAGATGGAGAGATATCCCTTGTTCT
The DNA here is from genome assembly GCF_047511675.1 of Marmota flaviventris. Lineage (NCBI taxonomy): Eukaryota > Metazoa > Chordata > Mammalia > Rodentia > Sciuridae > Marmota > Marmota flaviventris. The sequence continues at coordinate 82,993,776 of NC_092508.1, forward strand.
TGGATAGGCAGAATTAATATTGTCAAAATGACCATACTACCAAAAGCACTATACACATTTAATGCAATTCCAATCAAAATCCCAATGACATTCCTAATAGAAATACAAAACGAAGTCATGAAATTCATCTGGAAAAATAAGAGGCCCTGAATAACTAAAGCAATCCTTAGCAAGAAAAGTGAAGCAGGTCACATCACTATACCAGAGCTTAAACTATACTACAGAGCAATAGTATCGAAAAGAGTACGGTATTGGCACCAACATAGACTTTTAGACCAATGGTACAGAATAGAGGACAGAGAGAAAAACACACATAACTACAGTTATCTTATATTAGACAAAGGTACCCAAAACATACATTGGCGAAATGATAGCCTCTTCAATAAAAGGTGCTGGGAAAATTGGAAATCCATATGCAACAAAATGAAATTAAACCCCTATCTCTCATTATACATGAAACTCAACTCAAAGTGGATCAAGGACCTAGGAATTAAACCAGAGACATTGCATCTATTAAAAGAAAAATTAGACCCCAAATCTCCATCATGTGGGATTAGGCCCTAACTTCCTTAATAAGTCTCCTATAATGCAAAAATTAATACCAAGAATCAATAAATGGGAGGGATTCAAACTAAAACGCTTCTTCTCAGCAAAAGAAACAATCAGTGAGGTGAATAGAGAGCCTACATTTTAAGAGCAAATTTTTACCATGCGCACATCAGATAGAGCACTAATCTCTAGGACATATAAAGAACTCAAAAATCTTAACACCAAAACAAACAAACAAACAAATAACCCAATCAATAAATGAGCCAAGGAACTGAACAGACACTTCTCAGAAGATGGTATACAATCAGTCAAAAAATGTATGAAAAAATGTTCAACATCTCTAGAGAAATGAAAATCAAAACTAATCTTTCATCTCACTCCAGTCAGAGTGCTATTAAGAAAACAAAAACAATAAGTGTTGTAGAGGATGTGGGGAAAAAGGCACACTCATACTTTGCTGGTGAGACTGCAAATTGGTGCAGTCGATATGGAAAGCAGTATGAGGAGTCCTTGGAAAACTGGGAATGGAACCACCATTTGACCTAGCTATCCCACTTCTAGGTCTATACCCAAAGGACTTAAAAACAGCATACTACTGGGACACAGCCACATCAATGTTCATAGCAGCACAATTCCCAATAGCTAAACTATAAAACCAACCTAGAAGCCCATCAGCTGATGAATGAATAGAGCAAATGTGGAATACATACACAATGGAATACCATTCAGCATTAAAATAGAATAAAATCATGTCATTTGTGGGTAAATGGATGGAATTGGAGAATATAATGCTAAGTGAAGTTAGCCAATCCCCCTCCTTCCCCCAAAAAACAAATGCCAAATGATTTCTCTGATATAAGGATGGTGATTCATAATGGGGTTGTGGAGGAGCATGGGAGGATAAGACAAACTCTAGTTAGAACAAAGGGGAGAGAGGGGAAAGAGGGGGCATGTGGATAGAAAAGATTGTGGAATGAGATGGATATCATCACCATAAGTACATGTATGAAGATAGGAATTATGTGACTACTTTGTGTACAACCAGAGATATAAAAAGTTGTTTCTATATGTATAATATAAATTGTAATGCATTCTGCTGTCAAATATAACAAATTAGAATGAACAGTTTTAAAAAATAGAAATAAAAAGTACAACTTGTTACTGTAAATGTTTTGTTCCATGCTTGACTTTTTCCCTTTTTATTTCTCTATTCCTAGTGTTGTATATGTTTATTATCTATTTAAATAAATGTTTTCCAGTGTCATAATTCCAACAGCATAGTGGAAAATTTATAAAATATGTTATCCCTAGAAAATGAAATAATTGGTCAAGGATTTACTGGTCCTCTGTTGATGCTCCTTAGTATCTGGAGTCAGGATATATAAGAAGTAAATGATAGGGTTGTGTGTGTGTGTGTGTGTGTGTGTGTGTGTGTGTGTGTGAGAGAGAGAGAGAGAGAGAGAGAGAGAGAGAGAGAGAGAGAGTTATAATTTCCACCCTTTATTTTACATTTATTTTAGCTTTAGATATTCCATATGCATTAATATATATTCCTATATGTATATTATAGTACATATACATACATTTGTGTGTGTAGACATGCACATTTATATAATCTTACTGATCTCCTTTTTTATACCCACAGAAATTTTTAGTTAGAACGATTATCTGAAAACCTGCTAGGCTTTTGCCAACATGAATTTTCAAACAGATACTTTAGAAAAAAATGAAATAATAATATATAACTATACTTCCTTCAGTCACATATTCATTTAGTTACTTGTTGAATGGTATATTTTGCTGGGCATACCTAAATCCTAATATTTAGAAATGAGCAATGATTAGATAGCTTATGGAACAAATCTTATAGTAAAATCACAGTAATTTAAAAGAATAAAAGTTTCCAAAATGTTTCCACTTAAAGGGAATCTTTTCATATCTTTTGGCATTTTGTTTTGTTTTATGCCATTCTGGATATCCACAGCTGAACTTCAAAGTGTTTGTGCTATAATCTGTTATTGTGCATTTTTCTTGGAAAAAGTTTCCTTCTTTTTCTTGTGTATGTATCAAAATCAAACTTTGGAGATGACCTCCAAACCGCGCCCCCCCATATTCTATTCTGTTCACTTTAATGTGTTTAACAATAGGGTACATATTTTATAATAATAGCAATTATAGTAACAATTTATACACAGATGATTTCATCTTGCTTTTATATAATTTTAATCTTTTGAAAGTTCTCAAAAGTAGGTTTTTAAATGTTTATTTTGCTGATAATAAAATTAAAATTCAAATATCCAGCATCTTGCATAAGCTAAGCAAGTCACTACATGGTAGACAATGGAAATATGTCTCCCATGTCCAGATCTCTGACTCATTTCATTTGCCTTATTCTTTGTTCATCAATCGTATGCTCTTCAGGAATCTCTCTCTTTCCATATTTTTCCCTACACATGATTAGACTGAACAACACATCCAACTTCTCCCAGACTGACTTCCCACCATGTTTTCAGGTCTTCTGAGCATGAAAGGACTTGGGCAGGGAAAGCTGACTTAGCAGAATTGATATTTTGGGTTGGTTGTCAGAAATTTCCAATGGTCACACTTCATTACAGGGTCAGAATGGTGACATAGAGGAATGTAAACATTACTGTTAGAAAGAGCTTTGTGTTGGGAATTTGAAGGAAGAGGTGCAAGAAAAAGAGTGCATTTAGAAAAAAGCTTAGAGGGGTAAGGTAAAAGTAGAGGGGCCCATGGATGTCCAGGACCTAGGGTCAAGCAGAAGAGGCTCCCAATTATAACACTAGAGTTACAAAACCTCAATAAATGCCACGAAACTATTCCCAGGGACTCTTAGTGACACTGCCTCAATCTCTAACTAGGGTCTTAAATCATGCTCCCTGGATAAAAAGAACAAAGGAACCTGAGGCCAAAACCATCCACCTGATTCAGCCCTCTAGGAACATTTAAAACATCTTGCCTCAGCCTTGCTGCCTTGATGCGGCATGAATTCTGAGTCAACTGGCACTTCATGAGACAAAACGATGCTCATTATTTTCTCACACAAAACTGACATCCAGAGTCAGAATGGCAGTTTTTCCTCCCTCTTTCAGGAAGCTTTTGAAACCTGACAAAACTAATGTAGCTTAAGCCTGAGGAGGAACCAATGCTGAGTTATGTTTTTTGATTGCCCCAAATAGATCTTACTTCTTCTTGCCACACATTAAGATATGTCACCTCACCCAAGAAACCTAAAGTCTCTGGATTTCGGCTCAGAGATCTTCTTCTCTATTGTGGAAAGTACAAAACCCTTGTTCTCAATAGTATTTCTAACTTTCTGATCAGACATGAAGGTGGCTACTGCTGCTTATTCTTCTTAGTATTAAGTTCAATAAAACTTCAATTTCTCCAATTTATTTCTTATAAATCCATGACTTCTTAAAACATAGCTTTCCATATCAGTGCACATACCAACTAATTAGGCCAATGGTTAGTGTTTATTCCTACTATGGACCATGGACCATTTAGCTTTTTGTGGTGGTGGTGGTGGTGATGGTGGTATTAAGCTTTACCATTGAGTGACATCTCCAGCCTTTTTAATTAATTAATTAATCAATTTTTTAAATTTTAAGACAGTCTCTCTAAGTTGCTTAGGGTCTTGCTGAGTTGCTAAGACTGGCCTTGAACTTGCAATCCTCCTTCCTCAGCCTACCAAGTCACTGGGATTATAGGTATGAACCCCTGTGCCCTGTTGGACCATTAGATTTCTATCATACTGTATTTGATTCGTGTTATTGGACATTGCGTATCCCTAAGCACAGTTTCTACAAATATGTGTGAATTCTCTACCACCAAGCTAATAGCATACTTTAAAAATAAACACTCTTCGTATCTAAGAGTCCACCCAAAGCATTGAACTATACCTTACCAAAATATCTGAACACATTTACCTGTTAAGTCTCAGGATTCCAGGCAATGGTGGCAAAGAAAGAGTGGAGATGGGAAATATAATGGGCAAATTAAGTGATACTTGAATGATTTCTAAAGTCCGATTTCAGAGTAAAATATCAAAACTAGTGATTTTCTTTTTTCAGTACTTTTTTTCTGGACCTATTTTAATTAATAAGAAAATTTCCTTATCCACTGAGTTTCTGGAGCTCCCATCCCAAATTGACTCCTGGCTGACCCAAACCTCATTTTCTCTGGCATTTAGCATTGAAAAGGGAAAACAATCTAAGGTTTTATAGTCCTCTCTTTTCTGTCAAGGTAGCCAAGATGGTATCATTTAGAGTGTATAAGATAATTCATGACAATAAGCCACTCAAATTTTGGGTTGTTTTGTTATTTGATCCTTAGCATAAGTTGCCTGTCCTAACTGATCTATTTCATATATTTTTGCCTCCTGAAAAAAGTTCCTACACTGTTTTTTAAACAGGAGGTTGAAAAGTTACCTCTTGACTTGTCAGCTTGGTCTGCTAAAACAAAATACCATTGATTCAATGGCTTAAACAAAAGATATTTTTTTTCTTCCAGGTTTGAACATTGAAAGTCAAAGATCAAGGTGTCAGGAGATTTGGTAAATTGTGAGGACACTCTTCCTGATTTGTAGACAGCTGTCTTCTCACTGTGTGTGTGTGTGTGTGTGTGTGTGTGTATACATGCATGTATGAATGGGAGACAGAGAGGAAGAGAACAATCCATCTTGTGTCTCCTTATAATGGCATCAGTCCATCATGAAGTTCATACTTTCCCAACCTAATCTAAAATCTAAATCTAATGACTTCCTGTAATGGTTTGGATGTGAGGTTACCTGTCAGACAATGCAAGAAATTTTGAGAAGAAATGATTGGATCATGAGACCCTTAACCCAATCAGTGAATTTATCATGGGAATGGGATTGAATGGTAACTGAAGGCAGGTAGGGTGTAGCTGGAGGAGGTGGGGCATGGGGGTTGTGGCTTTGGGGCATATATTTATATCTGGCAAGTGGAGTCTCTCTCTGCTTTCTGATCTTGTGAGTTTCTTCCCTCAGCCACACTCTTCTGTCGTGATGTTTATCGTCACTGGGAGCCTTGAAGCATGGTGCTGGACTTCTGTGGACAGCGGTCCTCTGAAACATGAGCCCTCAAATAAACTTTTCCTCCTCTACAATTGTGCTGGTCGGATATTTAACTCAAAAGCTGACTAAAACACCCCACAAGAGCCCAATATCATCACATTGTGGGTTAGAGCTAATATTCTATGAATTTTCAGGGACACAAGCATTCTGTTCATAACACACATGTACGTATTACAACTAGTAATTCAAGCTGAATGAACACTGGTGTTGTTACTCATTTAGTTTAACAAGACTTTTTAGCTTGGTATTTCATTTCAACCAATGCTAGATGGGCAACTCCAGAAATTTTTCTTAATTTCTCCAAGCCTCAGTTTCCCCATTTATGGAAAAGAGATTATTAATGTCTTCAAAATCCCCATCTATGAGAAGGTTATTAATAGCTGTAGAAGGATTAAGTGAGACAGTGCACTTAAAATACCTGGCACAATGCTTAGAGATTAGTAATAAATTAATAAATGGAACAATTATTTTTCTTCTAACAATTTTTCCTTCCCATCTCAAATCCTGTCTGATTACAGTCATGCTTACTTCAGCAGTGTAAAAATAATTATTTTTATTCATATGAATGGCTTACCATTTATGCCTAATGATGTGTAGCACAATAGCTGTTATACATATCATTAAATATGTGTCTGATTAACTTTGTTATAATTTTAATTGCAACACTAAATTCCTCTCATGCATACTCAGCCACCAAAGACTTGCTTATGAAACATGGTTGGCTGCTTTCAATCTGAAAGTATTACAGGGAACACTGGCCACATGTAGTATAAATCATAGACCTGAGGACAGCAGAGCACCAAGAAAAGAACACAGGGATGGAGTTATGTAGACTAAGGCCTGGAAACCTGAGCTCCATCAGCCCAATTTACTCAACCTTTCTCTAAGAGCTTTTCTCTGTGGAATAATGCTAGTGACACCTACGCAGTGAGGAGTATCACTGATGACGAATAGAGATGCTAGATAAAAGATGAGTGAGGGTCTTGGTACACAACAGACAGCTTTTATTAGCTATTATTATTTTCATAATTTCGGATTATAACTTGGAAGGGGCTTTTTTTATTTTTTATTGTTGGCTGTTCAAAACATTACATAGTTCTTGATATATCATATTTCACAATTTGATTCAAGTGGGTTATGAGCTCCCATTTTTACCCCATATACAGATTGCAGAATCACATCAGTTACACATCCATTGATTTACATATTGCCATACTAGTGTCTGTTGTATTCTGCTGCCTTTCCTATCCTCTACTATCCCCCCTCCCCTCCCCTCCCCTCCCCTCTTCTCTCTCTGCCCCCTCTACTGACATTCGTTTGTCCCCCTTGTATTATTTTTCCCCTTCCCCTCACTTCCTCTTGTATGTACTTTTGTATAACTAATGCCAAATGTCTTCTTTGATATAAGGAGAGTAACTAAGAACAGAGTAGGGTCGAAGAGCATGAGAAGAAGATTAACATTAAACAGGGATGAGAGGTGGGAGGGAAAGGGAGAGAGAAGGGAAAATGCATGGAAATGGAAGGAAGGGGCTTTTAAAAAAACATTTTATAGCAGGTAAGATGCTATCACTTGCTCTCCTCTCATTTCCTACAAAGGCAGGGTATGAGGTGCCATCCTGAAATGCCCAAGGCTATGCAGCCCGTAGGTGAAGCAGAGCTGAGCCAGCAATAGGGAGCCCACCCATTCCTTACTCTCCTCTTTCACTCAGCCCATGGCCACCGTTGCCAAAACAACCAAAACACACATTCCTCTGGTACTGAGTCAGTGGCATCCTGCGTGTTCCCAAAGAGAGGAAGCACATTTGAGACAGGAGGAAATGCAATTTTCAAGTAGGAAAAGAAATCAAAGAACAAAGGAAAGCCAACCAGTTTTTGTGTATTAAATGTGGGGAAAAAAAAGTCACATCAAAATGATTCTGTGGGCTCAAGAATCTTGACAAAATTAAAATCTGTATCTGAGTTCGTGTTCCTCCTCCAGGAAGGAAACTGGGGCTGTGCTCTAACATAACCTGTCTTCATGATTCCTGAACCCTAAGTTTCTCAGAAGACCTGGTCGTTCCTTTGATTATCATCCCTGAATACGTTCTTCCTTGTTTGGCCCTTCCCCTGATTCTCATCCAGCTGGCACACAGACTGGGTAATCCAAGCTGGCCCAGTTACTGTATGATGTCAGTGTGGAAGTAGCTGCTCACCAGAGGGCCTGGCTTGACCAGGACAGTCCTGTGTCAGAATGGCCAACTGCTGAATCAGAAAGCTTCATTCTGGTGTATACATCTTCACTCAGAGTCCTGTGTGGGCCCAGTAGGCAAGTGAGACTTGACTAATGTATAATTTTCCAGTCCTTGTACATCTTGATCCAGTCTTCTCTCTGAAGTCCTGGGGACAGGGTATTTTAGTAGTTTAAACCTGGGCATAGTATTTCACTGCACAGATGAGTGACTTTACTTCTCAAATGGCTCCTCTGAAAAGTCATTTCAAGGAAGAAATAAAAGACTATGAATAAATGCACTAGAAAATATGTTAAGTATGATGTAAATGATGGTTTTCCTTCATTTAAATTATTTTCCGACAAAATTGAAGCTTGATCTCAGGAAAGACAGTGATAATATACGTAAATAACTGTTTCAAAATGTAAGGGTTAAAGATAGAAGAGGATGATTAATTCACCATCATATTGAGTATTCATTTCATACAACTATAATTAAAAATTAAAATAAAAATAAACTCATGTGGAGAAACTATGTGTCTTCCTTTCAGGAGTATCATATATATTGGTATTATGGCACTGTTTTGTAACTAAATTTCCTTTCAAACATCAGAAACACCTTTAAAACAGAAACAAAATTTGAAATTTGACATTATGCTTTGTTAAAGAGTTTAGAGTATAACAAAGCAATGTAAGGGAAATATTTTTCTCGTTATGATAAAATCTGGTTATGATTTTTCTGGTTATGAGGCTGTGGTTTGGAAGATTAAAGACATTGTTGCCAGAAGAGTTGTTTTTCATCAGCTCAGGTGATTTTGTTAGATTCTCAAGTAAGGTCTTGGCAAAAGTTAATCCTTAGATTAAAGCTGAGGATCCCATGGTACTCAATTATTTTTTAAAACACTAAATGGTTTATTTTATAACAACTACACTTATTGTTTCTCAGTGTTCTTCACAGCAAAAATTGAGTAGAACACAAGCAATTAACTAATTTTTTGCATTAAGTAAAATAAAAAAGAAGGTGAAATTGGGCATTTATTTCTGTAAGCTGAATGTTCTCAAATATCATTTCCTCGGAAGCTGTATGATCTGTTACTAAGAGTTCAATATAATAAATGTATTGTTTTATTTATATCAGCAAGTCCATAGCATTACTGTTATCATAACAGTTGGAGAAAGGAGCACTGTAAAAATGTTCATGAAGACTTCATGACTCCAGGCCCATATGAACATTAAACTTCATGGAGTTATTCCTGGAAAATGACTGTGAGGTTAAGTAAATTTATATAAAAAGAAATTTGTAGCTGTTTTACCCTCATCTAGATAGTCTAGATGATTGCATTCATCAATGGTAGCCAAATTCCAATGAAGTTTTAGAGGGGACAAACCATTTTCAAATCATAGGAGGTATTGATATATTATTGGAATTGAGAGTTCTGAGAAAATAATAATATTATTGATGATGAAATATACATATATTTATATGTTTATATGTATACATATATGTATATATATTGCAGTTTTCTAGAAACTCAAGTTTTTTATATGTTTAAAAATGTGTGATTGCTGCATAAATACCTAGGTGCAATTATTAGCATACTGCTTTTCTTTCCTCAAATTAAAACTTTTATAAGCTCCTGGTCTTCCTCCGTGACCCACATTTCTAGAAAGTCGAAGAATGATTCTTGTCTTATTTGTCCTCATTTTAGAGATTCAGAAAAGTTGGGTAACTTGCCAAAGGTTGAATATCAATTAGTGTAATAAAAGCATGAGAGAAATAACTATTGAATTACATTAGCAAATTTATTTCATGTAAGAGAAGGCCCTTGGGAACAGTGATAGGATTGTTACTTAGTCCTTTTTTCCTCAGATCATTAGCTTTAAAGCAAATATATGTTCTAGTTGTCTCATTTATGTTCTTTAAGCAAGAGGTCTTCATACTTACAACAATTTTTTTTTTTTTTTTAGAACCTGCTGTATTTATGTTAGGCATTGAATTTGTGCTGAGGCTACAGCTGTGAACAAGACGAACACAGTTCTGTGCTCACACATACTATTGTGAAGATATGAGCAAGCACACTGAGATAAACGTTAGGGACTAGTTCTTCTGCAGCAGAATTACTGCTGTGGAAACTTACAGCAAAGAAACTGATGTTTGATGACCCTGAAGTAACTATGAATTAGCACTAAGACACCTTTTGGGAGCGGTTTCAGATGGCTACAGGATTACTATTATTTAACAAATTACAAGATTAGTGGCTCAAATATCACATATGCATTATGTCAGAGTTCAAGTGGTAAAAAGTCCAAAATGAATCGCATTAGACTCACAGGAGTTTGGGCTGTGTTCTTTCTGCAGGCTCAAGAAGATTTTTGATTTTTGCCTTGCATCTGGAGACTTCCTGCAGTCTCTGGCCAGCAGCCACATCACTCTTACCTCTGCAACTATTCTTGAAGCTCCTTGTCTTCTGTGTTGTCTACTCTTTCACTTGTAAAATCCTCTGTGGGCAATCCAGGCTACTCACCCTATCTCATGATTCTTAACTTGATCACAACTATAAAGTAAGCTTTTTACCATGTACTATAACTAACTATTAAAAAATTCTGGAGATTAGGAGATGAATGTCTTAGGGGAAGGAATTATGTTGCCTGACTCAGGATATAAGTGGGAATTATAAACATTTTAATTTAATAGTTGCTTTGGACTGAATGTTTGCATTGTTTCAAAAATTTCTCTATTGAAATCCTAACTTCCAACATAATGGTGTTAAAAATTAGGGCCTTCGAGGTATAATTTAGGTCATGAGGGTGGACATCAAGAATGGGATCCATGCCTTTATTAAAGAGACCCCAGAGACCTTTCTTGCCCTCCTCCCACTATATGGGTATATATGAGAATACCCTTCTTGTGCAATCTGAAGCAGACCCTCACTAGAACCCCACTGTGATATCCTGTACTTGGACTTCAGGCTCCAGGACAGTGAGACACAAATTTCTATTGTTTATAAGCTACCCAACATATGGTACTTTTAAAAAGCAGCCTGAATTGACTAAGATAATAGTTAACCCAGCTCTTTTACCAATTGAAATGCCTAAGTTATCTGTAGAATATTTTAGGTCAAGTTGTAGAAAAAAATCCTCTTCAAACTCATTACTATCAGGTTGGTATCTTGGCTCTTTTTTTATTCTGTGGATGAAAAACAAGTGATATTTGGGACTTGAACACTCAGGGCTTGTTTTTTATCCTATAGCATAATCTTAAGTATGAGTGTTTGGCTTTGAAATAACTCCAAAGGGCAGTGTAAGCTAACTGTAAATTGGAACTATTCTTCTTTTGAAATAAGCAAATAAAAAGTGGTGAAAGTGTCCTAAAAATAGGGCAGTAATTGCTGAAAGAATGGAACAAAACCCAGTGTTTAATATATTTTACTCCTGTACCAGTTGTAAGAGTAAATAAAGAAGCACATGCCCTGAAATTATTGGCCAAAAATGATAAACAAAATTCTTATTTGGCTTTTCCAAATTTAAAGCCAATGTAAGAATTGAATATTGGATTTTATAATGTATGCTATATTGACTACATTACACATATTTTAGTATGGTTTTCTAGAGAAACAAATTCAATAAGAAATATCAGGAAATATATGTATCTTGGGAAGCCTGGAATCACCTTGAGTAAATCGATCTGGTTAGTTTAAATTATGAACTTCCCAACATAATACATTTTAAGGTATTTGGCTCATGGTATTATGCAATTGTGGGGGCCAACAAGTCTAAAATTCACAGGGCAGGCCAGCGGACTGGAAATTCAGGTAATAGATGAGGTTTTGGTATTGAAGCAGAAATTCTTCTTTGGGAGACTGATGTTCTTTGCTACAAAGGCTTTCAACTGAGGCCCACACACATAATAGAGCACGATGTGCCTTATTTAAAGTCAACTAATTATAAATGTTACTTTAAACCCACAAATTCCTTCACTATAACCTGTAGATTAGTGTTTGACTAAGCAACTGGGCACTATTGAACCTAGACAAGTTGATACATAAAATTATCACCACAATGCTCAAGGCTAAGAATAATATTCTTCTTTCTTTGGTAAGGAGAGAGGGTTTTTTTTTTTTTTTTAGCAGAGAAGTCTTCAAAATTATCAATAATTAGGACTAATACACCTTATATTAAAACAGGCTGCATTTAAATATAAAAACTTAGAGGCTTTTAGAACTAAAAAATGGAAAATTTTGAGATTTTGGTATTTGTCGTTGTACATGATTTTTACTAATGATTGCTCCTTAAGTACTTCATTGCACAGATATCGAACTTTACAAAAACATAGGCAAAAATTCCTGTGCTGATCAATTATTTGAGCAATCTGAAATTATCTTGAATTAATCAGCTAAGTTAGTTTAAAATATGATGTACAACATTAATTTTATAATATTATCACAACTATGGAAACCAACTGATTTGCAAATGGATTACCTATCATATTGAAAAATAGAAACTGCCCAAATGCAGAGGAAATGTTGACTTAAATCAATTACAGATATTGATATTGATAAAACATAGTTTCTTAATAAATATAACTAGAATTATTTTTAGCATTTCAAAGGATTAGGAGCTTCAAATAATTAAATGAAGCTTATAGAGTTTAATGGAGAGAGATTTTACTAACTCCCCTCTGAATTACCTTTTTAACTGGAAAAAAATCAAGGCTTTTAAAAAATGTCAGCATATTTGTTGGACAGATAGCAAATGGTGCTGGCCTTTATACCTGTTCAGATAGTATCTCTGACATCTTTTAGGGATGCTCGTCCACAAAGCCAGGATTCCTACACTCATCCCCTACAGCACTGGTGTAGAAAACATTTGATTTCAAGGTAGTCAAGATTGATTTGGGATTATGTATAGTTAGTGTTCTCCAGAGGCAACAATGTGTGTATGTGTGTGTGTGTGAGAGAGAGAGACAGGAGGGAGGGAGGGACACAAGGAGAGAGAGAGAGAGAGAGAGAGAGAGAGAGAGAGAGAGAGAGAGAGAGAGAGAGAGAAGGATTGGAGGCTTCATAAATCCAAAATCTTCAGAGTAGACCAGAAGGCTGGACACCCCGGGACAAGTTGCCTTTCTTGTACAGAAAAGTCTGCAAGTAGAATTTCTTCTTGCTTGGGGAGGTCAGATTTTCTTTATTAAGGACTTCAACTGATTGGAAGAGGTCTGCCTACATTATGGAGAGCACTCTATTCTATTCCATACACTGATTATTTAAATTGTTGTTCACAGAAATATCCAGAATAATATTTAACAAAATATCTGGGCACTGTGGCCCAGAAAAGTAGACACATAAATCATCACAGATTCTTTACTGATTTAAACTTTGAGTTGGAGCAATGTGTGCATTAGGAATTCAGGCAATAATAGAAGAGATTAGGGCATAAATACTAAATTCTTCTGGGTTGTTTTATTTCTCAAGAGCTCTTCAGACCTCTTAAGTTCAAATACAATTCCAATAATAACTACAACAAAAATGATTGTGTCAAAAGAAAATGTTGGTGGAGCAGCAGGAGAACAGTGTCAGCACAGGAGAAGACAGAAGGTGGTTCTTTAGCTGCTAGAGATGATCTATTCATCTTTCTAATGGTTACTCTCTGTCTCTCCTCTGTGCCATTGAGTACACCTGCTGAGTTGCATCCAATTCTCAGTTTGGGATCTCTCTGCACTCCTGGTTTTCCTAACAGCAAGGTGGGGTGGGTCAGTGGAGACATGGCCAGCAGAATGCTTTTGTAGGCTATTGGTACCTCAGTACAAGAGAGGCAGCTCTAAATTCACCTGCTGCAATAGCTCTCTCGACCCCGGTTACCCTTTGCACCATCCTTCCTCTCTTCCCACTATGCCAACAAGCTGGCTATGTTAAGAGATGGCAATGTTTATATTCTTTCTACCACTGACTGTAACAGAAAAACATAAGAGTAAAACATAGGGATTCTAAGCAGCAAAGACAACGTTTGCTTACTCATCCACCTTTAAGTTTCCTGAAGTTCAACATTTTCTCTTAAATAAAATCAGATTGCATTTGAAGTGACTCCAAATTTGAGTGCATTCTGGGCAGCTGAGTCTTTAATTTTTTTTTTTTAAGGCAGGGGGGTCCCAGGGATTAAACTCAGGGACACTCAACCACTGTGCCTCATCTTCAGCCCTATTTTGTATTTTATTTAGAGACAGGGTCTCACTGAGTTGCTTAGCACCTTGCTGTTGCTGAGGCTGCTTGGAACTTGCTGTCCTCCAGCCTCAGCCTCCAGAGCAGCTGGGATTATAGGTGTTGTCCACCATGCCTGGCCTGAGTCTTTAAATTTTAAAGAACCCCTAAAGAAGGCTCCCATGGTCAAGCAGGGTGGTGAATGCCTGTAATCCCAGTGGTATAGGAGCCTGAGGCAGGAGGATCAAGAGTTCCAAGCCAGCCTCAGCAAAAAAAGAGGCACTAAGCAACTCAGTGAGAATTTGACTCTAAATAAAATACAAAATAGGGCTGGGAATGTGACTCAGTGGTTGAGTGCCCTTGAGTTCAATCTCTGGTACCTCCCTCACTTCAAAAAAGAAAAATCTTCCATGTCTGTCAGCTCCACACCTCTCATCTTCTGCTAGGCCATGTGCCCACAACCTGCTCAGGTGAAAGCAGAAATACAATATGTTCATGTAATTCTCACTCACCTTTGACATTCAAGGGAGACTTCCATGGTAAGAAATTAAACCATTAAGTCTATCAATTTATGTACCATGCATGTGGGAAAATGATCATAGAATTAGATGTCACAAGAAGGCCAATGGCAATGAAGACCTTTAGAGGCCTTTTCCCCCCTCTCACATAAAAAATGATTTAGTTATATTTGAGCAAGGGATGGATTGAATGAAGTTTATGACAAACTATAGTTGTCTCTAATATTCTCTCACAAAGACCTTGGGGATAAATAAACAGAATAAACACAAATTTTATACTATACAAAAGTGATTAACCAACTAAGTTTTTTAGTCAAAAAGCAGTTAATTAATGAGTTGTCTCTTAACTAAGATGGCAAGGTAGTCTTGTTTAATGTACTTACATTTGTTCTTCTATTCCCTAAACTGCATTATTAATGTTCATTTTGTCTTGCCAAATTCTATTTATTATTGAGTATATTTAAATATACAAAACATTAGGTTAGGAAGAATGGTAAGATACACCAGTTATATCCACAGTTATCTACCTATAGTAGGTTTCTTCCTACCCTTCATATGCTCAAAATGTCCTTTAAAGAACACTCAGATTTTTTTTAAGGTAAGCAATAACATGTTTTCCTAATGGACTTTTAATGTTGTTAAAAGTCTTTTATTTACAGGTTATTTTTATGTTTAGTTATATAAGCGTTACCAGCCCTAGTATCCACAAACAATGCCAGTCAAAACAGAAATAGAAACCTTTTCAGATTATTCTTATTTACCTTCATAATTCTCTTGCATGGAGTGAAACAGAAGGTTGCAGCCAGAGTGCTCTGGGAAACAGACTCAGGAACAAAAATTGACGTGCAGAAAGTTCATAAAGGAGTATTCACAAGTACCCTGCAGAAGGGAAGGAACAAAACAGGTTCCACAGAAAGTCCAAGGCTGAGATGGCCCTGCAGAGTTGACCTTTCTCCTGGACAAGTCTCTAGATGCCATTTGGCCCCATGAAGGGTGCTTAATGATGGGCAAGACAGCCTTCTCTAGGCCAGGGCCAATGCCATGAGAGCTCACAGCTGAGAAGCATCAGCCAGCAGTGGAAAAGTATTTATAGTATGAAAGCCCCAATCGCTTGTTTGTATCTATACATTTTCATATTCATTATGTATGTAATATTCTATGTAAATACTTGGTGCCCTCCCCAATGCTCCTGTGAGGACATTCAGACACTTCTTCATCTCCTTATTTTCAGGTACTATATTTAGATAATATTAAAAGAGAACATACTGAAAATTTAAATTTAACTTATTTATGAGACAAGGAGGAAAAATGCATAATCTTAAATATGCATAAAAATGCATAAAAATAATACCCATGTAAATTTTATTGGACTCCCTAGACGGTACTCCTATTTCTTTGTCCAACTGATCAAAACAAAATATTAAAATAACTAAGTTAACATCAACATTTTATGATATATTTCAATACATCTTGTGTTTAAGCTATGCTATTTTAATATCCTTAAATAATATAATTTAAAATCTGGTTTTGTATAACAATGTAATTACATATTAATGCTAGTGAGAATTTTTAAGAGTAATATAATAAACTGAGAATTTTTATATTAGCTCATAAAATAACTTAATTAAGTTTAAATTTAATTGGGTTTAACATTCTACTGTTTTGTTTGCCTCATGACGTAAAGCAGCTTGATTCATCACTATGGCCACATTTTGTGATCATTCTTCAGGACAATGAAGGAGAAGGAGAATTGATTTCAGAGAGAATCAGTGATGGGGAAGAATCCCTGGGCATGCTTTACTTCTATGCATCTTGGAAAATGAATATGGAATTAGTTAGCTATGTTGATATGCAGGTGTTCCCTTGCTAATTATTTGTTGACTCTACATACATGCTTGTACTATGACTAGAGCTCATTATACTTGGTTCTCCTCCCTTTTCAGGTGGTCACTGAGCCAGCTGAGAATTATTTGGGCAGCCACGTGACTAGATTTGGCCAGGTAGCTGTGATTAGATAAAGGCCTTTGAGAATAAGTTGAGTTTTCCATCTCTCATTTGCTTGACTTATTGAGCTTGGAGTCTACATGTTGAGACAGAAATAATCTCACAATAAAATTAGTGTATTTTTAAGTCACTGATTGGCAGAGAGTTGCCCTAAGGAAGACCTGACATATAATGAACTTTACAGGGATGGAAAAATTCTTTATGTACTAAAAAGCTGAAGTTTCAGGATTTTCTGGTTACCAAGAGTATAGTTAAATTTTTAAAAATGCTTACTTTCTACAGTATACTCTATTTTATAGCATTTGTTCTTGCGTATGTGTCTTTCCCTGTGAATTGTTTAAAAGGGGAATGAATAGGAACTTAAAAAGGGAGAAGAAACAAGATAGGCAGCTCTTGGTAGTTGTAAAATTGCTACATGAGTCTCACGTTGTCTCAGTTCAACTTTCTATAGCCCCTAGTTTGATGCTTACAAGTCCATGGCTTAACTGTCCTTATTTCTAACAGTGAATAGCTAATAGGTGGTAGAAAGATCAAGGACTATTCCCTCGGAGAAGGAAGAGCACAGCAACCACTATTTTTGTATGACAATATTAGAAGTCAACATTTGTACCTGTTCCTATTTCTGTGACTACATGCAGATCTCTTCAAGTGATTGTCCAACATGTAAATTTGACATGTCAGTAGCACCTTACTGACCCATGTTCCTTCCAGTCTTAAGATATGTAGTTCTTTGATATTGGCCAACTAAACTCATTAAGAAGATCAATACCATTACTATTTTTTCAGGTAATTAAGTTTGCCAGATATTGCTGCACTCTTTGTACACTGTAAAATCCACATAGACAATTTTTAAAAATTATATTTTAATTTGTTATATATGATAACAGAATGCATTATAATTCATATTACACATATCCAGCACAATTTTCATATCTCTGGTTGTACACAAAGTAGAGTCACATCCTTCATGTCTTCATACATGTACTTAGGGTAATGATGTACTTAGGTAATGATGTCTCCTCCCATCCCTTCCCTCCCCTTTTCTCCTTTGCCCTATCTAGAGTTCATTTAATCCTCCCACCCCCACCCCAGTATATTATAAATCAGCATCCTTAAATCAGAGGAATCATTCTGCATTTGTTTTTTTGAGATTGACTAATTTCACTTAGCATTATATTCTCCAGCTCCATGATTTACCTGCAAATGCCAAGATTTTATTCTCTTTTAATGCTAAATAGTATTCCATTGTGTATGTATACCACATTTTCTTTATCCATTCATGTACTGAAGGGCATCTAGATTGGTTCCACAGTTTAGCTATTATTAATTGTGCTGCTATAAACATTGATGTGACTGTGTCCCTGTAGTATGCTGTTTTTAAGTCCTTTGGGTATACAGAGGAGAGGGATAGCTGGGTCAAATGGTGGTTCCATTCCTGGTTTCCAAGGATTCTCCATACTGCTTCCATATTGGCTGCATTGATTTGCAGTCCCACCAGCAAAGTATGAGTGTGCCTTTTCCCCCCACATTCTCACCAACACTTATCATTGTTCCCATTCTTAATAGCTGCCATTCTGACTGGAGTAAGATGAAATCTTAGATTAGTTTTGATTTGCATTTTTCAAATTGCTAGAGATGTTGACCATTTTTTCATATATTTGTTGGTTGATTGTATATCTTCTTCTGAGAAGTTTCTGCTCAGTTCCTTGGCCCATTTATTGATTGGGTTATTTGTCTTTTTGGTGTTAAGATTTTTGAGTTCTTATATATTCTACAGATTAGTGCTCTATCTGACATGTGTGTGGTAAGAATTTGTTCCCAATTTGTAGGCTCTTTATTCACCTTATGGATTGTTTCTTTTTCTGAGAATAATCTTTTCAGTTTGAATCCATCCCATTTATTGATTCTTGATATTAATACTTTCACTATAGGAGTCTCATTAAGGAATTTGGGGCCTAATCCAACACGATGGAGATTTGGGTCTATTTTTTCTTCTGATAGACACAGAGCCTGTGTTTTAGTTCCTTCGTCCTTGATCAACTTTGAGTTGAGTTTTATGCATAGTGAGAGATAGGGGTTTAATTTAATTTTGTTGCATATGGATTTACAATTTTCCCAGCACCATTTGTTGAAGAGGCTATCTTTTCTCCAATGTGTGTTTTTGGTATTTTTGTCAAATATGGAGAAAAATTGAAAGCATTCCCTCTAAAAACTGGAACAAGACAGGGATGCCCTCTTTCACCACTTCAATTTGGCATAGTTCTTGAAACACTGGCCAGAACAATTAGACAGATGAAAAAAAAATTAAAGGGACACCCATAGGAAAAGAAGAACTCAAATTAGCATTATTTGCTGATGATATAACTCTGTACCTAGAAGACCCAAAACCACCAGAAAACTTCTAGAACTAGTAACCAAATTCAGCAAAGTAGCAGGATATAAAATCAACATACATAAATCAAAGGCATTTCTGTATTTCAGTGACAAATCCTCTGAAAGGCAAATGAGGAAAACTACCCCATTTACAATAGCCTCAAAACAAAACAAACAAATAAAAGAAAGAAAACAACAACAAAAAACTTGGGAATCAACTTAAGAGGTGAAAGACTTCTATAATAAAAACTACAGAATGTTAAAGAAAGAAATTAAAGAAAACCTTAGAAGATGGAACGATCTACCTTGTTCTTGGTTAGGCAGAAATAATATTCTCAAAATGACCATACTACCAAAAGCACTATTCAGATTTAATGCAATTCCAATCAAAATCCCAATGACATTCCACATAGAAATAGAAAAAGCAGTTATGCAATCCATCTGGAAAAATAAAAGACCTAGAATAGCTAAAGCAATCCTTAGCATGAAGAGTGAAGCAGGTGGCATCACTATACCAGAATTTAAACTATACTACAGAGCAATAGTCACAAAAATGACATGGTCTTGGCACAAAAATAGACTTTTAGACCAATGGTACAAAACAGAGGACACAGAGACTAATCCACATAATTACAGTTATCTTATATTAGATAATAATTTTAATGCATTTGCTTAAATGTACAGTACACAACTTGTACAACCATGTATATTCATTAGGCTTCTAAGTACCTTATCTTAATCCTGCCTGTGTACTGTCATTCAAGATGTTTCCTTTAGTTTGAAAGTCTAATTCTTGTTTCATCAAAGTCATAAAATTGAACTCTAATACTACATGTTGCTATTAAGTTTCAACCTTTAATTCTTATCCTCTTTTAGCTTTACTTCTCTGTGATCAAAATAACTGGCAAGATCAATTTAAGGGAGGAAAAGTAGATTGAGGCTCACCGTTTCAGGGTTGCCATGCATGGTCAGCTGGTTTCATTGGTCTGGAGCTGAGATGAGGAAGAATATCATAGCAGAAGGGTGTGGTAGAGGAAAGCTGCTCAGTTCATAGCAAGAGGGAAGGGGGGGAGAGAGAGAGAGAGAGAGAGAGAGAGAGAGAGAGAGAGAGAGAGAGAGAGAGAGAGAAAGAGAGAGAGAGAGAGAGGGAGGGAGAGGAAGAAGAAGAAGGAGGAAGAGGAGAGAATCAGGTCTAAGGCTATACACTCAATGACTTACTTCCTCCAGCCATGCCCCCCCACCCGCCTCCAAAAAAACAGCCACTAGTTCATCAAAAATTTTAACCCATCAAATGGATTAATCTGCTGATGTGATTATAGCTCTCATGTCTAATCATTTCACCTCCGAACATTTCATCATTGCCTAACACATGAGCATTTCAGGGGACCACTTCATAACACTTCCTTCCATTGTGTACCACAAAATTGAGCATTAATGTTACGGTATACCAGCATAGCCTATCCAGTTCAGGTTCCAAAGTCAGCAATCAGGTAAAAATCATGTGTAATTATGTTAGCCTTTTACCTGATCTGTAAACATTGTGTATACTGCTGTACAACATCCTAAGTACATTATTTTAAGTACCATGGAGCAAGATAAAAGGAAGGATTTAAGAGGAGAGTACTTTCAAGCTGGTCTCTTTTTAAAGATGAATGTCTTATCTTACCCATCTAAGTGAGAAATTCTAAAATTATTTCCCATTGATTACTCCCAGTTTTAAAATTGAGCCTCTATAATGTTAATCCATGTCAATAGGAGGGTTTTGCGTTAAATTTGGACAGTATATAACACTGTTCCCAGTACATAGTAGGTACTCAAAAAAAAAAAAAAAAAAAAAAAAAAAAAACATTTGATGGATTTGAGTCTGATTCAGTCTATTCTTTAAAGAGTTGTAGGGAAGATAAAGACCACCTGAAGAAATGTCAAGATTAGCTTTTAAATAAAATCAAGTTTTATTTAAAACCACCAAAATTTACAATTTGGATATCAACCCTTGCTATAAAGCTATAATTTTAAAACTGTGCAGTATTTCCCCTGTGGCTGAAAAACTGAGGGATGAAGAGATGGAAAATTAAGAAATGTGCCAACACATACACTGGAATTTAATACATGATAAAAATGACATTTAAAATAGGAGATAAAATAATAGTCAATAAATAGAGTTGCAGTCATTAGTTATCAACATAACTTTTAGCCATTTACATACAACCACATAAGAGGGTGTCTTTCTCAAATTATAAAAAAAAAAAAAAAACAGAGTGTACATGGTTTACAAAAGTAAATGCTAAATATTTTTTTTTCTATCTTCAATACCTATAGGTATCTACAAAGTACATATGTTATTGAATTATGCATAGAAGATGTATGTTATCAGGCTGCTATTCCTTTAAAAACCACTTGATTTTTTGCATTTTGCTTACATTTTTCTAGATATTTTCATGTTGGTACATACAGTTACTTTATTTTAATGTACACATAACATTTCATTGAACACCCATAGTAATTTATTTATTCATTTATAAATATGTAGGCTGCTTCTGATTTTTCATTATTAGAGATATTGCTGTAATAAATATCTTACATGTTTTCTTCCACATATAGATGAAAGCCTTTCTAGGATATGTTGAATTGTTGGGACAGGAGATATATCAACCTTCATACTTTTGCCTATTTCTCATAATAGTGAATATAACAATTTATAATCTTATTCCATGAGACATTCTCCTTTTCTAAAGTCTCATCAAAACTTTGTATTTTTATGCCTGTAATCCCAGCTGCTCAGGAAGCTGAGGTATGAAGATCACAGGTTCAAAGCCAGCCTCAGTTACTTAGCAAGGCCCTAAGCAACTTGGCAAGACCTTGTTTAAAAAAATAAGCCCAGGGATGTGGCTCAGTGGCTAAGCATCCCTGGGCTCAATCCCTGATATCAAAGGGAAAAAAAGCTTTGTATTTCTAGCCTCTCATATTTTTACTTATAAACAGATTGTATTTCATTACTATTTTATTTAACAATCCCTAATGACTAGTAAGATTGTGTATGTTTTTACATATTTATTTGATTTTTCTCTTCTTTAAATTTCCTTCTTATAATCTATTATTGAGATATTTCTTTTTAGGTTTGTTTTTAAACCTAAAGTTTTCTCAGTTTTGAGTTATAAATGTCTTTTCTCAGTCTGTAGTTATTTCAAATTTTATATTTACATTTTCTTTTGTTGTACAGAAAATTTTAATCTAAATATATTCATATTTATCAAAATAATAATTCTTATTACATACATCTTATTAAATAATATTTTCCCATTTAGATTTACTACAAAAGATAATGGTTTATTCTAAAATTTTAAAGTTTTTCACTGAATTATAGGTGGTTAAACAACTGAAATTAATTTTATATGGTTTATGATGTCCTAATTTATTGCTTGAGTATTCAATTTCTTATTTCTAGATTTAATATTTATATATTGAGTATTATATATATATATATATATATATATATATATATATATATATATATATTTACTAAAAATTATATAAAGATTTGATATCAGTTGATTTATTGCCTCTCAGCTCCAATATCACACTTTAGTGCCTACTCTGCTGTAATGAACTGGAATTTTTTTAATATTTATTTATTAGTTGTAGTTGGACACAATACCTTTACTTTTATTTATTTTGATGTGGTGCTGAGGATTGAACCCAGGGCCTCACACATGCTGGGTCAGCACTCTACTGGTGAGCTACAACCCCAGCCCATGAACTGGAATTTTTAACATTCTTTTTTTATAATGGGCTGGAGGTTAAGCTATGTCATGAAAGTAGCTCTGAGAAGCATTTCCTTAGGCAGAGAATGTCTCTTTCTAGTTGTGGCATATTTGCTTCTGCAGTGTCTGGTTCCTAATGAATGGTTGGTTAGTGATACAATGTGTGGGGAAAATGTTGATGTCCAAGCTGTGTGCCCAGAGTGCTTAGTCCCCTGACAAGGGCTCAGCCCTCGTCCCATGGCATGTTTTCAGGACCATTGCAAGGCAGATACTGCAAGGTTCAGG
Organism: Marmota flaviventris; assembly: GCF_047511675.1. NCBI lineage: Eukaryota > Metazoa > Chordata > Mammalia > Rodentia > Sciuridae > Marmota > Marmota flaviventris. The sequence continues at coordinate 83,016,779 of NC_092508.1, forward strand.
CCTAAAGCCCAAGCAACTTCCAGAGGACTTTTGTGACATGGGGAGACTGCAACCAAAACACTGGGTCCAGCATTTAGGGAGAAAGGCAATCATTCCAAATTTTTTCTTCTTAAATTCCCTCCCTTAGGTTTGAGATTCCTTTGAGATTTTTTGGTTACTCTTCTATCATAAAAATTTTTAAGAAGAGAGATCAGTGGAATAGAGGAATGGGTTTCAGGGGGACGGAGGAGAGACAGGAAAATGGAGGAATGGTGGAATGAATCTGAAAAAAAATTTCCTATATACATATATGAATATACCACAGTAAATTTCACCTCTCTATATATCCATATTGCACAAGGTAAAAAAAAAATTAATAGAAAAATAAAAAGAAAGAGGTCTGTAGAGCAGAGGAAAGGGAATGGGGAGGAGGAAATGGAAACTACTAGGCAATGAATTGGAGAAAATTATATTTCATGTTTATATAATTATGTCAAAATGAACCCCAATATTATGTATCACTATAATGCATTAATTAAAAATACTTATTTATATCAAACTTCCTATGTTTAAATTTTCATATATTTTTCTGGCTCTTAATCAGATCCAGCCGAACACAGATAGTGCTCATTTTACAATTGATTTATAATATTATCCCTGCCATACATTAACAGTTATATTCATGGGGTGGTTTTTGATAATGACATTTTGTATTTTTTTCTGCACCAATTCTCATTTAATTGCTTCTCAATGATATTTTTAAAACATTCAGATACTAAAAATTCAATCACATTCACTAAGTTTATATATATGAACTAAATATACCATAAATTTAATATATATATATATATATATATATTTAATTAACATAAAATTTAACATATGTTGAATTAAAATGCATTTAAACATATGCATACTTAGATTAACTATAAAATGCTTAAAATTTTGTAGGTTGTATTCCCCTCTTGTCTTATACTTGCCCTTTGTATTTTAAAATATTTTTTAAAATCTACTTTTCAGAATCTTCACATAGTTTGTGTGGAGTATACTGTGAACTAAATCCAAATTTTTTAAGCGAGAAGTATCATTTTTATGATACTGAATCTTTCTATTCGTGAACATGGTGTTTTTAATTCATCCAGATCTTGGTTTCTTGTCTTTTAACAAAAAAAAAAAATTAATTTCTTCAAAAAGTTACTTGCTACTTTTTAGGTACTTTGCATATTTTTGGTATTCTAATGAATGAGATACTTTATAACAATATTTTTAATGAATAAAAATAGTTTTCATCTGCTTTTTTGTATCTAGAAAGCTTACTGCAATCTCTTACTGGGTCTAAATTTTGTGAAGAGATTCTCTTGAATTTTCTAAGTGAAACCTTATATATCTGTTAATGGTAGCAATTTCCCTTTACTGTGTCCCTTTTAAAAATTCTTCAGTCTTCTTTTTAACTTGATTATATATTATAAGCAGTACAATATTTAACAGACTAATAATGAGCACCCTTGCTTTGCTTTGACTTAAAAAAATAAATCCACAATTTTACCATTGAATATAATGATTACTATAAGTTTTGGTCATATATCCAGGGAAACTTTAATGTTACTGGTTTGCTATCAGTTTTGGAACAAAACTGAGCGTTTGTTTTGATTAAATTCTTTTTCACTTTTGATTGTGTGATCAGATGATAACTTAAAGTGAAAGATTACATTAAAATTCTAAAATTCAAACATCTTTTCATTACTATATAAGCCTTACTCAATCATAAAAGTTCTTTCATGACTTGATTCTCTTGATTCATTTACTTAGTATTTTTTGCATATTTTTCTTTCTTTTTTAATTAACCTATAATATTGATTTCTGATTTTGTCATTGTCCAGTTTTAATACCAATAGTTTTTTCTTTTGATATTAAAATGAGTTAGGAGTAAATTTAATCTCCATATCTGGGACAGTATTATAAGAAAGGCTTATGTCATAATTGGGGATGCTTGTTTGTGGGTAGAATTTTTAATTGTAATTCCATTTTGTCCATAGTTACACTTCTTCTCAGTCTTTCTGTATCCACATGGTTTTTGAAAATTTATCTTTCTAAAAGAATATTCAATTTACCTACATTTTCATAAAGTTCATTGTATTTTTCAGCCTGACTTTTTATATCCTCATCTTTGTAATTCATTATATTTGTTGCTTATATTGTCAGTTTATTTTTTAACCAGCCATGTTTGTAAAGCATTCTTCTATTATATGGTTCAACCCTTCCTTTGGTTTCTCCGATATTTTCTACTACATATTCAGACTGAGGCAGGAGAATTGCAAGTTCAAAGCCAGCCTCTGCAATTTAATGAGGCCCTAAAACACAAATATGGATCAAGGGGGTGGCTTAGTGGTTAAGTACCCTGGGGTTCAATCCCTGCTACAAAAAATAAAACAACAAACAAACAAACAAACAAAAAACCCACTAAAACAAAAACCCTAATTTTATGTCTAACTAAAAGGAACTAATAAAAATAAAGAAAAAATGTGATTTTAATTTCCAAATTTGCTGGTGCTTCATAGACTTTTCTGCTTGTTTCCAACTTCATTATATTTTTAAGAGGATTTAATCTTCTTATTAATTTGAGTTTGTTTAGAGTTTTTAATATTCAGTTTTTATAAATTTTATGTGCTTAGATAAAGCATACATTCTATAAATTATGGTTTCATGTATATAAATGCACATGAACAACATAAAAAAAAAAAAAAAAAAAAAAAAAAAAACTGCAATAAGCTTTGGCTCAGTGGTAGAGCACTTAGTTGGCATGCATGAGGCCCTGTGTTTGATCACCAACACTGCAAAACAACCCAAACAAACAAATAAACAAAAACCTTATCTAATACTTATGCTCTGTGCTTTCTCTCATTCAGATTTATATTTTCTAAATTTTATTTTGTAGTTGTAAATGGACAGAATGCCTTTGTTTATTTTTATGTGGTGCTGAAGATTGAACCCAGTGCCTCACACATGCTAGACAAGCGCCCTGCCACTGAGTGACAGCCCTAGCCCCAGATAATTTTTAAAATTTCATTATATAGGATACACACCAACTTTTTTGATGTGTATAGTTCTAAAAAATATTTTTGAAGTTGCTGTTGCACTTTTATTTTATTTATTTATATGTGGTGCTGAAAATTGAACCCAGGGCCTCACACATGCTAGTCAAGCTCTCTACCACTGAGCCACAACCCCAGCCCTGATGTATGTAATTATTAATGGATTTTTGAGGTATGTATTTTATCTCCATGATAGCAGATAAATGGGTCTTTCCTTATATTTATATAAGATTTTCTTTGTGTATTTTGAGACTCTATAGTTATGTGCATACCTGGTTTTTAATTCTAGTTAAAGATTTTTATATCTTGTTATTAACTTATTCTGTTTTCCTCAAATGATTTCTCCCACTTACATGCCAGTTTCTATGTTATTAAATTACTACATTGGCATTCTTTCTCCATTAAGATTTGCCAGCTGTATCCTATTCTATCCCTTTATTTTCAAACTTGTGCTTTATATTTAAATGTGTGTGTTCACCACGTTATAAGTTCACCAAATTATGGCCAGCCACATTTTTTTCCTGGCTTCATTTTGGTTGTGACTAGACCTAGCCAATGAGCAAAAGGATTCCTTGGGGTAGTGATTGTGTTTTATGGATAAAGTCTAGCCAGTGTCTTCCAAGTTCATTAGAATGAGAAACAACAATTAGTTTAGCCACTGAGCTTGTGGGTTAATTTGTAATCATCCTGTAGCCTAGTCTATTCTGAATAATTTTATAGCCAGATTATAACAGAATTTCTATTGTTTTTGTTTTCAGTCTGACAATTTGTCCTGTAGCTAATAGGTTGATTTTGATAAAATTTACTGTGATTGCTGTGATATTTGGCCTACTTTTCAATATTGTGCTTTCCTTTACCATATGTTTTCCTTTTCTGTTTGTTCCAAATTTCTGCCTTCCATGGGATTGTTAGTGATTCATTTATTTCTTCCTTTCTACATTTTTCTTGTTTGGTGATTATTCATTGAATTTTAATTATTTTGATGATTGGCCTTAAAATTTTAACATGTCTAGTTTTCTTACTAATGTCTAAGTTGAACCCACAGTTTATCTCTACTTCTAAAAAGATTTAAATCTCAAACGATTTTTAGACCTTAGAAAATTTGATTCCAAACAATAACTCTGAAATTGTTGTCTAAAACTTTGTTTTTGTAATTTGATTAATTCTCTTCTAAATTTGTAATTGTGAATTTTGATTACTTAGATAATTTATTAGGTCAAAATTTATCTAAAAGTGTATTTAAATGCCTTAATTATTAAATTTAACTAAGATTCTACACATTTATCTAGAAATTAATGAGAAGTATCATATGACTGCTTCTTGTATCTTGTTTCTTTGTTCTAAATTTTTATTCATTTAAGCAAAAGTATTCATTGACCTTTTAATCAGAGTCTATGGGAGGTAAATTATCTTCATATTTAATGCCTTTATTTTGCATTTTTTATTTGAATCTGTTTTCTTAGAACTTTATACTTTTAGGTTAATGCTATTTTTTCTCAGCTTTTTGAAGATATTATTATATTATCTGCTTACATTTTTGCTAAGTTAGCTCTTATAAAATTTTATTTCCTTTGTATGTACTGATATTTTTTTCTATGTACAATTTTATATTCTTAAAGACTTTTTTAGATTCTGTGTTTTCACTCTAATATATCTATTTTTAGATTTATATATTTATTGGGTTCAGGATTCAATTTGCTTAGTTGATCCAAGTATTCTTCTTTCATCAATTCTGGAAAAATACCAATTATTATTTCTTTGAAATTTTTCTGTTCCCCAACTAATTCTTTTCTGTTCTCTTAAATCTTTTATTCCATATAATTTGGGTCCTCTCATTTTATCCTCCATGTTTCTTTTGAATCATCTATTTTTACCTTTCTGTTTTGCTTCTTAGATAATAAAATCATATCTAACTTCCCGTTTATATATTCTCTGTGAGTCCAGCTTTATTTGTTATATATTTCAACAAGCTCTTGATTTTATCAGTGACCATGTTTCTAATTTCTTTACGTTCATTTGTTTTTTTCTTTAAAGCCTCCTATTCTCAGTGCCTCTTATAGGATTTTATTCCTTCCATTTTACCTTAAAATTTTTTAAAATATATATTTATTCTGTTAATGCTTTTTAAAAAACATGTATATTTTAAATATCTTTGTTTTGTTTATTTATTTATTTTATGTGGTGTTGAGGATTGAACCCAGTGCCTAACATGTACAAGGCAAGAGCTCTACCACCGAGCCACAACCATAGTCCCTTGTGGATGCTTTTTATTGCTTTATTTCATGCATTTTTTCTCTTGTTTGTTCCACCCTCTCTCCCCCTCGTGGTAGAAATTGTTTTTAAGAATTTCTTTTTCCCTTCCTCCCTCTCCTCCCCACTTGTTCTTGTCTCCTCCTTCCTTCCTTGCCCTGTGTTTGTCCTATGACCTCTAGGTTATAGAAGCAGATTTTCAGGATGATTTTCAGTGGACATCTGCCAGTGCCTTTTGAAGCTTAATTAGTCCAGTACCAATGTTTATGTAAATTATTGGAGGATTTATGCATCACTGGTATAATGTAAATTTGAAATTTATGTATATAGAGTGTAGTCTTATGATTTCAGTTTCTAAGAAGATAGTTTTGAGGGGGTTGGGGTGGGGGAAACAATCCTTGTCAGATTTAGAAACTTGTTTATTGGGATTTTCTGGGCCCAAGGTTCAAATTTCTCTAATTATATTTTCATAAAGTGAGAAAGATTTCCCATGCTTGAAGTCTTATTCAGGGATTACAATTCCAATTCTGCGACTTTCCTGGAATCCAGACTCTGTCCTCTTGTCCTGTTTATATAATTCTACCCTGTTCTTGTTATGCTGGGCTTGTTTTCTTTTTTGCTTTTTGGTTTTGGGTACGAGGGATTAAACCCAGGGGCACTTTCCAACAGAATTATATCCCCATTCCTTTTTAATTTTTAAATTTTGAGACAGGAACCAAAAGTGTTAACACATGCCTGTAATCCCATCAATTTGGGAGGCTGAGGTAGGAGCATTGCAAGATAAGAAGATCAAAAGTTCAAGGCCAGCCTCAGCAATTTAGTGAGACTCTGTCTCAAAAAATAAGGAGACAAAGGAAGGAAGGAAGGAAGGAAGGAAGCAAGGAAGGAAGGAAATTTTAAAAAATGAAAGTAATTTCAAGATGGGGCTCCACTAAATTGTTGGGGGTCTCACTAAGTTACTGAGGCTGGCCTTGAATTTTTGATATCTCTAACTTTACCTCCAGAGTCACTGGGATTACAGGAGTGTACCACTATACCTGGTTCTTTTTGGATTTTATATTTCGCTACATATTTTGGATCTGATAATGAAATGTTACCTTGCATGTTTTGCTCCTCTCAGTTTGAGTTTTTGGCATCTGTCTTTTTTCTGTCTTTCCTGGTCAGCTTTTTCTTTAGTTTTATTTATCATAGCTTATTCAGAATTTTTAAGTCTTTGGATTAAGGTATAAATTTGTGTTATTTCAATCCATCATCTTGTAAGACTTCAAGTCATTTTTAAATACATGCTTTATTTTAATTTTGCACAATTATAAATTTACAGAGTGAACTTATATTGCTTTTGCCTATTAATAAGGTTCTTACCACACCATAAAAAATTGCTTACAGAATATCCAAGCTTTTATATCCTTTAAAATTTCTCTTTATGACTAACATTTAGCGTTGAGTAATATACTGTTTTTTAGAGAGTTTTTGCTAAGTTAAGAGGTAATGTGGACAGATTTACTACACTAATGACTAGCACAATGTTTAAATTGTATTAGAAAACCAAAATAATAGCATTTAAACCAGATTTTGTATCAAAAAAGAGAGGTTAAATGCTAAGAAGACTTAAAAAAACAGTATTGAAGTGAATTAATTGTAATACAGAATCTGATTTTGTGACTCATGTTTCCTTTTTAATATTGAAATTTTGGTCAAACTTAAGTGCTGACTTTTGCTTTGATGGCTCACAGAGATTTGAGTAGAAATGCAGAACATTAGAGGGTTGACTCACAATGAGAGTGCATTTTCCTGTTAACTTCATCATATTTTCTCTATATAGATAAATATATGAGAGGGAAATTATCAGAGGTTGTTATAGGTTATTTTGGAATCAGAAAATAAGTGGGCATTTAACAACTTTCTGAGTATTTCATATCATTGGTGCTCAAAATTCATATATCAGTTCCCAATAGAGGAACTGGTCAGTCCAAGGGAACTGCACTCATGTTCCTCTTACTATTAATAGTGCTTAAATGGTCATTGCTTATGTTTTCCCAATGGCTTTTTCTATCTGTGTTTCTGTTGCTAAGTAATCTTTCTTGGAGTTTCCATTTCCATTTTTGAATTATGTGCCTATCTTTGATGAGGTTCTAGGTCAGTTTTGTCAGCCTTGAAGACATTCATGCTCCCCAATTATGTGCAGGACTTTGAGGTACACCATTGATGCTACTCTGATTATTGCTATAATTAGCTGCTAAAGCTTATTGAACTCTTCCTATTTCTGTTATATTCTTTTATATATATTCTCTTATTTAAATTAATACAACCAAACTATTAATTAGAGGTTGTTACATTGCCCATTTTGCTGATGCAGTGTTCTGAGTTGGCCAACCATCTAGTAAGAAAGTGAGGGTCACGGTTTATACTTAGGCGGATGTATTTACTCTACAGCATTTTTACCCATTTTAACTTTCAATGGTTGTTGGAATAAAGAGAAAGACCTCCCTCACACTTCTTTGTAATGCCAAATTATAGTATATTAGATCATCCTCATTTTATATGCAGGGAAACAGATCTAGAAGGTTGGGTTTTATCTAAGACATAAATCTAGTTGCTTACCAGTCAACCTGGGAGTGGAGCCATGATATTCAAACTATGAGTCCCGGGATTGTTCCAATATTATTTCCCTACCTCCTTTTCCTTTCCATGGTTGCCCTTCTTGATAGGCAAATCATTTCATCTACAGGTTTTCTGGATAGATCTGCCATTTAACAATTATGGTTATATACTGATTCATGATATTCAAATATTCATGAGGACATGTGTTATCATATACATGTGAAGAAATGGCTATGTCTATCATTACTAAGTTTACTAAGAACACTCCTAGCATTTTAGATGTGATGATGACTTTTCTTTTTCCTCTTCTCTGAACTATACATTCTTTTTGGCCCAGTGAGCAAATATGAACACTTTTGACAGTTTGAAGAACTGCAAGTATGAATTCTAAGCTTCAAATAAAGCCTTAAACAAACCAACATAATCTGTGGGAAAACTACAATTTATTACTCAAGTCATCTATAACTTCATAAATAAGTAGTTCAGAGAGACATTTCACCAGGCACATTCCCTTTTTATTATGCCCTGGATGGAAAGTTTGTGGCTTTGCAAAGCATTGAAACCTGCTATTAAAATTCACAAGCAATATCATTGTTCAGCTGGGTTTCTATATGGGTCAACTACCTTTATTTTTATATTTAAACGACTCAAGTAGTATGATAAAGGATTGGTCTTTTGAAACCACCAAGATACAGAAATTATATGACCATAATCCCATAAGGGAGGGTATTTGGGTTTTATATAAAAATTTTTAGGGAATGTTATGCCCATGCAAGCTGTCAACTTGAAGATAAATATTCTTTGTTTGTATACGGTGTACAGGTAGAAGCTAAGACATCTCCATAGTCCATCATTCGAGTATGTACTATTAGTAATAGCTGCATTCTAGCAGGGGAGACAGCAGCACTAAGTAGCCAGGCTCTGCCAAGGTGACATTGTAATGATGCACTGCTGATCCAGAGTCACAAGTAGTCACACCAATGAAGCATCATTATCCTATGTGGATAAAATAACATTCCTCAAGAAAACCATTTGTCAGGTACTCTCAGAGACTGAGAATCCTGTCATTCAAGGTTAGATTTTCAAATTTTAAAAGTGACTAATCAGTATATAATCCAAAGGATTTCTTTTCCTTATCATTTTTAGGAGTTATATTTATGATGAATTTATTTTTAATAACACTCAAAATATAATTTTTGTTTGGAATCAGATGTTTTCTGCTCAGTTACTTAAAATTTTGCAGCTGACAAACTGAATGGCTTTACGCTTTGGTCTCCTCATTTAAAAAACTTGAGAGGCTGAGTTTTTCCTAATATTAAAAATGAGCATTTGAAAATTTTTGCCAAAATCGAATAAAATAATAGACCAAAGTTCTACAATGGCAATGTCTATTCTTTATCAATTTTGACTTGTAAAAGCAGTTTTTACCCTGTTAGCAAACATTTATTTAAGCCCCACCAAGTATGCCATTTTCTGTTGGGTCCTGGGGTTATCAACATGGTTATTGCTTCCTATAAATTTACTATAAAAGTAGAGAGACATACAAATAAACAGGATCGTAACATACTGTTCAGATTCAGAAGAGAACATAGAAAAAAAAACAGATGAATAAGTGAGGCTTACTACAGTAGCTGCCTAGAAAATGTTGAATTAAATAAAATTAACTACTCCCTTGTTCAAGACAATACCATATTTTTCCAGTTTTATCTATGCTTTTCACCAAACAGCTACTTCCCTTCAATACAAAATTCAGTTTCTCTCATCATTTTCAAAGCATATACTATAAAATGTCCTTTTCTATTCACAGATTATCTGAAGACGTGAGAGAGTTTAGTTATACTACAGATCCCTGAAAATATTGACACTTAGATGGATTTCAAATCCTCTAGATGCTAAAGCACTGTAATGGTGCTTATGCAAACACTAATGGTGTTCTACATAGAACTTTAAGAAATCAGACTTCTTTTTTCTGTTAAACACAGTGGCATTTTAGGATAATGTGTACTAGCTTCTCTGTTTCTGCAACAGTTCCTGAAACAGATCTTTTCAAGCATAGTAACAAGTATGAATTGTGCTGGCCCAAAGGCTGTGAAAACCAGAAACTGTGAAATGAAGTTCAAGCACAGCTCTTTGTAGCTGGCAGAAGTGCAACTGTACTTTGGGTAGTTTGGTCAGCGGTTTTCCACAAATCCTTTGAAAACTTTATCTATATATAAGCATTCTTATACTGAGATGTTGTGAGTATTGAAAAGCAAGTTCTTTATTTTTTCCATCCACTGTGCATGTACTACATTAGTGGGAATAAAGACCTCTCATTGAATACATTTGCTAGTTTCACTGCCAATTAAAATGTATGAATAATTGATACAGACTGGATTTGCTTTCTTTCATTGCAAATCCCTTTACACATTATACCAGGATTATAGCTTCGGAAATGAAGTAGGTGTGAACCACATTTCAAAAGTCCAATGTTATCATCCATTATTTCAAATACATTTGCTTCATATTTTTTTTTCAAAAGTGTAATTCAACCATAGAAATAATTACAAAAGCAAAATGGGTCTTGCCAAGCTATTATTCTACTTTATGTTTCTTCTACTCTTCTGATTTTTTTGTTTGAAAATAAAAATTCCATTGGGCAAAAAATGTCATATTTAAAACTATAGGAAAATCCCATTGAACTTTCTTTCATTTAAAAAATACTTTTTTCTTTGGATCCAAAGCCATCAGAATGGATGAAATCATTGAAGGTAGCAGTGTCAACAAGTTCTGGGATGAAAGATGCTAAAACTTTTTATTTGAAAGGCTTTTCAAGAATGGATCTGGTGCTAAAGGCATAATATATTACCCTGAATTTCTGTCATGATATGTGATTACTAAACCCTTCCAAATGTAAAAATAGTATCCATTTCATAAGAAAAGAGAGCTGAATGTGGTGACACAACCTTAATCTGAGCAAATAACAAGGTTGAGATAGGAGTATTGCAAGTTCCAGGTTAGCCTCAGCAAGTTAGCTAGGCCCTAAACAACTGTGTGAGAACCTGTCTCAAAATAAAGTAAAAAAGGGCTGGGAATGTGGGAAAGTTCATCTGTGGATTCAGTCCCTAGGACCAAAAGGGAAAAGTTTTGGAAAGATATCGATTCCAGATCTGAACCCTGTGCTTACTGGGAATGTTCCAGGATTTCTCTTGCTCCAACATGAGCAGTGCCTTCAACAGGGGCTACATATACTGCTGTCTGGATGACTACCAGAAGTGGCTTCCACATGATGGTCCTGATTTTGGGTTTCCTTTCAGTTGACCTCAGAGTCTGGGGAGAGGAGATGTAGTTTCCTGCTTTTGCTAATTCTTTGATTCCCTTGGCTACCAGACATAGCTTGTCCTGTTTCCCTATCATCTTTGTGAACAATTCCTGAGTTCAAATTCTGCCTGAAATTCCTAGAGTGCATGTTTTTCCTGACTGATATAACCTCTTATCCCCATTTCTTCTCCTGAAAATGGAAATTAAACAGCTCACATGTGAGACAATGCAAGTAGGTTTGGAGAAGAAATGATTGGGTTATAGATTTAACCTGTAATAAATTCAGTGAATTAATCCCTGATGCCATTAACTGGTAACTGGAAGCCAGTGGGGTTTGGCTGAAGGAAGTTGTTCACTAGACGTGTGACTATGGGGTATATATTTTATATCTGGAAAGTGAAGTCTCTCTCTCTCTCTCTGTTTTCTGATCATCATGTGAGCTACTTCCCTCCACCACACTCTCCTGCCATGATGTTCTCTCTCACTTTGATCCCCGAGGAATGGAGTCAGCCTTCTATGGACTAAGACTTTGAAACTGTGAGCCCTCAAATAAACTTCTCCTTCTCTAAAATTGCTCTGGTCAGATCGTTTAGTCACAGCAGCAAAAAACCTGGCTAAAACAACTACTGTGAGGATTAAAATAAGAAAATAACTGAATGACCAGGTCCCAGATATAATAAAAGACAAACCATTAGTGGGGGTAGGGGGCCCTCATGGGAGCTGGGAAAGGCTAGTAGAAGAAAACTAACATGTACTCAGGGTTTTCTTTGTCTTGAACACCCCAGTGCTGCTAGATGATGATCATTGTTTTCATTTTTAAATTGAGGAAGATGAGACTTGTAGATACTAAGCAGAATACAGTCAATTCTATGGAATTTAGAATGCAAGTCTCTTCAGACTCTGTTTATTTATTTTTTGTTTGTTTTGCTTTGTTTTCCTGCCTACCATGATGACTGCATTTGAAAAAGTTTCAGTTTTAAACTACTACTAAACAGTGTTGGCAGATTCTGTTTTCAGAGATGGAATTTGTAGTCATTGACAGAATGCAGAACAAAATTTCTTAAGCAGATCTTGTGCTGTGTTTACAGGAGTTAAAGAAAAATCTCGTTCATTTAAAACACTCAGACACACACACACTTTTAGAGGTGAGTAACTTCATTTAGGCTCATAGTTTTTAACCCTGCCCTGGCATTCAGGTCTAGAAAACCTCTCAGATCATATCTGGTCTCCATTTTATTTGTATGTTTTAGCCCTTTGCCAAAACAATCAAGATAGGCCATGAATCAGAAATGTTCTGCCTTTAATTGCCTGTATTGTCTATGTAAATGCCCCCTTATATTACCATCTGTTTCCCTTTTTGCTGTAAGATGTTTTGTTCACAGGGTTTGATAACCTGATTTTTAATCATCAAAAAATAAATCAGGCAACAAAGTTCAGAAGTTATTGGTGGAAACTACAAATCTCTGATTTGAAGAAAAAAAAAAGGATAACTTAAAATAAATTTGCCAGGTGTGGAAGTTAAGATCTCTAGCAGGTGCAAATTCTCACTTCCAGTTTTAATTTTGTATGCCTTACAAAGACTTGTAGTTTCTGTGTGATAAAAGTAAAGGTCTTTGAAAAATGTTAAAGGCATTCCTTTGTGTTTTTGGCAATTTTACAGGCCAAAAAATGTAGTTCATGTAAGGAAAATAACATGGAAAAACGATTTAATAGCATGACAGTATACATGAAGAGAACTTCAAAAGCTCTTGACAGCTGTGAAGGGTGAGCTCATATTTTGTGGAATGCAGCAGAGAAGACAGGTGAGCACAGACCTCAAGTTTCCCACATGTGAGATACCTAGGAGGTCTACAGACTGCTGTGGGAAGCCGTGATTTAAGGAAGGGAAACTTTTATAGACACACACAAATGAAGAAACCAATATTGGAAAAATAAAAAGGAATCTCAAGGAATGTGGACATCACTTCCAAGAAAATATTGTTCCTGTTCACATAATTGACTTTTACTTTGTTCCTAGGTGTTCAGATTTTTCATTTACTTGCCCAGGGCCATACCACCCTGGATTGTGATCTTAGATTTTATAAACTGAACAAAGCTTAGTCCAAAGATAGGTTGTAAGGGGATAAAAAGACCACCCTAGGAGAATTGTGCATAGAATCATTCAACTCCAAAGTTTACTAATGCAATAAGAAAACCATGAAAAGGCTATAGATTCTAAAGTTGGAACCCAAAACAACAACAACAAAAAAAATTCTGGCACCAAAATAGGGAAAGTTAGAAAACAGGTTTACAATGTTTGCTGACTATGGTTGAATCTCTTTAATCTTCTTTTTGGTGTTTGTATCATAGGACACTATTTGAATGAGGAAATTAATAGGTAACATTGATAACTATTTAAAAACCAGCACTGAATTAAGAAGGTCATTTGACTATCTCATTTAATCTCCAAATAACACTCTTAACAGATGCACTGTAACTGTTTACATATTGCACATGAGAAAACTTGAGGCTCAATCAAGCATGCAAACCCCATTAGTAGAGGAAGAAGAAGATCAAAGGGGATGAGAAGCACCAAAGGAAATGATTAGTGAATACAACTTGTACTATGATACAGGAGCAGAATTTAAATGTTTTAATTGCCTGATAGCTTTAAAACATTTCTAAAGTCATAGGAGCAGCATTAAGCTAGAGTGTTACCACAGAGAACATCTCTTTGGCCAAATGTGCTTTTAAGCACCTTTGGTACTCCCTGAGGAAATGTGGATGCTTTCTAATCATAAAGGGATAAAGACCCCAGGATTTATGCCAGTCTACAATTTATCTAATGTTCCTCCCACAATTTCAACATGCTATCAGCACTGACTATGAATGGATGTGTCTGTGGAAATACATAAAGTGTGGCTATGCCATTAATCAGGTATGATCTTTCAAAGTATCATAAATTTCAGTGATCAATGCCAAGTCTCATTTTGATGACTTGGGGACTCAACCCATGGATCAGCCTGACAGAGACAAATAAGAAGCTAAATAGGGATGTGATAGTCTGTTAGGGGTGGGAGCGACTTGTTAGATTTTCAGACATGTCATTTATAAAAGTGTAAAAGATGCTAGATAATTTTAAATTCTGCATGTCCCTCATCTACAATTCCTTATGTTTCAGAGTGAAATTTTGTGTCATTCCTTGTAGATTTTATTTATTTTGGTTTGAAGCCCAAAAATATTATCATTCAAATAGTTATTATTCAAACCATATGTTATTTCTCCCTGAGTTTCAAATGAACTAGAATTAACAACAATGCAAAAGCTACATTACCCATTACTTTTTTTGTGGGAATTATACTTTTCTTAGAGATTCAATGAAAAATTTTAAGATGACTTTCTAAAAAATATTTTTCTTGATCATATGATGCAATTAACGACTGAAATTTGGAAATTCAATGACAATATGAACAAAAAAATAGATATTTTTATCAATTGCTACTGAAAACCTTCTTATGTATACTTAACTAACAATTTACAAATCTGTATTTTGAAAATCAACAGAATGCAGTCTGTAGCATCTTTCAAATAACTTTCTCATGATACTCAATAATGAAACATTCAGAGTATCAGTGTTTCTTTAGAAAAACAGAAGCTGCTCTGTTACTCCCCAGAATTAGGGGTACTCCCATTTGTGAAAAAACAGGAAAATGGAAGGCAGGGAGCTGTCACTCACTCCTCTCAACCTGCAGAATGGAAAAGGTAGATATTCAGGGCTATCTTTGGAGATACTTCGAAACTCAACTACCCCCAGGAAATTCCAGATATTTATCTTAGCCATCTGTACTAGCTGAGTCCTTCACAAGAAGCCTTGTCATCTCTCTCAACTGGGGATAACATCTAAGTGGTATTGTGCAGAAGTTCACCCTGAAGTTTACTCTGAACTTCTCATCTTATATCTATTTGTGTATCTGGATGAATCTGCCTCCAGTGAGTCATATCATTTTCTTCCCATTCACTTTCCAAAATTCACCTGAGTGTTTATGAGTAAAGGAATCTAACTATACAGGAAAGTATACAAGGCAAAGCATTCCAGGACACGTGGTCCTGGTCTTCTCTTCATTGCCTCACTGCCATCCCTGGCTAGCATCAAGGGGGACAGCAGTGATGCTGACAGCTGTTAATTCAGCACAGTCCCCCCATATTTTATCTCAGCATCCTTTTACACTTCTTTACTCAAATTTAAACTTCTGACCTCCCATCCCCAGCAACAACAAATTGTAATTTCAATGTGAAATATATATATGACAGAGAACTGCTCACCTCTCTAGAACGAGGGAGGGTACCCAGTTCTCTATGTCCTATACGTCACTGTGTCCATTACTAGGTCATGTGTGTTCATTCCCTAGCTTGCTCAAATCCCACTTTTTTATCCTATGACTTAAAGTCAAAATTACAAGGTTAAATTATGAATACAATATATTTTAGAAAGTTGTGTAGAAGAATTGATATTTTTGTTAATTCTGGTCAAGAGAAGTTATATCTGGAACTGATGAAGAGACATTGGGCATTATCTAGAGATACAGGACTTTATGCTTGAAATGGTGATGACATGGGTTGTTTCCTTTAAGGATGGTGAAAGTATTTGCCTGCAGGAAGTAGTGTGAATCAAATATCTGTTAACCCTAAAAGCAGACTTTTTGTCATTACAGTTTTTATCAAATATTTCTGGTTCACTGAACAAGTGGAGGATTATATGAACATGTGATAACTTGCTTTGAACAATGAAATGTGACCAAGATGATGTATTCCACATCAACTTGTGAGCTCCAAAACCCAGTACAAGATTTCCTAAGCACACTCTCTCTTCCACAGTCACTAGCAATGCTATAGACACCAGCTGCTTCATGGTCTCGGGCCTCAGAATGAAGATAGAGAGCCCCAACCTAAACTCTTTGGCATTTAATATATGGAAAAAAACATAACATTTTATTATGTTAAACAACTGAAATTCAGGAGCTCTTTATAGCTGGTTACAGGTTACTGTATCCCACTTTGAATCATATATGTGTATCCACTAACAAATACAAAAATGCTTATCAATTTTTAAAGTCCAAATCATATAAATACTTGAAAAGCAATACTTAGATAATGATCTTAACATTCAATGAAGCTTAGAAAACGTAGAACTAGTTTTATATCTTTCTAATTGTTTCAGGATCTCTTATATGACCTAGATAGCTTTCATAAAGTTGCATCACATTCTAGATTTGGGTCATGAAGGGCTAGTGAATCATCACAGTGATAGTCCCTCTCTATAATATTTGGAAGAGCTGTTGACCAACAGGTTTTTGACCTGAGGCTCACAGTGTGTTCTGACCTGTTGCTTGATAGGCACATGCCTCACACTGGTCTAGATGCCTGTGGACAAATAAAAGTCTGGGTTTTTTTTGTTATATTTTTATTTTTTCAAAATTTATCCAATTAAAAAAGTTCACTATCATTTACTTCTCAAAAATTCTTATTTCAAAAAACTGATACCATTGCAGAGAATTTGGTATGTTTGATTCAGTAAAATCAAGGTATTGTAAATAAGTTTAAGGCATTAACTTTCCTGGGGGAAGTATATTGCTATGAAAAAAAAAAAAACAAGAAGAAAGACCAAGAGCCCAATCCAAGTTCTTAGTAGCTGTGTGCTTGGTATAAATACTTGAGTGTTGCATTTCAAATTCATTTTATCAAGAGTAGGATGTAATAAATACCTCACCAATTACGTGTGAGATTTAATCAATGTGTCAGACATAGTAGTTGTTCAGCATATATGTTTATTTTTAATAGTAATCTTCAGTAATTTTATCCTGAATATGTGTATGAGGTATTTTAGATCAATGATAGATTTCTTAGTAATAACTTAATAGCAAATGATAAGTGTCTCAACCTTCTCTGCTCCTTTGTTTATGCATAGGGCAGTGTGATGAGAATCAGTAGGTGCTTCCCACATGAGTAGGTGGAAAGTGAGTACAGGCAAGGGGTGAGGAAAATTATTTTTCTCTGCTTATATAGCGAAAGGAGAGAGATATTCCTTCTGCTCCCAAAAAGATCTCCTTGAAATATAATGGGCCTCGATCCTTATTTGTATTTGGTTGTGATCGACTGAATTCTTCATATATATTTCATTTGAATTTTAGAATATATATGTTAATTTTTCAGAGAAAAGGGTAGCTGACTTTTGCAATGTTTTCCCATAACATCGTAGGAAAACTTCAACGACTCCAATTCTATGTTGCAATCTTTTCCTTCTTACAATCCTGTTAACTCAGCTGTTTGTCAAAATTAAAACTAAGGTTTCAGCAACTGACATTGTGCAGAAGGCAGTGACGTGTGGCTGTGGCACAGGGCAGTAGCTGCAAGAGGTTTTCTTCTAAATCTAACTAGAAAGTCATGGAGCATGCATGAGAAGCCCTTTCCTAGACAATGTGAAATTGAACAGAAAAGCACACTCCAATTACTGGCCTACATAAATATCCAAATGGAACAAAGACCATCAGTCAGGAGGCTATTGTCTTTCTAATTATGTTCCAAATTGGAAATGGCAACTTGTTTTCTTCCTCACATAATAGTTCTCTAAATAAATCGTCTTCTCCTGCTGTCTGCTGCTCTCTTGAGGATTTGGTTATTTAGGGATAAAGAACTTGGGGTTGTGAAAAGCATGGCTCATGAGCCAGCTCCCTGACCAAGAGAGAAAATGGGAACAAAAGCTGAGGTTACAATGTAATGAAAATCTGAGATGCTTTAGTAATTCCCCTCTGACTGGGGACTATGGAAGTGTTTGTATAAATTTTATGTATATCTCATCTGACTGTTGGAACATTGACCTAGCATAGTGTAACAAACGGCTTTGCTTCCTGGAAATCACATATGGGATCTTTGATGATATCCCTATCTTAGTAGTTCTTCAAAGTATGAATTTATCACATGGGATTTAAGAGATAAATGCTCATTCATATTAGTCCACTTGTACTAGCATTTTTATAAAGAAATATTTATTAGCTTCAGAAAGTTTTCAGAATTTAACACAATTTGCTATTTAAATATTTACTTTTTTCTCTATTGCTTATTGACTTCCTCCAATTATGAATTTTTGTTTGTCCCTTTAAAAGAGATTATTACTCTATTTATGCTTTGTCAGTAAAATATCTCAATTGTAAAATAAAAAATTCAGATAATTACCACCAATACCTAGGTTTACGATGTTGTGTGGATAGTCAATCCCAAGTTTGATTATTTGTGATTATTAGTATTTCAGCTCTATGTTCACAGAATATACATTTTATCCTGAAAATGTTTATCAACTATTATTCAGATTATGGGTGGGATATAAAATTATTATGATGATCTTAAAATAATTTCTTTGGAATCCAATTTAGTGTGCTACTAAGTTGTTTATAATTTCCTAGGAATATGATTTTTTAATAGCTAGCTGCATCCTTTGGAAAGGTTGTTTTGTGGTCTAAACATTATAAAATTTATATCAAAAGCTAGTGGCAGATTGTTTTCAATAGATCTTTATCTTCATTATACCTTCTCTTTAAATATAAATGAGAACATCTACAGTTTTGAAATTTCAAAAATTACAAAATAAATGAAATTACAAAAGCTAAAATTATATTATAAAATACTAAAAATCAAATGCTTGAGACACCTTAAAATGAGAGTTATAGAAGCTTAATTCTCAAGTAAGGTGAATATATCAATGCCATTTTCCTGAGAGATAACTGTAGCACAGAATATATTGTGGCTAAATTAAGTAATTGATTTGACATAGCACTGTCAAAATAGAAAAATACAAAGAGTAGGAATGCTATTACTTGAGAATATTCTCTACTTAAGGTTTTTTTAAATGTTTTACAAAAATGTTAACTAAATTTCCCCCTTGATTGATCACAAGTGTGCTTATCCAGGGCTCCGTTCATGAGGAAACTTGCTTCCATGTAAATTTCTTAATGCTGACTAGTACTGTTTTATTATGGAAGGGCCAATTCTCTATTAGAACCCTTCTTTTTCTGCACGTACACAATCTGAAACAAGCACAAAAAATGCTATCAGTTTAGTATTGATTCTTTTCAATGGGATTGTTGGTAAGGCATGTAGAAGAAATAATTCGAAAAAAATAATATTGGCCTCCAGCAATCTTGCTAACTTCTTGACTTTAAATTTTAGTTGGTTTAGAGTAAGGAATTCCCAAGGAGACCGAGGGCAAGTTATTATTATTATTATTATTAGTCCAAAGAAAAGAGAGCTCATCAAATGTTAAATAAGAACTCGGTTTAGAGTTTCGACTTTGAAGAACAGATGTCTAATTGACAACTTTAGGCTTAGCAAGAACTAGCAAATTCCTATTCTTTTATTTATCTCTCTCCTTCTCCCATTTGGTTTTATTTTGGAATCCAGACTCATTCCTCAAAATCAGGCATATCTTTTCTTTATGGACTATGTCTAAAGAGGTACCGGTATCTCTTCAATTCCAGAGTCAAGATCAAGATTTCTGGGTAATTCGTGATACTTCGTTAGGTAAATTTTTTAGGTTCAATTCACAATTCATAAAGCTGAATAAATCATTAAAGATGAATGGCAAGAATGAAAATTTATTTAAAATTTAACATAATAAAATTGTGGATAACTAGGTAAGAAATGAGAAGCATTATCAAGGAGCACCAGATTTGCTTATAGATGCTCTTTATGTTCTAAAACAGGTCATAGTGCAACCATAAATGGGATGAGAAGCACAAAGACCTGTGTTTGGTGATGGGCCACAGTCAGGAAGCTCTCTCATTACTTCCACTCGGGATAAACAAAATATCTCATGCTATCCTGTAAGTATTTAATGACTAGACATGATACTTTAAAACTTTTGATCCTCATTATAATTGGCTAAGCTTTTTCAGATATTTTGTAGGCTTACTCTAAAATAACAACAAAATGAATGGGCATCTTCATTTTTTTAAAATT
Source organism: Marmota flaviventris (assembly GCF_047511675.1). Taxonomy (NCBI): domain Eukaryota; kingdom Metazoa; phylum Chordata; class Mammalia; order Rodentia; family Sciuridae; genus Marmota; species Marmota flaviventris. The sequence goes on from NC_092508.1 coordinate 83,036,989, forward strand.
AAATCAAGTATAATGAAATTCATTTGCCTAATAGTTGAAATGGAACCAGGTTAGAGAGCTAGAATACTATCTGAACTTCCATAGCAATGAGTAAAATATAAATAAGCCTATTAATAACATCTCTGTTAGTTGTTGAAAACTAATCAATGCTTCTTTAATTTCCAATAGCCTAATTTAATAATTGAATCAACTTCCTTAAACTCCATGTGAATACTTAGGGCTCAATAGTCATGGAAACAATTAGAAAACTAGGAATAGAATGTAAATAATGCCTATATAAATACCACAGTGTGTTTTGAAATGGATCTTGAGGATCTCAATAAATAATGACTGTAATATGTACAATTGAAATAAATTTTTATCCTTCATACAAAATCCAGTGAATTAATACTAGATGTAGCTTCAGTTGAGAATATATAAATTTAAATAAATGAATGAGACAGTGTTCAACTCTGCTAAAATATACTTTTATGTAATACTTAAAAGTATCAAGGCAAATGCATGTGGAATGGTGTTCTGGTTTTCTTCACAAAGTATTAGTGGGAAAAGTCTGTGTACTTCTGATAAAAATGCTGGAATCTTAAGCCTTTTGCTCACTAACCCTGACTATCAGCTGTCCTGCTATTCAGAAGCCACAAGCCTTGACTCTGCTGGAGATTTTCTTGAAAGATCTATTCAACAGTGTTTTGGGACTAACAATTTTTTGGTTGATGAATCCACTGTTTGTATTCTGAAAACGGTTATCTGTGCAAAGGTTTTTGTGATAGCGGCCAGATAAGTTGAAAGCTGCTAAGCTTTTTTTGCTATTGACAAAGTGGTTTTGATCTTTAACTTTGTAGAAAAGGGACCTTTTTTTCCCAGAGATGTTCCCTAATAGAATTATCTAAGTATATGTACAGCTGTGTATGTGAGTGTGTGTGACGTAAAGGCAGACATAAAAAGTGTTATACTCTCAAGAATCATTTATGGTATAAATGTCAAATTTATTTCATGTCCAAAATATGAGAAAAAAAATGGATGAAATCAGACTACTGCTTACACAGCATCATAGGTGCTATGGCTTAGTCACTGGCACAGTTGGAAGACAGAAAAGATAGTTTTTGTGCTTGATGTTACTAGTATGGACACATCCTCAGACAAATTCATTTAGGTTCAGATTCATATTTCAGAAAAGAGCATTGCAAGATTTTTTTTCTTCAAACCAACTAGACTTGAAAGGAGTTTGTATAGAACATAGTCTGTGGCTGAATTGGAATGTACATGCCTGTTTGCAAATAAGTAACAAATCAATCAAGGTTTGAAGAACCACTATTAGTTTGCATTTTTATAAACTATACTGGGAAATGATACATAGTGTTTGAAGCATGTTCTGCATCACTTGTGACATAAAACTAATAGGATGGAAAATTACTTTGTGAAGAAAGTAAGTTCCATGTTAGATAATTGGCCCTTTTTATTTAAAATTATTCAATAACTGAATGGCAATTGGGAAATTCAGCATTTATGATACTGAAATAATATCTCTTTAAATAAAAAATCTTTATATTCAAAGGGGAGCATTTTTCTTCTATGGCAGAAAGAAAAAAACATATTGCAGAATTTAAAAAAAAAATTAAGTTTACTGTTAAAAATAGATGTTATTAGGCATAGCATATACTCTGATTTAATAATATTTTGACTTTTATTCATTATTTTTCTTCATAGACATTAAAAATAAGTTCTTCCCTTTGATTTTATCCAACCCTAATTTTATTCTGAAATGTTACTAAGTTCAAAGATGATATTAGTTTTGAAATGTTTAGGCAAACATAATAAATATAAAATTATTTCAGAAAATTAGATGTTTCTTGATAAATGTATTAATTACATGCATCTCAAACAATTATTTTAATTTAAATTATTAATATATAAATTTTGAATATGTTATACATGTATCTATTACATATGAAACTATTATTATAGTCTTTGGAGAGTAAGGTGTCAATAAATTGCTTGAAGAATGGATTGCATTTATAAAATAGTAGAATATAATGTCTGGATAATTTAGTCAGAAACATAAGAAACTCTTTTCTTCCCATTCTTAAAAAAAACAAAAAAACAAAACAACAACAAAAACTTCTCATTGCTCAGAGTTGATTCAGAATTACTGAGAAACTGTCTGTATAGGTAATCAATAAATATTGATTATTTCTCCAAGGGAGATAGTTACCTTCTCTGCTAGACAGACCAGTTCTTCCTTTCACCCCATGCTCAGTCTGTTGATAGTTGGTGACTTTCTGACTATGCAGCTGCTGATTTCTTCCTTCCTGTTAGCTGAACTCTGTTCTGCATGGTCAGCCTACTTATTCTATACTTTACTCTCTTTAAATTCCCTTATATCTCTGCTATGACCCGCCAGGCTCTATGTGATCTAGTTCCCTTTCTCTTTCCCTGGATCATTTTAACCCAGCCTGAAGGTCCTCCTGATTTATCCTCACAAGCCTCAGGCATAATGTGCCTCCATATTAATCTTTATATTTAATACTGTGTCATCTCCCTGTAATGCTCTTTCCCTATAGCTCATACTTTCACTTTATGTTTATCTTTATTCAAATGAAAAGTATTTTTTTCCTTTGCTTTTCTCTAACACCAGTCAGTCAGGCACATGATCATAAGAGGGAGCAACCAGCACTCTTCATTTCCCTTAAAACTCACTCTTCTTCCAGAATTATCATTGATTCAACCTGGTTAACTCTTCTGCCTGAAATAGAAATGAGTAAACCAGTGTTTTCTGCCTCACTGTCTTCCAACCAGAATCTGCTTTAACAGTCAGTAACATTTTCCAGTTGTCCAGTTCTGAGTGCAAAGAATCTCCAAAGAACTCCAGCTTTTCAGAAGCTGAATATAGGAATTCACAATTAACCTCATGGGCACTAGAAAAATCCAAAACAGTAAAACAGTTCAGATATATTGAGTATTTTAGTTATGCCAAGTCTGAACTAAGGGACCTAAATGGATTTGCTCATGTGATTCTTCCAGCTACATCATGAAATAACTGCTATGCTGATGTCAATTTATCATGATCACCCAGCTAGGAATTGGCAGACGCAATGTTGGAACTAGGGCTGTCTGCCTCCAGAGTCACACACCTATGTAGGAGGAATCTGTGCTTTACAGAGAGGCAAGTATTCTAATAAGGTTCGACGATTTTTGTTTGTTTGTTTTTGTTTTTGTTTTGTAGATTAAATAGAATCTTTTTTAAAAAATTGCTTCTAAGGATCCTCACTTAATGATCACATCCAGATTCATGCTTGATTAAATAAATATTTGTCTCTGGCACTGATAAGTCACAAATAGCAAGGTACTTTCATTTTATTGAGCAGGGCAGATGATAAGTTCCAATTCATAAATATTAAACAGAGTAACGAGAAAGAATAGAACTGCACAGGTAAATTACATGGTCTCTACTTGTCCTCTTTGATAAGGTATCATTTGAATAGAGATTAAAAATAAAGTGAAATATGAGCTATTAAAATATCTAGGGAAAGAGCATTACAGGTAGAAGAAGCAGTATTAAATACAAAAACTGATATGGAGGCACATTATGCCTGGGACTTGTGAGGATAAGGAGGATCTTCAGGCTGGGTTACAATGATCCAGGAAAGGAGAAGGGAGCCAGATCACATAAAGCCTGGTGGGTCTTAACAAGCTCCTCAGAATTTACCTGGAGTGAGACAAGAAGACACAGGTGGATTTTGAATGGATTCATTAAGTATTTGGCTGGTGTGTGGAGAATCAACTCCAGGGAAGCAAGAATCTCCAGGAAGCTATTGTAATAATCCAAGTGAGAGATGCAGGTGGCTTAGAATAAAGTAGTGGTGCAGGTGGTTAACACACATGCTGAGAGACACAGATGCATATAAACTTTGTCTTGAAATATAATAAACAGGATATATATATATATATATATATATATATATATATATATAATGAATATATATATATATATGTATATATATATATATAATTTATGATGGTCCAACTTATAATTTTTCATTTTATGATGGTGTTAAACAGACATACCTTCAGTATTTGAATTTGATCTGGGCTGGTGATATGTGGTAGGATGCTGTCTCAAGATGCTAGACAGCAACAGGAACCACAGCTTCCAGTCTGCCACATGATCATAAGAGGGAGCAACCAACACTCTTCAGTTCAGTGTGTTGCTTAGCTAGGACATTTATTTGGTCATGTGTGTTAAGTGCAAATATTTTCAGTTAAGGAAGGTTTATCAGGTTGTGACTTCATTATAAATCTAGGGGTATCTGTATTGAGAGGTACATATCAGAGGTGTACAGCTGTATGAATTTTCCCCAGACACATTAGCATAACCCTCATGTAAGAAAGCAATGCTAGGAAGTTAGAAGCTGCCTCACCCTGCAGTCCAGTCATGACCCACAGCACCTTTGGCAAGCACTCTTCTGCCAGGTACTGCTGCTTCTTAAAGCAAACTGTGGAAAGGACCCCATAGTAAGTGTTTAGGCTTTAAGGGCCACATATATTTTCTGATACTTATTGATCTTTCTAGTTGTTTTTATAGTCTTTCTATGTGTGTAATTCAATGTTAGAAATCATTTATCCAATAATATTTATAAAAGCCTTGATATTCAATTTTTCATCTTCTAGAACAAGAAAAAATTTGGGGTACACTATTCGTACATTCTGAGCTATAAGCCCTAAAATGAGGCACCTTTTGACACAGAGATCTTATATATACACACACACACACACACACACACACACACATATATGTGTGTGTATATATATATATATATATATATATATATATATATATATATATATACACACATATATATTCCCCCCCCAAAAAAGAAAATTTGCCTGTCGCACTTCTAAATCCAATATATAGTGTGACTCTGTTTGGCCCTCATTGAACGGTCCTGTCCTATAAAGCAATGAACAAGCAAATTTGTGTAACTCAAATGCTATTCAAATATTACTGTCAGTTTAGGAGGATAAAGGGATAGTTTTGCTCATTTGAGACTGCTCAGATTGCACAGCAGTAAATAGAAGATTCAGACATTTCCAACATCATCCCAGAAGTCTGTCTAATCTCAGGAGAGACTCTATCTAATTCAAAATTATTGTTACTTCAGAATTAATATTTTAAAATAGCATATTATCTGATAAAAGGAATACCTGGCTATAGAAACTGTGTTTTATACTCAGAGGACATACCAAAGATGGCCAGTACTGCTTCACTTTGACTCTAGTAATCGTTCCTAGAAAATACATTTGGTGCACTCATTTTTTCCCTGGCAATTATTCTGGGTTCTCAGAACTTGTGAGATCATTACTATTATTTTCAGGGGTCCCCAAGACCATCCACATATTCAATGATTTTCTAGAATTCACAGAACTCAAAGAGTCTGTTATACTCATGATTATGGTTTATAAAGAAAGGAGATAGATTAAAATCAGTAAAAATGAAAGGCAGCATGGCAGAGTCTACAAAAACCATATGCACATTTCCAGTTGGCCTCTCCTACTGGAGTCTCATAGACAGCACTCAATTCTTCCAGCAAAAATTATGAATTGTAAGAATTGAATATGTGACAACACAAAAAAGATATTGTCAACCAAGGAAATTTACCTGAGCCTTGCTTTCCTGAATTTTACTGGTAAAAAAAGGGAGTATTCATGACCTTGGTTACTCAGACACATCCATAGGTCAAACTAACATTATGTGGCTCAAAGCCCCCACTACAAATATTTTATATCAGCATAAAATATCTGGCATGGCTCTAGGCTCCAGGTAAAAAAAGATACTCTCTCATCTTCAAAGGATATTCAAAGGGCACAAAAGCCACCAAGTATCAGTTGATGACCAAACCTTTATTTAAAGTGAGTAAAGTTTGGACATCTCAGACCTGCCTGAGTCAATCTCTCCCTGTGCAAGTGTACTTTATTACTCAAAATTATGAGATATAAGCTTCATTCAAGATCTTTCTCTATAGATTTCCCAAGCAGAATAACTCAAATTTGAGATTACAATTGTATCCCCTTATAAAAGAGTTATTTTCCTCCCTTTTAGTTGACATTCATTTATCTACTTTCTACCCTATGAGATTATGGCAAATTTTATGGTATGAAATATTTTGTTAGTTATGTCATTCAGCATTTCGAGACTCTAGAAAGCTGATTCAGTCAGACCGTGCCATGCAACACTCAATGTGAAAATCTCTGTTGCAAACACTAAGTATTTACTTCTCATGCAGTCACGTGTGATGGACTTCTAAATGTTCCATACCTGTGAGCTTAGATAGCTCTGCTTCACTAGAGTGTAAGTGGAGAGCCAACAGCCACCTGGGATTTGTTTATTTCCATGGCTATACCAGCACAAGAGGTCCAGCACAGGTGCTTAATCATACTTTAAGCCTCTACTCATGACCTGTTAACAAACCATGAGCAAAACAAGTAACATAGCCAATGGCACCCAAGAATAGGGAAATACATGCCACCCACCATAAGTCCATGATACAGGAATGGATGAATAATAATACATGGGTATAATTTGACTTAAAGAATAGGAATCATTCATTATTCAGTCAATCATTGGGGCCTTTGTTTAATAAAATATACAGAAAGTCTTTTAAAACCTGCCTTGGCTGCTTTCTTGCATAGATCTGGTTGCAATTATTCAACATCTTCATTATTTAGTCTCCTAAACTCTAAGAAGAAATCAAAATAATTGGGGTTTTTCACTTCATGTTGAAGAACACACATAGAGTGAAAGTGAAGGGATGGAATAAAATACTCCCCACAAACAGAAGCCAAAAGAATTAGGAATAGCTATACTAATATCAGATAATATAAATTGTAAATCAAAAGAGTAGAAAGACAAAGAAAGTCATTACATATGATACAGGGACAATTCATCAGGAGTAAATAACAATTCTAATTATGTATAAACCCAGTATTGGAGCGCCCAAATATATAAAGTATAATTAGACCTAAAAGGGCAGGGGACTCTAATACAATACTGATGGGGTTTTAACTCCCTGATTTCAATGGCCAAATCATCCAGATAGATAGTCAACAAAGAAACATCAGAGTCAAATTATACCCATGACCATGTGGACTTAACAGACTTAGACAGAACATTACACTCAACATCTGTGTATACATTTATTCTATCAACACATGAAGCATTTTTATCCACATATAATAGGCCACAAAACAAGTCTCAAAAGTTTTTAAAAATTGAAATAATATTTAGTATCTTTTCTTACCATTAGGCAAAAGAACTAAAAGTTGACAATAAGAAAAACTTTGGAAACTATGGCAAATACATGAAAACAACTTATTGTTGTATGATCATTTGATCAAAAAAGAAATCAATAAATGTGATGGACCATATCAACAGGATAAAGAACAAAAAACATATGGCCATCTCAATCAATGCAGAAAAGGCCCTTGATAGAATTAAATATCCCTCCATGATAAAAAAGATGAACAAATTAGGTATTGAAGAAATGTAACTCAACACAATAAAGACCACTCTTAATAAGTCAACAACTAACATTGTATTGGATGGGAAAAAACTGGAAGCTTTCTAAGATCTGGAACAAGACAAGGATTCCTACTTTTGCCACTTTTATTCAATATCATGGTGAAAGTTCTAGCTAGATCAATTAGGCAAGAGAAGGAAATCAAGATCATCCAAATTGGAAAAGAAGTCAAATTGTCAGTGTTTGAAGATGACCTTATATTATGCATTAAAAAAACCCAGTACTCTTGCTGAGGAAAAACTTTTTAGTTTGAATAAGTCCCATTTGTTGATTCTTGATTTTAACTCTTGTGCTATAAGTGTCCTATTAAGGAATTTGGAGCCCGACCCCACGAGATGGAGATTAGGGCCAACTTTTTCTTCTATTAGATGCTGAGTCTCTGGTTTGATTCCTAGCTCTTTGATCCATTTTGAGTTAACTTTTGTGCACGGTGAGAGAAAGGGATTCAATTTCATTTTGTTGCATATGGATTTCCAATTTTCCCAGCACCATTTGTTGAAGATGCTATCCTTTCTCCATTGCATGCTTTTAGCACCTTTGTCTAATATAAGGTAGTTTTAATTTTGTGGATTGGTCTCTGTGTCCTCTATTCTGTACCATTGGTCTACCTGCCTGTTTTGGTACCAATACCATGCTGTTTTTGTTACTATTGCTCTATAGTATAGTTTGAAATCTGGTATCGCTATACCACCTGTTTCACTCTTCCTGCTTAGGACTGCTTTAGCTATTCTGGGTCTTTTATTTCTCCAGATGAATTTCATGATTGCTTTTTCTATTTCTTTGAGGAATGCCATTGCGAGGGAGCCTACATCCCGGGAACAAATTTTTACCCCTCACACTTCAGATAGAGCGCTAATCTCCAGAGTATACAAAGAACTCAAAAAGTTAAACAACAAAAAAACAAATAACCCAATCAACAAATGGGCCAAAGATCTAAACAGACACTTCACAGAGGAGGATATACAATCAATCAACAAGTACACACACACACAAAAAAAAATGCTCACCATCTCTAGCTATCAGAGAAATGCAAATTAAAACCACTCTAAGATACCATCTCACTCCAGTAAGAAAGGCAACCATTATGAAGTCAAACAATAACAAGTGCTGGCGAGGATGTGGAGAAAAAGGTACAGTTGTACATTGCTGGTGGGACTGCAAACTAGTGCAGCCAATTTGGAGGGCAGTATGGAGATTCCTTGGAAAACTGGGAATGGAACCACCATTTGACCCAGCTATTCCCCTTCTTGGACTATACCCAAAAGACCTAAAAAGAGCATTCTACAGGGACATAGCTACATCAATGTTCATAGCAGCACAATTCACAATAGCTAGACTGTGGAACCAACCCAGATGCCCTTCAACAGATGAATGGATTAAAAAAATGTGGCATTTATACACAATGGAATATTACTCAGCATTAAAAATAACAAAATCATGGCATTTGCAGGGAAATGGATGGCACTAGAGCAAATTATGCCAAGCAAAGTTAGCCAAGCCCTAAAAAACAAATGCTGAATGTCTTCTCTGATATAAGGGAGGTGATCAAAACAGACTAGGAAGGAAGAGTATGAGAAGAAGATTACCACGAAATAAGAAAAAGAGGAGGGAGGGAAAGGGAGGGAGAAGGGGAATTGCATGGAAGATGAAAGGAGACCCTCATGGCTTCACAAAATACATATATGATGGTGTGAGGGGGAAGGGAAGGGAAATAAAAGAGAGAGAGAGATAAGTGTCACAGTAGAATGGGTAGACAATAGGGATGGGAGGGGAGGGGGGGGGGAAAAGGAGAGCAGCAGAATACAACTGACACTAGGATTGCTGTACACATGGATGTATAACCAATGTGATTCTGCAATCTGTACACGTGGAAAAATGAGAATTCATACCCTATTTGAAACAAATGTATGATATGTCAAGATCATTGTATTGTCTTTAGCAACTAATAAAAAAATAAAAAAAACAAAAAAAATTCATAATAGAATAATACTCTATCATAAAGACTGAAGATAACAAGTGCTAGTGAGGTTGTGGAACACAGGTAAACTTTTCACACTGTTGATCGGAATGTAATTTATTAATAACAATTATGGAAAACTGTTATGGTAGTTCCTCATAAAATTTTTTAAAAAAGCAACAACAAAATTACCATGTGATTCTGAAATCCTACTACTGAGTACACATCTAAAGGAAATGAAATCAATCTTTTGAAAAAAAAAAAAAAAACATCTGTTTATTGCAGCAATACTCATAGTAGCCAAGAAGTGTAAACAGCTTAAATGTCCATCAACTGATGGAGAAAGTAACTGTGGTACATATAAGAAATGGAATACCATTCAGCCATAAAATAATGAAATACTGTCATTTGTGACAACAATCATGGAAGTGGAAATCATTACTTTAAGTAGAATAATCCAGGAACAGAAAGGTAAGTACCATATGATATCATACATATATGAAATCTAAAATTGAATCTCCTTAAAGTTGAAAGTAGAATGGTGGTTATTAGAGGCCAGGAACAGTGAGAGGGTGATGAGGAAAGTTTGATTGATGGGTATTAAATTATGATTAGATAGGAGCAAGAAGCTCTGGGGCACCATTGCACAAAATGGTGACTACAGATAAATGATTATATACTGTACATTTCAATAACCCAGAAGAAAGGATTTTGAAAGTTCTTACCATAGAGAATTAATAAATGTTTGAGAAGGTAAATATGTTTAATATGTTTGAAATATTATACAATATATACATGTATTGGACATTGCATGGTACTCCCTTGGTATGTACAATTTTTATGTTTTTTTGTATTAGTTAAAATAAACAAAATAAAATGATTAAATATATAATATGGTATTAAAGATAATATATGTAAACTGCCTTAGTGAACTAATTAGAACCAATTAGATGCAGAAAAATTATAAAAATATACTTTGTTGAAAAAGAATTTCCTCTTAGACATACTAATAAGGATGATAATTGCTAATATTTATTGAGTGTCTATTATATACATGAAGTTATCTTAAGAGGTTAACATAACAGGTGCATAGTGTTTTTCTCACCTTTTTCTGTGTGAACAATAGAAGCTGAGAAGAGTTAGGGAACATGTCCAAAGTCAGCTAAAACTGTGTCTCAAACCACTTCAAAACCAAGGCCCTTAAAATAACAATTGCTTATATAGGTCATGATTTGTGTGTCAGCACTTAGGTCTGGGTTCAGCTACATGGTTATTCTGGACTCATCTGGATTCAGGTAGATATCTGCAATGAGCTTTTTGATTGACAAGAGCTGCCTTGGCCACTAAGGATCAATGCTGTTCAGTGTGCTCTCCCAACCTCCAGCAGGAGCTTGGGCTTGTGTGTATGGTGGCTGGGAAGGGTTCTAAGAGAACAAGGAGGAAATTAAGTTGGCTTCAGGCCTAGGCTTCTGGCACCTTGTCATTTTTTATGGCATGCACTAACCACAGCCAGTCAGGGCCAGTGCAGACTCAAGACATGAGACATAGAATCCATCTCTTAATGAGAAAAGTTACAAAGTCACATTACAAAGAAAAATGGAGCGATAAAAAATTTTGCTCTGTTTTGCAATTTGTCACAATCTACCTTTGACCACAATTTTCACATTCCTATTCAGGCAAAATACATTCTTCCTTATTCCAGGATCCCAAAATGTTTCATGGTTCTTCCTAGAATTTTAGAATTCAATTATTTATGTAAAGTTCAGATAAAGGTCATCAGATGTAGAGTTTAATGATCCAGAAACCAATAATGTAAAAAGGTAAGCGATCTTTCACACCAACATCCAATATACAATGCAATCCTAGGCTTATACCCAAAGGAATTAAAATCAGCATACTATAGCAACACAGCCACATCAATGTTTATAGCAGCTCCATTAACAATAGCCAAGCTATGGAACCAACCTAGGTGCCATTCAACAGATGAACAGATAAAGAAAATGTGGCATATGTATACAATGGAATAAAAGAAGAATGAGATTATGGCATTGACAGGTAAATGGATGGAATTACTGACTATCATGCTAAATGAAATAAGCCAATTGCCCCTAAAAACAAAGGCTGAATGTTCTCTCTGATATGCGGATGCCCACACACAATAAAGGCAGGGAGGGAAGATAGAAGTTCATTGGATTAGACAGAGGGGAAGGGAAAGGAGGGGAGTCAGAACAGGAAAGGCAGTAAAATGGATCAGAAATAACTTTCCTATGCTCATATACGAATACACAACCAGTGAAACTCCACATCGTGTTCAACCTCAATAATGGGATCAAAATTGTAATGGGTTGTACCCTATGTAGGTATAATATGTTAAATATACCCTACTGTCATGTGTATCTAAAAACAACAAATAAAAAAAAGAACAATACAATACATACTACCATTCTAAAAGAGAGAAAGGGAAAAAATGGCATGTACATAACAAGTTACTATCCTGCGTGGGAAAATATTAGGCTATCTTACTGGGAGTAGAAAATACCTTTTGATTAAGGCAAGGTTATGCTTCTAAGGATTGGTTCCCCAGTTGGTTGTTCTTCATAGATATGGTTTTCACCTTCTTGGCTCTTGACTCTGCCCTCTCGAACCTCCTTTCTTTTCAATTTCCTATCTTAGCCTTTGAAATCCTTTCTCAGCCTGTTTCTTGATCCTAGAAGTTTGACAGTCTGGAGGCCTTTAGGCAATTTGAGTAAAATCATTCTTTTTAAACCTAGGTTGATGACGCTTTTACACACTTTCTTCCAAATTACTATGAATTCGCATGTTCTTTGTGCCTAGTGCATTTTTTCACCATACCCATGATTATTTTCAAGATATGCCTTTGCACATGGTGTTATTTGCTGTTACTTTGAGATTGGACTTCTGCAAGACCATGCTCTTAGGAATATGGAAAACTATTTTTTTTTCTACTTGAGAGTTTAGTAGACGACATATAAATTCTTTTAGATTTCTTAAAGGTTTGTGTAGCTACCCCCTTGAACATTCTCTTCAGTCCTCATTTTACTTAGAGAATTTTTTTTTGTGGCTGGAAAGACTAAAGATAAAAAACAATTTTATTTTCCCACCCAGAAAATTCTGTCCCCTCTGTATTCCCTCAAAATCCTCCTTGCAAGCTGGCCAGTTCTTTATTTAGACCATTTCTTTCTTCTTGTACCTATATGCAGCTAGGACCAACCATCTGACATTTCTACATTCTGTGGAGGTCTCTTTAGCCAAAATCAAAAGTTCATTATATGCATTGGCTGTCTTTCAAGTTCCTATAGGCAATGCTTTTGCCAATTATTTTATTCTAAAAAACACACATCACCATTTTTTTTCTAACCTCCAATAACAATTTGCTTTATTTTTTTCTCCAGCATTTGCTAAGAGTTTGTTTGCCATTTTTCCATCCTCTGCTCAGTGCTTACTGCCAATGGCACTTATTTTAGATTTTTGTTATGGCAGCACCTCAATTCTAGGAACCAATTATTTCTGCATCAGTTAGCTTTTACCACGTAAAAAGAAAATCACGGAATTTAACATTTTAAAACAACAATTTATTTTATTTTCTAGCTCTTAATCCTGCTGGCCATTAATATGGGCTACACTCAGCTGAGCTGTGTTTGCAGTCAGTTGCCTGGTCAGCTGAGGACTGACTGGTCTAGCACGGTCTCAGCAGGGGCTGCTCCCCTTGGTTCTGTGTGCTGGCTCATCATCCTGCACGGCTTGTTCTCATGGTGACTGGTCAGGGTTCCAAGAGAATAAACAGAGGCAAGCTAAACCTTTTTAGGCCTAGACTGGGGACTGGCATACCATTGCTTCTGCTGCATTCCGTGGACCAAAACAAGTTACAGGGCCAGTCAAGATTTAGGAGAAGGGAAAATGGTCCCTAGCTCCTGATGTGAGGAGCTGCAAAGTCACACTGTAAAGGATGCAGATATACAGAGAATAGAATTGGAGCTGTTTTGCAATATGATAATTCCACCCACTATCAGCAAATCTTGTTACTGTTTTCTGAAGAAATACCCCAAAGTAATTATTATACCTTACAAAAAGCATGGCTGTGACCTCACCAGAACTTATCTCTTTCTCTTAGGAGAGACACTGATTTTGACCACACAACTCTCCTCTGCACATATTAATATCTACTGTTGATCATCCTCACGGGTCTACTTGTCTCAGTAGGTAGTGCCCACTGATATTCCTACTTCCCATCCTGCTCCTTTGCACAATCATGGGGAAATTAGTTGTCTCTGACTGGCTTCTGATAATTCACTGAGATCAAACTCTTAACACCAATCAACGTGATGTTAGAAAGCAGACCCACCTACCTATCCCAGCAAGTCCCAATTTAGGGGTGAACATCATCTAAAGTGCCATCTTCTTATTATTCACCAACTTCTGATTAGCTCAGTCATTGGGTTTTCCTTATGAGCCATAAGTTATCTAGACAAATATAGTGTGTAAAATATATAATTTTATTTTCTGAATCTAATTTTTAGAATCTAAAAGGGGAAAAAAAGTGTAACTTGATTAAAATTCTTGCATTTTGTCATCAAAATTTTTTCTTTCATTTTACATTTTTGCTTAGAAGCTCTACAAATGGAATTAATTCATTATAAGGCAACATGACTTTTAAAAGTCAGAAATTCCCTTGATTATATACTGACATGATGTACCAGTAATCAATAACTAATTAATCTAGCATATGGTCAATTAATAATAAACTGATTTATTAATAATTGTTCAACCTACATGCTGGTCAATTTTCTCAACATCCTATAGAACAGGATCGTGTTGATTTTTACAGTGGAAGAAATTTCTGCAAAAATAGATTTCTGTTCGACCAGGAACACCATGATCACATAGGTCCTTCCACACATATTGGAAGAGTTGGTTACAATTGTTTAGGGGACACTCTGAGCTAAATGCTGGCTGCACCCTGTATTTAAGCTCTGATCATATTGGTTTGGCACTCCTACCCTAAGAGGCTCTAGGGGGCAGAGTTAATGAGAACTATCTTGGAAGGGTTCTATGTTCACATAAATTTGCATTTGACTTTTATAATAGTTTCCTGCTGATCTTTCATACCATGTGTATATTCTGCTGTATAGTATAAGATAACAACTCCAAGTAGAGAGAATTGATCAGAGATATGTTCTTTAAAATCTAACCATGCAGAAAAGGGGAATGGCCCACTGTCCAGTTCAATGTGTCAACTCCAGGAGTTTCAGTTATCCAGGAATAGAGGACATTAAATAGAAATCTTTGAAATGTATAAAACATGAGCACACTATTTTTCCTTTTTCATTAAAAACAAAATGGTTCTTGACTGAGAGATTTCTGCATGAAATTTACAGTATCAGGCACCAAATATTCTCTCTCCACCCTGCTCTGTGGAAAAGTTTTAAGATAAGAAAACTGACATTATTTTCATGATTGTAGGAACTGCATTTTTATATTTTCTACAGGGATGATGAAGAGGAAGAGTTGACACAGGAATCTACTTATCTGACATGTCATTTTTTCCCCAGTTGTGAGTAGTAGTCAGACTGTCTCCAGAGCCTTCTCACCCACTGACGCCAATTTTGGTTGTAACATTCTAAAGAAAATGGGTTGATCCCTCATGTCATGTATAGTAGAAGTGTCAAAATCTTTCTAATATCTTCTGTGGGTTTTGGTGAGCTTTCCTGATAATGGTGAGAAAGGTGGTAAGATGGAAGTTTTAAGGAGATAGAAAGACTTCAATAGTGCTCATGAAAAGTAGGAAACATAAAACTGGAAGGATTATCAGACAGATGTAAAAGTTCAATTAAAATTATAGACATGAATTTGGGAAGCTGTGTCGTTGTTCTTCAATTACCTGACAGTAGAAGAGAAGGTAGCAGGTAATTAATTAACCCAAGCATATATAAACCCCTTTAGAAAGTTAACAAAATAAATACTGATTTTAAAAGAGCCTTTGCAATTTTTTGATGTCATAATTTTTTGTGTGTTCTTTGAGTTTTAAGAATTACTATGTGAACAAATCTCTAGTGATGTCAAACCAATGTCATTTTTTTAAAAAAAAAAAGTCCCGAATATCTCTGGAAGCAAACTATTTACTGTAATAAAGATCCCAAAAGTTAAAGCTTGAAAACTTGTGTTCAAGCCCAGAAACTCTTTATGTGAGGCTTTAGTTGCCTTACTTCATTGACTTTCAATTCTTTATTAAAATTTGCTCTTTATTCTTTTTCATTTTATGGCAAGTTTTTCTACATAGGATATATTTAATATACATGATCATATTCAAAAAACTCAATGCTGAAGATATAGAATGATACCAAAAGGCCACATTCATTAGAATGGAGAATTAAATCACTATATGCTTCTTCAGAACCATTTAAAACTTCATTCTATATTTATTTATAAGGAATTTCTTTTTTCTGATTTTTTTCTTAAAGTACAATTTTGAGATGACTCTGAATTATTCAAGTTAAGAACATTTTTCAAATTAAAAGCACAGTATTCCTTAGAGTTCACATGCACCACACACACATGCACTTACACCTCTCTGAAATTTGCATTTATTGCATTTATTGTTGTCCAGTATCATAATCATATTAAATTGCTTAACTAGCATTTTACCACAAAGGAAACACACACAAACACACACTTTGGTCTTGCTTTCCTTAAGTATAAAAACTTCTAGGTTTGAATTGATTGAATTAAAGGATGCTGTCACAAAACTAAGAAATAATTGAACAGTATTTTTAAGAGTTAAAAATGAAATATAGGTTTATTGCTCCAATGCAATATTTAGCAAACCAATATTTATTTTTGGAAGAGTGATATTACAATTGGTTTCACTGGGAAAAATAGATATGTTTAGATATGTGAGTTTCAGGATTTTCTTGTTTTATTAATAACATCCACTTCAATATGGACTCTACAAGAAAAGTATTGACTCTACAAGAAAAGTATTGATGCTTAGGAATTGAAAAGGGCTACAATACTTTTTACATGTTTAAAATATTACATGATTATGTTTCTGTAAACAAAACTGTATGGGCAGCTCTTTAATTGTTTCTAGCCTAAAAAATTGTTATAATACTAAAATAAAGATGCATATCATTAAAATATATTTTCACTCATCTGTGTTCTCTGGTCTTTATTTACATATATTAAAAATAAATAAGAATTTAAAAATTGAAGAACATTTTAATCCTTTCAATGTATTTATTAGTGCATTTAGTTATGCATGATAGTGAGGTTCATTTTGACATAATCATACATGCATGGAATATAACTTGCTCCATTTCAGTTTTATTCTACTTGCTTCCCATATTTTATTTATACTTTTTTAAATTGGTACTTTGCAGGTATACATAAAAGGTGAGATTCTCTGTGGCATATTCATATACATACATAGCATTATTTGATCAGTTTCATTCCCCAGTCCCTGCCTTTTCCCATCCCTCCTCCCATCCCCTCTATTTCCTTCCTCTACTCCATTGATATCCTTTCTATTGTCATGGATTCCCCAAGGCCCCATTCAATCTTAAAATGAAAGATACCTTTACATGAACTTCTTTCACTCCATAAAATACCCATTTCATTCAATGTAGGTTAATGCATAAGACTTTTCTCCTTTAGTCCCAAAATAAAGTTAAACAAAATTTAAGTATTCATGGAATCTTAGGATCTGAATAATATAATGAAATAAGCAGAGAATTATGCAATAGGCCTCCCTTCACACCTCAGTTCAAGCTTTGGATTGATATCTTTAATCGGACCTCAAGATGATATCTGGTTAAAATATCCCTATTCGTCTCAGAAGACAATCCAAGAAATAAACATTTCCTCTATTTTGTGACCCATGAAGAAGATATCCAGTAAGAACAATTATAATTTTATATTTAAACTGAAATCCCTGGAAGTACACTACAAAGTTAGTTTAGAGGTATTGACAACAATGCATGAAGGTAGACAGGGCTCATGTCTTTGGTGGAGACATGAAATTCATGGAGTCATCAACCAGATCAAGCCCCCTTTTCTAGGAGTATTAAAGAGGCTACCTGACATTCATGGGGATCATAAACAAATTCAGGGGGAAAAAAGTCAGGAATTTTCTAAGCCCTGAATCAACATGTTAGTGACTACAAAGACTCAACTGCTCTGTGGATTTGGTCTAAATCTAAAATATTTATACTCAAGTCTTTTCTACTAAGATCAGAAAAGATGTTTGGACAGGAACAATTCAATTCAGAGAAGACGACAGCAGAGCAGTTTGAGAATTTTCCTCTATTTCACTTACTGTATATAGTGTATCATTTTGTGGTTTGTACGGTTCTGTTTAGGAAAGATATATAAAATGTAGCATGCCATAAAATGACTGGCATAATTGGTATATTACATTGTCCCATTTGTTCAGAAAATGGAATTCAGGTTCCCATTGACAATTCCATCATTCTAGTAAAATTAGACTGTTGATTTATTTGTACCTAAATAAATGTAAGCAACAAGTATATCAACATTATGATATATAATGGCCATCATGTGAGGAAGAAACATCAACCTTAAAACTGCTCTTTGAAGCTTGTAAGAGACATTTTCTTTGAAATGTGCATAATTAGAAAGAAGGAAACTATGACAGTATGACTGATTGGAACAGTAATCTGTCTTTATTGGAACAGGCTTTTTTATTGTCATCTATAGTTTACAATACCCAGGCATTTTTCCCTACTCCCTAGAACAGGTAGCAGGTTACAATTTGATTATTCCTAAGAATTCAAGTATTCAAAAAGGAATATTAGTGACTTCTTTATATAGTGCACATCCATTGTAATAGATACTGATATTTTGACAAACTTCTTACATAAGTAATAAATATGAATTTACTTATTCATAGTCTTTACGAGTTTCCTAAATTCTAAACCAGGAATATTTCATGAACATGTTAAAACGTCTGAAAATGAATTGTTCAGTTTTTTCTTTTTTCTTTTTTTTTTTTTTTTTTGGAGGGGATGATATGTGATATTTGGGATTGAACCCAGAAGTACTTAACCACATCCCAGACCTTTTTATCTTTTATTTTTGATACAGGGCTTCACTAAATTGCTTAGGGCTTCTACTAAATTGCTGAGGCAGATCTCAAAACTGAGATCCTTTTGCTTCAGCCTCCCAAGTCACTTATTACAGTCATATGCCATCATGCCCAGCTTGTTCAGCATTTTAAAATGTGCCTTTACTAATTTATTAGCGGTTAACAAGTTCACAGGCAAAAGTTTAGTTTATATGTAATTAAACATGTTTCTTACCTATGAGGAAAAAAGTTTCTTGAGTTCATTCACTAGACTCTATAGAGTACCAACAATTTATATTGGTAATATCTTTCTAATATTTTCATTTAACGAAATAAATATTTCTCACAAAAAGAATTTATATTTAGTAAGTAACATATTGATAACTGGCATTGTGTAGTAACTATTTTATGAATTAAGAGCAGATCTTTACAAGATGGTTTATGAAGCCTAGTATATGTTTAGAATTAAAACTTGCAAAAAATAATATGTGCTCTTTGGATTTGTATGATTTCATTTCTTAATACAATAACACAACTTTGTGTCTATAGTCATATGAAAGTCCTGTTGAAATGAAAAAAGAAAGATCAGATTTGCCTACCTCAACATTAAAGAAAATATAGGGTGAATAAATCTCATACATGTCTTTTACTTAAATGGTTTTCTTTGAGAACGTATAAAATTCAGCAAAATATTACCAAAATGTGGGGGAAAAAATCACTAATTTCTTACTAGGAAGGATATATGTCTGTGGAGATAGACCTGTCAATCAGGAGGAGGAAGAAACTAATGTCCCTCTTAGTTGTGGGCTTGATCTCATGTTGAAATTTTTTAATGTGGGTTATTATATTTCATTACTAATATTTAGTGTGTATTATAATGTATCAGACACTTTATATGGGTTTGCCTCTCAAAATAAACTTTGGAACAATATTACTACAACCTAACATATGACATACCCACCATTCCAAAATGAGGCAACAGAGTACTTTTGGAGGATAACCCAAAGTAGTGAACGGCTTAATACAAGTTTATCCTCCACCCACCCTTAAGTGATAGAAATAAAACCTACCGAGTCATCCTTGGCAATTGGACACAAAGATGATGAATCTCTTGAGGAAAATATTCATGAACTGTGCAGTTCCTCCTCTTACCTGCTAGGAATATTTGTTGGGAGTTTTCACTCAAGTAAAGTGAAAGGATCCTTAAGGGCCCTAATTTGAGTTTGGCATGCATTCTTAAAATGAGAGGCTCTACAATGAATGGGAGTTTAACTCTCATTTATAAATGTCAAAGCTGACTGAATTTCTCTGATTGGGGAAGGAATGTGTGAAGAAGTCAAATAGGGAGCAAACCGCCCTTTTCACATAGCATCCCAAAGTATATTTTTGTGGATTCCAGGTAAACCCAAACATATTATTAGTTTTCTATGCTAATAACAAATTGCCACACACAGAGAAGTGTGAGAAAGAAACTATTTTTTATGTCCAAGTTCTGTATTTTAGAAGCCAGAATAGTTTTTTGGTTTCTCTCCTCTGGGTCCCAAGGGGTTGAAATCAAGGTACTGGCCATATGCTGTGCTCTATGGACTCTCAGGAATATCTGCTACCATGTTCATCCCGGTTACTGGAAGAATTTGTGTTTGTAGGACTGAAGTTCCCATTTTCTCACTGTCACTGATCCCAGTTCTTACAGGCCACTCTCCTCTCAGGTCCCTGTGTGTTCTTCTACACAATAGTAGAGAACTCCCTTCACACTGAGTTTTTCTTTTGCCTCAGATCTCTGACTTCCTTCTGTCATCTGCTGGGAAATACACTCTGCTTTTACATGGCTCATGTGATTAGATTAAATCCACCTGGAAAATCTCTCTTTTAATTAATTAAAACTCAACTTAGTAGTGATCTTAATTACATCTATATAATCCCCTCTTCCATACAATATAATACAATCAGTGTGATATCTGATGACATTCATAGTCCTAGGGATTGGGACAGGAAATCATGGGAGTCACTCAAGAATTCTACCTGGGATACCATGTGAAAGGAACCTGGATAGGTATGAGCATCCCAGCATAAAGAGTCAAAAATCGTAATGTCAAGCGTCCTCAGCAATTAATGAATTTACCTGTATGCTTGATCAAATTATTCTTATGTTTACTTGTATATATTCATTTTTTTGGAGCCAGGAAGAAGCAGTTGTGTTAACATTGATCATTTTGGAAACTGTGCCTATGTCATCTAAATAATATACACTTTTATATTGCCAGATGATGACAGAATAGTGTCATAATCAGCATATGCTAAAGTAGCTGTGAAAACGGACAACCCTAAACTCCGAGGGACATAAAGCTAGAAAGGCATATTTCTCCATTACACTGTATGTCCTCCGATAAGCAGGGGAGGCAGACTCCTTCTTCTTGTGCTCACATATGGACCAAGATAATGGAGCAGCCACTATTGGAACATTGTCTTTCACTGTGGTAGGGAGAGGGTAGGTTAGAATGAAATATGTAACATATTATTTCTAACGTTTTATTGGCCAAGTTAAAACATGTGGCGATGCCTTATTTCAGAGAGGGAGGAAAGCGCAGTCCAACTAGAACCCTAGGCTTGGTAAAAGCCCCAAATGGCTATCTCAGGCACAAGTTGGCAGAATTATTTAGAATTGAAACTTTTGGCCTAGTGATTCCATTTCTAATAATTTATCTTAGAGCACAAGATTGCTTCTATGTTCTTTGTAATGGGGAGAAAAAGGGAAGAAATTCCTCAAGAAAGACTTCTAATTGAATTATTCCTAATCTATTCAGTGGAATACCATAAAGCCTTTCAAAATTGAGTGAGGTATATTTGAATTAATATGGAAAAGTATTCCAAGATGATATAGTTGAGTAATAAAGTATACATGTGTGATGTAATGTTGGTGCTATTGAACTTGGTGGAGGGGAGATAATACATGCAAAACATTAAGAACCATGCTTAGCAGAGGAAAAAAAAAAACAGCAACTGAAATGTGTATTTACGTGTGCAAGGAATGCTTCTAGACATCTTAAGTCATTTAGATAATAACAATCATTTGAGGTGGTATTCCCAATTTTCAAATGAGGAGACCCATACAGAGTATGCTAGAAATGAACAGTTTCTAGACTATTTGAGGATATGTCTGTAATGCCTATCACTGGGAAGAAAGACTGAGGGATATAATGGACTGTTTTATTATTCACCATGTTGCTTTCTATTGCTGTTAGAATTTTTGTCATGATCACTTATTGCTTTCATATACTCTGGTATAGAAAGAGAATGACAGTGAGCCAAGGGAGCTGATCCACTCTTGATAGAGTGGATTTGTAGCTCTGTACTATGGCAGAGGTGAATTATCTCTGTGGAGAAAGAATACTTACAATCTAAACACTCAATTCCAAATCTTCAGTTTGTCTACATAAAGTAAAGCCTGAGCTGATCCCTCCTGGTGCCAGGTAGTCTGTTTGGGTACGTATTAGAATCTGTACAGGTTCTAATATGGTGCACTATTTTTTCCCTCTTGGTGGGTTCCACATCCCTACCTTATTGGCATCAGGCGTGGTTAGCTGACTGGCTTTGAAAGTGTTGTGTGCTGCCTTCAAACAGAGTCTCAAGAACCATTATGAGGAGCTGTATTGGCTCTTTCCTATTTGGAACAGAAGGGCAATATCCAGACAAGGGGTATTTCTTTCACCTGGATCTGAAGGGAAGAGAAGATGAAGTACAACTGGGGCAACACACAGCAGGGAGAGAAAAATTAGAAATGAAATTGACTTGGAGCAAGCTACTGAGACTGAGTCACTTGCTACCATGGAATAAGCCAATGAAAACTGATACAGGATTTCAGAGAAATAACAGGAAAACAGAATTGGAGAAAATATACCTTCTGGATGGAGACTCTACAACAGCTGCTCTGTGTGCATTTTAGTCTTTTGTGTTGTAGCATTTTGCTCTTGGATCTTCACCTGAAGGTCTCTAATAACCTTTTCTGGAAAAAGGAAAGTGTGTATTGTCTTTGCTTTCATACTAGCAGTCTAGTCGTGAAAGCCGTGTTACACAATTTAACTTTTATTTCTATTTGTGGAAAACTGACTTGTTCTACATGCCTTGTTACTGAAAAAGAGTGGCAATATTACAGAATATAAATATACTTGTATTTCCTTTCCAACAACTCAAAGCTTTAAAGTTTCTTGTTTAATTGCAAAATGTTGGAATCATTTTAACTTTCTCTTTTTTGTTATCTAAATTAAAGCACAAGGTAGAGTTAAAGTTTTTCTTATAGATGTCATTTGTATTTCATTTGACTTGAAATATTTAAATAAAAACTACCAATCTATAGTTTGGTCTTCATGGTAAAGATTGTCCTATGATGATTGAGTTGTAAGCTACAACTAGAAGAGTCATGTCATAAATTAATTTCCCTACTAACCTAATATTAAAGTAATGTAATAATTTTTCAAGAGTTTATTTTTTTTTGTGGGGGGGGTGTATACTAGAAATTTAACCCAAGGGCAATTTATCACTAAGCTACATCTATAGCCATTTTTATTTTGAGACAGGATCTGACTCATTTGCTTAGGGCCTCACTAGCCTTGAACTTGCAATCCTCCTATCTTGGTCTCCCAAGCCACTGGGATTATAGGTGTGCATTACTGTGCCCAGCTTAAGAGTTTTAAACCACTAATCCATTTTATATCTCTATTCCAAGGGTTCACACCTCATTTTTTTTATTAAAACAGAATGCCCTAATATTTCTTGTTAATCTCTGTAGAGTTATACTGCCCATTGAAACAATATTTTGAAAATATCCCAAGGGATAAAATGTGTTTGGGGGATTGTTCTGGTCCTTAATCATTCTGTATACAAAACAGCATCTGAGAAGGAATATTGACCAAGTGAAAGAGGTAACTTTGCTCCACTATTTAATAGTATCAAATATATCTACAGAAAATGTCTTTTTTACTGAGATCACTCCCCAACTGTGTTGTCCATCTTGCTCTGTACAGCTGGGGGAAGGGGCTGCCCTTCTTTCTTCTACTTTTTATAGTTCAGGATCTAAGTCCTTCTGTGTAGGCTATCCCTTTGTCCTGATTTCTAAATGTGGCCTAAGTAGGAGGGCTGATTGAGAACACCATGCAACTTATGCTCTGATTGACAAGGTCTAGACAATTTTCTAGTGGCTACAAATCAATGCACATTGGGAGATCTAGGAGTCTTCAAGGATAATTCAGTGTCCCCCTTTAAACTCCAATGCCACAAAGAAATCATTAAATAATGTTATAGGCATAATAATAACTACTGGAAACTTAAACAAGTTAAGAAAGCTTGATTGACTCACCATAGGTGTTAGGGAGCTCAATAACTCACAAAAGTAGGAGTTATCCCTCCTTTTTTTTAACTGATTAATGCCCACAACCTTCAATTTCAATCTTTAATATCTGTATTTTACTTAATCTCAAAAACTTTGTATAGAGGATGAATAAGTTCTTCACTAGTTAACATATAAGACAAATTATTCTACTCTCCACGCTTGAAAAGTCCTTTTAGTATATAGGTCTGAGAACAGAAAAGAATTTCTAAGGTGAAGATATACATTCATTTGACACATTTTTAGCCTCAGTGACTGAAATAATTATATGTTTTCAGAGATGAAGGATTTAATTTCAATCATTTATTGCTGCTTTCTTGTGATTATAAACCGAATGAAGTAAATCACCAGAAAGTATTTCTGAATAACTTTTTTGCTGAGTTTATTTTAGTAAAGTTTCAACTCATAAAATGCTTTTACACAAGAATTGTTTAATTACTAGTCACTGTAATTATTGAATTTATTAGTGATATATTTAACGTAAGAGATTATATGTCCAAGATACATAACATATAGTATGTTGAATGTCATAGCACAGTGTCTTGCTGCATGTTGTCCCAGTATAAATTAAGTAGAAATTGTCTAAGGAAAGGGGGAATCATAGTTGTTGGTAGAGTAGTAGGAATCTTATTGACATGATTTTTTCTAGAGGAATTATGAATCAGAAAAAAAAGTTGATAATTGGGCTGGGGATGTGGCTCAAGTGGTAGCTACGCGCTCGCCTGGCATGCGTGTGGCCCGGGTTCAATCCTCAGCACCACATACAAACAAAGATGTTGTGTCTGCCAAAAACTAAAAAATAAATATTAAAAAATTCTCTTTCTCTCTCCTCTCTCTCTCTCTCTCTAAAAAAAAGTTGATAATGTTGAGAATACTAATAAAAATCTTTCAAGATTCTATTGAGATGTCTTCCTACTGTTTTGAGGCTTGTGACAAGCAGACTCTCTGACAGCCTCCAATGATATCCAGCTCCTGGTATTTTCTCCTTGTGTATTTCTTTCCCCTTAAATGTGAGCTAAACCACTGACTGGATTCTAACCAGTACAACAGAGCAAAGTTGGTGGAGCTTTACTTCTTTGATTAGGTTACTGGACAACAATTTCCATCTAGATAGCTAAATCTATGGTCAATAGCCTGATAGTCTCCAAAAATTTCTTACTGTTGGCTTTCTAGGAGAAACTCCCCTTTGGGGAGGTTTATATGGCGAGAAAATAAGGTTTCTGACCAAGAGCCTATTAAGAACAGAAGCCTTTTCTCCCAGAGCCTCCAAAATATAGAATTCTGCTAACCTCATGTAAATGAACTTAGAGGTAGATACTTCCCCACCTGAGCCTTCAACTAAGCTGCAGTACTGATTGGCACCCCCATGGAAGGCTTGTGAGAGACTCTGCAATAAAAGAGCCTGTTCAGCTATGCTCAAATTCCTGAGCCAGAAAAACTGGGAAAGAAATATTTTATAGCAAATACTTGTTACACAGCAATAGATAACTTTTACAGATCCCTTAATCTTAATTTCACAAGTCATTTTGTGATTAATTTCTTAGGGTGATATGAAAATATTATCTATTGTATATTTAAGCAAAGCTCAATATATAAGAATTGAGATAGAGTAGTAGTTTTCAAAATTCAATGGGCAACAAAATCACCCGAAGGGCTTACTAAAATAGCTTGTTGAATCTTATTCTACCTTTTTGATTCAGTAAGTCTTGTTTGGTTTCTGTGAATTCATGTTTTGAAAAAAATCCCAGGGTATGTTAGCTTCCTCTGGCTGCTATAACAAATTGCCACAAATGTCACGGCATTAAACAACACAACCGTACAATTCTGAAAATCAGAAAATAGAAATAGGTCAGAGTGTCCTAAAATCAGGGTGAATTCCTCTGGAGACATTTGGAGGCTTCATTTCCTACCTTTTCCTCCTCCTAGAAGATATCTTCTTTCATTGGCTTGTGACTTCTTTTTCCATTTTCAGAACCAGAAGTGGAGAATCTTCAAGTCTCTTTGTGATTTGACCCCTGCCTCTCTATTTCACATATAAAGACCCTTTTACCAGGTACGTTGACTCATGCCTGTAATCCCAGCAACTGGGAGGCTGAGGCAGCAGAATCACTGGTTTGAGAACAGTCTCAGTGATTTATTGACACCCTAAACATCTTAGCAAGACCTTGTGTCAAAATAAAAAAGGGTTGGGGGTATAGCTCAATGGTAAAATAACCTTGAGTTCTTTCCCCAGTGCAAAATCAAAAAGAACAAAGATCTTGCAATCTTGTGTATTGGGCCCACTACAAAAATCCAACACTCTTTTTTTCCTTCTTTTTAATTTGTTTTTTTATAAACATGTGATAGGTGTATTTTGACATATTATACATACTTGGGGTGCAACCCATTACAATTTTGATCCCATTCTTGTGGTTGAACATGATGCAGAGTTACACGGGTTTTGTATTCATATATGAGAATAAGAAAGTTATATCTGATTCATTATACTGTCTTTCCTATTACCATCTCCCTCCCTTCCCTTCATTCTCCTTTGTCTAATCCAATGAACTTCTATACTTTCCCTCTCTACCCTCCCTTGTTATGGGTTAACATCCACATATCAGAGACAACATTTAGCCTTTGGTGTTTGGGGACTGGCTTTTTTTCACTGAGCATGATATTCTCTAGTTCCATACATTTACTATCAAATGACATAATTTCATTTTTCTTTATGGCTGAGTAATATTCCATTGTGTATATATACCACAGTTTCTTCATCCATTCCTCTGTTGAAGAGCACATTGGTTGGTTCCATGATTTGGCTATTGTGGATTCAGCTGCTATAAACATTGACGTGACTGTGTCACTGTGGTATGCTGATTTTAAATCTTTGGGTATAAGCCAAGGAGTGGAATAATTGGGTCAGATGGTTGTTTATTCCAAGTTTTCTGAGGAATCTCCTTACTGCTTTCCAGAGTGGTTGCACAACTTGCAGTCCTACCAGCAATACATGAGTGTACCTTTCTCCTCACATCCTTGCAACCATTTACTGTTACTGGTATTCTTAATAATTGTCATTCTGACTGGAGTAAGATGGAATCTCAGTGTAGTTTTAATTTGCATTTCTCCAATTGCTAGAGATGTTGAACATTTTTCATATATTTTTCAACCATTTGTATTTCTTCTTCTGTGAAATGCCTGTTCAGTTCATTTGCCCATTTATTGATTGGGTTTTTTGTCTTTTAATCACATCTGCAAAATCCCTTTTGCCATGTAAGGTTACATGTTCACAAGTTTCAGGGAGAGGGATGTAAACATTATTCTGCCAAATACACAGGCAGTGTTAATGCTGCTGACCCAGGGACTTACTATGGGCATCTCTGATTATACGGCATTGTAGGCACCAAGTTCCTTCTGCCTTGGATTCTGTCTGCCTGGACACCCACCCTTAGCCTCCTTTTCTACAGACATCACGGCCCTTGTGCTCTCTGTGTGGATTAGGCACCTTGCCTCGGTGCTCAGGTACACCCCACAGGGGTTTACAGGAGTTTCACTTTAATGAAGAGAGACTTTTGCCACATACATGAAAGTTGAAACGATGATCTCTCAGGTTGTTTTCTTATATGGTTTTTAGTATTACACATACTTTACTAAAACACCCCCCCCTTTTTTTTGGTTGTGAAAAATAGTTTTTTCAACTCTCTGAAATGTCTTCCAGGATAAAATGAGAGAGCTTCTAAGATCACATCACTGTCACTAGGAATTAATAGGGTAGGACTATCTCCTATAAAGACTTTTCTCACATTTTCATATCTCCTTTACTAAAGGACTCATTCTTTTTTCTTCCAATGTGTGCATGTATATGTGGGTCTGATTCTGCTATTTAAAAAATGACTTGACTAAAAAGTATGGTCTTTTTTATTAATGATCTCTGTAAGAAAAACACAATATTTACTCAGAAAACATATTTACTCAGTTAAGCTAATGAAGATTGAAAGTTTAAAAAAAATGACTTCTGCAACGATCTATCACCTTATGTAACGGTAAAACTTGGAACATATGGTATGTGTGTTGTCGATATTACAGCATATCTCCATCTTCAAGAACAAAGAATGCCTTTAAATTTAACATCTCCTTCCCCCCCCCTCTTAGCATAGCTCAGAGGTTATTGTGGTTTTACCTCTTTTATGAACTATGTCTTTCTGGACTGACTCACAGTGTTGTTCAACTTTTCAGGGTGTTTGCAAGATTGGATCTGGAAGCGTTAGCCATGTTCAAGGTAATAGAAGAAGACTCTAGAAATCTAATATGTGCCACAGTTGAGTACTCTTTTAGGATCAGTTATTACATGCAAGTGGTGGAGTTAAAAAACAAGATTTTCTTGAGTGAACCCCTTGGTAATCTTTTACCAGTCTTTACATTTCAGAATACTTAGAATTCCTTGGGTACAAATTTTGTTCATATTTTCTTTTAAGCTTTATTCCTATACCAGTTCAACACCAGATGTCAAGGAACTTGGTATTCTCATGTGCACCCCCTACATTCAACCTGGTAGAGTTGCTATCCGTAAGGAAAATCTGTTTATAGCCACATTTAAAAAAAAAAATCACCTTTTAAAAAAATTTGTTCTAATTAGTTATACATGACAGTATAATGCATTTTGACACATTTTTCACAAATGGAGCACAATTTCTATTTCCTCTGGCTGTACATGGTGCAGAGCTGCACTGGTAGTGTAAATATATATATATATATATATATATATATATATATATATATATATATATATATATGGTAATGATGTCCATCTCATTCCATCATCCATCCCACTTCCATATCCCTCCCCTCCCCTCACTCCATTCAAAGTTCCTTTTTACACCAGCAATTTGGTATTCATAAGTTTGGTGTATGTTTTATGCATGGCATGAAAATGGAAAGTACAAAACCTTTCAAAACCTTTTTTATTTTATTCCAAATGAAAAATAAATTGAATTTAGAACCTCATGTCCCACTAGATGCTTTGTGTGTGTCCATGGACATGCTAAAAATGGAAAATATCTAAGCACAGAGAAGAAATAGAAGGAAATGGGCTTTGTTAAGATTTCTAAGGGATACCTGTAGCTATCTGACATTTTGTGCATGAAGTTAAAAAGTAAGAAAAGTGCCAGGATGTTACCTACAAAATTATCACAAAATGATTTTGGAGGATTTAAAATCTGTTATATCCAAATTAACTTGAATGAAAAATAATTTTCATTAACTTTATTTTGACTGGAGATCATACAATAAATTTGTAAACCCAGTCATTCATAGTGTCAGGTCTTTCAGAAAAAAAGAACATGTTTATGAGTCATTTTTTTTTTTTTTGCCTTTTGAAACAAGTACTTTTGCTTGATTTAACGACATTGCTCTTTGAATTCATTCACTCCATTGCTATCTTTTTAAATGGGATTTTAGCTATTCTTTAATACTTTTATATTTTAGGAAAGTTCCCTAGGTTGTGAAGTTGGGGGTGGAATGTGAAATATTAGACATTTTCTATTGCTAAAACTAATATCTTCAATAATTTGCTTAACTAAAATTAATGCTTTTATGAAACATAAGAATTATAGATGTGCTTATATCTTGATATACTAGTAAAACACTAGTAAAAGAGACCCATTAATGCAACTTATTACCCTCTGTCTATGGCATTCAAAATAGATATTGCCTAAAAAGTTTTTAGGTTTAAAGACACTTGTTCCTTCTGAATTATTTTAGTTCATCTCCAGGGAGTTCTATTGCCAACTTATCAGATGTGAGACAATTTGAGTGCTATGAAAATAAGTGAAAGTAATGCGATGTGTCAGGTTTCTAGCAGAGTATGAGTCATCATCCTATTGGCATGGGATGGATTTTCAGAGAAAAATACTCTTTTGTGACTATTACAGAAAGGTATTGTAATTAAAGTCTTTATGTTTAAATGAAGAAATGCAGTAAATTCCATCCCTATCTGAAATGAAGCTTCCTCTGTCTCTTAACATGTTTTTGTATGAAACGTGTTTCTCCTTTCTCTGTCACACACTAGTTAATAAATATTTATTATTAAGCACTTGCTATACATAAGACTGGATGCTAGGTAATGAGGACACAATGTTAAAAGATGCTCAAGAGTATGTGGGATTAGAACTCACCATTACCCCCAAAATGATGTGCTCACCAAGAGTGTCAAGAAAAATGGGGAATAAAGAGATAACTTCCAACTACAGTTTGAATGGAGAGCTTAAAATGATTGAAACAAAGGGAATGCAATCTGAATGTATTATAATACTGCAAAAACAGGCAAACAAGAAACCAGCACTCCTCATGTTTCCCCACTAGCACAGGCATCAAACCACTTTAGGAGACTGCAAAATAATTTATACATTTATATTGATACACTTTCTTCCAAAATGTTAGAATTATCAATAAGTGTACTTAGCATAGGGTTTTCTTAAATATTGCTAATAATAAACTTTTCTATGTCTACATTATGCTCTTTTGCTATAAATATAAAGCAAAAGTTATGTTTCTTTTGCTAACGTTAGATAGCCCTCTCTCAGATCATTCAGAAACCTAAAACTCATTCTCTTCCTAGCTCAAAAAAGGGCAGAATTTATAATTTTCCATCACCCTTTTCTTGAATACTGAGCTATTCTCTAAAGCTACGGCTCCTCTGGTCCATCTCCCTGAAATGTTCATGCCCTCAAATGGCACATAGATAATTTATGTTCCACATTTCATTTATTTTTTATTCTTGCTGTCATGTATCTCATAAATGTCTGTTCACAAACTTACAATTCAATCTTAACATGTCAGGAGGAACTGGGTCACTGGAACTGTGGGGGCAACTATCTTTTATATTTTCTGTCAGCTAATTAAGAGAATTCACAAATACATGTATATTGTAATTCACAGAGAACTCTACAGTGGTTTGTTTCCTGCAAGAGTCATTGCCTGTCTCTGATACAAATGCCTAATTTTGAGTAAGGGTGCATGATTACAATGAGAATTTATCATTGTGTGATAGATTTGGTGAAAACCACAATACTACCATTTCCTAAATGTTGATTTAACTCAGCAGATTTAATGATGTGAGCAAAATGACAAAATATGCATTTTATTATGTTCCAGGATAGGTTTCATTGTGCATTTATTGTATGTATTTAAAAGGACATTGGAGAAAAGACATTCTCTTCAACAAATGGTGCTAGGAAAACTGAAAATCCATATGTAACAAAATGAAATTAAACCCCTGTCTCTCACCCTGCACAAAACTCAACTCAAAGTGGATCAAGGACTCAGGTACTAGGACAGAGACCCTGGGTCTAGTAGACCACCATGCTGGCTTAGGAACTGACTTCTTTAACAAGACTCCTAAAGTACAAGAAGTAAATCAAGAGTCAATAAATTGAATAGATTCAAACTAAAAAGCTTCTTCTCAGCAAAGAAAACACTCAGTAACATGAAGAAAGAGCCCACAGAATGGAAGACAATCTTTACCACATGCACCTCAGATAGAGCATTAATCTTCAGGATACATAAAGAACTCAAAAAACTCAACACCAAAAATAAATAAATAAATAAAAATTACCCAACCAATAAATGAGCTAAGGAAATAAACAGACACTTCACAGAATAAGAAATATAGTTGACTAACAAATATATAAAAAAGTTCAACATCTCTAGTGATTAGAGAAATGAAAATCAAAACTACTGTAAGATTTCATTTCACTTCTGTCAGAATGGCAATTATCAAGAATACAAGGAATGATAAGTGTTGATGAGAATGTGGGGTCACACGTACATTGCTGGTAGGACTGCAAATTGATACAACCATTATAGAAAGCAGTATGAAGATTCCTCAGAAAACTTGGAATGGAGCCACCATTTGACCCAGCTACCCCAGCTATCAGATTATACACAAAGGACTTAAAATCAGCATACTACAGGGATGCAACCACATCAGTATTTATAGAAGCTTAATTCACAATAGCCAGACTATGGAATGAATCTAGACACCCTTCAACAGATAAATGGATAAAGAAAATGTGGTATATATACACAATGGAATGTTACTCAGCCTTAAAAAAGAATGAAATTATGGCATTTGCCAGTATATGGATAGAGCTGGAGAATATCATGCTAAGTGGAATAAGCCAATTCCCCAAAACCAAAGGGTCAATGTTTTTTCAGATATGCAGATGCTAATTTATATTGAGGAGCCGGGTGGGGGGGTAGGGAAAAATAGATGTAGTTTGGACAGGCAGAGTTTAGGGAAGGAATAGTAGAATGGGGGTAGGAAGGATGCTAAAATGAATCCGGCATTATGACACTATGTACATATGTGTTGACATGACTGGTGTGCTTTTACATCATGAACAACCAGAAGAATAAGTTATGCTCCATTTATGTATGATGTGTCAAAATACATTCTCCCTTCATATGTAACTAATGAAAACACATTTAAAAAAAAAAAAGACATCTGAATGATGTTTTCAGAAGACTGAAAGCAGAACTGTACCAGGGTAGGAACTCCATCAGCATCACCGGGGAAGATATGAGAAATGCTTAATCTCAGTCCCCATGCCAAATCTCCTAATGAGAACCTCAAGAGGTAGGGCATTTTAACAATCTTGTAGATAATTCTCACTGCTGTTACAGTTTGGAAAAAAAAAAACAAAAACACTTGTAGACAAAGAAAAAAGACCGAGAATTAAATTGCCACTTTACACTAGACATGTTATTTTCTTTTTTTTTTTTTTTTTATTTTTTAAATTTTTATTGTGGGTTGTTCAAAACATTACAAATTTCTTGACATATCATATTCCACACTTTGATTCAAGTGGGTTATGAACTCCCACCTTCACCCCATACACAGATTGCAGAATCACATCAGTTACACATCCATTGATTTACAAATTGCCATACTAGTGTCTGTTGTGTTATTTTCAAAAATTCTTGAGAAACTATGTCAAAGAGTCCTTGTGACCTGCCATGACCTCATAATGCATTTTAAAGCAAAAAACAAGTTAGTAATATATTATTTCACAACAGTGAAAGATGGCATGTGATTTATCAAATTAATTAAGAATAAATCCACAAATAAAGTTGTATTTTGTCAGGTGCTATTGATGAGCAAATAAAATACAGAAAAGGATCAGGGTATCATGAGGAAAAACAGGTTTATCTATTTACTAATTACTACAATAAGGTAAAAGTACTTAGGCTTCTGTTTTTCCCTTAAAGAAAATCATACTTTTTATAAAGGTGGGTCTAGATTCCAGGCAGTAATAAGGCAGAAAAAAAAAAAAAAATCAAGTCAATATGAGCTAAATATTTAAAACATTTATTTTATCAGTAATTTTAATGGGGGGCCCAAAGAAGTTTACAAGTGAATCAGCTTTTCAATTCTTAATTGCTGCATGGCCTTCCTGATTTCCTGAAACAGTAGATGCCTAGATGATGCTGTATGTTGTAGACAGGCAGAAGAAGGTGGTGGGTGGTAGCGGGAGGGGGAGAGAGGAAGAGAGGAAGGAGAACAGGAGTATTTAACAGCTTACTCACAGTCATCCCTTTGACTGTATGTCAGTTTGTCATACTTGGTTAAACAAGGAAAACATGACATATAGAAATTTATAAGCCTCTTTGCCTAAGTTAATCATATTTGTGTACAACTTTTTGTATTTTCAGTAAGAAATGCAAAATTTATCCACTCATGACCCATTGTGTCTGATTCAGATCCTAGCAATTCCCACACTGTTTATAGTGTCATGAAAATGAGCAGTACCCAATGTCAGAAATAAGACTAGCTATAAATCCTCCCATAGTACAATTTCCTGAGTGGGCCATGAAGTTCAAAATTAAAAAAATAAAGAGAACTAGGGAAGTATCTCAGTGGTAAAGCACCTAGAGTTCAATCCTAGATATAAAAAAAAAAAAATCCGTGGCATTTCTATAAACTAAAAATAAATTATATGAAAAAAAAGAAAAGATTCCTAATTCACAATCACAGACTACGTATATGAGGGTGGTCTCATAAGATTGTATAATGTAATGACCTTTCTTTAAAAAAATTTATTTTTAGTTGTAGTTGGACACAATACTTTTTTTTTTCATTTATTTTAATGTGACACTGAGGATCGAACCCAGCGACTTGCATGTGCTAGGCAAGCGCTCTACCACAGAACCACAGCTGCAGCCTACTAATGACCTATTAATAGTCTTAGTTTGTGTAAGTATACTCCATGGTTGGCATAATGATAAAATCACCTGAGGACGTAGTTCTTACAATAAGCTCCCTTCAAAAACAACTCATGAAAAACAAAACAAAACAAAACAAAAAACTCATGACTGGATACTACAAAGCTGTAGCAATCAAAACATATATTATAATATCACATAGTACCCCATAAATATATATAATTGTTTTGTTTTATATATAGGTCAAAAATAAATTTAATTTAAAAATACATGGTTCTGGCATAAAAACAGACACATAGACAAATAGAACAAAAAGGAAAGCACAAAAATAAACTTACACATTCATGGTCCATTGATTTTTGACAAAGGTGTCAAAACTACACCATAGAGAATGGCAATCTCTTCAGTAAACAGTGTTGGGAAAATTGACCATCCACATGTAGAGAATAAAATCAGACCTTTATCTCCCAACATATTGAGAAATAGACCCAATGTTGATTAAAGACTTGAATGCAAGACCTGAAAGTATAAAAGTACTAGAAAAAAAACAGGCAGAAAGCAATGGCGATCTCTATAATGATGTTTTGCATGTGATCTCCAAAATACAGGAAACAATAGCAAAAATAGACACACAGGATTACATCAAACAATAAACTTTTCTCAAGAGAAGACTTAAAAGTGGCCAACAGGTATCTGAAATAATGTTCAACATCACTAATCATCAGGGAAATGCAAATCAAAAACTACTATGAGATACTACCTCACACTTGTTAGAATGGCTGTAATAAAAAGTAAATTAAAAAAAAAACAAGGGTTGACAAGGACGTAGAGCAAAGGAAACTCTTGTGCAGTGTTGATGGGTGTGAAAATTATTATATCCATTATAGTAACCAATATGGATATTTCTCTAAAGGTCTAAATACAACTACCACATCTGACAATCCTATTACAGGGTATATATTGAAAGGGTATTAAGTCGTGTGTTGAGAGACCTACACTTCCCAGTTCATTGTGGCACTATTCACATTAACCAAACCATGGAAACCAACCTAAGTGTTAAACAATGAATGAACAGATGAAGAAAATGTGACACACATATACTTATAGAATACTCTTCAGTCTTATAAAAGAAGAACATCTATTATTCAAGATCACATGTATGAACCTGGATTAAAATTTATGACAGCCTATGGAAGTATTTAACTGTAGTAAAGCTTGTATATTTTGTTGATAGTGATATGCAAATCCTTTAGCATCTTTGGCCTCTTTTATGGATTGAATGCTCTGCCCAGCGCCCCCCCCCCAAAAAAAAAAAAAACTTAAATGTTGAAGTAAATCTCTAACTCCCTATGTAACTGTATGTAGGAAAAAATCTGTGAAGTGGTCATGAAGGTGAAATGTTACAAGTGTAGAATATTAATCTGATAGAACCCAGGTCCATATGAGAAGAGGAGCAGACACTAGAGCTCGTTCCCTGCAATATGAGCACAGTGAGAGGCTGTCATCTGCAAGCCAGAAACAAGGTTTTCATCAGGAACTGAACGACACTTTGATCATGTACTCCCCAAGTCTCCCTCAAAAATGAGAAAACACATTTCTGTTGTTTAAGCTACCCAGCATATTTCGCTATAGCAGCCTGTGTTGACTCAGTTTCTCCATCAGCTTATGATATAAAAGACAGTGTTGCAGGATTTCTGAGCTGGTCAACTTCTCTCTCTGCACTGTTTGCACCTCCAGTGACTTTGACCACACCCCCTGAGAGAACAAGGACATATGGAGGAGAATGTCTACTTACATTATCTTGTGTATTTTCTTTGTGCTAATTGTTTGCTGGATTGATGGTGCAACACTTTAAGAAATCAGCACTAGGTGGGTACAGTCACATATGCCTGTTTTCCCAGTAACTGGGGAGGCTGTGGCAAAAGAATCACAAGTTTAGGGTCAGCCTTAGCAACCTAATAGGGTCCTAAGCAATTTAGTGAGAGCCTGTCTCAAAATATAAAACGAAAAGGGCCTTGAATGTGGCTTAGTGGTTAAGCACCTCTGGGTTCAATCCCTGATACCAAAACAAAAACAAGCAAGCAAACAAAAGCAAAAACAGACAAAAACAAAAACAACAACAAAGTCAACATTCTTCCTTTGTCAATCCTACTAGTCAAATAACCTAGAACAAGTGAATTTTTCTATTCAAATTTAGTGTAGAAAAAATATTACATGCCTTCTTTTTCAAAATTCAAATGAAATATGACTATGTTCCCGTCATATTGGGTATACAAACAGCTCCATCATTGGAATTATTAGTTCTCCACATTTTTCCACTCTGGAACAGTTAGTTCTCAGGATCATAAATAGGATATAACATCTAAAGTAAGGCTTTCTGATATCCATATACATTGGTCATTGCTAATATTTCCATTCTTTGACATTGCAGTTTTCCTCCTGTTAAATGACTTAAATGCACTCAAGGGTATGTTTTTGTTTTTTAACCTGGGATTTAACCCAGGGGTGCTTAACCACTGAGCTATAAACCATGTTAATTTTTACTTTGAGACAGGATCTCACTATATTACTTAGGGCCTCACTAAGTTGCTGAGGCTAACCTTGAAATTGTGAACCTCCTGCCTTAGCCTCTGAAGTCACTGGGATTATAGGTGTGTGCCACCTGGTTCAAGGGTATATTTGCTGAGACCTAAGAGCACGGACCAGTCTTGTAACTTGCAAGACTTAACCAGGTTCCCCTTAAGACCTGCCACCCTCTTTGGGAATTAAAAGGGGGTGAGATTTGGAGTTATAATTTATCTTTTCTACTTCCAGTTCCCAGAAAGACCCTCTTGCCTCTCTCTGACATGAAGCACTTCTTCAAGCATCCACCTCACCTTGTCCCTGTCTTTTAGATATGTGTTAGGGTTTAGATGTGAGGTGTCCCACAGAAGCTCATGTGTAAGACAATGCAAGAAGGCTTAGAGGTGAAATGATTGGGTTGTGAGAGCCTTAACCCAATCAGTACTTTCATCCTCTGATATAACTGGGTGGTAACTATAGGCAGGTAGGGTACTGTTGGAGAAGGTGGATCCCTGGGTGGGGTCATGCCTCTAGGGTTTATAATTTGTATCAGACAAGTGGACTCTCTCCCTCTCTCTGTCCCCCTCCCCCCTTCTCCTGTCTCTACCCCTCCTCTTCCTCCCTCTTCCTGGCACCATGTTCCCTGATGCTTTCCTCCACCACACTCTTCTGCCCTGATTTTCTGCCTCATCTCAGGCCCTGAGGAATGAAGTCAGCCATCTATGGACTGAGACTTCTGAAACCATGAGTTCCCAAATAAATTTGTCCTCTAAAATTGTTCTTGTTGGGTCTTTTGATCAGAGCAACAACAACAGCAACAACAAAAGCTGGCTAAAACAGTAGGATTTAGCAGGATGCTCATAATGTAGGCCTTTAAAAGAAAAGGGAACTTTGTTTCTAGTCAACTCTGCTTTTGAAACTTTCCACATAAATCCCTCCCTTGGGCAAAGGAATGACAAAGCCTTCCTTGGTTACCAAGTTAGTGTAGAGAGAACAGAAAAATATACAAATTAATTTAGAACAAAACACAACTATCTCAACAAATTTCCCAGCACATATGTTGCAGCAATTGGAATGCATTACAAGCTCCGGAACTGTTAGTTTCCTTCTTTCCACTCCCTTCTATTTTTTTTTCTTTCTTTTTTCCTAGAACTGGTTTATCGATTAGTTTTAAAGAGGTGGAGGGGGAGGCCTAGTCTTAGTTAATGCTAATATTAACTAAGTAAAATAACGATCTGTAGTATGAAGACAGTATGAAAGATTTCTCTTCCATCTGTCTCTAATGTCTCTCCAGACCTTGCTACATGCCAGCTCCAGGCCTCTTTTTGATGTTTGATCACTGACGGTTTTTAATTCTCACTCATCTTCCTTTTGCCAGGACAGCCAATGGACTGCATCTTGGCAAGCTGATGAGAAAGTCTGGGCGCTCCCTCCTTTGGCATCAAACAGTGTGAGAACCTGTTCACCCGTGGGGACTCTCAAGCCAACCCCACCCCCAACCACAATTAAAACCCAGTCCATTCTTTCCTTGTTCTCTCAAGCCATTTTGAACATGTTTAAGAAATTTTTCCCGGATCATCTCTGACACTTCCATTATAGAATTAATTTAACTTTTCCTATTGCCTTAGCATGTGAGGCATCATGGGTCTCAATGCTGGAACAACATTCTGGATGGGGGTACATGTGCTGCTGAAGGTTACCATAACACTCACAAAGAAAAGGCAGCTTTGAAGAGCGGGAGAAAGAGAGACGCCCAAATGATACGATTTAAATCACAAAATAAGTTCTTGGAAATACAAAATGCACAACAGTTTTGAATTAACAAGCTTCATATGCATGCCCCTTGCTATCTGGATTATAAGATCCACTATTCAGCCCTTAGTGGTGACTTGCAGCAATAAATATCTGCTCTTCACTGATGACTCTTCAAGTGAGCTGAGGTGAATCTGTTTGATGCTGTTAGTCAAGTTCAGATTTTCTTGGCATATTCTTTCCACGCATGAAGCAGCTGAAGGCATAGCTCCTGACTTGAGTATTCTGTCTTCATGGCAAGAGCAAAATGCATATGAGATAGAAAAATGTGCAAACTTCTTAACGTGGAACTGACACTTGCTCAGTTCTGTCCATCTTCCATTGGAAAGAAGAACCATAAGTTTAAAAACAATCATATAAAATAAGATATTTATGGTAGAAAATTAAATTCATGTGGAAAATTACACATAAAATCCATTCATACTGTGCTGATATATTTACTGAGACACTTTCTGAGAATTTATATAGTCGTTAAGAATATACTATACTTATAGTTTTGCTTCTTATTTTTATTAACCTTTTATTAAAAATGTTACAAATAATTACATATATATCAATTTAAATGCTAAATAATACTCCATAGCATATAGAAACTACACTTAGCTATTGTCCTTTGGGACACATTCTGATTGTTCCTAATTTTTGAATTACAGTTTACTGGAATAAACCCTTTAAATATGAAGTTATAAATCATAAAGCTGAAGTAAAATGAAATTTAAGGAACCAGTTTTCACTTCCCAAACATTTGAGGTTGAACCATATGAAATTTCTGATGTTGGGTATTTGACCTTAAAAAATGCAATTTTATATATCTTTAAATAAATATACTTTAGAATCTTGTAACTTAATTTTCTCCCATTGCTATCTCTGTTTAGTTAATCTCCTTTCTTAAGTGGAATATTATAAATTGAAACCAACTGTATCTGTTTGCTTCTCTGTTTTATTTAATGACTTGTATTTAACCACAGACTTTGTTTAATCAACTTTTGTACATAAACATGATATTCCTTACATTATTTTGCCAGGGACTGGCAAATGTAAATGATCTACAAGAAAATAACAAATTTGTTACATGAACAAAAATTGAAATATTTCTAATCATTCCCCAAATGCTATAAGTGTTCCCACACTGACAGGGTCAAAATTATAGAATAAGAAACAACTTCATATGTCCTTTAGTCCAATAGTGTAATTTCACACCTGAGGAAATTGAGCCTGAAAACATTAACGTTATTTGTTATTATTATTGTGGGAAGATTAAGCTTCCTTATCAATCTTCCCAGCTGATTTCCAAAGTTTATCTCAGTAGTAAGATCATATAATAGAATATATTAATGGGGTTCCATGATAAAGTATAGGAATCAGTTAAATTTGAATTCTACATAAATAGTAAAGCTTTTTAATATGCATACTTTCCATCTAGTATTTGAGATACACTAAAATTTTTTTCTGCTTTTCTGAATTTAAAAATTAACTGTGTGTCCTACATTTATTTTAATTTGCTAAGTCTGGTGACTCTACAAACTGGTCTTCTTGATGGAATCTTGGGAAATAATCTATATTTTATCAAACAAAAATAGTCATTCCTGTCTCAAATATTCAGGCAGGTCTGTTAAAATCTAGTTTCTAATCCTTTCAATGACTTAGCTTTCTTTTATTAATCCATTTGTTGAAAAAAAAAAGACTAATAATTTTGAGGTAGCCCTCTTGCTGTATGAGAAGACAATAAAAAACACGATTGGATATATTTTTGCTAATACATCCAAACTGGACTCAGAAAGCACAGAAGTGTTAATCTTGTTTATTGATAGGTCTAATGCAAATGTGATGAAAAATTATAATTTATTCAGTGCTTACTATAGCCCAGTCATGAAATATTTTTGAGAAAGAATTATTATTCTAATTTCAGACATGAGAAGCAGAACTGCATTGAAATGAAGTACTTACCATTTATTCCACTGAGGGGAAGAATTAGGTTTCGATACTCGATCTGTTTTGATTCAAAGGCTATGGCCTTTCTATTGAATTATACTACTCAGCAGGAAAGGAATATGAAAATATGTTTGTTGCATCCTCAGTATTAATCCACTCGCTCCTGTGTATTCCTGTTCCCTGA
This sequence comes from Marmota flaviventris, assembly GCF_047511675.1. Taxonomy (NCBI): domain Eukaryota; kingdom Metazoa; phylum Chordata; class Mammalia; order Rodentia; family Sciuridae; genus Marmota; species Marmota flaviventris. Next base: position 83,077,690 of record NC_092508.1, read on the forward strand.
TACCTTCTTTGCCAATGGAATACTAGTTTTATTCAATTATCTATTCCTCAGGAAGGGCCTTATTCTCAACTCTAGGATATTTATTCTGATAATTTAAAACAATCACAGTCATCTTTTCCTAGTCCGTGATTAGATCAGGACAGCTATTTGCAAACTTGAGTTTGAATCACAATTACCTGCAAGGCTTCTTAGTGCACAGATTGTCATGCCCTGACTTTCTGGACCAGTACATTATGTGATGTTCGAGATCTTGCATTCCTAACAAGTTTCTAGTGAAACTGATGATGTTGATAGTGATTACACTTTGAAGGTGACCAGTGTGGCCAATGAGATGAATATTTCCTTACTCTTGAAAGACAATGTTTCCTTACCATTTGAAATTGTTTGTACCATATTTTGTTACTTGCAACCAAAATTATCCTATTTGATTCGAGACAATTAGTGGTCATAATTCCAGGTTTTACTTATACATTATACATTTTAGCAGTTCATGGTATGATTAGATTATTAATCTACATATCATTACAGATCAACAAATCTTATTCAATCAGTTCACCTTCACAAAATATTTAATTCCTATGTACTTTGTTAGAGGTAGTCTTTACATTAAAAGTCTATTACGAGCAGGACATGATGGCACACACCTATAATCCCAGAAATTTGGGAGGCTGAGGCAGGGTGATCTCAAGTGCAAGGCCAGCCTCAGCAAAAGTGAGGCACTAAGCAATTCAATGAGACCCCTATCTCTAAATAAAATACAAAATAGGGACTGGGCTGTGGCTCAGCGGTTAAGTGCCCCTGAGTTTAATCCCTGGTACTGCCCCCCACAAAGTCTATCACAAAAGTGCCTATTAAAATTTTTAGTAGAAACAGCTAAAATACATGGAATTACTTTATTACAACAAAATTTCTACCAGTAGGCTACAAGGTTCATTGAACACATGGTCAGGGTTGTGTGTCTCCAGACTTGTTTTGTTTTGTTTTGTGGTCTAGTAAATGATTTTAGCACTAGATGGTATATAAATTTTATTATTACCTAAGTATTACCAACCAAGGATCTTCAGGTACTCTTTGCAGGTATTTTAAAGATCTACATTCAATACGGTTGTTTTGAGATTATTTTGATGAAAACAACATTTATATTTTTACATGATTTATAAAACCATTCTTCAAACACATGAAAGATAGTAGTCATATTTGAAACAAGAATCAAGGAAAACCTACATTTATAAACTTATAATTACTAGTCACTTTTGCTAAATGTGTGCTTGGCTTTACCTTTAATTTATTTGTGAGAAGTGCGGGCAAGTGTGGTTCTTTCTACATTCTCTAAGGGTAGAGTCAAGGTTTGCTTTTCAGTTACTTACAAAGTCATAATTTTTCCTTTTGACAACTTGTTCTTCCAGTTATAATAGGCTATTCCCCTATACTGAGTTGATAAAATGGATTTTATTATCTTCATACTTTTCAACCACAAAAAAAATTCAACTCAAACCAAACACATGGAAAAGTGCATTGCATCCTTTAGGCCACTGTTCTCTGCTCATTTTCTACCAAATTCAATTTAATTCTGTTACCTTAGTAACCAAACTATTAGCTCTCTGCTGGCATGTTTTCTACCTCTCCCTATTCCTTTGGATGTCCGAATTTTGTAAGCTTCTCCAGATCTCAAACCAAACAACTGAATTTATGTATCTGAGATCTTATCAGTTTTTATAACTAGTAAGTTTAATTCCTCAAAAAGACCAGTATTAAGATAACAAGTTACTGATTATATTTAGATAACGTTCTTTGAACTAATGCTTCCCATGAAGACAATTATCAGATCATCTAAATATATTCTCCTCCTGAAAATGTGTTGAATCTAGTATTTTTAAATGAGAAAATAATTTATTCTTAGTCTATCCCCAAACTTCAAGCACTTCTCTAAATACTACTGATATACTTAAACACATATAGAACATCTGCCAAGACTTTCTGCACAATACAAAGCCTAAAAAGCACTAGTTATCTAGGTCTATGACAATTAATGAACTTGGGCCATAATTGGGCCTATTTTTGTGTAATATGCAACAGTGTTGTACACTACTAAACAGAATTTGTTTTCCTCTACATAGGAATGAACAAACTGTGACATAAAAAATGACATTATGTAAAGCTACATAATGAAAACAAGTAACTCTTAGCAAATAATGATTAGCATTAGAACTTCCTGGTTAAAGAGGTGACAGAGTGACATTTGGTAGCAAGAAAAAAAGTATGCCTATCCTCAGTAGGTGAGAAAGATAATAACACAGATTAATGATGTAGTTAAGCAAAACAAGCACAGAATGTGACCTTATCACAATGTCTGAGATACAACCATATATATATATATATATATATATATATATATATATATATATGGTTATATCTATAAAACTATATATAAAGCCACTAAACATTTTTTTCACTGTTATGGTTTAGATATATGCTGTCCCAAAAAAGCTCATGTGTAAGATAATGCAAGAAAGTTTAGAGGTGAAATGATTTGAGTAATGAGAACCTGAGCCTAATCAGTGCACTAATTCACTGATAGGGACTAACTGGGTGGTAGCTGCAGGTAGGTAGAGTGTGAGGGAGGAGATGAGGCAATGAGGGCTTATCTTTGAGTTTATGTTTTGTTTCTGCTGAAGTGATACATGCTTTGTCTCATTCTGCTTCTTGTTTCCATGTCCTGAACTGTTTTTCTTGCCACACCCATCCACAATGAGGTTCTGCCTCATCTTGTGCCCAGGGCAATGGAGCCAGCTCTTTATGGACTGAGACCTCTAAAACTGTAAGCACCAAATAAACTTTTCCTCCTAAAATTTTTCTTGTTGGATCTTTTAGTCTTAGCAGTGACAAAGCTGACTAGAACACTCTCCTGGTCTCCTGTGTGGCTTAATGCTCTTCTATTGCATGCATGCACATTCAGTGAAATGTGTTTCTGTAAGAGTAGTCAATGTGGGAGATTATTATTTTTTTTGCAAGTCATCAGAATGAATATTTGGATGCTGAAATTTAGATAGGTTTGGATGCTTGCATTAATTTCAACTTGTTTTAACATGAACTAAAAGTGCTTCCTCTGACTTAAAAACTAAAAGACTGATTCTTGACATAAACATTTTGATTAATAGAGAAAGCTGTTGGCACACGGCCTTTTGATTTGATTTCCTTAATCTTTAGTATGGAGGATGCCAACTTCTTTTACTTTTTCTTTGGAAACAAAATTTTGATCAAAGTTCAATTATAAACTGGGAGTTGAACATTATTCTAGTCATTGAATCAATTTTAAATCAAGTGGAACAATAGGAGTGCTTAGGTAGGTTGAACTGATTACATCAAAAGTCTACATTTTTTTTAGTGGTGACACTTTGACTTAGTTGAGCTGTGTAAAGTTTCTCTGAAATGCAATAATTGTTTAATACAAAGGACTATCCCTTATTTAGCAGACACCTCTCCCAACTTAGCATAGAGTTGATTTCCAGTAGGAAAGATAAACTCTGCTGGTTCTCCAAGGCTGCCTTACCTGAACTCCCATTTGCCCATCCTCAGTCATCCTCTGAAGACAGTGAAGCTATGTGGTCATCCTAAGAATTGCCTATGACTTCAGTGTTATGAATTTAGGCCACTTAGCTTTATTCTTAAGATCTAATATAGGCATTTATCATGGGTTAATGAGATTAACAAAAACAATATATTAATGAATATAACATATTACAAAAATTACCTAATTTAAATGAAGTGGTTTCATGGAGTCCATATATTGTTTTGATTTTACAAATAATATAATTTGGGTTCAAAGAGTTTTAAGCCCTGGGTTCCATAGATAATAAGTAGGTAAATCAGAATAGATACAACCTTAAAGGATGTGTTCTAATCCCTTATTACTACACTGGTGCAAGCAAACACTAAACAAAGAATGCAAATTAAGCCTTTAAGTGAGATGACAGTGTATATTAGAGTTCTCTGGAGAAGTAGAACCAACAGGATAGATAAACATGTAGATAGACATGAAAATATGAGGGTATTTATTTTGAGGATCTGCTCACATGATTGTGGAAGGTGAAAAGTCCCATGATAGACTGTCTGGAAACTGGAAAAATGGGTGATGTACTTTAGTCTGAATCAAAGGCCTGAAAAACAGGTGAGCTAGTGGCCTAAATTCTAGTTCCAGGCTGGAGGCCTGAGACCAATGGGACTGCAAGTGTAAGACCTAGAGTCTGAGAGATCAAAATCCAAGAGCTCCTATGGCCAAGAGCAGAAGAAAATAGATGATCCCACTCAAAAAGAGAAAGAATTGGTTTTCTGCTGCTTGGTTCTATTTGGGCCTTAGGTAGATCCAGTGATGTTCACCCATATTGGTAAAGGTCACTCTCCTTTTATTTAGTCTACTGACTCAATGCTAATCTCTTTCAAAAAACCCCTCATAAGCCACACCTAGAAATAATGTTTCAGAACTATGGGGATATCTCTTAGCCCTGTCAAGTTGACACATAAAAGTAACCATCGGGAGGTGGTTACAGAGAATAAAAAAAGGAAATAATATATGGAGGAGTGATGATGAAAATATATGGAATGATCAGATGTCCCTGAATTTATAATTTCCAGATCTTTCATTACTGCTAGGCTGCCTCTTTAACTCTCTCCTAAGATTATAAAAGTACAATGTACAAAATGGTGAATTAAATATGTATATTCTGCTATTTGATTAAAGGATTTAAATGTGATTTTAAATTTTAGCCAGAAGAGATCCAACATAACCCTCACAATTTCTATATGAGTTTAAAGCTCATGTTTGTGGAATGACTTAACTTAGTGCATACTTACAAAAAGTTGCAAAACAGGACCAAACTTCTAGCCTCCCAATCCTCAATCCAGTCACCTTTCCCCTAGGAAAGGAGCTTTATAGCCCACTTCAGATTTACATACAATTACTGAACTCAGGAATCATGTCCATAAGTTTCCCTTTCAAATTACATTTCCTCAAATAAGCCTGGACTCTTAATCCAAAAAAAACAAAAAACAAAAAAACAACTCTTTATTATTGTGTGTACACATAGATAACTTTGTCAGGCACTATTTCAGATTTTTTTATATTATCCCACAATTTATCTTGTAGACTACCCTTCTATCTCTGCCAAGAGCATCTCATGGGATTCAACAATGGGATTTTGGGCTAATTATTAAAATTTCCTACTATTTAAAATAAGTGATTAAATTACATTTGACCCAGAGAGGGAACAATTTTGTCAAATGTTTGTGTGAGGATAAGCTAATGTCTACAATAAATGCATATGCACACTTAGCTTCTTGTGGGAAGCAATCTTTATGGAGTCTGAGGAGATTGGATACAGCTTATAAACTGGGCCTTGTTAGTTCTGGTGCTCACTCAGTTTATTGATGGCATTTTATTGTTTTGATCATAGAACACAATTCAACTGCTTTTCTCTATAGTACTTTGCAGATTGGTATAAACTCTTTTTTTTTTTTTTTTTTGAGGCAGTCATAGAACTTCTGTGGTTTGATCTCATGCCCATGAGTTTTAGTTGAGACATGTTACACTGGGCTAGGAATGCTTCATCTTTCTACTGTTCTTCCTTATCTTCATTACAGTGAAAGCACATATTCCTAAATACTGTTTTTGTTTTTGTTGTTGTTTTTACTGGAATGTCAATGTGTTCTAATGAATAGCATAGGGGAATTACTGCAAAGGGATTCTGTCTGTTGGCAACATTAATTTCAACAATTTAATTTCATCCAGTTTGATACTGGAAGGGTTGGTAGAAATTTAATTGCTCATCCTTTTTTTGCTAAAGAGGTTTTTGAGGCTTACCATACTTTTCCTTAGAGTCTACCTTGAGGAATGTTTTTTACTGGCAAAATTATCAAATGGTTTATGTTTTGTTGTTTTGGGTAGTGGGGATTGAAAGTATGGGTGCTTTACCACTAGCTACATCCTCAGTCCTTTCATTTTTATTTTGAGAAAGGGTCTCCTGGAGTTGCTGAGCATCTCACTAAGTTGCCCAGGATGGCTTTGAACTTGCAATCCTCCTGCCTCAGCCTCCCAAGTCACTAGGAATACAGGTGTGCACCACCATACCCAGTTCATAGAATATTCTGATCAAAAAATTTTTGTTTCTTTGAAGTTTATAATACATCCATTATACTGGGCTAAAACTATCCTATCAGAGTTCTACCAGTGCTTTAACAGATTTAAGGATTCTGATGCCTTGGATATGATTCTCTTTCTCATCACTTTTTTTCCTTTCTTTAAATTTTTTTTCTTCACTTCCTGTCCTTTTATTCTTAATTCTTCCCTATCCTCTTTCAGCTATGTGGTTTGAGCCTCAAGCAGGTGTTAGTAAAGTTTCTTTTAAACATGGTCTCTTCTGTTACTCATGATGAGCTTATATTATATGGTAGAAAAAGTTTTATGAACCAGTTCAGTGAATTTTTCTAAAGCAACCATTATATGCACCTGGGATACCCTTTGTTTAAGCAGTTCTGGCAAGGATTTCCTGTGTACCTATTTTAGTATCCTCCACAGACACTGGATAACTCTGAGTGTCATTCAGTTGCTAATAGGTGATAGAAGAGAGATGATGCCCTTCCTTTAACAGAAGTCTTCATGGATTAATTTAAGCACATTTTTTCCCCATTCAGTTTTCAAGGAAGATGGAGCACAGCTGATCAAGGACCTTTTAATCATACTTAAGATACTTGTAAGAGTTACTAAACTTTCATAGAACTTCACTTTATTTAAAACTAAAAGTTCATTATTTTTGAATATTCTTGAATATTTTTTATATATTCATCATAGTTTTATCTCCTTTTCATTTATTTTGTTTTCTTCTTCGTCTTTTTTAGGCTTTTTCTAGGGTTTGCTGAATTTCAGAACTTTTACAATAAAGGGTGAATTAGTGAATCAGTGGTTGTTATATCTGTTAAAAAACAAGTCACATTTTAAGGAGACAAAGACAAAATATTGTATCCAATCACAAGCAGAACTGAAAAGGAAAAATGATTCCTAAGAATCAGCATCTTGACATTGGGTTATCAAGTTTATCAAGAGGTGTTAGTGTGAATTTTAACATTTTTGCCTACTGTTCTGTCTTGGAAGATAAAATAACTCATGTGTTTCTTAAAAATCATGGTTCCTAATGCTTACAAAGAGCTGTAATTCAGAAGCTAATAGTCAGTTATAACTAATGTCTTAATAGAGAAACAGTTTGTTTTTTGTCTTTCTTCCAAAAGAAAATCCTGGGTTTCAGCTATCCCTTTTCATTTCCTCCTAAATAGATAATATAATGAAAGTTGCCTAGCAAAGAAAAAGGCAGGTATCCCCAGTAAACTAATCTAAGAGAAGGAAATTGGCAAATTTTGATATAACCTGATTATTTATAACTTAAGCATCAAGATTTATTGAATCATTTGATATGACTCGTCTTAAGAAGGACATTGATCCCTTTGATCTATCTATCTATATTTTTTCCCCAAGAGTTGAGGGAGAGGAAATAATATAAGCTCATTGGGAATAAAAATTGTACATTTAGTCTGAATCAAAATACTTTGCATTATAGCTTAAAACTAAAAGTTCATTATTACTTGCTCCTTTTAATTCTTTTGCAATTACAAAAGAAATATAAAATTAATAATACATTCCTAAGTTGATATAAAGCTAAGAAGTATCCTATAACAAGCCTTGGATATTGAAGACATTTTTGAAATTAATAAAGCAGAGTGATTGCTTAGTATTCTAACCCTCCATTTTCAAGAAATTTGAAACTCCACATGGTTATAAGAGAAATGTTCCAAAAATATGTATTCCAGTCAGAACTCCAGAATAGCCTGGATATCTGAATGTGCAGAAATGGAAATGAGCAACAGGAAAGACTGCAGGTGAGTTGAAAGGAGGTAGAAAAGCTATGCCAGTTTTCCTTCTCAGTAGCTCTGGTGATCAGCATGAGTCCGGCTTACTCAACAAAAGAAAGGAGTTTCTGTACAAATTTCCATTAATGCAAGGGATGCTGTTGCAAAAGATTTCTGCTGCCCATCAGAATGAGGAGCTTTTCACCCAATCACTAAATCTCTTACAACCAAATTTGTTTCTAAAGTCTGGGCTACAAGGATTTTGATTTAGATTAAGGAAATATAGGCCAGCTGTCAAAATTAGCCAACTTAGACCAGTGGTTCTCAGCTGTCTGTGCATATTTGAATGACTTGGAAAGAACTTAAAAATACGAATGTCTGGACCTCACTTGCAGATATTGGGATTTAATTGATTTGGAGTGAGGCCCAAGCATTGGTATTTTTTTAAAAGCTTTCCAAATTACAGAGAGAAGACTGGTTGTTGTCATGGCAGAGTAACAGACTAAACTTCCTGCCAATGGAAATTGTTAAAGCTGGACAAAGTCTAGAAGACAAGTTGTTAAGGAAAACTAAAAGGTAATGCATAAACTACAAAGGATGTGATTCTTGAAAGAAGGAAACATACTAGGTGAGTTCCATAGATACTAAGCCTTTCCCCTGGGAACAGATCTGAGTTCCTCAGGATGCAGGTGGATCCTGTAACATGCAGCAGTCTTTCTAGACTGAGAAAACAAGAGGCCAGTATAGGAGTTTGCAAGGGAAGTTGATAATTGAGGAGGAAAAGAAAAAAAAAAGTTAGAGGAGGCCACAGTGCCTTTAGTCCCCAAGTCTGCAAAGAACTTATTTAGAAGGGTTAGCTTCTCTCAAACTGCTCATACACAGGGTTATACTCCAGATAACTCAGCAGTAAGCAATAGGTTGGAGGATGAAGAACTGGTGCAAAGACTAGCAGCTGCCACAGTGGGGAGATACACTAGCTCATGTCCTGAAAAAGTAGAGGGACTTGGTAAAATTTCTCAGAAGTACCATTCCTTGACAATAGGGGAAGAAAAAGCGAACAAGACACTAATGAAACTTAAACTCCATACAGTGTCAAAATGATATGCAGCTATTTTTTTCTGCTTTCTAACGGAAAGTTTATATTTGGAGGAATATAGCTTTATTTAGAGACTCTATATGTTTTCATCTGCAGTAATCAGCATGCTATCAAAAGTAAGGAGGAATTTTTATTCTAGTCAAGTTGGCGTTAAATGAAATGAGATTTGCTTTGTCACCTAGAGGCAACAAAGATATCCGGAGGAGATATAGGAATCAACAGCATTGGAAATGTTGCACAACCATCAGAGGAGGAGAGCATGACCTGAGAGATGAAACTGAAGAACCAGCTGTCTGCTTGGAGAAAATTTTCAAGCCAAGGAACAGGCAAGACAGCCCTCGGCCAAAGGGTGGACTTATTAAGTTCAGTATGTTTCCATATGACTCCAGGGAAGTCAAGGTAGCAAGATTTCCAGTGATTAACATCACATTGGAGAGAGTAGCACATAGAGAACTCCAGAGGTTTTCAGATAGTCTCCAGAGGTTGCACCAGAGTTCTGGTAGGTGTATACTTCTAAGGTACCATTGGAGGCCAGGAGAAGGAACAGTAGCTAAAGATCCCCAGATCTAGGAACAGAGTGACTGTGCCAACATAGAGTGGATTGCTTCACGATGAACAGAGAATTGCTTACAGTACTAAGATGATCCAGTCCTGGGGAAAATTAACCAAAAAGGAAATGCTACCCTGGTCCCGCCTAAGTATGCTTGGGTGGGGGGTGGGGAAGAAAGATACAAATATGTCAAACTGTTTCCAAGTAACTTTGTTTCCTCATAGAACAAACAAACTCCAAGAATATTTATGGAAATAAAAACAGCACCTAAAATGTAAAATACACAGTTTCTGGCATTCAATCAAAGTTATCAGCATGTAAAGCAATAGAAAAAAATATAACCCATAATGACAAAAAAAAGTCTTGAAACACACCCAGATGATGCAGAAATTGAATTGGGAGACAAAGACATTAAAAAAGTTTCTATGATTGTGTTCTACATGTTCAAGAGGCTAGGGGGGAAGATGGAATATATAGAGGTATGCAGGATATTTTAGAAGAGGCCCAATATAAACTTGTACAGTTGAAAACTGCAATGTCTGAGATGATAAATATAATGGATGGGAATAATAGCAGATTTTACATTGCAGAAGAAGAGATTAGTAAACTTGGAAACAGCAATGGAAACTATACAAAATTAAATACACAGAGAAAAAAAAGACTAAAATAAATGAACACAACATTAGAAAGTTTTGAGGAAACTTTTGATGGCTAAGTACATGTCATTGAAGTCCCCAAAGAAGGAGAGAATAAATTTAATTTGAGGAAATAATGGCTAATTTTTCCCCCAAATTTGATTAATGTCATTGGTTTAAACTGTTAGTGTTCTAGGGCTATCATAACAAATTACCACAAACTGGATAACCTAATAGAACAGAAATTTATTCCTGCACGTTTGTGGTAGCTAGAATTTCTAAATCAAGGTGACTGCAAGTTTGTGATCCCTGAGTGTCCTAAGGGAGGATCCTTCTTTACCTCATCCAGTTCTTAGGGGTCCAGGCACTCCTTGGCTTGCAGTTGCATAATTCCAATCCCTGACACTGTCTTTACATGTCCCTGTCCTCTGTGTGTCTCTAATCTCCCTCTTCTCTCGGAATAACAATGGTCATCAGATTTAGAGTATCCAGGATGATCTCATCTTGAGATCCCGGCCTTAGTTGTATCTTTAAATATGTTTTATCCAAATGAGGCCATATTCACAAGTGCTGGGTGGTGGCCATAATTTCTGGGGACCACTATTCAACTCACTATGCCCTGGGGTCCAAAATTCTCAAGAAATTCCTAGACAAAACATGAAGAAAACTACACCAAGGCACATTTTAATCAGATCACCTTAAAATCAGTAATACAAAAATATTATAGGCACACAGATTTTTAAAAGAAGCACATGTATGACCTGCATGGTGGCACAGGCCCATAATCCCAGTAACTCAGGAGTCTGAGGCAAAACCATTACAAATTTGAGGCCAGACCCAGCAACTTAATGACATCCTAAGCAACTTAGTAAGAACCTGTCTCAAAATAAAAAGTAAAAGGGCTGGGATGGGACTCAGTGGTAAATTACCTCTAGGTCCAATCCCCAGTAGAAAACCACAACAAAAACCACATGTACACAGAAACAAAGATGACGGCAAAATTCTTGCCTAAACAATATAAACAAAGTAATAGTGATGAGATATCTTAAAAATATGGAGGAGGAGAAGTATTTACCCAGTAAAAAATATTTTTTTCAAAATTGAATATGAAGTAAAAAATATTTTTAGACAATCAATCAATCAATGAATCAGTCAAAGAATTAATCCTTAGCAGGCCAGAAGCACAAGAAATAGTAAAGGTAATCCTTCAAAAGAAGGGAAATGACACCCAATGAAAACCTATACAAAAGAATAAGAAATAGAGAAGGGTCCCTTATTTATGATGATTCAATTTAGACTTTTTTGACTTTAAAATGGGTAAAAAGTGACATGAATTTAATAGAAAATGTACTTTATATTTTGGTCTTTTCTTACATCAGTGATGTGCCCTATAATTGATATTCTCATGATGCCAGGTACCCGAGAGCTGTATCTCCTCCCCATCAGCCCATGAGATGTTCAACACTGGATTAAATAGCAGGCTCTGTGTTACATGATTTTCCACAACTCAAAAGTGTTTTTTTTTTTTAATTTTTTATTGTTGGTTGTTCAAAACATTACAAATTTCTTGATATATCATATTTCACACTTTGATTCAAGTGGGTTATGAACTCCCATTTTTACCCCATATACAGATTGCAGAATTACATCAGTTACACATCCATTGATTTACATATTGCCATACTAGTGTCTGTTGTATTCTGCTGCCTTTCCTATCCTCTACTATCCCCCCTCCCCTCCCCTCCCCTCCCCTCCTCTCTTCTCTCTCTACCCCCTCTACTGTCATTCATTTCTCCCCCTTGTATTATTTTTCCCTTTCCCCTCACTTCCTCTTGTATGTACTTTTGAATAACCCTGAGGGTCTCCTTCCATTTCCATGCAATTTTCCTTCTCTCTCCCTTTCCCTCCCACCTCTCATCCCTGTTTAATGTTAATCTTCTCCTGCTCTTCCTCCCTACTCTGTTCTTAGTTACTCTCCTTATATCAAAGAAGACATTTGGCATTTGTTTTTTAGGGATTGGCTAGCTTCACTTAGCATAATCTGCTCTAATGCCATCCATTTCCCTGCAAATTCTATGATTTTGTCATTTTTTAATGCAGAGTAATACTCCATTGTGTATAAATGTCACATTTTTTTTTATCCATTCGTCTATTGAAGGGCATCTAGGTTGGTTCTACAGTCTTGCTACTGTGAATTGTGCTGCTATGAACATCGATGTAGCGGTGTCCCTGTAGCATGCTCTTTTTAGGTCTTTAGGGAATAGACCGAGAAGGGGAATAGCTGGGTCAAATGGTGGTTCCATTCCCAGCTTTCCAAGAAATCTCCATACTGCTTTCCAAATGGGCTGCACCAATTTGCAGTCCCACCAGCAATGTACAAGTGTACCCTTTTCCCCACATCCTCGCCAGCACTTGTTGTTTGACTTCATAATGGCTGCCAATCTTACTGGAGTGAGATGGTATCTTAGGGTGGTTTTGATTTGCATTTCTCTGACTGCTAGAGATGGTGAGCATTTTTTCATGTACTTGTTGATTGATTGTATATCCTCCTCTGAGAAGTGTCTGTTCAGGTCCTTGGCCCATTTGTTGATTGGGCTGTTTGTTCTCTTATTGTCTAATTTTTTGAGTTCTTTGTATACTCTGGATATTACAGCTGTATCTGAAGTGTGAGGAGCAAAGATTTGTTCCCAGGGTGTAGGCTCCCTATTTACCTCTCTTATTGTTTCTTTTGCTGAGAAAAAACTTTTTAGTTTGAGTAAGTCCCATTTGTTGATTCTAGTTATTAACTTTTGTGCTATGGGTGTCCTATTGAGGAATTTGGAGCCCGACCCCACCGAATGCAGATCGTAGCCAACTTTTTCTTCTATCAGACGGCATGTCTCTGATTTGATATCAAGCTCCTTGATCCATTTTGAATTCACTTTTGTGCATGGTGAGAGAAAGGGATTCAGTTTCATTTTGTTGCATATGGATTTCCAGTTTTCCCAGCACCATTTGTTGAAGATGCTATCCTTCCTCCATTGCATGCTTTTAGCCCCTTTATCAAATATAAGATAGTTGTAGTTTTGTGGATTGGTTTCTGTGTCCTCTATTCTGTACCATTGGTCCACCCGCCTGTTTTGGTACCAGTACCATGCTGTTTTTGTTACTATTGCTCTGTAGTATAGTTTGAAGTCTGGTATCGCTATACCGCCTGATTCACACTTCCTGCTTAGCATTGTTTTTGCTATTCTGGGTCTTTTATTTTTCCATATGAATTTCATGATTGCTTTCTCTATTTCTACAAGAAATGCCGTTGGGATTTTGATTGGCATTGCATTAAACCTATAGAGAACTTTTGGTAATATCGCCATTTTGATGATGTTAGTTCTGCCTATCCATGAACAGGGTATATTTTTCCATCTTCTAAGATCTCTCTTTAGGGTTTCTCTCTTTAGGGTTCTGTAGTTTTCATTGTATAAGTCTTTCACCTCTTTTGTTAGGTTGATTCCCAAGTATTTTATTTTTTTTTTGAAGATATTGTGAATGGAGTGGTTGTCCTCATTTCCATTTCAGAGGATTTGTCGCTGATATACAGGAATGCCTTTGATTTATGCGTGTTGATTTTATATCCTGCCACTTTGCTGAATTCATTTATTAGCTCTAATAGTTTCTTTGTAGACCCTTTTGGGTCTGCTAGGTATATAATCATGTCATCTACAAATAGTGATAATTTAAGTTCTTCTTTTCCTATTTTTATGCCTTTAATTTCTTTCGTCTATCTAATTGCTCTGGCCAGTGTTTCGAGAAGTATGCTGAACAGAAGTGGAGAGAGAGGGCATCCTTGTCTTGTTCCAGATTTTAGAGGGAATGCCTTCAATTTCTCTCCATTCAGAATGATGCTAGCCTGAGGCTTAGCATAGATTGCTTTTACAATATTGAGGTATGTTCCTGTTATCCCTAGTTTTTCTAGAGTTTTGAACATAAAGGGATGCTGTACTTTGTCGAATGCTTTTTCTGCACCTATCGAGATGATCATATGGTTCTTATTTTTAAGTCTATTGATGTGGTGAATAACATTTATTGATTTCCGTATATTGAACCAGCCTTGCATCCCAGGGATGAGTCCTACTTGATCATGGTGAACAATTTTTTTGATATGTTTTTGTATCCGATTCGCCAGAATTTTATTGAGGATTTTTGCATCTAGGTTCATTAGAGATATTGGTCTGTAGTTTTCTTTCTTTGAAGTGTCTTTGTCTGGTTTAGGAATCAGGGTGATGTTGGCCTCGTAGAATGAATTTGGAAGTTCTCCCTCTTTTTTCTATTTCCTGAAGTAGCTTGAAAAGTATTGGTATTAGTTCCTCTTTAAAGGTTTTGTAAAACTCTGCTGTATACCCATCCGGTCCTGGGCTTTTCTTAGTTGGTAGTCTTTTGATGGTTTCTTCTATTTCCTCAATTGATATTGGTCTGTTTAGGTTGTCTATATCCTCCTGACTCAATCTGGGCAGATCATATGACTTAAGAAATTTATCGATGCCTTCACTATTTTCTAATTTATTGGAGTATAAGGATTCAAAATAATTTTTGATTATCTTCTGTATTTCTGAAGTGTCTGTTGTGATATTGCCTTTTTCATCCCGTATGCTAGTAATTTGAGTTCTCTCTCTTCTTCTCTTCGTTAGCATGGCTAAGGGTCTGTTGATTTTATTTATTTTTTCAAAGAACCAACTTTTAGTTTTGTCAATTTTTTCAATTGTTTCTTTTGTTTCGATTTCATTAATTTCAGCTCTGATTTTAATTATTTCTTGCCTTCTACTTCTTTTGCTGTTGTTTTGCTCTTCTTTTTCTAGGATTTTGAGATGAAGTATGAGATCATTTATTTGTTGGTTTTTCCTTTTTTTAAGGAATGAACTCCAAGCAATGAATTTTCCTCTTAGAACTGCTTTCAATGTGTCCCATAGATTCCGATATATTGTGTCTGTGTTTTCATTTATCTCTGAGAATTTTTTAATTTCCTCCTTGATGTCTTCTATAACCCATTGATCATTCAGTAACCTATTTCTCATTCTCCAAGTGATGCGTGATTTTTCCTTCCTTCTTTTATCGTTGATTTTCAGTTTCATTCCATTATGATCAGATAAGATGCATGGTATTATCTCTACTCCTTTATATTGTCTAAGAGTTGCCCTGTGACATAATATATGATCTATTTTTGAGAAGGATCCATGTGCTGCTGAGAAAAAAGTGTAACTGCTTGATGTTGGGTAGTATATTCTATATATGTCAATTAAGTCTAGGTTATTAATTGTGTTATTGAGTTCTATAGTTTCCTTATTCAACTTTTGTTTGGAAGATCTGTCCATTGGTGAGAGAGGTGTGTTGAAGTCTCCCATAATTATTGTATGGTGGTCTATTAGACTCTTGAACTTGAGAAGACTTTGTTTGATGAACATAGCTGCACCATTGTTAGGGGCATATATATTTATGATTGTTATGTCTTGTTGGTGTATGGTTCCCTTGAGCAGTATGTAGTGTCCCTCTTTATCCCTTTTGATTAACTTTGGCTTGAAATCTATTTTATTTGACATGAGTATGGACACTCCTGCTTGTTTCCGAAGTCCATATGAGTGATATGATTTTTCCCAACCTTTCACCTTCAGCCTAGGTATGTCTTTTCCTATCAAATGCGTCTCCTGTAGGCAGCATATTGTTGGGTCTTGTTTTGTGATCCATTCTACTAGCCTGTGTCTCTTAATTGGTGAGTTTAAGCCATTAACATTTAGGGTTATTATTGAGATATGGGTTGTTCTTCCAGCCATATTTGTTTATTCATGTTACTAAACATGGTTTGTTTTCCTCTTTGATTATTTTCCCCCCTTTACTGTCCTACCTCCCACTGTTGGTTTTCATTGTTATTTTCCATTTCCTCTTCCTGTAATGTTTTGCCGAGGATGTTTTGAAGAGATGGTTTTCTAGTTGCAAATTCTTTAAACTTTTGTTTATCGTGGAAGGTTTTAATTTCATCTTCCATCCTGAAGCTTAATTTTGCTGGATACACAATTCTTGGTTGGAACCCATTTTCTTTCAGTGTTTGAAATATGTTATTCCAGGATCTTCTAGCTTTCAGAGTCTGTGTTGAAAGATCAGCTGTTATCCTGATTGGCTTACCCCTAAATATAATCTGCTTCCTTTCTCTTGTAGCTTTTAAAATTCTCTCCTTATTCTGTATGTTGGGCATCTTCATTATAATGTGTCTAGGTGTGGATCTCTTATGATTTTGCACATTCGGCGTCCTGTACGCTTCTAGGATTTGGGATTCTGTCTCATTCTTCAAGTCTGGGAAGTTTTCTTGTATTATTTCATTAAATAGACTGCTCATTCCTTTGGTTTGGAGCTCTGTACCTTCCTGTATCCCAATGACTCTTAAGTTTGGTCTCTTAATGTTATCCCATATTTCTTGGATGTTCTGCTCATGGTTTCTTAACAGTCTTGCTGAGCTGTCTATGTTCTTTTCCAGTTGAAATACTTTGTCTTCATTGTCTGATGTTCTATCTTCTAAGTGTTCTACTCTGCTGGTAGTATTCTCCATTGAGTTTTTAAGTTGGTTTATTGCTTCCTGCATTTCTAGGATTTATGTTTGTTTTTTATAACCTCTATCTCCCTGTATAGTTGATCTTTTGCTTCTTGGATTTGTTTGTGTAATTCATTGTTGAAGTGATCTTTCATTGTCTGATT
This sequence comes from Marmota flaviventris, assembly GCF_047511675.1. Classification (NCBI taxonomy): domain Eukaryota; kingdom Metazoa; phylum Chordata; class Mammalia; order Rodentia; family Sciuridae; genus Marmota; species Marmota flaviventris. The sequence goes on from NC_092508.1 coordinate 83,094,581, forward strand.
TTGCTGTCTGATGTCTTCCTTGAGACTCCAGATCATCTGAAGCATGTATATCCTGAATTCTTTATCTGACATTCCATCTGCTGCAGGTATTACCTCTTCTAACGTTGAGTTGACCTGCATTGCTTGTGGTCCTTTCTTTCCTTGTCTCTTCATACTGTTCGTGTTTCTTTCTGCTTGGTGAAACTGTTGTGCTATTGAATTTTCCCCCTATATATTTATATTGCTCTTGTATAGTTGCAAAGTCTCCCTCGCAGGCGCGGGCGGCGGCTCTGCCCCTCCTCCAATTGGGGCAATGTGCCTACCACGCAGTTAGGCCACTGGGGCTGTTCTGCCAGTCGGTAGCAGGTCCGCCTACCTTGCAGGCGCGAGTAGCGGCTCTGCCCCTCTGTGGGCCGCTAGGCTTGTTCTGTCAGTGTTCGCAGTTCTGCCTACTTTGCAGGCTCGGGCAGCGGCACTGCCCCTCTGCAGGCTGCTGGGCCTGTTCTGCCAGTGGGTCGCAGGTCCGCCTACCTTGCAGGCGCGGGGGGGGGGGCAGCACTACCCTTCCGCAGGCCGCTGGGCCTGTTCTGTCTGTCGGTTGCAGGTCTGGCCTGTTCTGTGGGTGGTCACAGGTCCGCCTACCTTGCAGGGGGGGAGGGGGCTGCTCTGCCCCTCAGCAGGCCGCTGCACCTGTTGTGCCGGTGGTCACAGTTCCTCCTACCTTGCAGGCACGTGGCGGAGGGTTCGGCTCTGCCTCTCAGCAGGCCGCTGGGCCTATTCTGTGGGTGGTCACAGTTCCGTCTACCTTGCAGGTGTGGGGGGAGGGGGCGGCTCTGCCTCTCATCAGGCCGCTGCGCCTGTTCTGCCAGTGGGTCGCAGGCCCGCCTACCTTGCAGGCGTGGTTGGCAGCTCTGCCCCTCCGCGGGCCATTGGGCCTTTTCCGTAGGTGGTCACAGTTCCACCTACCTTGCAGGCGCGGGGGGGTGGGGGGCCATAATATTTACTTCTAAGAGTTGATTTCAGGGTTTTTCTTTTTTCTTTTTTTTAAAGTTTGTTCTTTTTAGATATACATGACAATAGAGTGTATTTTGACATAATGTACATACATGGAGTAAGACTTATTCTAATTGGATCCCATTCTTGTGGTTGTACATGATTTGGCATTTCTCTGGCACTGTATTCATATATGAACATAGGAAAGTTCATTCTACTGTCTTTCCCATTCCCATTCCCCATCTCTTCGCAGGGTTATTTTCTAGTGATCTTATTTTTCTTATATTTCTGGGTTTTCTCAAAAAGAGCATGTTGAGGGGACATGGGATTATAAATGATGGTGGAATGTGATGATCATTATTATCCAAAGTACAGATAATGAAGACACAAGTTGGCGTGAATGTACTTTGTATACAACCAGAGATAGGAAAAACTGTGCTCTATATGTGTAATAAGAATTGTAATGCACTCTGCTGTCATATATAAATTTTTTAAAAAGCATGTAAAATTAAAAAAAAAATGGCCATTTAAAAAGTCATATAATGAAAAACAACTCAAACTGGTCAGACTCATCATTTAAAAAAAATCATTCTCTCTTCCTAAAAGAGATTATATTAGTATTAAATCAGAGTAGATAAAAAGTCAGTGTGAACAAGGATACTGTCAATGCCTTGTTAATTAGTTTTGTGCCTTTCTCAATATATGTAGAGATTTTCAGTCAAAACATCATACCGAGGGGATAGTCATCTTTTTCCTGTTTTAAAATTAGAAATGAGGAACAAAATATGATTTAAATACATGCAGAGAGACAAGCTAATTAAAAGGAACCTGAACATGCTAGCAATAAACAGGGTACCAAAAACCCAATTGTGAGTTAGATTTGAAGCTGAGCTGTCCACAGGGGAACCTAGAGGGCTCTGTGGATGGCCCCAACCTGGATTGGGATCTATGATAAAGCAAGAGCCTCCCTCCTGGGCCATGTGTACCACCAGGGTGAGCAGTGAGAACCTGAGTTCTGTCTAAGGGACTGATTAGACAGAAAAGAGCAACAAAGCTGGTGGACTAGGTCAGGTAAAGAGATGCCTTGGACGGAATGGGTAGCAGCATAAAAGAGGTACCCAACTCTGGCCAGATAAACTCCACAGACTTCTCAGTAGGTGAAATAAGAGTCAGGAGAAACAGGATCATCTTAAGGCCTGATATATGGTTAAGAGCTGAATAAATGCTAGGAATTATAATTATTAATCACATATTTTATTTAAAGAAGTCAATAACTAGCTTCCTTCCAGCATATTTCACATAGGAATATTCCAATCAGACAACTCTAGAGGTGAAGTTCCTTAGCCTGAGTGTCCCGGGCCAGAGGTCCAAGTTAGGAATCTACCTCAGGTGATAGTTCTTTATTCAAATAGCTCTCATGAAGACAGCTGGCCTAGGAACTTGCTTCCCCAGAGATCAAAAGCTGGCATGTGGAAATAAAGGTTATAGCCGAGTTGATGTCTTCTGATCTTTTAAAATACGAAAGTCAATGCTCAGATTATACCAACAAGCATAAAGCAAATCTTCATCCAGAAAATTTCTGTTACAGGATATGTAAATCAATTTCAGGAAGCTGAATAATATTGAGTATCCTAGCTACAACCATTTCCTCATATTTTTATGTACTAAGTTAATATTATTAATCCCTCACCCTTTTGAACTCCTCTCCCATATCCACAAACAAAAGAAAAACATAAATAGATTTCATCCTAGAATTCAAGTGATATCATTGCCTATGAGGTACCTCCATGTATTTCACTATTATTTCAATTTTTAAATTGAAGTAGAAAAAATACAAGAGTACCAAAAATTACATAACCACATTTATTATACATGAGATGGGTATACAGCTCTACAAATTCTCTGAACTTAAACATACTCATAAAACTTCCTCTCAGGACAAGAACTAAAATACTACCAACCTTCCTACAAGTAACCATTAGACTCTTTCCTATTTCTGAATCCTCTTCACAAAAAGAACTACTGTCTTGTTTATTATCACCCTCAATTAATTTTGTTGGGTTTGGAAATTTACCTAATAAATCACACTCAATATATTTATTTTGTGTCTTAGTTTCTTTTACTCATTTTATTATTGTGATTATGATTACAAGATTAATCTATAATGTTGTTTGTAGAAACATTATTATCATATAGTATTCAATTGTATGAATATACTGCAAACTATCCATTCTTTCTAGACATTTGGATGGTTTTCAGGTTGGGACTATTATAGATGATGCTCCTATGCACATTCTCTATCTATCTATCTATCTATCTATATACATGTATATATATATATATATATATATATATATATATATATATATAAAACTGTTAGTTCACATAAAGCATGCATTTTTGTTGAATATATCACTAATTATCCTAAAAGAGATAAATAATGCTCAGGTTATGGACAAAATGTATGACAGTTTTATATATAATCAATTCACATTCCCAAGCAACAAATTAAATTTTTAGTTTCCCCACATTCTTGACAATACTTGGAATCAAATTTTTACTCCAGTCCTTGTCAAAGATGTGTACTGATACTTTATGTTTATATCATTTTAATTTCCCTCATTACTAATGAATTTGAAACCAATTTCATATATTTAAAAGACATTCAAAGAATCTGTTTTGTGAAGTACTTGTTCAAGTCCTAACAGCTTTTACTTTAAAAATCAAGGTTCTCCATATAGATTAAGAAGTATGGAAATGAGGATAATAAGCATGTTGGTAGTGATAAAGAATATGTGTGTATATATATGAAAAACATAAATGTATATGTATATATGTGTAAAATCTTGAAAGAGAAAATAACATTTACTGATAACTAGTATGTTCTATATTAAAAGGTTTTATCTATAGTTTCCTTAAGTATTAAAAAAAATAAGAAGTACATGTTGTCTGTTTTCAACAATGAAGACAAGTGTGTTTAAAGAAATTACATAATTTGCCCAAGATGGTATGGTTGGGAACATGGCAACACTTTTATTGTAATGGGCTGCTTCCTAGTCATAAATGTATACAGGTAGCCTAATGATCAAGAAGAGAAAACCATGGGGTTTTAAAAGAAACCAAGTGTTTATGCTTGTGTTCCATAAGAAAATGAAATTTAACATCACCCCCTCACCTTCAGATACTGTCATAGGGAAGCGTTTTTTATTAAACTTATATTACAAAGCACTGAGTTATTTCCTAATACATACTATGTGGCACACAATAGACACTCATATTTCCTGAACTATAAAACAGAATTTTAATTTTACTTTTTCTATAGCTACAGAGAATTTCTAAATTGTCAATGCAAATTGCCTTTCCTCAAATCATAATAATAGGGGAAGGAGACATTAAAATATTGTCTAAGTATACCATAGCAAGTCGACAGTTATTGTACAATGCAGTGCATGGCCTTGTAACACCTTTTCTGTAAAAGAATTGCTTGCTTTGGATTTCAACTGGCTTAGAAGATGACAAAGGAAAGCTAGCTTCTTTCTTTTTAAAAAAGAATTTACACCTGAAGATCAGTAAGTAAATTAAATAAATAAATCGGGTAACCACTCCATTCCTACATCAAAGAAAAAAAAAATCACACTAGTAAACTAAAATTAATATGATGTGAATTTATCCAGTTTTACATGCATAAAAGTGTACATTCTCACACACAACTTTCTCATTCTCTCTCACACACAGACACATATTCTGAAAGAAATATAGTCACTGTGTATAAAAATATAGAAATATGTACAGTGAGAACCCTAACTTCCTTCCTATACCCATATATACCCCTCACCCCCATAAATAACCATGGTTTGACCTATAATTTTTAACATGTATTTCTAAGAGTTATTTTTTCTATTTCCTCAACTTCCAGTTATATCAATGTGTCACAACTTCTCTGCAGAATTGGGAGCTCACGTCTGCTCTTGGGAACTTCGCCTGTGTTTTAGTCAGCTTTTGGGGGGGCTGTGACTACAGGATCCAACCAGGACAACTGTAAAGGAGGAAAATTTTATATAGGGGCTCACGGTTTCAGAGGTCTCAATCCAAAGACAGAAGTCTCCATTCCTTGGGACTCAAAATGAGGCAGAATGTCATGGCAAAAGAGTTTTGCAAAGGGAAGCAGTTCATGTGAAGAGCAGGAAGCAGAGAGACACCACTCTCCAGATACAAAATATACACCCCATAGCCACACCCCCAATGAGCCACTTCCTTCAGCCACACCCCACCTGCCTCCAGTTACCACTCAGTTAATCTCATCAAGAACTAATTCACTGATTGGGATAAGGCTATATAACCCAATCATTTTTCCTCCAAACCTTGCATTGTCTCACATGTGAGCTTTTGGGGGGTGCCAAAACAAAACCATAACATCCAGTCCTGATTTAGTTTTTCTCATACATTCAGGTTGTTCTCTGGAGGAGCAGGTAAACACCTGTGATTGTAGGTAATAGAACAGAGGTCCGTCTTCCCTATAACCTCACTACTGTTAGAATGTTATAAAGAAAGCGAGTCCAATTTTTCCCTGCATGTAAACATTTTATTTTATGAGCATAAAAATCATATAATCTGTACACAAGCTCAACCTAGTCCCCACCTTCTCTCTATGGTTTCTGACAAACAACTCCTATAAAAATAATTGTTTAAAGGCAAATATAAAAATATACTAGAGACAGGATGAGCTAACATTTGAATTGTGACATAAGACAAAATTGTCTATTAAGTAGAAGAACAGAACAGTTTTAACCTTGGGTCCTTCTCTGAAGTTTCCTATGTGACAAGTTTCACATAACTTATTTGTCATCCCTCTTCTCAACTACCTTTTAACTACCCATATCTCGAGTGGAGACTCAATGATATCTTTGCAGCTTTTGCTTTATCTACTTCTAGAATACAGATTAATAATAAGAATATTTCAAATGCTAATTAACCACATCACAGCCTATTCTCAATTATTTTAAAGAACATTGAGTTGGAAAACGGCAACTAGGGAGATTGCAACTCCTGCATAATCCATGAGCAATAATGGGTCCTATTGCAGAATTGATTCCGGTATAAAAAGTAAAAAAATCTCAGACTCCTGCAAAGACTAGAAGTTTTCTGGATGGCATATTTGCAGCACAATTGGATTCTTTTTGTGTATTAGTCAGCTTTCTGTTACTGTAAACAAAGTACCTGAGATAATCAAGTTAATAAAAAGGAAAGGTTTATTGTAGATCACAATTTCAGAGGTTTCAGTTTGTAGTCACTTGGCTTGTGGCTTTGGGTCTGTAGTAGCACAGTGCATCATTAGCAAGAGCATGTAGCAGAGGAGATCTGTTATTCTCATGACAGAAAGCATAGAGAGGAAGAGGAGAGGCCAGTGTCCCCAAATCCCATTCAAGCAAATATCCCCAATGAACTGGCTTGCTTTCACAAGGCCCAACCTTCTAAAGGTTCCACCACCTACCAATAATGCTACACACAGAGAACCAATCCTTCAACACATGTGCCTTTGGTGGGAAGTCAAAATCCAAACTGTAACAGTGTGCTATCCTGTGATACAATCAGAGGACTTGCTTCACAAGTTCTGTCTGATCACTGCTTTGCTATTTGCATGTTCCTCCAGAATGTTCCAATCCTTAGACTTATTGTAGACAGGGAAGTTCAAATGTCAGATTTCCTAAAAGTTAGAGGTATGTTTTTTTTCCTTCATTTTCTTCTACTGATGTCTGCCCTTATTACTTTATTAGCTTTAGTATCAATGATTTTCTTCTTACATTTTTTGGGGGACAGTGAAGCTTAATTTCAGATAATGGGCTCATGCCTTTAAGAACAAAACGTTCTTATTACTTTTTTTCTTCTTTAGTAGCTTGCACTCTTTGGGTAATGTCTAAATTATAGCCCTTAAATGCCTCTGGCTATTTATTTTCCCCTTTCCTAGATAGCGGAAATTGCTGCCAAGAGAGCCCAGAATTTCAATACAATAGTTACTTATTTATTTTCTCCTGAAAGGAAAATGCCAAGCATATTTTGATAGAGAGGCATGAGAAACAGGGTTTTCTTTGAGACCTCTGTATTTTTAATAGAGAAAAATCACAAGTTTATTTTCTAAAAGCATTTTTGAACATTTGCATCCATGATGTCAATTTTTAGCTTTTATTTTGAGGCATCTTGCTTGAGAATCTGGTTTAGAAAATGAAGGCAATGAACTCTCTCTTTTCCAAATATATTAAAGGGTAAGGAACTCTAGGAGGATGCTTTTTTATTTTGTTCTTGCTTTTCCTAAACGTGCATTTAATATATAATTATTGAGAGAATATTTTGTCAGTCACTGTTCTAGAAAAAAAAATACCAAATATTCAATGATGAGTGGAGAGAGAAAGAGAGAGAGAGAGAGAGGGAGGTGTGTGGAGGGGGGAGGAAAAAGGGGTGAGAAAGGGAAGGGAGAGGGAGAGAGACTCTGCACTCACAGTCTCTTGAACTTCACTTTGGGATGGGTCACACCAAGCATTCCTCTGCAGGTTTGTTTCGTTGTTGTTGTTTTTTTGTTTATTTTAAATTTAAAATATGTAATGTTACAAAAGAATTCCAAGTAATTTATGTGGACATTTCCTTCTCCAGAACAACTTAAGTCATGTTCTTGTCCCCTCCTGAGCACGGGCTGCACTTACTGATTTGCCTTCAAAGAGTAGAGAATGAACAGTCCAGTGTGAAATTTTACAGTGAAGAATTCTAGGGAGCACTAATTTAGCTGGTGATCAAATGTCATGCTGTGAGTCATAAGTTGTAAGTCATATACCTGGTAACCTTAATCTGATAGAATGAGAGACTTCACTCCTGCATTGTTCCTTCCAAAAGGCCAAAATAATCCCAGTCTAATCATGAGAAAAACATAAAACAAATTCCAACAGAGGTGAATTCTACAAAACACCTGATCAGTACTCCTCAAAACTTCCATGGTCTTCAAAAAAGGAAAGAGAAATGATCACCGTTGAAGGGAGCCTAAAGAGTAGTGACAACTGAATATCCAGTACTTCAGTGGGATTTCGGATGAGAAAAAAGGACTTTAGGAGAAAGCTAGTTAAATATACATAAATTGTGATTTAAGTTATTAGTAATATATTAATACTGATTACTAAAGTATAACAGTTAAACCATAGTAATGCAAGATGATAACAATGTGTGAAGGGAGAGGAGCATATAAAAACTCTATTATCTTCTTAACATTTCTATAAAATTGAAACTATTCCAAAGTAAAAAGGTCATGTGAAATACACACACACACACACACACACACACCCCTTCATATTTACCTATGTAGTTGATTTTTTCAGTACAAATGCTTCTCAACTTACAATGAGGTTATATCCTGATGAACTCATACTAAATTGTAAATGTAAGTCTAAAATACATTTAATAAATCCAACCTACTGACATCATAGTTTACCTCAGCCTAACCTACCATAAATGTGCTCAAAACACTTTTGGGACTTGAGAAGATGGCGGCAAGGGGAGTGCATTGCCCCCGTGTGCCGCATCACTGTGTGGGAGTATGACAAGCCAGGACGGCTAAAGGCTATCCTGTTAGGAATTTCCAGCAATAGTGGGGTGCTCCAGAACCTGGAGGAAGGATTTCCATGGCACGAGGATCGGCTACAGGGACTCAAACGCTAGAGATTTGTCGCACGGAGGGTAACTCTGCTTATTCAGCAAATTGCCCCGCGGCTAGAGTCTGCAGCGCACGCTGGGAAACGAGGAGGAGATAGTGGCGCAGGGATACAGCGCTGCAGTTTCTGCCAGCCGTACAAGCACCGTACTCAGTGCTGAATTCTGGGTTCGAGACGGGGAAGGAAGCGGTCCATTTCGGTTCTCCACACCGGTCAGACCACAGAGGAGGCCAGTGGCCACCATCTTGGAGAGCTGACGTCACCATCCCTGTTTTCGACTGACCGCAGTTCATTCAGCCATAGAACAGGTAATTTCAGGCTGCCATTCGCCTGCGGCTTGAAGACAGATTACTCAGGCTCAGTGCCTGAGTGCTTCTTGGAGCCTGCTCTTACCAGAGCATACACCGAGCACGGAGCGGCCGAGTTCCGGCTCCCGGAACTGCTCTGGCACAGGGCTAAGGAGCCCACGGAAACTGCTTCTCGGTCCGGGTCCTGCTGAGGGCCGGTCAGGACTCACCCGTTGCTTTGGTTACTGGGCAAAGGGAACGAAACGCTGCCATTCGCATAGGATACCAATATGGCAGAGCTCTGATGTCATCAGAAAGCGGTGGAGGAGAGAACTTCATCAATACGAGTGGCGACAGAAACAGTTGGTCTCCTGGTAGGGAGGGTGAGGCACAGACACCCGAGTCTCTCTCGATTTGTCGTCGAGCCAGAGGGGAGGAGCCAGGCCGCCGCCTGCGCCCAGAGCAGGCCCAGCGGCTCGCCGGCGTGGTGATCGCATGACCCCAATTGGAGAGGGGGCAGAGCGGAGCCGCCACCCACGCCTGCAAGGTGGGCAGACCCGCGACCCAGTGATACACGGGCATGGTAGGAGGGGCAGGGCAGAGCCGCCGCCCGCGCCTGCAAGGTAAGCAGACCTGCGACAGACTGGCGGGTCAGGCCCAGCGGCCTGCCAGCGTGGTACACACGTCACCCCAACTGGAGTAGGGGCAGAGCAGAGGCTTCGCCCGCGCCAGGATCAGGCCCCGCCAGTGTGGTGGTCACATGACCCCAATTGGAGTGGGGGCGGAGCAGAACCGCCACCCGTGCCAGCAGGGTGAGCAGACCTGCGATCAACCTGCAGATCAGGCCCAGCGTTCCGCAGGCATGGTAAGAGGGGCAGGGCAGAGCCGCTGCCCGCGCCTGCAAGGTAGGCAGACCTGCGACAGACCGGCGGATCAGGCCCAGGAGCCTGCCGGCGTGGTACACACGTCACCCCAATTGGAGTAGGGGCAGAGCAGAGTCGCTGCCCGTGCCAGGAACAGGCCCAGCGACCTGCCGGCGTGGTAGTCACGACACCCCAATTGGAGTAGGGGCAGAGCAGAGCCGCCACCCGTGCCCGAAAGGTGGGCAGACCTGCGACCAAGCAGTGGGACAGGCCCAGTGGCCTGCTGGTGCGACAGACACGTCACCCCATTTGGAGTAGGGGCAGAGCAGAGCCGCCGCCCGCGCCTGCAGGGTAGGCAGACCTGCAACCGACAGGCGGATCAGGCCCGATGGCCTGCCGGCGTGGTACACTCATCACCCCAGTTGGAGTAGGGGCAGAACAGAGCCGCCGCCCGCGCCCGGAACAGGCCCAGTGACCTGCTGGCATGGTAGTCACGACACCCCAATTGGAGTAAGGAGAGAGCAGAGCCGCCGCCAGCGCCTGCAAGGTAGGCAGACCGCCGCCCGACCCTGCAAGGGAGACTTTTCAACTATACAAGAGCAATATAAATATATAGGAGAAAAAAACATTTCAAAAACACAACAGTTTCACCAAGCAGAAAGAAACGCAAGCAGTATGAAAAGACAAGGAAAGAAAGGACCACAAGCAATGCAGGTCAACTCAACTTCAGAAGAGGTAACAGCTGCAGCAGATGGAATGTCAGATAAAGAATTCAGGATATACATGCTTCAGATGATCTGGAGTATCAAGGAAGACATTAGACAGCAAAATCAGACAATGAAAGATCACTTCGACAAGGAATTACACAAACAAATCCAGGAAGCAAAGGATCAACTATACAGGGAGATAGAGGTTATAAAAAACAAACAAAGAGAAATCCTAGAAATGCAGGAAGCAATAAACTAACTTAAAAACTCAATTGAGAATACTACCAGCAGAGTAGAACACTTAGAAGATAGAACATCAGACAATGAAGACAAAGTATTTCAACTGGAAAAGAACATAGACAGCTCAGCAAGACTGTTAAGAAACCATGAGCAGAACATCCAAGAAATATGGGATAACATAAAGAGACCAAACTTAAGACTCATTGGGATACAGGAAGGTATAGAGGTCCAAACCAAAGGAATGAGCAATCTATTCAATGAAATAATACAAGAAAACTTCCCAGACTTGAAGAATGAGACAGAATCCCAAATCCTAGAAGCCTACAGGATGCCAAATGTGCAAAATCATAAGAGATCCACACCTAGACACATTATAATGAAGATGCCCAACATACAGAATAAGGAGAGAATTTTAAAAGCTATGAGAGAAAGGAAGCAGATTACATTTAGGGGTAAGCCAATCAGGATAACAGCTGATCTTTCAACACAGACTCTGAAAGCTAGAAGATCCTGGAATAACATATTTCAAACACTGAAAGAAAATGGGTTCCAACCAAGAATTGTGTATCCAGCAAAATTAAGCTTCAGGATGGAAGATGAAATTAAAACCTTCCACGATAAACAAAAGTTTAAAGAATTTGCAACTAGAAAACCATCTCTTCAAAACATCCTCGGCAAAACATTACAGGAAGAGGAAATGGAAAATAACAATGAAAACCAACAGTGGGAGGTAGGACAGTAAAGGGGGGGGGAATAATCAAAGAGGAAAACAAACCATGTTTAGTAACAGAAATAAACAAATATGGCTGGAAGAACAACCCATATCTCAATAATAACCCTAAATGTTAATGGCTTAAACTCACCAATTAAGAGACACAGGCTAGTAGAATGGATCACAAAACAAGACCCAACAATATGCTGCCTACAGGAGATGCATTTGATAGGAAAAGACATACCTAGGCTGAAGGTGAAAGGTTGGGAAAAATCATATCACTCATATGGACTTCGGAAACAAGCAGGAGTGTCCATACTCATGTCAAATAAAATAGATTTCAAGCCAAAGTTAATCAAAAGGGATAAAGAGGGACACTACATACTGCTCAAGGGAACCATACACCAACAAGACATAACAATCATAAATATATATGCCCCTAACAATGGTGCAGCTATGTTCATCAAACAACGTCTTCTCAAGTTCAAGAGTCTAATAGACCACCATACAATAATTATGGGAGACTTCAACACACCTCTCTCACCAATGGACAGATCTTCCAAACAAAAGTTGAATAAGGAAACTATAGAACTCAATAACACAATTAATAACCTAGACTTAATTGACATATATAGAATATACTACCCAACATCAAGCAGTTACACTTTTTTCTCAGCAGCACATGGATCCTTCTCAAAAATAGATCATATATTATGTCACAGGGCAACTCTTAGACAATATAAAGGAGTAGAGATAATACCATGCATCTTATCTGATCATAATGGAATGAAACTGAAAATCAACGATAAAAGAAGGAAGGAAAAATCACGCATCACTTGGAGAATGAACAATAGGTTACTGAATGATCAATGGGTTATAGAAGACATCAAGGAGGAAATTAAAAAATTCTCAGAGATAAATGAAAACACAGACACAATATATCGGAATCTATGGGACACATTGAAAGCAGTTCTAAGAGGAAAATTCATTGCTTGGAGTTCATTCCTTAAAAAAAGGAAAAACCAACAAATAAATGATCTCATACTTCATCTCAAAATCCTAGAAAAAGAAGAGCAAAACAACAGCAAAAGAAGTAGAAGGCAAGAAATAATTAAAATCAGAGCTGAAATTAATGAAATCGAAACAAAAGAAACAATTGAAAAAATTGACAAAACTAAAAGTTGGTTCTTTGAAAAAATAAATAAAATCAACAGACCCTTAGCCATGCTAACGAAGAGAAGAAGAGAGAGAACTCAAATTACTAGCATACGGGATGAAAAAGGCAATATCACAACAGACACTTCAGAAATACAGAAGATAATCAAAAATTATTTTGAATCCTTATACTCCAATAAATTAGAAAATAGTGAAGGCATCGATAAATTTCTTAAGTCATATGATCTGCCCAGATTGAGTCAGGAGGATATAGACAACCTAAACAGACCAATATCAATTGAGGAAATAGAAGAAACCATCAAAAGACTACCAACTAAGAAAAGCCCAGGACCGGATGGGTATACAGCAGAGTTTTACAAAACCTTTAAAGAGGAACTAATACCAATACTTTTCAAGCTACTTCAGGAAATAGAAAAAAGAGGGAGAACTTCCAAATTCATTCTACGAGGCCAACATCACCCTGATTCCTAAACCAGACAAAGACACTTCAAAGAAAGAAAACTACAGACCAATATCTCTAATGAACCTAGATGCAAAAATCCTCAATAAAATTCTGGCGAATCGGATACAAAAACATATCAAAAAAATTGTTCACCATGATCAAGTAGGACTCATCCCTGGGATGCAAGGCTGGTTCAATATACGGAAATCAATAAATGTTATTCACCACATCAATAGACTTAAAAATAAGAACCATATGATCATCTCGATAGGTGCAGAAAAAGCATTCGACAAAGTACAGCATCCCTTTATGTTCAAAACTCTAGAAAAACTAGGGATAACAGGAACATACCTCAATATTGTAAAAGCAATCTATGCTAAGCCTCAGGCTAGCATCATTCTGAATGGAGAGAAATTGAAGGCATTCCCTCTAAAATCTGGAACAAGACAAGGATGCCCTCTCTCTCCACTTCTGTTCAGCATACTTCTCGAAACACTGGCCAGAGCAATTAGATAGACGAAAGAAATTAAAGGCATAAAAATAGGAAAAGAAGAACTTAAATTATCACTATTTGTAGATGACATGATTATATACCTAGCAGACCCAAAAGGGTCTACAAAGAAACTATTAGAGCTAATAAATGAATTCAGCAAAGTGGCAGGATATAAAATCAACACGCATAAATCAAAGGCATTCCTGTATATCAGCGACAAATCCTCTGAAATGGAAATGAGGACAACCACTCCATTCACAATATCTTCAAAAAAAAAAAAAAAATACTTGGGAATCAACCTAACAAAAGAGGTGAAAGACTTATACAATGAAAACTACAGAACCCTAAAGAGAGAAACCCTAAAGAGAGATCTTAGAAGATGGAAAAATATACCCTGTTCATGGATAGGCAGAACTAACATCATCAAAATGGCGATATTACCAAAAGTTCTCTATAGGTTTAATGCAATGCCAATCAAAATCCCAACGGCATTTCTTGTAGAAATAGAGAAAGCAATCATGAAATTCATATGGAAAAATAAAAGACCCAGAATAGCAAAAACAATGCTAAGCAGGAAGTGTGAATCAGGCGGTATAGCGATACCAGACTTCAAACTATACTACAGAGCAATAGTAACAAAAACAGCATGGTACTGGTACCAAAACAGGCGGGTGGACCAATGGTACAGAATAGAGGACACAGAAACCAATCCACAAAACTACAACTATCTTATATTTGATAAAGGGGCTAAAAGCATGCAATGGAGGAAGGATAGCATCTTCAACAAATGGTGCTGGGAAAACTGGAAATCCATATGCAACAAAATGAAACTGAATCCCTTTCTCTCGCCATGCACAAAAGTGAATTCAAAATGGATCAAGGAGCTTGATATCAAATCAGAGACATGCCGTCTGATAGAAGAAAAAGTTGGCTACGATCTGCATTCGGTGGGGTCGGGCTCCAAATTCCTCAATAGGACACCCATAGCACAAAAGTTAATAACTAGAATCAACAAATGGGACTTACTCAAACTAAAAAGTTTTTTCTCAGCAAAAGAAACAATAAGAGAGGTAAATAGGGAGCCTACACCCTGGGAACAAATCTTTGCTCCTCACACTTCAGATACAGCCGTAATATCCAGAGTATACAAAGAACTCAAAAAATTAGACAATAAGAGAACAAACAGCCCAATCAACAAATGGGCCAAGGACCTGAACAGACACTTCTCAGAGGAGGACATACAATCAATCAACAAGTACATGAAAAAATGCTCACCATCTCTAGCAGTCAGAGAAATGCAAATCAAAACCACCCTAAGATACCATCTCACTCCAGTAAGATTGGCAGCCATTATGAAGTCAAACAACAAGTGCTGGCGAGGATGTGGGGAAAAGGGTACACTTGTACATTGCTGGTGGGACTGCAAATTGGTGCAGCCCATTTGGAAAGCAGTATGGAGATTTCTTGGAAAGCTGGGAATGGAACCACCATTTGACCCAGCTATTCCCCTTCTCGGTCTATTCCCTAAAGACCTGAAAAGAGCATGCTACAGGGACACTGCTACATCGATGTTCATAGCAGCACAATTCACAGTAGCAAGACTGTGGAACCAACCTAGATGCCCTTCAATAGATGAATGGATAAAAAAAAATGTGGCATTTATACACAATGGAGTATTACTCTGCATTAAAAAATGACAAAATTATAGAATTTGCAGGGAAATGGATGGCATTAGAGCAGATTATGCTAAGTGAAGCTAGCCAATCCCTAAAAAACAAATGCCAAATGTGTTCTTTGATATAAGGAGTGTAACTAAGAACAGAGTAGGGACGAAGAGCATGAGAAGAAGATTAACATCAAACTGGGATGAGAGGTGGGAGGGAAAGGGAGAGAGAAGGGAAATTGCATGGAAATGGAAGGAGACCCTCAGGGTTATACAAAATTTCATACAAGAGGAAGTGAGGGGAAAGGGGAAAATTATACAAGGGGGAGAAATGAATGACAGTAGAGGGGGTAGAGAGAGAAGAGGGGAGGGGGGATAGTAGAGGATAGGAAAGGCAGCAGAACACATCAGACACTAGTATGGCAATATGTAAATCAATGGATGTGTAACTTATGTGATTCTGCGATCTGTATATGGGGTAAAAATGGGAGTTCATAACCCACTTGAATCAAAGTGTGAAATATGATATATCAAGAACTATGTAATGTTTTGAACAACCAACAATAAAGAAATTTAAAAAAAGAAGTAAATATTACCAATTTGAAATGTACCTCATTCAAACTTTTCTCAGACTCATAAGCTTTCACTCACCCACCCCAACAGGCATCATAAGAAACAGTCCAAAGAATGAAATTCTGACATTTGGTGCTATTACTTTAAGTAAAATAAAATAATTATATTATAAAATAGTCTTATGCTTAATTTAACATGTGAAAATCACTAGATATTAAAATGTAAGAGTTACTGAACTCAATACAAATTACCTAAATTTTCTAAGTCAAAAAGACTATAAATACAGAAATTAATTTTTTGTGGTTAGTAAAAACAGTTTGCCTGGAGGTGGTATAGTGTAATTCCTACTGTTGATAAAGGAAAATATCTGTGGTCACACATATTTCTGTTTCACTCCACTCTTCACTGATTTTTAGTTGCTTTAATTTGTTAAGATTTGTAATGTTAATTTAAATAATTATTCCTATATAGTCTAATTCTTTACAGTACCTTCTCCAATTAAATTTATTTTGAGCCATATCTGTGTTGTTTGTTTTCATTTTAGGGAGATTTTATTTAAATTATTCACTGATTAATAAATATCTTACAAATTTTTCATGCATTTATGATGATATCTGTTGTTTCACATTTAAAGGATATATAACCAATGTATTAATTAGTATGGTTAGGTTTTATTGCTGGAACAAAATGTTTTCTACTCATCCCATCTGTTCTTTGTTCTCATTTTCTTTGCCTCCATCTCTTGCATATTCTTTATAATTTCACTTACTATATCGTAACTTTTTTTTTAGCTAATTCTTTGTTTTGTTATCTTCATGGTTATTTTAGGATTTGTTGTTATCATATAAAACTGATAACAATGTACTTCAAGTGGTAGTTTAATTTTAGACTCCAGGTATAAAATTAGACACTTACAATAGTATAGTCCAATTATTTCTCTTCAATTTCTTTTTTGTGTGTATGGTATTTTTCACAAATTTACTCTGAAATTTGTAAAAATGAATCTGATATAGGTCTCATTAAGCTAGAATCATGGAATCACAGGGCTGAAAATGAGCATCTTCTAGGTGTTCCAAGTGAGCATCTGTCTCCTTGCATTTGACAACTTCTAGAGGTGACCCCAGTGCTTTGGTCCCTGGTACTCTTCCTGTCTACAAATCAGTGGTGCCTGTAAATGCCTTCTTATATTGCTATCCTCTGACAGGCCCCCTCTCTGCCTAGTAATCTCATTGGGTCCACTTGGATGATCCAGGATAGGCATCCCATCTCAAAGTCAACTGATAAACACCCTCAATTTCATCTGCAATCTGAATTCTCCTATTTAGTGCGGCCTAATATATTCACAGCTTTTGGGGATTACACTATTCAGCCAACAACCCAATATTTGTGTTAGATGGTCAATTACCATGACTATTTAAAGACATTCAAATAATAATACTACTACTACTAATAATAATAATAATAATGATAATTAATAATAATAATTAACAATAATCACTCGATTTCTATTGGCATTTTTTTGTATTCTTTGTTAGATTCAGTTTTATGTGTGATATTATTCTGATTTATTTCCTTTTTCTTATAGTGAAGTTTGATGGTGATAAATTCTTTCACCTTTTTTATTTCTAAAAATGCCTTTATTTCACATTTGTTTTTGGAAGATATTTTTTCCTGAATAAATAATTATAGGTTGTTAGTTATTTACTTCTGTGCTTTAAAGATGGTTCTCAGCTCTCATCTGAATTAGATTGTTTTTGATGAACACTCCACTGTCATTTTTTTTTCTTTTCTTTTTCTTTTTAAATTGGTATTGCACTGAGGATTGAACCTACGGATACTTTACCACTGAGCTATATCCCAGCCATTTTTAATTTTTTTATTTTGAGACAGAGACTCTCTAAATTGCCTGCACTAGCCAAGAATTTGTGATTCTCCTGCTTCAGACTCTTGAGTACCTTGCCACTGCACCCAGATTTAACTGTGATTATTATATATTTCTACCATATATGTGTCTTTTGTTTCCTTTTTACTTTTACCTGTTTTAGTTTTTTTTTTAATAACTGAGTCAGATAAATCTGATTATAATGTACCTTAGTGTAATTTTTTTCATATATTTTAGCTTAAGAGTCATTGAGCTCTTTTGATCTGTGGGTTTATTGTTTTCCCCCAAGTTCAGGATATTTTTGACCACTTTCTTCAAATATCTTTTGCATCTCTCCTCTCTCTCCTGTCCTTAAGATTCTCCTATCACATGAACTTATGTTGGATCTTGATGTTGTCCCACAGAACTGAGTTCCTTTCATTCTTTTTCGTTTATTTTTCTTCCTATGTTTTTTTATATATATTCTATTAACATGTTTTCTAATCATTTTTTCTGCAATGTCTAATTAACTCTCAGTCCTAGTATCTTTTTTCATCTTGAAAATCGTAGTTCACTGTGCTAAAATTTTAATGTGATTAATATTTATTTCCCTTATGTATGTCTGATACAATAAACTCTTCCTCTAAATTCTTGAACATTTGAATATAGTGATAATGACTGCTTTAATGTCTTTGTGTACTGTAATCTGTGTCCCTTCATTATTTTGATTGAGCTTTTATCCTTGTTATTGATCACAGATAACTGATTCTTTGACTAACTTCTAGAAGATATAAAATAGCATCAATTTTACACTATTGTGTTCTATTTTTGGAATCCTAGCAAACACTCTTGAACTTTGTTTTGGGCATAATTTAATTACTTAGAATCAGTTTGAATCTTTAGGTGGTGAAAAAATAGTGTTTATGGCTGGTTTTATTTTTCTACTAAGGCAGACGTCTTTTGAATACTTGACTAATGCCCCATGAATTATGAGATTTTCTTCTCAACCTGGTTAGAAACTAAAGGTTCAGCTGGGACTAGCAGAAATCTTCAGTTCCTTCACAGAGTGGCCAGGAGCATCAGTTTTGCATGACATAAGCAGGCCACAGGGTTGGCAGAGTATCCTCACTTCATGGCAAATAGCTTTCTTCAAGTGAAAATCTGAGAGAGAATAATAGAAAAATCACAAACGTTCCTCGATGGACACTGGGAAGTTTACTTCTTCATATCTGTCAGAGTCTATTCATTAAAAATAAGTCACTTAGTAAAACTCACATCCAAGGTGCAGGGAATTAGGCTTTCTCTGAGGGAGGGTCTATCTATAGAGTTAAGAACCACCAAAGTCAACCTTCTGAACCTCAGTTATTTTCAGTCTTCTCACAAGAAAAATGTTACTTACCTCTTGCAAGAACCCCAAATCTTCATCCTTTTACAATCTAAGCTTAAACTCCAGGAAGTAGGCATCTAAACTAGGTCCAGGTATGGATGAGACCCCATCTAGAATAATTGCTTAAATAAACCTCTTCAATCATGATTCTTTTTTATCTGTAGATCTATGAATCAACAAGAACAGTTATCTGACCCAACACACATACAACAGTTAGCAATGGAATAGGCATATAATAACCATTCAAGAAAAAAGAACTACGTTCACCCAAATAAGGAAATGTCCAAAGACTTGCAGATATAATTTTTTAGATATTCTCTTTCTGTACTGCCCAGGCTGGCCTTAAATCCCTGGGTCCACAGGATTCTCCTGCTTCACCCTCCCAAATAACTGTGATTACAGGTGTGCATCATTATACCTTGCTGAAACATTTCTAAACTACCATACCCCTGAAAATAATGAGCTTTTGATGTTCATTAAAACTCTTTTGTTCACTGTTTTATTTTTCTTCTATTTCATAAAGATAAAAATTACAAGCCTTTTGGGGACTGCCCAACTAATGAAATATGTTTTTAAGTAGACGATTTCAACATTATCATTGTTCTTGTCTCCAGAAATTATTTCTTGAGGCTTCTGTCTTATTCCTATTTTTCTTCAAAATTGGGGCCAGAAAGAATAGTCAGGATTTTGTCAGTTCATCCCCTTTTCCCCACCACAATTCCGTGAATAGGGATGGGCACAGTTAACTTTGCGAAACTTCTATAGTACCTTCAGGTTTTCTTTCTGGCCTCCACTGTCTAGGAATGTGTAATGAGGCTGTGTATTCTGCTTTCAACTATGCTGTCAGCAAGAGTCATCTGGATCTAGTTTGGAAGAAGGAGATTCTGTGCTGATTTAACTTGCTATCTTCATTAAGGACTTTCTACAAAGAAGTAGTATCTCAGTGCTACCTTCACTATCTTCTTCTACAAAGAAGTTCTTAGTGAAGACAACATATCTTTTACTCCCCAAACTTACTGTATCCTTGATCCACTCATCTTAGTCTGTATAGATATAGATGTGGATCATGATTAGCAAAATTATTATTTATATTTTATCTAAGAGTGAAGATCAACTTCTTATTTTTCTCAATTAATACTAAGATTTGGTTTGGGGTACTGGTAACATGGACTCAGGGTGAGACTCATCCTTCTTTGTTTTTGACTTTTAAAATCTTTTGATCAGAAAATTGTATCCATATTTTCTAACACCGCTGTATGAATTTTAAGTGACAAAATACAGACCTAGAATGGGAACCACACTCTGTTTGTGACCTCACTGCAGTGCTCTTTCCTACTGACAACATGCTCCCTGAAGAACAAAATTCTTTTTTTTTTCAAGACCATATTTATAAAATAGAAAAAAAATGTGGTTTCAAAAGTTGTAGAGTATGAAAGTTGTGTTTGATCTGAAAATACCACTTACATATATTGATTTCAGTATACAGCATTCTGTGCTTTCTGATTTGATGTTTATAAAAGTTATAGTTGCATGAGAAAAAAAATTGGGTTTATGTGTACATTAACTTCAAAACACTTCTAAACTTAGCTTACTTAGGAAGAATCAGATATGGTTGGGCAGCAGTGAAATTACACACCAAAATTTTTCTCTTATTTTCACCACTCAAAGCCATTAATAAGGTGTTGCCTTCAGATTCTAAAATACATAGATAGCATTAAAGCCCATTTTTCCCCCTGAAATCCAAAGTATTTAACTTCTCTGTTTCTAAAGATTATGTAATTTTATGGTACTCTCAATCCATGATAGGAATGGGATAAAAATTAGGACCATAATTTGGATTGCAAATTATAGACAACAATATTATGAGTCTATGTTGATTTTAACTTTGTTTCCTTAAAGTTTGTAAAATTGTAAAAATACTTTTTCTTATTTACATATAAAAGTCACTAAGTCCTTATAGAGGCTTTAATATATTCAATGTCAACCAATCTGTTCAAAATAGTAGGATATGAATTGAAAATTTATGACTATTTTACTAGTGCATTAGAGTCATACATAATATTGAAGTTCATTTTGACATAATTATGCAAGTTTGAAATTTAATTTGTTTCATTTCTGTCCTCAGTACTTCCCCTTTCCCTCTTCTTCGCCCTCCGTTAGTTCCCTTTTGTCTATTCTATCAATTTTTCTTCTATTTTTTTATAGTTTTTTTTTTAAATTTAGTACACTTATATATATACATAAAGGTGAGATTTCCTTTGCTATATTCACATATGTATATAGGACAGTGTTCTGATTTGGGAGTAAGGTGTCCCCCAAAATCTCATGTGTGAGACAATGCAAGAAGTTTGGAGGGGCAATGAGTGGGTCATATCTTTAACCTAATCAGTGAATTAATCCCTGATGGGATTAGCTGAGTGATGACTGAAGTAGTAGAGTGTGGCTGGAGGAGGTGGGAATTGGGGCATGACTTTGGATCTGGAGAGTGGAGTCTCTTTCTCTCTCTGTTTCTCCCCGCCCACCCACTTTCTGATCATCATGTGAGCTGCTTCCCTCCACCACACTCTTCCGCCATGATGTTCAGCCTCACTTAGAACCCTGAGGAATGGATCTAACCTTCTATGCACTAAGACCTCTAAAACTATGAGCCCTTAAATAAACTTTTCCTCCTCTACAGTTTTTCTGGTCAGGTCTTTCAGTCACAGCAGCAAAATAGCTGACTAAAACAGACAATATGGTCTTTTTCATTCCAACATTCCTCTCTTTTCCCATCCGTCTCTCTCCCCCTCAATCTCCTTCCTTTACTTCACTGATCTCTCTTCAATTTCCGTGGGATTCTTCCCCACCCTGTTTTTCTTCCCCTTATTTTCCTCTAGCTTCCTCATATGAGAGCACACATTCAACCCTTGACTTTCTGAGTCTGGCTTATTTCACTTAGCATGATTTTCTCCAGTTCCACCCATTTACTAGCAAAAGATGAACTTTCATTCATCCTGATGCGTGACTAAAACATGTTATGACTTTTAAAATAGTTTTTATACCCCAAATCTGGTCACATCCTTGATTCACATATTTTCGTCTATATAGATAACATGTGGATCACAATTAGCAATATTAATATGTGTCTAAGAGGTGAGATGAACTTACAATTTTTCCTCATTTGTACTGAATTTTGGTTTGGGAAACTCATTGAAAATGAGGTCTGTCCTCTTTGCTCGTCATTGACTTTAAAAATATTTTAATGGGGAGTTTTAATCTACATTCACTTCTATCAGATAGGAATAGGATGAAAGACTGAGATTTTTTTCATCCAGTGATGTATCAGTGATATGCATGAGGAAATAACGTTTTCTTGATTTTAATCAATTCATCCTACATTATTAGAAAAGTATGTATTTTTATTTATCTTTTACCTGCTCTGATGACTGAAAAGCACAAAAAAAAAAAAAACAATAAGTCTTGGAAACTGAATATTAACACTAGATTTAAACACATAACAAACACCTAAAGATATTATACAATATATTTTTGCACTGGACTACCATCTGTAATGTGAAGTAATTCTTATAGCAAACAATGCTATGATTTTAAAATGATAGATGGGAACATTACACTTTCTATGAATTCAGATTGATAATAAATAATTTGCTTAGGTCTTTTTTTTTAAAAAAAACAGTGAAAAGTGGTGACTTTGATAGAGAGTTAAAATAAAGAATATATTATTTTAAATAGAGGACAGAACATGATTGGAGTATTTGACACTTCTGCTTTGTGTCAAGGTGAGAATAAAAGAGCTGAAATTATAACAGCTTCAAGTTATTAAACATTAAGCAGCAAGGAATTGTTACTATTAAGAGAAGGTACATAGGAGGCAGTTTCCATGTCTCACTGAAGGAGAATGGGTAGCATGTCAGATTCTTGAGAAGAAAGTGATAATTTCTACAGAAGCAGGATTTTCTAGATAATTCTGCTAAAGAAATTCAATTCAAAATTTAATGTTGTCTCACCAAGAAAACTCCAAATATTTATACAAAAAATTAAATCAATGTTTTATCTTTAGAAAACATGACTATTTAATATTCAAAGGAAAAACTTCAAGAAATACCTGATTTAAATTCAGTATATAAAAATCAACTGTACTTGTATAAATTGGCATTAACTAAAATTGAAATTAGAAGCCATATCATTTAAATTAATATAAAATTATTAGATACTTGGTCATTAATTCTAAAATATCTACAACACCTATACACTAAACCCTACAATATTTGTTAAGCAAAATTATAGAAGATCTAAATAAATATTGAATGCTCTGATCCACATTGATACATTGTTATGATATAAGTTCTCCACTAATTGTTCTGTAGATTCTGTGCAATCTCAATAAAAATCTGTTTTTTTTTTATTCAAAAAAGTATATGGTAACATACAATTTGATTCTACAATATGTGTGAAAATACAAAGGAATAAGCATATCCTAATTTTTTTTTTGCAAAATAAAAACAAATTTAGACTTTCTTGCCTAATTATGACTTCCTATTAAGCTATTATATTGATCAAATTAATATATTATGTGCATAAGGATAGATTAATGAAATCCAGACATGATCATATATATATATATATATATATATATATATATATATATATGGGAAACAGGTTTCCAATAGAATGTTGAAAGGATAAAAATAGCATCTGAACAAAGATTCCAGAATAATTGAATTAGTCAAGATGTATTATCTACAGCATGAAAAGCAATTCATAGAAAACAAAATGATAAATTGAACATTATCAAAAGACTTTGCTGACATAATGAGAACGTCACACTCTGGGAGAAAATACTTTAGAACATTTTAAAATTACTTATATCTGTAATGTACGTGGAACTCTCAAGAAGGTAAATCAATATAAATGGGGATATCAAAGAGATCTGATTAAAAAAGTTATTCATTTAGGGGCTGGGTCTATGGCTCAGTGGTAGAGTGCTTGCCTACCATGTGGGAGGCACTGGGTTCAATCCTCAGCAACACACACACACACACACAAATAAATTAAAGATATTGTGTCCAACTACAACTAAAAAAATGCTATTCATTTAGCAAACATACATATGAAAAGGTAAAAGATTATTGTTAGGGAAATACTATGATCAAGTACTACTATTTACCAATTACTATGACATAATTTTAGAAGACTGCTGCCACCAAATATTGGCAGATATGTGGGGGAATTAGACCTCTCATATGCTAGGTCAGAATTTAAGCTGTGGCAATGACTTTGGAAAATAGTTTGGTAATTTCTTATAGGTTTTAAATGTTGTGGGGTGTGATGTAATCTCATATATTTGGGAGACTGATGCAGGAGGATTAGAAGTTTGAGGCCAGTATAACAATTTATCGAGACCTTGACTCAAAGTAAAAACCAGAAAGGTCTGGGGATATAGCTCAGTGGTGAGGCACCCCTGTTTCAACCTCCAACACCAAAGGGTAAAAATGGTTTTAAATGTTAGACATATACCTATCACATTATCTAGACATTACCCCTAGATATTATTCAAGAGAGAAGCGTGTTACATATAAAGACTTGCATGCTACTTTTCATAGTTTTATTTTAATAGCCTAAGTGGAAGAAATCCACGTCTTTTGACAGATGATAGTTAGAACATAATGGAATACAACTAACAAATGTTATCACTACTGATACATGTTATCACATTCATGCTTCTCAAAATAATTGTGAAGAGGGAAAGAAGAAACACTAAAAAATAAAGGATATATATATATATATATATATATATATATATATATAGTATTACACTACTAATATAAAATTCTAGGAAACATAAACTAATATATTTTGTTGGAAAACATCAATATTTTCATGTGATAGAAAAGAAGGAAAGACAGGGCTATAGTGATGGATTAGGAAAACTAACAAAAAATTAAGAGATGATAATAATGACTTGACTGCAGAACAATGGGGAAAGATAATGTTTTCAATAAATGATATAAGATCAATTGCTGTATGAAAAAAATCTTTATCTTTATATCACATGTAGAAAAAAGTTCCAAATGAATTGCAAAACTAATTACAAAAGGTAAAGCAATAAACCTTATTAGACATTGAATCTGCTGGAACAGTAAATGATCTTGCTTTTTATATTTTTAAATCACTTTCTCTTCCTTTTATTTCTAGTCTAATACCTGTAATTAATTAATTGGCTCTTACTATGTGCCAGGTACTGTTATAAGAGATTTACACAGATTAATTTATTTAATTATCATAATAACCCTATGAAATAAGTATGCAATTCCTAATATACAGATGAGGAAATGGATTCAAAAGATACGTTAATGAAATTAACTAATTCACTCACTTATTTCTATTGCTTCACAAATGAGGAGCAAATTTTAAGGATTCAGCAATGTTTAATCTCTAACCTAGAGTGACTTCCTTTTCTCTGTGAGACCAGATTTAAGTTACATAAACTCCTCAAACTTCAGTTTCTCCATATTAATAATAATAAAAAACCGGTATAATATGTGGGGCTTATTTTACCTCTAGGAGTTGTGAAGACCGAATGAGATAAGCTACATATAGGAGCTTTATGTATCATAAATTCCCATTAATGATAAAATAATTGCTCAAAGAAGAAAGGAAATAGGGTTTAGGAGCCACCAAAGGTGAGGAGTCAACAAATCAGCATTTGAATTTCATATCATTCCATTTCTATGAAAGTGATTTTGGCAAATTACCTAGTTTCTCTCAACCATTTCCTCAGAGTTTGGAGATAGCATCATGCTGTTTTTAAAATATGCCAGCTATTGCAATATGCACAAGACTCTTCTATGTGCCTTACATGCACTAACTTGTTTAATTCTCACATTGGCCTCATGAAATATGTACATGATTCTCAATTTCAGATGGCACATTTGAGCACAAAATTCAGTATCTTGTCCAAGGTTACACAGCTAATAAGTGGCAGAGCCAGGATTTGACCCAGAGAGGCAGTCTACTACCATTCATCAGTTTATTGTGAAAATTAGGCAAGATAATGTACAGAAAAAAGATAAGTATGACATGTCACAAAGTGTAACCCCTCAGTAAGTGGCAACTATTATTATCACTTTAATAAACTGAAGAATTCATGCCTCAAGGAAAGAAGAGTAATAAATCCATGGAAGAGTACAGAACAGAAACCAGAACTGAGAAAAATAAATGGGATTGCCTAAGTGTTTGGCAAAGAAGAAGAAGGTACTTTGGATGATAGTAAGAGAGCACAGAGATGTGCAAAACTGAACAAATAGCATTAAGGATGATGTAACTTGCAAATAGGAACTACTATCTGCCCTAGAGACAATGAAGGCATAGTGGGTATCCAGTGGGTTGAGTAAATATTCATCATTAAGGCAGTTAAGAGTTGGTAACTTGTTGTCATGGTTACTTTAAACACTCTTAGAATATGTCCTGATAAAGGTCCTTAAATTAGCTTGTCTTTGCAGCTTTGTGTGCTGCATAAAAGTTATGTGACTCCACAGACTGCTTATAAATAAGGATTTGTACATCATCAACCAACAGTATCCTAAAATCTTCACATGTAGCTTCATAGATTGTCTCTTTTGAATGAAACAGAGCAATCTGTCACTTGACTTTTCTATGACATTCAAGATACTGAAGTTTATAAGAAAAGATTGATTTAGACACAAGTTTAATGGAATTAAAAATGTGTGATTAATGACATCTGTTTTTTAGGCATGATATCTGAAGTAAAATTAATTAATGCCTTATATAAATTACACTCTACACTGTACTTTCCCTAAAAAGAAGAGTAAATTTGTTAAATCTTTCTTAACATTTGAAAAATTTAAATACATAGTGAATATTAGATCATATAATTGCATGGTCTTTATTTTTATCTCGCTGCTCCTCCTTAATTTCAGCACTATTTAAATATCGTGACTTCACTTTTCAAGGCTATGAAATATCTGAGAAACCAGATAATATTCAGTTTTATTAGCTAGCTTATAAAAAAGAGAAGCTGAATACGTGCTTCAGGTTGTTGGGTCTCTAAATCCTCCTATTATTCAGTGAACTAGAGTAAACAGTTTTCTTTTTTATCTTTTCGATATGTTGGAAAAAATAAAAACAGTAAATGGAGGGATATATTTTCCTGGTAAATGTCATCATACCATGTACATGAAATGTACACATACACATTCATGCCTCATAAAATATTCACAATATTTTCAAACAAGCTTCATTTTAAATCTACATGCAGACTAAACCTAAAAATACATAATCTGAAGAATAGCAAATTGTAACCTCATTTTATGGCTGCAGAGATAGCTTCCCAATTCCTCTGCAGAGATGTACTTTTGAGATGTTAAGTACATTAGGATTCAGACATATTGAGAACACATGGAAAGTTATAGAATTACATCTGTCTTAAATTCAGGCCGAGTAGTTTGAGTGTTAATATTCTTTATACTAAGACTTGCTATTTGGTTTTATCCCTGTAGCAACAGTAAGGAATGTCAACAAATCCTTTTACTATTGGTGCTGTTTATTACTCAAAATACTGAGCTTAGCCAGCTGGGGGCTTTCCACAGGAGCTTATACAGATAATCTGGCATGGCCATTCAAAAAGGATAGCAAAATTGTAGACATGTACTTTGAATAAGATTAAAAAATATATTCAGGTTCTTTATCTTGCAGAACTACAGTTGCACGTGTAGAGATATATTATGTATGCTCTTTAACAGGAGCCAGTAAACCACAACTTTACAATTTCCCCATGGTAGTCAACTTAATTAAACAAATGTGGGCGAAATTAAAAAAAAAATCCAACCAAAAGGTTGACTAACCATATATTTTGGATGTGACTTTAAGCAGGAATTCTTTACCTTTATGCTGCATCCTCCAACAGTTTATTATTCATGAGTCACCCAGAACAAAGCTATTGCCTGTGAGTTTTCTAATAACTAAATCAGATAGTTTGAATTAAACATATTCTGAGAACTGTGGCCCATGATGAGAAGTAAGATAGAGGAATTTTTTTTTTTTTCGCTTCTATCAGTTTTCAGATAGCAGGTCAAATAAATAGAATAAAAATCTTACAACAGTGAGTCTAAAAGTTACATGTCAGCAATCTTCTCTGGTTTGTGATGAATGAAGACATCATAGGTAGATGGAAAAATTTATTTTGATTGGTTTTAAAGACAGTCTTTCAAAGTCTTTCCATAACTTTGAGGCTATATACTCATCATCGGGATGTTTTCTCAAATAGAAAAGAATTACTAAGTGCTGTGATTTGAAACAAGTTACTTGTTAGGGAAACCAGACATCATCATTTTATCCCTCCTACTCCCCTATCAGAAAAATAAAAACAAGCAAACACTAAAAAAAACACCACCAACAAAAAATACCCAACCACACTGAAATTATGTATTTCCCCTTATTAGGATGTAAATTATTTGTGAGGGAGGGAGATTTCTTTGATCAAAAATATCCACTGAGTTCTCACTGTCAAAGAATAAATTTGAAACCTTTAGCCTGGCATTTACCAAATCCTATCATGCCATCTTTATGTGGTTGTCCTGTCTTTTACTCCCACAATTTCTCTCTTGGACTGCCCCCCAAATGCCAGTCAAGTTTTCTTCTCTGCAAGTACCTTGTTGAGAGGGTTACAACAGTGGCCTCAGTGAACTACTCCTTCCTTCATCCATATGACTTTTCAATGTGACCTTCCCTTTCATTTCTTCAAAAGATAGAGTCAAATTTCTTCACCTCTGGAATCAAGGTTTGCCTTCCAATTGCCTTGTCCAATCAGTTGTGACAGAATTGCTCTTGGGTGACTTATGAAGCCCATGCCTGGTTCATACCATAGCCCTATGGGAATTCTAAGAACAGCATTCTTTGAAAAGTCAGCAGTTTTTCCAATTAGATTATGATTCATTTGGGAAGATAAGAGGCCTGGAATAGCCAAAGCAATGCTTAGTGAGAAAAGCAAAGCAGGAAACATCATACTATCAGACATTAAATTATACTACATAGCTACAGTTACAAAAGCATGGTATTGGTGCCAAAACAGGCATGGAGACAAATGGAATAGAAGACCCACACCCACATAAACACAGTTGCCTCATACTAGACCGAGGCACCAAAAACATACACTGGAGAAAAGATAGCCTCTTCAGCAAATGGTGCTGGAAAAACTGGAAAGCCATGTGAAGTAGAATGAACTTAAATCTGCACAAAATTCAACTCAATGTAGATCAAAGACCTAGGAATTAGACCAGAAACCCTACACCTACTAGGAGAAAGGGTAGACCCAATACCCCAACATGTTGATTTAAAAACTGACTTCTTTAACAAGACTGCAAAAGTGCAAGAAGTAAAATAAAAAAATCAATAAATTGGATGGCATCAAACTCAAAAGCTTCATCACAGAAAGAAAATAATCAAAAGCCTGAAGTGGGAGCTTACAGAATTGGAGAAAAATTTTACCACTTATACCTCTGATAGGGCATTAATCTCCATAATATGCAAAGAACTCAGAAAAATTAACACCAAAACACCCCAAATAACCCAATCAATAAGTGGGCAAAGGATCTAGACAGATACCTCACAGAAGAAGAAATTTGAATAGTCAACTAATATATGAAAAAATGTTCAACATCTCAGGCAATTAGAGAAATGCAGATTAAAACTATACTGAGATTTTATCTCACTCCAGTCTGAAGGGCAATTATTAAGAATAGAAGTAAAAGTAAATATGGGCACAAATGTGGGGAAAGGATACACTCATATATTTTTTGGTGGAACTGCAAATTGATGCAATCACTCTGGAAAGTAGTAGGGAGATTCCTCAAAAAATTAGGAATGGTACTACCATTTGACAGAGTTATCTCACTCCTCAGCTTATACCCAAAGGACATTATACATTATGCCCAACGGACATCAGCAAACTACAGTGGCGAGCCACATCAACATTTATAAGCACCTCAATTCACAATAGCCACATTATGGAATCAACCTCCAACAACAGATGAATGAATGAAGAAAATGTGGCATATATATATATATATATATATATATATATATATATATATATATATATACACACACACACACACACACACACACACACACACACACACAATGGAATTTTACTCAGCCAGTAAAATGAATGAAATTTTGGCATTTGCCAGTAAATGAATAGAATTGGAGGCTAAGTGAAATAAGCCAATCCCCCAAATCCAAAGGTCAAATGTTTTCCCTGATATGCAGAAGCTAACCCACAATAAAGGGGGTGAGGGGAAGGATAGAAGTTTAGTGGATTAGACAACTGGGAATGAAGGGAAGGGAGGGAGGATAGGAAAAGAAAAGAGTGGGAAAAATCTGACAAAACTTTCTATATACATGTATGAATACACCAATGAATCTCATCATTGTGTGCATCCACAAGATGGGTCCTAATTAGAACAAGATATGCTTGTATAATTATATCAAAATGGACTCTAATGTATAACTAAAAAAAAACGACACACTTAAAAAACAATAAGAGGGTCATCTGGAGAAGAACTCAAGTGTCCTAGTATACAATGAACATGAGTTTGTCCTTCCTCTTTGGTCAATCAGTATTTCATCAGAAAGCAACCCCATCTATAAGCTCAGGTGAAACCAGTAGAGGAATCACCCCTCAAACTACAGAATCATGAGAATGAATAAGTCATTCTTCTAAGCCACCAAGTATTGGGAAGGTTTATTGTATATATAAAAAAAATGACAATAATATGAAACAATACATTACTGACACATGATCCACTCTAGAATAATATCCTTGAACACTGTACCCATCAGTATTATACTCCCTTTTTGAAACAGTTATGCACTTGTGTATCCATGAATGCTGCCTTGTAATTTTCATATTGTAAGAAACTTAACTTCCAACCATTATGTAAGCTCTTTTGTTTTCAAATGCCATATTTTAAAGAGAGAAGAAAGGACCCCTATTCTTTATTTAGTGTTCTTGCAGACATTTAGTCATCTGCCCAGATTGGGTAAATCTGGTTGGTTTTATATTTCCTTATACATTTTGTTCTTAAATTTTATAAGATGATAAAATGAATGGAAACTGAAAATATTTAAGCGTAGGTTTTATTCCAGATACAATTATTGATCATATTTAGTTTGAAAGACAAAATACCAGAAGTTCTGCAAGATATAAAAAAAGAACTGTAAATCAACATATACATTCAAGATGTCTATAATTTAGATGGGGTTTGGTAAACTATGGCCAGCAGGCTGACTGCTTGATTTTGTAAATAAAATTTTGCCAGCACATAACTATGTCCTTTCCTTATGCATTTTCTATGGTTGAATTTGCACAGCAGAAGCAGAGTTTAGTAGTTGGCTAAGTTACTTCACAGTTTGCAAAGGCAAAAAATATTTACTCTCCTTTAAGGAAAAAATATGCTGACCTCTGGTTTGGAATAAGTAATAGTTAAAAATAGAAAAAAGTATAAAATGCAAATATTAGCAAGAAACAAAAATTGAAATAAATATTTTAGAGGAACAAAGGGTGGTATGATAATTTGGGGATGAAATATCGAAGAAAGACTGCATAAGTAAGGGACAATTTGATACGAATAGTGAAATAGGGTAATATATTAGGAAGTAGTGAATTTGAAGATGGGAATTTTGAGATTAGGAAAAACAAACAGAAGACAACTCAGGAGTGAAAAGACTGAGAATAAGGAGTACAGTTGAGAGAAAAAGGATGGAGAAGTTATCAGGATGTTGCATATCAAAAGAGAAGAGAGTTATAAAGCAGATGGTTGATACTAAAGACTGCTAAAGAGTGTATTGGTTTAATTTCTTAGGGCTATTATACCAAAGCACCAAACACTGACTGGCTCAAAATAATAGAAATTTATTCTTTATAAATCTGAAATTCAGAAGTCCAAAGTTAATGTTTCTGCAGGGCTATCCTATCTGATGACTCCAGGGAAAATTTCTTCTTTGGCCTCTTCTATCTTCTGGTGGTTTCTGGCAATCCTTGGTAGACCCTGGCTTCAATATCCATCACCCTAGTTATGACACATTCTTCTTGTGTGTCTTCACATTATCTTCACTCTGCATATGTTTGTCTCTATCAAATTTCTCCTCTTTATAAGGATACTTATCAGATTAGACTAGGGCCTATGTTAAATGACCTCAAGTTAATTTAACTACCTTGGTAAAGAATTTATTTCCCCAAAGAGCCATATTCTGAAGGCTGGAAGTTGGGACATCAATATGCCTTTCTTAGGGGATATAATTCAATCTGAAATAGGTATCATGCAGAAGAGCTGGGAGGACAGAAGAGGACAAGATTAGGGTGTCACTGGTGAACTTTAAAGAACTGTTAGATTGGTGAGCTCAAGAACAAGATTGCTAGAATCTGTTGAAGTTTGTGAAGACATATTTGTGAAGGAATTCACAATGATGAAAAGATGTATAAAGAATGGAGTGGCTTGAAGAGATTATAGAACTAATGTTCATTTTAGGAGAATCATTACCCTAACAGAGGAGAAGAAATGGAAGAAATACAAGAGAATAAAACAACAGATAGAGCAAGTCTTAGATTTAAAGTAAGAAGAATGGAAAAAAGCCATCAATATGCTACATAGAGGGAGGAAACTGTCAAAAGCAGGGATACATTTCTCCTCAAAAAGCATAAATATAAAAGACCAGTTCCACAGTTTGGGATATATTTTATACTTTATTCTTAATTTCTTGGAAAATTAAGATACAATGCCATATTCTCACCTTACGATGCCATAAAGATTTTTATGTGTAAGAAGTAATGATAGGGAAAAAGTGTGAAAAGAAAAAAGCCAGCCTTATACATTTGCTTTGGTACCAACAGCAGATAAGTTGCATGTGTGTGTGCATGTATGTGTGTGTATTTATATGTTTATATATTATATATTTAATTCATCTCATATATAATAGATAAAAGATATATATTCATATATAATGTATATTAATTATATGTGTGCACGTGTGTGTGTGAATTGCAGTAAAGACAACTGAGGTTGGGAAACACAAATTTGAGTGACCCTTGTCAGTGTACAGCAATCCCCACTTATCCATGGTTTTTCTTTCTAGAGGTCAGTTACCTATAGTCAATTGTGGTCCAAAATATTTTTAAAAATATTTTTTAGTTGTTGATGGACCTTTATTTAATTTATTTGTATGTGGTGCTGAGAAACGAACCCAGTGCATCACACATGCTAGGCAAGCTTGCTATCACTGAGCCACAACCCCACCCCCATGTGGTCCAAAATATTAAATGGAGAAACTCTTCAGTAGAAGTGAAGCACAATAATATTTCTTGACATCGATTCTGGAGCTTGTTAAGAATCCAGGAAGATAATAAAATATGAAATGAACTTGGGAACCAGAAAAAATAAAACATTTATAATGTTTGATGAGAAACAAGCCCAAATTTAGCAGTGATATCTGATTAAGGTAAGGAGGAGGATTTAGTCTAAGGCCCTGGAGATAAAGAAGTTTGAAAAATTGATAAGAAGAAATGTGTGGCTAGGTTGGTGGGTTGTTGAAGTAGAGAGATTTTTTTTTAGGAAAAAGAGAATAAAACAAAATTCACCTTGAATTAGGTGGAGAGTCCAGCTTTATAAAATAGACAAAAATGCAATAATGGAAAAAATGGGTGAAGACTTAGATGGCAAATTCTTTTTATAGAATTGTTAATGTGAGAATCTGAATAAATGGATTGGATTATTTTTATCAAGAAGAGATCATTTTTCACGACAGATTTTAAATAAGTGAAAATGTACATGCATATTAATATAAAACCTTTTTTTGCTTTGCAAAACTTGAGTGGAGGGTGGGTGGAGGAATTATTACTGAATGTTTAATTATTAATGGGAAATTGTGTGGGTAGCTTGTTTTATTGCTAGGCAAATCTTCATGAATAAATGCCTAGGATTGGTGAGGTTTTGTATTATAAAATGTGTAATTTCAACTTATCTTTTATTTCCCTATTCAGATTATAACCTGTGAAGAACTGTCTGGGGAGGGGCAGATTAACATTGCTCTTGGTGGTGTGAGTTATATAACCTGTCTATATAAGGTAAGTTGTTCAGAGTGAACTCCAATTATAAGCAGGAAGCACCTTCATTATTTTCCTGGCTACACTTTTAACCAAAATATATCAAATCTCCCTGGCCTGTCTTTTTTTAAAATATTTATTTATTTAGGTTTAGATGGACACAACACAATGCCTTTATTTTTATTTTTTTTTATGTAGTGCTGAGGATCGAACCTGGGTCCTGCCCATGCTAGGCGAGCGCTCCACCACTGAGCCACAATCCCAACCCCCCTGGCCTGTCTTTAGACATCATCTCCAACAGATTTTATAACTTTCTCATCTAATTTTACTATCAAAGTAGTTCCATTTCCATATGGAGATTCTTGGAAAACTGGGAATCAAACCACCATTTGACCCAGCTATTTCTCTCCTCGGTCTATACACAAAGGACTTAAAAGAGCATACTACAGGGACACAGCCACATCAATGTTTATAGCAGCACAATTCACAATAGCTAAACTATGGAACTAACCTAGATGTCCTTTAGTACATGAATGGATTTAAAAAGAATGTGGCATATATACACAATGGAATATTACTCAGCAATAAAAGAGAATAAAATCATGGCATTTGCAGGTAAAGGGATGGTGTTGGAGAAGGTAATGCTAAGTGAAGTTAGCCAATCCCCCCCAAAACAAATGCCAGATATTTTCTCTAATATAATGGAGTAGGGGGGGGGGAGCATGGGATGAATAGAAGAACTCTAGATAGGGCAGAGGGGAGGGAGGGGAAGGGAGGGAGTAGGGGGTTAGCAATGATGGTGGAATGTGATAGACATCTGCCGGGTTTCTGTTCTCCAGACTAAAAGGCTCAGGGGTCACTCCAGTTAAACTGGTCTAACTGGGCTGCACAAAATAACCACACAAGAGACACAATATCTTTTTCTTTGGGGTCACCGTGACGGCTCCTCTGACCTTAAGGGTCCACAGGAAGAGAGAGAGCAAGAGCACTTGCTGACCCCTTTTATTGAGGAGAAGCTATTCAAATGAGGCAAGGGGTCAGGTTTCAGGGGGCTGAGTCTATCTTCATGATGTCCACTGTGAGCAGGTTGAATGACACCTGGGTAGACCACACCCAAGGGCATAGTAAGAGAAGGGGACACACACAAGGGACTTCCATGGAAGATTCTATCCTAAAAAGGGCAAGGGATTATATTACAAAGGAACAGGTGAGCATAGCTTCACCCATGGGGCTGCAGCAAGACACACCCATGCACGAGACGTGGACCTTCGAACCCAAGAAGGGTGGAGAAAGCTCTGCCACATTTCTGCGACTGAGCCCTTCAGCACCCAGCCAGGGAGTGTGACTCAGTCACGTGTAAGGTTGGTCTCCCACAGACATCATTATCCAAAGTACATGTATGAAGACACGAATTGGTGTGAACATACTTTATATACAGAGATATAAAAAATTGTGTTCTATATATGTAATAAGAATTGTAATGCATTCCGCTGTCATGTATTTAAAAAATAAAATCAGTTAAAAAAAAGTAGTTCCATTTCCAGTTGTTAAAAAGTTTGGTATCATTTGAATTAAAATTTCAGTCTCTCAGCCAATTAAAAACTTTCCCCTTCTCATTAGTTCATGTACAATCTACACTTAATTTTAAGACCCCTCCATGAGCCAGATGGTGGGAAGAAGGGATCCATTCTTTCAACACTTTTCTTCACCTACAATTCCATTGCCCTTCCATCCTCTCTGCTACAGGGTTGGGAAAAAAAGGTGGGAAGGAAAGATTATGAAAGAGGTATAAATGGTTTATATCATCATGGTTTTCTGTTGGGGGGCATTTTCTATCTTTAATGATCTGATAGTGGTGGATATTTGAAACCTGGTGGATTTTAGGATTTTGAGAGTTTCCTCCCAAGGTCTTGTCACACTCCTGGTGATGTACTCAGCTTTCTCTTCCCTGGCAGATCCCCTCTTTGAGAGAGCCCCTTAGGAACCTCATGTCTTCTTCATGCATGTACTTTGTTTACTACAAACTCATGCATCCTTCTCTCACACCTCTATGGAAGTCAGTTTTCCTAACTCACTCCTCTCTCTTCCTGCCTTGAGGGCAGTCCCAGTCAGCTTCCTGCTTTTAGACTTTTCAGTATAAATGGCAATCATCTCTATCATGTTCTCTCCTAGAGTCAGATTTTTTCTGGAGTTCTCGCTTTACCCAAATGACAGAAGCAAAATGGGTTCTAACAAGCCTCTTGTTTGGCAATGATATACTTTCCCCTTATATGCACCCAATATGAAATAAGCAGTTCTCTTGGAGTATCCATCACTTTCATCTAAATGGGGCATATATATCTTCTGATTCCAGGAAGAGGAGTAGAGTTAAAGCTCTCTGTATTTCTAGAAATTTCTTTAAATATTTTAGTTTTAAAATTTCCAGTTTTCCCTAATAGTCACTCTTTGGGGACATGATCCACTGCCTGGTTCTGCTCCATTTTGATTAGTGTTGCCTGGGTGGTTTTATTATGTTGTGGATAGATCCCATATATTGTTCTCAGCTTTAGAGTTTTGCTGAAAATTTGAGACCTCAGACTCAGTCCCAAACATTCTTTACAGATTCAGTTGGAATGCTATGTATGCTAAGTCAATGACTGAGCTTACACATGGAGAGCTGTACCTATTTAGCAAACAGGGAAGTTTGGCATCACTGTCTCCTAAGATCACTGATGAGAATGAGAACAACTCTCAGTATTGTCTAAAAAATTTTGTGAATTGTGTTTTTATGGCTAGACAGGGATACTTCTGTTTGTTGGTACTGACCAGTGTTAACTCAAGTTGATGCACTATTATTGCATTGATATATTTAATAATCATTATAAACTTCACAAATGCATGTTGGTACTTTTTCCATAATATAGAACTTTCAGAGTAAAAGAATGCTTACTTGGCATGTGATTAATTAGGATGAAATAAGATGTCGGATTTTCAGAGTTCACAAAGATTTAAGTCACCCTTTTATTTAATATTTTATTTAATGTTTATGGAATATATATTTAATAAACACTTAAAGGGCATTTACTATATGTCAGACATTGTTTGAATGCTTTATAATTCATTTAATTCTCGGAACAGTTCTATGAGGTAGTTACTCTTTTCATTCCCATCTTACCAGAGCAAAGCCAATCACAGGAATCCTAATTTTGCCCAAGGTCATACCACACAAATGAACATATCAGATTTAGGCAGAGACAGTGTGACTTCAAACTATGTGCTCTCACCACAATGTAAGGCCATCATTTACTTTTTTTTTTCATATAATACCCATGAAAAGTTCAGCCATTTACTTTTAAAGAGATTTAAATTAGATTAAGAGACACACAAAAAGACCATTAAAAGAAAAATGTAAAAAAATCCAAAGTCATGAACTGAGTGAAAGGAGAAATCATTATACTGAAGAGTTAAGGGCTAAATTTAGTTCTGAACTTTCTAACAGGCAAATCATAAAGAAAAATAAGATGAATTAGATAGCTTTTATCTTCTCATTCTCATCTCAAAGAGAATTTAAAATTTATTTGGATGAAGAAACTATCTCTTGCATTCAATAAGAGAGGTTTATACCAGGAAGAACTTTTCATAAAAGATATGTCCCATAAATTTTTTGTAGATTACATAGAATTTCTATTTCTATTATGTCATAATCAGAAGAAAGCTGAAGATAATAATGAAAACACTAAAAATTTGTGATGGAAATTCTAAGGAAAGCAATATTTGTTAACTTACCTGGCAAATCTCTATTCTCCCTTAGATTAATGATAGACCATAATAGCATACAGAAATCACTTCATAATTTTTGCTCATTCTTTTTAAAAAATATTAAAAATAATTTATCTCCTTGTACACTTTAAATGACAACTTCTTTATTTTATGTTAAGATAATTGCAATAAATACAATTTGTTATATTGCAATTATTAGTATTTAAAATAAAATGGCTGAGCTCTTAAAATGTATCCAAAAGAACCAAATTATATTAACAATTTAATAACAACCAAATAAATTTTAAGATATATGGTCAAACATTTTTTAGCCAGTTAAAATTTTTACTTTCTGCTTCATTCCCTCATATAGCAAAACTATTTACATTTTTTTCTTAAAACTACTTCTTCTTATACATGTTTTCTCATCTTTGCAACAACTATTATCTACATATTTATCTGGATGTTAGCCTTTTAAATTTCCTGTACCATTGGAACCCAGGTTTTAAGAAATTTATTTTGAAACAACTATAATTACATTTTTATGTATGTTATCAGAACATATTTGCATATATTATCAGAACATAAATACAAATATGTATACACACATATAATTTTGAGTAGGTACTCACTAAATACAAGAAATAAAATTATATTCATTCATTAAATGTGTTCATATGCATTATTTTTCTTAGTTGTAGTTCACTATTGCTTGTATTCTATTCTAATGTCATTTTTTTAATCCTTAAAAATTGTGGTATAACCTTATGTTATGGTGCCTTTATGAGATAGGTTGTCTTTAATATCAATATTTGAATTTTTCCTCCTCCTTGCTTTTTTGGGGACTTAAAGATTTTACATTCTGGGCATATCAATACTGAGATTTGAGAGAGTTAGAAAATGTGATTTTCTTTGATAATGTATGAGAGGGTAAGTAATGAATGGAGAGATGAAAGAAGAAAGCCTGTATGATGTTCTTTTTGTAGTTGCTTTCTCAGTCAGGACAATTTTAGGAAAGACTGTGTATTTCCAACAAAGGTCTAAATATTGGTTGTATAGTACTGTGAGTCAGAAAGTTTTTTTGTAGGCCCAGGGGTATATATAAACCCCTAACTACATATATACATTAGAAAACATGTTTATTATATCAATTTGACTTGGACCATCTGGATGTTAAAGCTGAGTGTCTCTGATGAATGTTTGACTATAGAAATTTTTGCTTTGGTTGATCACTACATTCTTCATCATTATCTTGAATTTAACATCAGATTCATTCATCTATTTTTAAACTTTATATATATATATACAATATAAAGTTTATAAAATATGTATATATATACATATATATATATAAGTAATACATATATATATATATATATACACACACACATACATATATCATGGAGTATGTTTTTAAAAATTTGTTTTAATTAGTTATAAATGATAGTAGAATGCATTTTGACACATTGTACAGAAGTGGAACACAGCTTCTAATTCCTCTCTGGTCATGTAATCATACATGTACATAGGATAATAATGTCTGTCTCATTCCATCATCCTCTTCCCTACCCACCTCCACCCACATTATGGATCAGCATCTGCTTATCAGAGAAAACATTCAGCCTTTGATTTTCTGAGTTTGGCTTATTTCACTTAGCTTGTTATTCTCTTGCCCCATCCATATACCTGCAAATGCCATAATTTAGCTATTGCGAATTGAGCTGCTATAAACATTGATGTGGCTGAGTCTCTATAGTATGTTGATTTTTTAAGTCCTTTGGGTATAAACCTATGAGTGAGATAGCTGGGTCAAATGGTGGTTACATTTCAAGTTTTCTGAGGAATCTCCATACTGCTTTCCAGAGTGGTTGCACCAATTTGCAGTCCCACAAGCAATGTATACGTATACCTTTTTCCCCACATCTTTGCCAACATTTGCTGTTGCTTGTATTTTTAAATTTTTTTTAAATATGTTTTTTAGTTATTGATAGACCTTTATTTTATTTATTTATATGTGGTGTTAAGAATCAAACCCAGTGCCTCACACATGCCAGGCAAGTGTGCTACCTCTGAGCCACAGCCTCAGCCCTGTTGCTTCTGTTTTTGATAATTGCCATTCTGACTGACATGAGATATAATCTTAGTGTAGTTTTGATTTACATTTCTCTAATTGCTAGAGATGTTGAACATTTTTTCATATATTTGTTGACTGATCATATTTCTTCTTTAGTGAAGTGTTTATTCAGTTTCTTAGTCCATTTATTGATTGGGTAATTTGTTTTTATTTTTTTGTTGTTAAGGTTTTGGGGGTTTTTAAAATATTATCCTGAGATCAGTACTCTATCTGAGATGTATGTGTAAAGCTTTTATCCCTTTCTGTAGGCTCTCTCATTGTGTTACTGAGTTTCTTTGCTGAGAAAAAGCTTTTTAGTTTTAATCCATCCAATATTCATTCTTGATTTTAATTTTGTGCTTTAGGGGTCTTGTTAGGGAAGTCAAGTCCTAAGTGGACATGATGAAGATTGGGGCTTTTTGTTCTATTTTTAATAGAAGATTTCTTTCCATCAAATTGCTTCCTGGGGTATTCATTGATGGTATATGTGACTACAATTTATTTTAGTTTTTGTATTGCATTTCATTCTACAAACATACCACAATTACCTCGTCCATTTTACTGTTGATAAAATTTCAGGGCGATCCACATTTGGGACTTCTGTGACTTAAGCTGCTACAAAGGTTCACAAGTTCCTTGGTCCAATGATTGTCACTCTTATTACTAACCATTATAGAGTATTCTGGGTCTTTAATTTCTTCTAAGGACCGTACATTTTTTTTGTTGTTGAGGAATTCTCTTAGCCATCATTATAGAAATTAATGCTCTGAAGAATGCTAGGCAAATCTCCAGAACTAGAAGACATGAAAGTTCTGTATACAATTACAACTGAAGAATAAATATTTTATTACACCAAATTATGTTCACTAATTAAAGTCATCTCTCCATAAAATTTTCATTTCAAACGTATGGGCAAAATTTACAGCAATTTATTTGCCTCATTTTAGAATCTAGCTGTTTTAGCAAAAAAGCAAATCATTAGAAAAAAATTCTTAGAAACAGAATTATTGAATGAAAGAGAAGATATATTTTAAGACTTCTGATAAAGAAACA
Organism: Marmota flaviventris; assembly: GCF_047511675.1. Lineage (NCBI taxonomy): Eukaryota > Metazoa > Chordata > Mammalia > Rodentia > Sciuridae > Marmota > Marmota flaviventris. Next base: position 83,135,673 of record NC_092508.1, read on the forward strand.
GTGACAATTTACACCCCATCACCAGTGTACTGGAATGCCAATCTCCCTGTGCTAATGCCACATGTTATTGATCATTGCCAATTTCTTTGGCTGAAAATGGGATCTCTGTGTTGTTTTTATTTGCTTGCTTTGATTGCTAGTGATGTTGAACAGCATATCTAATCGTGGTGCTTAAAGTGAAATGAGAGGGGGAGGAAAGATATAAGCATTTTTTAGTGTTATTTGTTTTAATGTTCCCATTCTAGTTTCTGTAATTAAAGTATTTTAAAATTGTTTAGATAAAGCCCCCCATCTCATCAACTACTTATCTCTCCTTCAACCCTTTTATTATTTAATTATCTCCCTGCTCTCCCAAATTTCAGATTTTTCAGTGGAGCTGGAGGCAGGAGCCCATGGCAGGAGGTCTAAGAGAGAGGATTAGATGGAAAGAGTTTCACATTTTCTTTTCCTCACCTTCTCAGGTCTCCAAATTTAGAGTATGAATACAGCAATATATACTGTGATAACTCTATTCTATCACATAAGTTTTATTTTTAATATTTGGTTATTTTTGCAGTACTAGAGATGAATCCAGTAGACCTTTGCCAGTGAGCTATATACCCCCCTAAAGTCTTTTTATTTTTTTACTTTTGAGACGGGATCTCCCTAAATTGCCAGAGTTGACCTTGAACTTGTGATCCTCTTGCCTCAGCCTTCGAAGTAGCTGGAATTTCAGGCAGACATCAACATGCCCAACTAAAACACTTACATTTTAAAATGTAAAAAGTGTAAAAAAAAATCTTGTACTGTTGCAATACCAGTTAAAAAACAAAGGAACATTGGGTGGAAAAAAAAATAGTGGCAAACCATTTTTCCTCATGTTTTCCAGCACCTTGTATATAGTATACATTTGTAAAAATGCTAGAAGAATAAATGTATTAATGAATGACAATGAAGGCTTCGAAAGAATATTTTCTGCTGCGCGATCAGCACGCTAGCTTCATACTAGAGGTTCAAAACATAGAAGTTAACAAGTGAGATAAAAATAAAGACACATAAACTCAATTTACCCTTTTCTTGCCCAGCTCAGAGATGGCCCTTCCCGGCTCCTGCCTGGAGCCACCTGGCGGTAGCACACAAAAGACCAGCAGGAAAGAGAAAGGAGCATGCCAGAGAGTGGGCTTTTATTGGGAAACAAAAAATTCAGGGGAAAATTCCATCCAATGAAGGTCGAGGGAGACAGCATTCCAAAGTCAGGGTCAGTGATTGGTTTCCAGGTCAATGGTCAGCCACACCCCCACATGGAAAAGCCCTAGCACTGGAAAGGGTGGGGAAAGCTCTGACTCAGCTGGTCTGAGTGCCTCACACCCAGTCAGGGAGGTATCTCAGTCAAGTGCGAGAATGGCCTCCCACAATATTTACTTCAAAAATAGAAATGTTAAGAGAAAAATAATTGTAGTGAAATCTAAACTGATTTCAAGTTTTCTCTTTATCTGTTTTTTTCCTGAAAATGTTAGATATTTGATTCTTTAGAAAGTCAGGGAGTGAAAAATTAATCTAGTAGAGACTTAATGAATTTCATATTATTCATTGCTATGTATCAGTTTATTTATGAATGTAATTTGTCAAAAGCAAATCCAAGAGTTTGGTGAGAGATTCCCGTTGTATGTATAATTTTAGTTTTTGCTTGGTATCCAGGGGGATTGATTTAACTATCTCCTGAAGATACTCAAATCTATGAATGATCAAATCACTTTTGTGAAGTGACATACTTTTTGCATAAAAACTACACATCCTCTCATATATTTACTTTAATTTCATCTAGATTTCTTATAATATGTAAAAATGTAAATATTAAAAAATAGTCACCATACTATTAACTAGTGTACAGTATTATAAGATAAAAATGACAAGAAAAGGGTTTATCTGTGTTCAGTACAGATACAATTTTAAAAAGATTTTTTGACCCATGGTTGATTGAATCCATAGATACGGAACCCATAGATATGGAACCCACAGAAAGGGAGGGCTGACTGTTCTGTGATTTAACTGGTAATCAGATAAAATATTTAATGTTGAGAGAAAAATCATTCAAAATATTATCACAGGAAAATCCACTTTGATGGATATGCATGATTTCAGAGATTTACTAAATTGTTACAACTCAGCAAATAACCTTCAACTTTGTAATGATAAATGTAAATATGAAAGATTAGAACACAATCATGACAATAATAGGGAATGTAAATTACAAAGAAGTCACTTCATAAAAATAAGAAGCTTTTGGTTCCCATGAAGGACTGAGAAACAGCATATTAAAGAAAGACCCATGGGACAATAATAGACACTCAGGTTAGCTTAAGTAATTGTAAATGTTTATAAGATGGATACAGAACTTAGAAACAAAAGTCAACTTTCCTAGCAGGCCCATGAAATATTAGTACACAGTTTTAAACATATTTTCCTCATCCATTTTAAGAAATGTAGGGGTTAAGTGTAGAGCAGCTTGGGAGTTGGCTCAGTGGAGGGCATTCTGCTTCTCTTCACATGAGGAAGACCCAAATAATTTTCATTTTCAATGTCAACTTGCCAATGATAAATTCCTCTTTTCTTTCTTCTCCTGAATCCTAAAACATCTTTATGTAATACTTCTGCTTACTTATGGTTCATCAATTTTCTAATTATCTCTTCAGACCTGCATATTGGCTTCTCCTTTTTGTGTACATCTAAATACATTCACTATATCATGTGATTCTTATTTTGCATGTTCTCTACTCCAAATTCAAGAAGAGAACATCCAATAAGTTGAAAGAGAACATGCAATAATAATGCACTTCTGGTAGAACTCCTTTGTCAGGGAATCTGAGAGCTATTTCTGCAGAATCATTGCTAGTAATAATTGTTATCAAGTGTTTGGAAATGTATCTTCAGGGTAAAATTTCAGGCAAAAAGCGATGTTATCTTGGAATCAAAATCCCATTGCTATTCCCATCATCTTGGTGAAGTTCTGAGATCCCACATAAGAAGACACCTTTAGAAAAGTGTTATAGGTAGGAGAAATAGATTGAAATTTCCCAGGAGTATGTAAACTGATAGATACATTCTGTGAGTGTCTTCCAACCTATAGTTGTAGTGAAACTAGATAAAATTCATAAAGACTCAGCAAGAATATAGACGCTGAAATTCTAAAATAGTTATTTTAATTTAAAATCATTGAATACATTGCAATCCTATACACCATTATTTATTTTGCCTAGAAAGTATGGCTAATAATAAATAGAACCTGAATTAATTTAATTTAAAACAGAATTAATAATGTTGGTATTTTAATAGTTTGTCCTAGTCAGTCTAAACTTAGTAAAATCATATTAAAATACATTAAAATAGCAAATCAAGCAAAAGACCAGATATTAGAAAGGGCCACCTTGTAGAAAAGCTGAATGAGTTATTCAGAGAATTTCCTGTGGTTTTTTTTTTTTTTTTTCAGTAAGGAATCTTATTGTAGAAATAAGCCTTTTAATTTAGGAGGTTAAGGAATTAATTATTTAAAGGAAATTTGGTGGTTTTGGTTACTTTAAAATTAAATATAATGGAGATGATCTTGAGAGTAAAGATTCAGTCACCAATGCAATGTCATTATTGTGTGTCTAGGACTTGAAAGTCTCCCTTTCTCAGGAAAAAAGGTAATGTGGCTTCAGAGAGAGAAATGTGAGCTCCTTTGAGTTTTACTGTGTGTTCTGCTATGTAGGTGTAATGATTTCTTGTTTAAGTTTGAGTATTAAGCAGAGTGACATGTGGCTGCAACATTCTTACATCCCCTTGTTAAGTGACACACACTTTAATACAAGTGAGCAATTCGAATTAAGTGTAGGCATTAGTAGCAGTTGCAGAATTTTTCACATTTTGTTTTGGCTCCTGTCATTAGACTTTAAATCATTGAGAAGTTAAAACTATAGACATTTCTATTGAGGTCCTGACTGCTTCCTTCATAATGCCAGTATAGAGCCAGGTTTTTCCAAAAAGGAAACATATAATTCCGTTTTGAAAATTTCAGGATTGCAGTACTAAATCTAGAATAGGGCACTATGCCTGTTACTGCAGGAAAATCCCATAAATTTTATTAAATGAGAAACAAATAAAACATAAAACCCCTTAGCTTATGTCTAATCTTTGTGCTACATCATTTTGATATGCTTCTTGATGCTTTCACATGGGATTCTTTTTCAACATCTTAATCTCCTAGAGGTTAGGGATCCCATTTTATATTTCTTAACATCCTTCCTTAGTGTCTGGCGCAGAGCTGTGAACATAGCTGTCCTAATAAATGATTATGCTTGAAAGAGTTCTTGCATGAGGTAGGTTATTAAGCAAATAGTAATTAAGCAGCTGAAGTCATACATGCATTTAGTTTTAACTCTTTCTTCTCTATTTTTTATTTTATTATTATTATTATTATTATTATTATTATTATTATTATTATTATTATCTTCCATAGGAATACTTAGAATAAATCTTCAAGTATCTCTACCTGTTCATTTTTAGAAAATAACTACTACTGAATAAAAATTAAATGCTGAGGCAACCCTGGAACTTGAAGATGAAGAAACTGCAAGTTTCAAATTGCCATGGCTACCAACCTTGAGCATCAGTGAGTGATAAGGAAAAGCATCAGAAATGAAGACTTTTATGGATTTTCATTGAGTATCTTGAATACTTCTTTTAAGACACTAATCAAAAACTATTGTGAAATGATAAAGAGGTAGCCTTCTGAAATGTAGTCATGATGCTACAGGGAATCTTAATCCTATTATTCGAAGTGTCAAGAGACCTAGAAAAAGGTACCTGATTAGGATGGGCACACACACATAAGCTGTACCTAATTAGGACAATGGAGCAGATCTTAAACTCTTTATTACAAGCAACATCTAGATGTCTTGTTTGACATGTATAATATTCTATAAACATTTTAATGTATTGTCAACACTTAAGAGTTGGAAGAATTTATTTAAAATTTTAATTTGTGCCTCTCTTGAAATGTTTGAAGTTCTTGAAACTGATTTTACATCTTAGAGTGGCTAAACAATTGGATCCACTGGCCCATTTTGAGAAGGTAAGTATAGTTATTTGTAGAATAATTATATACATATTTTAGTCTGCCATGCTCCATACTGGGATTCCTTACTCATGTTTGTCATCTTTTCAGCACCATTGGCTTTCGGTTTTGTAGGTTTCTTGTTCAATCCGTAAAGATCTGTGTCCTTCAAAGTTCTAGAACTAACTTAAGGGATACACTGAACTACATTCAAAGCTAGAACAAGATAGTAAAGATCTGTACTTTTCTATGTGGTAGCCACTAGATATATGTGACTTTTTAAGTTTAAATTCATTAAATTTAAATAAAAAAATAAAAAATTTATACTGTACTAGCTGCATTACTAGCTGTACTTCATGTTCAGATGGAGAATGTTTTATGTCATTGCTGAAAATTGTATTGGACAAACTGATACAATGACTAAAATCTTTATAAATGACCATAACAAAAGCAAAGCAAAGAGGCTATTGACTTCAAACTGAAAATTCTAAAGCACAAACAAGGGACAAACTCGAACTCATTGACTGAAGCACTGAGGTTAAATGTTTAAACAGATCATCTAAGTCTCCTTAAATCTACTTAAGAGCACTGGCCCAAATAGATTGCATCATAAAGAATGGAAATATTTATACATGGAATGGAGAAACTCATCCCTGACAACAGTTTAAATAAAGAATTAAAAAAAGCTGGGAAAAAAAACTGAAAACTATACATGAAAGTGCTTGCTTATGTTTGGTGTACAAAATTATATAAGGGGACCAAAATCAGATGGCTTAGGAGCACTTCAGAAAACAGTGATAATGAGCCAGTTTATGAAAAGATCAAATAATGGCAAAATGTCTATGACTTAGGTCATTATATACAAAAAATATAATAAAAATCTTCAAGGTATTTTATTATCTCCCCTGATAATGATTTGCCTAGGTGATCTTTGAGTTCTCTTAAAGTTCAAAAATATTAAATTTTACTACTGAAAGAAGATTAACATTGACTATTTAGATTAATTGTGTGAATTTCTAGCTATGAAAATAACTTAAAATATAAGAACTAAATAGATGATGACTTGCAGCATTCCATAAAATCAGATTAGATGTTGAGTTGTATCATGTTTTATCTTTGTATCAAGGACTTGAATGAATTCAGAGAAGTAAAGCTTATCAAATTATCAGGTGACACAAAATATGAAGGAAATGTTAATATATACAATGTCAGAATTAAAATTTGTAGACTTGATAACTCAAAACTAACATTAATAATTTTGAATCATAAGTTAAATTAGTTATTTTAAATGATGATGATTAGTGAAGAATTTTATTAAAGGACACGTACTCTCATTCCTTGAGGAGTTGTGAATTTCGGACTCAAGAAAGATTAAACAGACTTGACAACCTAGAGCTCTGGGTTGAACAACAAGACAATTAACAGTGATGCCTTTGTAGTTAGCCTTAGTTACATGTTGCATTTGTCTACCTTCTCCTTAAAATGCTGTCTTCACTTTGTGTCAGGAAATAGCACTCCTGGTGTTCCTCTTACTCTCTAGACCATTCTTCAGTCATCTTTACTGTTCATGATCTTCTTCTCTACTTTCTAAAATACAAACATAATTCATACATTTTGTATCACCTATCTTTTCCTCCTAAAATGAAAACTTCACAAAACTAAGTACTGCTGCTTGCTTTGTTCACTGTTCTATTCCTCACTCTTAGAATAGTGTGTTGGCTTGCAGTAGGTGTACAATGATTATTGCTGAATTAGTACATTCACAGGAGAACAAAATTAAGGATAAATAAATGAAGCTACTGTGAAAAAGATGTAGCATATATCTCCTGGTTAAATGTTCATCATTACTGGGTAATCTGAGAAAGGAACATATCCTATTTTATAGGAATGAGGTACAGATTAAGAAGTACAAAAAACTTCTGTTTTCTGCACCAGCACAAACTTTATTTTTTGTTTATGCCTTTGAAAGAGGCACTTAAAAACAACATTGTATTAAGAAGATTCTAAAGATAATGTTAAATGTTTTAAAAATAATTTAGAAATCATAGTTATAATGGAGTAGCAATTTAGAAAGTTAAACCCAATTAATGTCTTTTACATTTCTGGGTGTTAAATGAAAAAAAGTAAATTAAACTTATTATGAGTTGATTTAGAAAGAAGTGGTAATAGTAATGGGAAAAAAATACTGATACAGGTTTAACATTTTAAACACCATCCTCAGTATTCCATATAATTATTACTTAAAATTGCATGGTCTATAGTAGTCATTAGGAAACTTCCTTTAACAGGGAGAGCTCAAGCATAGGTCAGATGGTTAACTGTCTAGAAATTATAGAATGATATGTGCAATGAATGGAAGGTAAGGCTTTTAGATCTTATTTGAATTCCAATATTGTAATTATTTTATTAATAAGCATATATGTATAATTAAGGTTATATGAGTAATAGTACATTTAGGAATATATATATATATATATATATATATATATATATATGTATATATACATATTGGAAAAACTGGTTTAGTGACTAAAATCTTTATAAATAACCATAACAAAAGCAAAGCAAGGAGATTTTATATATATATATATATATATATATATATATATATATATATATATATATATATATATATTAGGTTTATATATGAAAAAATAAATACATATAATATGTATTCAATTTAAAAACTGAAAGGTGAGAAAAAATTACCAATGAACCAGCAAGAAGAATCAAATTTGTATTCTCTGTTCTCTCATAAAGCAGGTTTTATATTTGTTATCTCTGTTAGGACTTTGAGAATGTTTGCTGAGCATGTCAGTTATATTCTGCATTAGTTTCACATTCCTATGACAAAATACCTGATTAAAAAAAAAAAGGAGGAAAGGTTTATTTTAGCACATAGTTTCAGAGGATTCAGTTTATGTTCTGGTTTCTTTGCTTGGGTCTGAGGTGAGGGAGAACATCATAGTGGAAGGGAATGGTTAAGGAAAACTGCTCATCTCATAACAGTTAGGAAGAAAGAACAGAGAAAGAAAGGCCCAGAACTTGATGCAGTCTCTAAGGGTCCCTGGTGACCCACACCCTTCCACCTTCTACAATTTCTACCATCTCCCAATAATTCATTCAAATTATGAATCCATCAATGGACTAATCACTAATGAGGTCAGAGCCCTCATGATCCAATTGTTTCCTAAATGCTCCATCTCTGAGCATGCTGCATTAGAGACTAAACCTTTAACATATGAATCTTTGAGGGTCTTACCAGATCTAAAACCTAACATATCCCCCCCAAAAAATGATCTCTTCTGAATTAAACAGCTTTCAAAAGTTGATGTCATCTTTATAAATGAAGGACCTCATTTATTGGATTTAAATGTTCACATTTAATTTTATTTTTATAGGAATAATAATTTTAAAAGGACTCTACACTAGTGCTTCTTTAACTTTAAACTGCATAAGAAACACCCAAGGAGCAACATATAAATGCAGATTCCTTGGCTGTACCTCATTTATTCTGATTTTGTTGGCCAGGGTAAGGCTCAGAGGTATGCTTGTTTAATAAGCACACACCTGTACCTCTCTCTATTCCTACAATATAACTGGCACAGGAACTATACTTTGACTAACACTATCGATCTTTATGTAGAACCACATTTTTAAATTCAAGTTATCTTTTTGTATGACTGATTCATTCTTTCAGTTATATAGAGAGCATTAATCCATTTATGTTCAAATTTAGACTTTTATTTATTTCCTACTCACAAGCATTTATTCTAACAAGTCCTTTCATGTCTTCTAGAATGTGTGAGGAAACAAAACTCATTGCGGCCTGAGGCCTGCTGGCTTTGCAGATACATATTTGGGGAGAGAGCACCCTCATGTGGTAATGTCATGCTAAAATATTCTGAAATTTATTTTTTGTCTTGAGCAACCACATAAAACCAGTTGCTTGTTGCTTGTACCAAAAATTTATTGGATCATTTCATTTCAAAAGAGTTTTTAGAGCACACTTTATTTTTTGAGGCCAAAAGGAAAGATATTAGTGTACAAAAATTTTATATTCACACCAGATTTTCAGATTCTGACAACTGTAGTAGTTTCTTTTATAGATTTAGGAAGCCTGTCTTAATCTTTTATTAAGCCACAATAAGTGCCTGCACCAAATTAAACTGTTAGGGACCAAAGCCCATCAGGACACACGGATTTTTGTTATTTGTATGCTGGTTTTACTAAACCATGGGATAATTTAACATTGCTCCAATCATAAATAGAATGTCAAAAGAAGTCTTTGGTTTGGGGGAATTTTTAAATAATCACAAAGTGGTTTGAAACAACAGCAACAAAATAACATTTATTTATTCTAAATTTTATTAACATAATTATAGTGCATATTAGTAGGGTATAGGTGATATTTTAATGTGTGCATCCAGTGTGCACTGATCAAATTGGGGTAAATATGCTTTCCTTCTCCTAATTCTTCCTTAATATTTGGAGTTTTTGTAATCCTCGTTTCTAGATCTTCATAAAATTTGCATTAGGGATTGTGAACTGGGGTTCTTGCACTGTGCTATGGAGCACTGGGATTTACTCTCTCCTCTCACTGTTTTGGTGACTGTTGTTCCATGTCCCTTCCTTCTCCCTTCCCCTGACCAAAGGAAACTGGTCCTAAACTTTAGCTTTGGAAGCCATGTATTTCTGAGGTGACAGATATGGCTCTCACTTTACTATTGTATTTGGGGCATACCAGAGCTCTGAATAAGCAAAAATAATAACTCCAGCAAAAAGAATAACAGGAACCCTATTAAACAAAAGGAGACGAGCATGCCATCTAGACTAAAATGTACTACAGCACAGGTGAATGATTTTGGATGCTTACAATGAAATAGATAATCATTTTAAATAAATGCATGGCACTCACTCCCTTTTCTTCTTTGGCCATCATGGTTACATAAGGAGGGTTGTCCACCTCCTATACAGGCTGTCCTATGTTAATTTCATATAACAATGACCTCTTAAATATTACATTCATTGCCAGGCATGGTGGTGCACACCTCTAATCCAAGCAACTAGGGAGGCTGAGTCAGGAGGATGGCAAGGTTAAGGCTAGTCTCAGAAATTTAGTAAGGCCCTAAGGAATTTAGTGAGACCCTGTCTTTAAATAAATGACACAAGTAGGCTGATTCATAGGGGAGTAGGGAGGCTGATTCATAATGGGGTAGGGAGGGGGAGCATGGGAGGAATAGACAAACTATTGATAGGGCAGAAGGGTGGGAGGTGAAGGGAGGGGGCAGGGGGTTATTAATAATGGTGCAATGAGATGGGCATTATTATCCAAAGTACATGTATGAAGATATTAATTGGTGTGAATATACTTTGTATACAACCAGAGATATATAAAAAATTGTGCCCTATATGTGTAATAAGAATTGTAATGCATTCTGCTGTCACGCGTAAATAAAAAAAATTAATTTAAAAAATTGAGAGGTTTGGGGATGTGGCTGAGTGGTTAAGCACCACTGGGTTCAATCCCTTGAACCCCTCCCCCACCAAAAACTTACATCCCCCTTATAATGTATTATCTTAGAAAGGGTTTTAAAGCATTTAAATTTGTATCTTCCATTGAATACTTTTACTTTTTGACAAATTTAACACATAGACTTCTCTTGTTTTTATAGTTTTACAATGTAAACTTTAATATTTAAATATAGGTAAGAAATGCATACTTATTATAAATACTATAAAATAGTATTATATAATATATAAATACTATATTTATTATAATAATACTTATTAAAAAATGGAAAGATGAAATAGAAAATATGTCACATGTCACAGCCTCCACTTCCCACACGTCCCAGAGATAATTTATTTCTCCATTTTGGTGAGTTTGCATTAGTATTTTTATGTATATGAAGAGTAGCTTTACATGTAAGAAATTGTATATATAGAAAATATATGAGTATATATGCATGTTTTTACTATTAATATTTATTTATATTTGAAGTTGTTTTCAAAGTTTTGTTATTATTTTAAAACAACAAAAACAAGGTAATAATTAACTAGACTCTATCACTTTTTTGAGCAAAGGGTTGGGTAGCAAACTAGAGGCACATGTAATAGCCATATCTGGTTATTATTTTTAATTATGCAGGGAGTGCTTATTTATAACATATTTTAAGTTACATTTCTGAATAATTTTAAGATTGTACAATATGGACAGCCATATTCTTCCAAAATTTCCTCCAATAGGAGCAGAACAATAGTGGTAGTACTGATAGTAGTGGTAGCACTGATAGCTGTGGTAGTGTTTATAGTATTACTAAGGAATAGCATGGAATCTATGTCAGTAGGTTCTAGGAAAAATAAGAAATAACTTGATAAGTTACTATAGGAAATTGAACTCAATTTTATTATTTTATTTTTTAGAATTCTTTATCTAGTGAAGTTACTTTTTTTATTTCCACATTTTTTTTAATTTGATAAACTAAATTTTAAGTTAGAAAATCTAGTGACATAATAGCATTATTTGATTCATTCATTCCTTCCTTTCTTCATTTTGCTGTCCTGGGGATCAAACCTAGGGCTTTGCTCATGCTAAACAAGTGCTCTCCACTGATCTACATAACCAGTCCTTTTAAAATTTTTGTCTTGAGACATTGTGTTACTAATTTGCCCAGGCTGTCCTGAAACTTGTGATTCTCTGCTTCAGCCTGCTGAACAACTGGGACTAAAACCTTTTTGTTAAGAATAAAAGCCGTTATATCACAAAAAATAATGTGATTAATGCAGCCTAAGATTACCAGTGAATATGCAGGAAGACAGATCCATGACTGTCTTGTTCATCTTCACATTGACAACACCCCACTCATACTTGATATTTAATAAACTGTGTTGAATTAATTGATTATCTAGTTAGTTATTCAATTAATAAAGGCTTAACAACTTTCTAATAGTTGAAAAATCTCCACTTAGAATTTTCTGAAGGAAAGAATATTTATGGAGAAATATTAAACTTACTCTTGAACATTCATTATGCTAATATTATGGAACACTTCACTTAGACATAACCATGTTTGAATAACTAAAAATAATAACCAGATAGGGCTATTACATGTGCCTTTAGTTTGCTACCCAATCCTTTGCTCAAAAAGTGAGAGAGTCGAGTTAGTTGTTCTCCATTTCCCTTCTCTCCCTGATAAATAGTACCACACAATAGAATGGTTCATATTAGACAGTATTTTTGTGCATGAAATTTATGCTTAAATTATAGAGTTTTAGTGTTTTCTTTTTTATATGCAACTACTCAAAGAAAAGCATTTAAATTCTGATCTTGTTTTGGGGGTGGGAGGTTACCTGGGATTGAACTCAGGCACTCAACCACTGAGCCACATCCCCAGTCCTATTTTGTATTTTATTTAAAGACAGTCTCACTTAGTTACTTAGTGCTTCTCTCTTGCTGAGGCTGGCTTTGAACTCACCATCCTCCTCTCTCAGCCTCCTGAGCCACTGGGATTACAGGCATGAGCCATCACGATCCACTTAAACTGTGATCTTAATCAAGGATGTCTCTATGGCTTTTTTCTTTCCATTTATGACTCACATGAACCATAAGGAAGCAGAGCACTATCACTTTCTCAGCATTTATTTAATATCTTCAATTTATGGATACCCTTTTCTCAGTAATGAACACAAGTTCTAAGAGTAAATCTATTGACTGTATTTATGAAAATTTTGAGGAAACTAAAAGTCTTTGTATGTTATGGCAATTCTCATATAAGTGATTTTTGAGGTAGGGGTCTAGATCTAGTTCTTTGTTTATATGACCAATACCTGAAGAGAGAGAGTGCTTAACTGGGTTTACCTTTAATGTCTGCTTTCTAACTCTTCTGTTTCATGTCACTTGTGTTGTGTCAAAATTTTCCCATTTGTTTAATGGAATTAAACAAATATCATCAACAGCTTGTCTGGTCTCTAAAACACAAGTTGGAGAATATTATTAAATGAAAGCATATGAAAATGCTACTTTGTAGGCCAAATTGTGGAATATGTTTCATAAGATTTGACCTGGTAGTTGGGTATCTTGTAAGGACTGAAGATGTCATGTTTGCTTTTGTTTAGAGAGTTATATTTGATATTAGACATTTTGGAGATTATTCCCTCTTTTCTTTCTTCAGCACACTGAGATTCTGAAATCTGTCTGAACAGGGACTCTTTTTTTCATCATTTTTTGTCCCAGTGCCTAGAAGAGTGCCTGACTGATAGTAGACGTGGAGTAAATGTTTGCTGAATGAGTAGTGTTATGACTTAAAATTATCAAATTCTACAAAATTGTAATTATTAATAATGATGATAATCAGACATGTTAAAATACAAGAACAGATAATACCAAAGGTGAAATCTCTGACAGCTCTGTTAATGGGAAGGTGACAAGTTAAACTTAGTTAATATAATCAAAGGTGTGGCACATCAGACAAAGATGTAAAAGCAGTGTCAGATCAGCACAGGATTTACACATGGGTTTATGAATATTTCTCTTAAAATTATGTATATTTCATTATTACAAATATCTGTTGGTATTAGAAACATAAAAAAGAAAGACATAGTAATGCAAAAATAATCTCATCACCTAGAAGAAATCCTAAAATTGAGCTCATATAGAACAGTCACTTGTACCATGGGATTTCCCTATGCAAATGGCTATTCTTCGAAAATATCCCTTAATATTTTATTGTGGATGTTTTCACACATAAATAAAGTACATAAAATAGTACAATGAAATGACCTATACTAATCACTTGGGTCCAGTGTTTATCAAGAGTTTATCTCGTTGACTTCACTTTTTCTCCCTTCTGCTATTATATTTTAGAATTATCCTGGAACTGAGTTATGTAATCTCTGTGTACTTTACTGTTTCTAAAAGTAATTGGAGCATCTTATATAGCCACAATACCAACAGATCTTTAAACAAATCTTTAAGATCATTTTATGCTCAGTGCATGTTTGAATTGCTCTACTTATATAAAATGTGTTGAGCAACAGCTCATTTCTTTTCTTCTTTTTTTTCTTTTTTTGTACTGGGGATTGAACTCAGGGGCACTCAACTACTGAGCCACATCCCCAGCCCTATTTTGTATTTTACTTAGAGACAGGATCTCACCATTGCTGAGGCTGGCTTTGAATTTGGGATCCTCCTGCCTCAGCCTCACAAGCTTCCTGGATTACAGGCATGGACCACTATGCCACAGCTCATTTCTTTATGTAACAATACAAATAAGATTTACATGTTACATTTGGTCTTTAGGTGTCTTAAATATCCTGGAAACTATAATAATTACTACGTCCCTTTTTATCCTGTTATTGACCAGTACAGAGAAGGGGTTCTTCTATAGAGTATTTTACAGTCTGGATTTGTCTGTTTATTTGCTTAGTGTCATTTAAAGTTTTTTTTTTTTAATTTTTAAAAATTTATTCATCCTAGTATACCCCAAGATGGAAATTAGTCTCAGAGACTTGAATAATTTTCAGTGATGAACTTTTCTTTATTATAAGATTTCTTACCAACTTTTCATCCAATGTTTCATCATTGCCTGAAATATTTTATGGAGTTGCAAAATACTGATTCATAATATTATCATTTCCCCCATTTATACTAATTAGAATTCTTTGATTTAAAAGATTCTTCAAGAAGGATTTACTAGTTACCTTAAAAAACAGTTTGTAAAAGAATGTGAATTAAATATTTAATGATTTCATTATGTTTATCAATTTTCAGAATCAGGAGCTGGTACTTTAGATACTTCAAGATTTTACTTCCATTACCCAACAGACACTATGCATTAATTTTTTAAAAATAGTAATAATTATATAACATTTTGATAATTGATAATACAATTAAACTAGAGAGTAAATTTCAGGATTTTTTCATATCCATTTTTGCCTAGGAACAGTTTTGCCTAGGACCTAAGGGCGTATGGTCAAAATATTGTGCTATAAAATCACTTAAAGTATTTACTTTTTTCACTGTATGATGAAACTCATTAACTTCCAATTTTTAAATTTAGTGGCATTTTTTCATTCTTGTGTAATTTTATTTTTAAGAAAATTAAACATTCACATTTCCAATGTTAAAAATTTGCAGCAAGTTATATTTGAAAATTTGTCACTTATGTTACTCTTCTTTTTTTTTTTTTAGTTTTATTGATTTTATTTTTTTAAATACACGACAGTGGACTGCATTACAATTCTTATTACACATATAGAGTACAATTTGTCATCTTTGTGTATAGAGTATATTGATGCCAATTCATTCCTTTATACATGTACTTTGATTTTTTGCATTACAATTCTTATTACACAAATATACCACAATTTTTCATATCTCTGTTTATATATAAAGTATGTTGACACCCAATTTGATTCTTCATACATGCTACTCTCCTTGTACCTTGTGTTCTCTGTCTCCCACAATTACTTATCATATACAGTTTTGGTTTATTCTTCCACTACATTAAAACATACACAGGTTTTTATATTCTACTCCTCCTTTTAGAAAGAAGTGATCATATCATTCATATTATTGTACAGTTTGCTATTTTTTTTTCCACTTAACTACATATCCTGATAATCACTCCTTTTTCCAGGCTACACAGTGGTTCTTCATAGGGGGAAATTTTCACCCCATCTCCAGAGCACATTCAGTAATGTCTGAGTTATTTTTGGGGTGTCACAACTTGGGTGGGTGAGTTATTATTAGCATCTGGTGGACAACACAGTTCAGAGGTTATGCATAGCATCCTACAATGTACAGGAAAGCCACCACTCCAAAGAATTCATGTTCCAAAATGTTTATAATTCCAAGACTGAGAATTCCTGTTGTATATGTCCTGCTTGAATATCCTCAACTGCTAATTTACAACATCTGTGTTGCCTTGAATTCTTTCAATTCATTAAACTGTTCATTATAAGTCATAAAATATGCTTTTTTACATGCCTGATAATGTTAAAATCATATTCTTTATAATGTGACATTATGTTTCAGTGAGTCTGGAATGTATTTGCTTTCTTTAGGAAGTGTTGCATTTTTTTCCTAACCATCAGATAAATTACTTCCTGACCACTGACGTTGTCAAGGTTGGTTTAAGAGTGTGTTAAGAGTTTATTTATCTAATACTTGTCCTGAGTTCTATAACATTATGCTTGATCTCTAGGTCATGACCCTCATTCCAAGCTGTACATATTTTTCCCTCTAAAATTATGTGTTCTTTAGTTGTAGATATGGTGTTTTTAAAAAGTTAACAATGCTATGTTCATAAGATTACTCAAATGTTCTATTTGTGTTCTAATTTTTGTCTTCCTATTCTATCAATTACTAAGGTGTGTTAAAGTTCTCTATAAAAATTTCATTAAATTTCTTCTTTCTTTTTAAAAATTTTAATGAATTTTAGAATCAGGTTATTAGTTGAATTTAAACTCAAAATTGTTTCATGTTGTTGTAGATTTAATTCCTTTAATATAAAATATCATGCTATTCTTGACTTCTTTGCCTATTGTTAATGTGGATACCTGAGCTTTCTATTGGTTGGGTCTATTTGGGCTGTCATTTTCCATCCTTTTCTTACAATTTTACACTTTTTTTTTCCCCAAAAAATATCTATCCTCTAAACAGCAGGCAGTTGTGCTTCATCAAGTTTGACCATCTTTATTTTTCATTGAAAATATTTATCAACCATATATAATAAATATACTTCTTGATTGAATTGTGATTAACAATGCCATCCTGATATTTGATTTTTTTGTCTAAATGTTCTTTATTCCTCTCTTCTCTTTGGATAAATCGACCACTTGTAATTCCATTTTCTCAGATATTAATGTTTTAATCTGTTGCTATTTTTTTGTTGTTGTTGGTTAATCAGAGATTTTTAAAAGGGTATTCTTTCCTTAGTTAAGTCTACTTTAATTTGGGACAATTGCCACTTCCTGAGCCAGGTAAAATTTCATAACAGTTATAGTCCTTTTTCTGCATCTGATACACTGTTCTTTTGACATATATTTAGTATTATGTGTTATAAAGTATACAATACTTTGTTTTTACTTTTGCTTTAAACAGTATTTATTTAATTTACAAACAACATTTCTTAAAGTCTTCATTTCTTCTTAGAGTTCAAAGCTTCTATCAGAGATAATTTTCATCAGCCTGAAGAATTTCTATTAGTATTTCTTATAGTTTAAGTCT
The DNA here is from genome assembly GCF_047511675.1 of Marmota flaviventris. Lineage (NCBI taxonomy): Eukaryota > Metazoa > Chordata > Mammalia > Rodentia > Sciuridae > Marmota > Marmota flaviventris. The sequence goes on from NC_092508.1 coordinate 83,152,976, forward strand.
TTTGATGATGCAGTGTATATGTCTGTATGTGTATCAGTTATTTTACTTTCCTTTATCTCTAATATGTTAATTACAACTATTTTAAAGTCTGCTTTTCCAAAGATAATATGAATACTTTGTGGTTTTTTTCTATTAATGCTTTAGCATCTGATGCTCAGCTGCATTTTCCTGCTTTGTTACATATCGAATTGTATTTAGTTGTAAGTAGCACATAGAATTATTACTATTTGGATTCTTAGACCTGTAATACTTTTCAAAAGATAAAGGTTCTTCTAAGATGCAGTTTAGGTATCCCAAATCAACTTCATTTTTTAGATTTAATAAATTCATTTTCATAGAAATGTTAGGTTTAGAGAAAATTAAACTGATAATACATAGAGTTTAGTCTCTATTTCACAGTTTCATAAATTCTCTTATTGTTACTCCTTGCATTAGTCTGTTATACATATCTCAATTGCAGAACCAATATTATTACAAACAAAAGTACATACTTATAACTTTACTTTTGTTTTATATAGTTATGACTTTTTACAAATGCATAATAATATATATCCTTCAGTACATTTCATACAGAATACCTTCATGCCCTCTGCTGCACCTATTTACTCCCTCTACTTAACCCTTGGAAACATCTAATATTTTATATATATATATATATATATATATATATATATATATATATATATATATTTGCCTTTTTCAGACTATCAAAAGCTAATATACTTGATGTTAGCCCTTTCCATCTGGCTTCTTTCACCTAGAACTATGTGATTAATATTCCTCCATTTATTTTTTGTTTCTTAATAGTTTATTTATATCACTTAATATTGTCCCATTGTATGATGTATCACAATTTGTTTGTCAAATTAACCTTTGGAAGACATCTTGGCTGCTTCCAGTTTGGGGAAATTATGAATAAAGCTGTAAAGATTATATACAAGTTTTTGCATAGAAATAAATTGCCAATTAATTCCAGTGAATACTTAAGAGCCTGATTATATCACAACCCTCTTGAGCTATGTAAAAAACTGTCAAATTATCTTCCAAAATCATTTTGCATTCCCATTAGCAACAAAGGAGAGTTTTTATTAATTCACATTTTCACTAGCATTTGATTTTGTCAGTGTTTCAGATTTTAAGGATTTCATGAATGTGCAATGGTATTTCATTATTACTTGAACTGGAAATTCCCTAAAAACATATGATGCTGACAACTTTTCATGTGCTGCTTTCCACCTCTATGTCTTCTTTGCTGAAGTCTCTATAAAGATAGGAAGGGCAGCAGAATACAGTAGACACTAGTATTGCTGTATGTGTATACGTGGCCATATAACCAATGTGATCCTGCAACCTGTACACGTGGAAAAATGAGAATTCATACTCCATTTGAATCAAATGTATGATATGTCAAGATCATTGTATTGTCATGAGCAACTAATAAAAAAATAAAATAGCCAAGAAAAGTTCTATTTTTTCATTGTTTAATTGGAAGGTTTATTTTCTTTTTGTTAAATTTCAAATATTCATAGTTTATTTTAGATAAAAATGCTTTAACTATATGTGTTTTGCAAAAACCTTTTTGTAGTATTTGGCCTATGTTTTTTTTTTTCTCCTTGTGTTGCCTTTTATAAAGCAGAACAATTAATCTTAACGAAGTCCAATTTATCAATTTTTTTCTGGCATTTTTGCACTTTGTATGATTTCTAAAAAGTTCTTAGCAAACCAAAGTTCTTCCAGATATTTCCCCAATGTTTTATTTTAGAAGTTTTATAATTTTGCTTTTACACTTAGGTCTATAACCAAGTTACTTGTTTTGAAAGATATGTGTTTAGATTAGTTATATTTTAATGTGACTACCTTGATGTTCTAGCACCATTTTTTAAAGACAAAAAAATAGTTTTTCTTCTTTGAATCACAAATATAGTATGAGTCTGTTTCAGAGCTCTGTGTCTTATCACAGTGATCTACTTGTTTACTTTTTAAAGTACCACATCATCTTGATTATTATAGATTCGGAGTAAGTCTTAAAGATGAATACTGTCATTTGTTATTTAAGAAGAGCAATATATTCTGAAATTAATTTAACTTTTTCAAGTTATTTTTTAAAAATCTATATTTTTAAAAATTTTATATTTTATAAAAATCTATATAATTGATTGACGAGATCCAACATGGCGGCAGGTGGGGAGGCAGCGCTTTCAGTACCTCCTCAATAACGGGGTCAGAGAGACGCATTGATATGCTTAGATTCTACCTGCTGAGAAACTCCTAGCAAAATTCCACTGAAGAGAGACCGGCCGGGAATTAGTTGGATTTTTGGAGGTGACAGTTTGCCCCAGACGAGTGAATTTCCACCACGCGGTGCAGAGGTCCAGACCCGCCAGCCGCCGCCCGCGCGACTCTGCGACCGTTGGCCACCCACCTGCGTGGCCCCGGCCCGCGCGACTCTTCGCGACCAGCCTCGGAGGCGCAGCTCAGCAGGAGCGACGCAGGGACTCTAGGAAGAGGTCTCTAGCCAAGCCTTCATGAAATAGCGAACCCGGAGCTGAAACCAACCGAGATCCGGTCAGACCAGAGACAGACCAGTCCCACCCCTCCCTTCGGACACTCTGGCAAGGAGCCTGGGGCCCGCCATAGCAGAGAGGTGACGTCTCACCGGAGTTCGGCCGACGGAATTCCTTCCCAGCGGAATCCACTTTAGCAGGTGTGTGACTCCCACCCCCACCAGATACAAGCACCCGGGAAACCTTGGGAATCTCTCCAGGGGCGTGACTGTAGGGAAGCAGAGGGGATTCCCGATCCCCAACTCCCCTTACCACCAGCAGCGACACCCAAGGTCTTAGCCGCCAGTTTCCGGGGGCGTGGCCACCAAAGGGGCTTGGAAAAATTAAACTGTTGGTTCCCAGATCACCACTCCACAGCACGGGGGCTTAGATGAATGACAGAGAGAGTACTCTGTCGTTCAGGAAATAGGACACGTGGTGGGGCTGCAAGGGTAACCAGATCCTTGGGGAACTGCCTCCGGTGAACAGGACCTGGCCTGCTGGCAGGAGGAAGGGGGGAGGGGCTGGAGAAGTGAAAGGGCGCTGGACTAACAGGATTGAGAGACTCCCCGGAGCCGCCTTACAGGGATGGCTGTTGGTACATAGAGGGCAGAAGCTCGGCTCAAAGGGCACAGCTCCGCCTACTGGAAGAGAAGAAAATGGATCTCTAAGACTTCAATTTTTTTTTCTCTTTTTTTCTTTTCTCCCCTTTTCCTTCTTTCTTTCTTTCCCATTTCAAGTTTTATTGTTCTTTCCATTCTCCTCTAATCTCTCTATCTTTCTCTCCCTCTTTCTTTTTAAGAGCACCTTCTTTCCCCTACACCCCAACTTTCATCCCAATCATTACGTCTTCCATTAAGTGTAATTGTCTAAATGCAAATAGGTGAATGTTTCGAGGCTGTCTATAGGGCTCTTAAATACCTAGCTACTACCAAACACCCTGATCCAATCGCCTGTTAATATCCCCCTTCAGTAGAGCAATCTTCCAAAGTAGCCAAGACATACTAACCCTTATACCTTCATAGCACCTAACCTAAACATAATGTCCTAAGAACAAACAACAAATCACTATATGAATACAGAATCCGGAAGCCTTTTATGAATTGAATGAATCAGCTTTAAAGTACAATAAAGCCCAACATTTCTAGGCATAGTCTCCCACCACAAAGGAGAGACTACAGAGATATACAAAACCAAAACAAATTTATTGGAGAAAACAGAAACACAGCAGTTAAACAAAGTTGGAAAGTAACGTGAACAACATGAAAAAACAAGGGAAAAAAGTATTACAAACAATGCAGGACAACTTAAATCTACAGGAGGACCTAGAGGCATCAGAAAAATGGACAGAGAAAGAACTCAAGGCATACCTGACTCAGATGGAATGGAATCTTAGAGAAGTCATGAGACAGCAAGTCGAAACAATGAAAGAATACTTTGAAAACGAATTGCATAAGCAAATTCAAATTGCAAAGAATGAACTCTACCAGGAGATAGAGATCCTAAAAAAAAATCAAACAGTAATCCTAGAATTCAGGAAACCATAAACCAAATTAAAAACTCAAACGAGAATATTACAAATAGACTAGATCAAATAGAAGCCAGAACATCAGATAATGAAGACAAAGTTTATCAACTCAAAAAGAATATAGTCAACACAGAAAAGATGTTAAAAAATCACGAGCAATCCATGCAAGAGATATGGGATGTCATAAAAAAACCAAACTTGAGAGTCACTGGGATAGAAGAAGGTATAGAGCTTCAAACCAAAGGAATGAACAAAGTGTTGAATGAAATAATCTTAGAAAACTTCCCAGATATGAAAGATGGAATGGATTGCCAAATCCTGGAAGCCTACAGGACCCCAAACATACAAAACTGTAATAGACCAACTCCAAGACACATAATTATGAAGATATCCAACATACAGAACAAGGAGAGAATATTAAAAGCTACGAGAGAAAGGAGGCAGATTACATTCAGGGGTAAACCAATTAGGTTAATGGCTGATTTTTCATCACAGACTTTGAAAGCGAGAAGATCCTGGAACAATGCATTTCAACTGCTGAAAAATAATGGATTCCAACCAAGAATACTGTATCCAGCAAAATTAAGCTTCAGATTTGACAATGAAATTAAAATATTTCACGATAAACAAAAATTAAAAGAATTCACAGCCAGAAAACCAGCACTGCAAAGCATTTAGAGCAAAACACTACAAGAAGAGGAATTGAAAAATAGCACCCCAAACTAACAGTGGGAGGTATCTCAGTAAAGGGGGAGAAAAATAACCAAAGAGGAAAAACTAGCCAAACTAAAATAAATAAATAAATAAACATGACTGGAAGTACAAACCATATTTCAATAGTAACCTTAAATGTTAATGGCTTAAATTCACCAATCAAGAGACATAAGCTAGTAACCTGGATTAAAAAAAACAATTCCAACAATATGCTGCCTTCAGGAGACCCATATGATAGGAAAAGACATACACAGGCTGAAGGTGAAAGGTTGGGAAAAATCATACCACTCACATGGCCCTCAGAAGCAAGCAGGAGTGGCCATACTCATATTGAATAAAATCAACTTCAAATCTAAGTTAATCAAAAGGGATAAAGAAGGACACTATATACTGTTAAAAGGAACCATCCACCAACAAGACATAATAATTATCAATTTATATGCACCAAACAATGGTGCTGCAACATTCATAAAACAAACTCTCCTCAAGTTCAAGAGTCAAATAGACCACAACACAATAATTATGGGTGACTTCAACACACCACTCTCTCCATTAGACAGATCCTCCAGACAAAAGCTGAATAAAGAAACTATAGAGCTCAATAACACAATCAATAACCTAGACTTAACCAACATATATAGAATATATCAACCATCATCAAGTGGATACATGTTCTTCTCAGCAGCACATGGATCTTACTCAAAGATAGACCATATATTATGCCATAGGGCAACTCTTAGTAAATATAAAGGTGTGGAGATAATACCATGCACCTTATCTGATCATAATGGAATGAAACTAGAAATCAATGATAAAAGAAGGAAGGAAAAATTCTGCATCACATGGAAAATGAACAATATGTAACTAAATGATCAATGGGTTACAGAAGACATAAAGGAGGAAATCAAAAAAATTCTTAGAGATATACGACAATACAGACACAACATAACGGAATCTATGGGACACAATGAAAGCAGTTTTAAGAGGGAAATTCATTTCCTGGAGTTCTTTCCTCAAAAAAAGAAAAAAACAACAAATAAATGAACTCACACTTCATCTCAAAACACTAGAAAAGGAAGAGCAAAACAACAGCAAATGTAGTAGAAGACAAGAAATAATTAAAATCAGAGCGGAAATCAATGAAATTTAAACAAACAAACAAAAAAAAAACATTGAAAAAATTGATAAAACTAAAAGTTGGTTCTTTGAAAAAATAAATAAGCTAGACAGACCCTTAGCCATGCTAACAAAGAGAAGAAGAGAGAGAACTCAAATTGCTAACATACGGGATGAAAAAGGCAATATCACAACAGACATTACAGAAATAAAGAAGATAATTAGAAAGTATTTTGAAACCCTATATTCCAATAAAATAGAAGATAGTGAAGATATCGATAAATTTCTTAAGTCATATGATCTGCCCAGATGGAGTCAGGACGATATAGACAACCTAAACAGACCAATATCAATTGAGGAAATAGAAGAAACCATCAAAAGACTACCAACCAAGAAAAGCCCTGGACCGGATGGGTATACAGCGGAGTTTTACAAAACCTTCAAAGAAGAATTATTACCAATACTTTTCAAGCTATTTCAAGAAACAGAAAAAGAAGGAGCTCTTCCAAATTTATTCTATGAGGCAAACATCACCCTGATCCCGAAACCAGACAAAGACACTTCAAAGAAAGAAAACTACAGACCAATATCTCTAATGAACTTAGATGCAAAAATTCTCAATAAAATCCTGGCAAATCGAATACAAAAGCATATCAAAAAAATTGTGCACCATGATCAAGTAGGATTCATCCCTGGGATGCAAGGCTGGTTCAATAAATGGAAATCAATAAATGTTATTCACCACATCAATAGACTTAAAGATAAGAACCATATGATCATCTCTATAGGTGCAGAAAAAGCATTTGACAAAGTACAGTATCCCTTTATGTTCAAAACACTAGAAAAACTAGGGATAACAGGAACTTACCTCAACATTGTAAAAGCTATATATGCTAAGCCTCAGGCTAGCATCATTCTAAATGGAGAAAAATTGAAGGCATTCCCTCTAAAATCTGGAACAAGACAATCTCTCACCACTTCTATTCGATTTAGTTCTTGAAATACTAGCCAGAGCAATTAGACAGACAAAAGAAATTAAAGGCATAAAAATAGGAAAAGAAGAACTTAAATTATCACTATTTGCAGATGATGTGATTCTATACCTAGAAGATCCAAAAGGGTCTACAAAGAAACTACTAGAACTAATGAATGAATTCAGCAAAGTGGCAGGATATAAAATCAACACGCATAAATCAAAGGCATTCCTGTATATCAGTAACAAATCTTCTGAAATGGAAATGAGGACAACCACCCCATTCACAATATCCTCAAAAAAATAAAATAAAATAAAATACTTGGGAATCAACCTAACAAAAGAGGTGAAAGATTTATACAATGAAAACTACAGAACCCTAAAGAGAGAAATATAAGATCTTAGAAGATGGAAAAATATACCCTGTTCATGGATAGGCAGAACTAACATCATCAAAATGGCGATATTACCCAAAGTTCTCTACAGGTTTAATGCAATGCCAATCAAAATCCCAACAGCATTTCTTGTAGAAATAGATAAAGCAATCATGAAATTCATATGGAAAAACAAAAGACCCAGAATAGCAAAAGCAATTGTAAGCACGAAGTGTGAATCTGGAGGTACAGCGATACCAGATTTCAAACTGTACTACAGAGTAATAGTAACAAAAACAGCATGGTACTGGTACCAAAACAGGCGGGTGGACCAATGGTACAGAATAGAGGACACAGCGACCAATCCACAAAATTACAATTTTCTTATATTTGATAAAGGGGCTAAAAGCATGCAATGGAGGAAGGATAGCATCTTCAATAAATGGTGCTGGGAAAACTGGAAATCCATATGCAACAAAATGAAGCTGAACCCCTTTCTCTCGCCATGCACAAAAGTTAACTCAAAATGGATCAAAGAGCTTGATATCAAATCAGAGACTCTGCATCTGATAGAAGAAAAAGTTGGCTCCGATCTACATATTGTGGAGTCGGGCTCCAAATTCCTTAATAGGACGCCCATAGCCCAAGAGTTAATAACAAGAATAAACAAATGGGACTTACTTAAACTAAAAAGTTTTTTCTCAGCAAGAGAAACAATAAGAGAGGTAAATAGGGAGCCTACATCATGGGAACAAATTTTTACTCCTCACACTTCAGATAGAGCCCTAATATCCAGAATATACAAAGAACTCAAAAAAATTAAACAATAAGATAACAAATAACCCAATCAACAAATGGGCCAAGGACCTGAACAGACACTTCTCAGAGGAGGACATACAATCAATCAACAAGTACATGAAAAAATGCTCACCATCTCTAGCAGTCAGAGAAATGCAAATCAAAACCACCCTAAGATACCATCTCACTCCAGTAAGATTGGCAGCCATTATGAAGTCAAACAACAATAAGTGCTGGCGAGGATGTGGGGAAAAGGGTACACTTATACATTGCTGGTGGGACTGCAAATTGTTGCGGCCAATTTGGAAAGCAGTATGGAGATTCCTGGGAAAGCTGGGAATGGATCCACCATTTGACCCAGCTATCGCCCTTCTTGGACTGTTCCCTGAGGACCTAAAAAGAGCGCACTATAGGGATACTGCCACATCAATGATCATAGCAGCACAATTCACAATAGCAAGACTGTCGAACCAACCTAGATGCCCTTCAATAGATGAATGGATTAAAAAATGTGGCATTTATACACAATGGAGTATTACGGCAGCATTAAAAAACGACAAAATCATGGAATTTGCAGGGAAATGGATGGCATTAGAGCAGATTATGCTAAGCGAAGCTAGCCAATCCTTAAAAAACAAATGCCAAATGTCTTCTTTGATATAAGGAGAGCAACTAAGAACAGAGCAGGGAGGAAGAGCATGAGGAAAAGATTAACATTAAACAGAGATGAGTGGTTGGAGGGAAAGGGAGAGAGAAGGGAAATTGTATGGAAATGGAAGGAGACCCTCAGAGTTATACAAAATTACATATAAGAGGTTGTGAGGGGAAAGGGGGGGGAAACAAGGGAGATAATTGAACAACAGCAGATGGGGTAGAGAGGGAAGATGGGAGGGGAGGGGAGCGGGGATAGTAGGGGATAGGAAAGGTAGCAGAATACAACAGTCACTAATATGTCATGTAAAAATGTGGATGTGTAACCGATGTGATTCTGCAATCTGTATTTGGGGTAAAAATGGGAGTTCATAACCCACTTGAATCAAATGTATGAAAGATGATATGTCATGAGCTTTGTAATGTTTTGAACAACCAATAAATAATAATAATAATAATAATAATAATAATAATAATATATAATAATAATAGATTGACGTGTTCTCCTGCTGGAATTTTTGTAAATAAGCAATATTGGATAAATTGTTTTTGAAAGAATTAAAATAATTAATATCTATGATGATATGATGTACTATGTTTTAAAATAGTCAATATTTGCCTCTATTGGGAATCTTCCCTTTAAACTTCCCATTTTGGGAAATTTATAACAAAATTTCATATTTCCAATTTGAATAAAATTCAAAGTTATAAGAAAAGTCTCACCTTAGTTTTCATTTAATGTATAAATCCAAAAAGTAATAGGATTCATTTACCAAAGAAACTTATTAGGCTGATTTATTCTCTTCCAAATTCTCTCTCTCAGTATCCTTGAATGTGACTGAATTTAAGGATAGGGTATTTAATAAGGCATGCCAGTAAAAAATGAGCTCTTTAGAGTGGGCCCTAATCTAGTAGAACTGTTATCCTCATAAGAAGAAATTTCAGCACAGGTATGTATAAAGGGAAGACATTGTGAAGATACAGGAAGAAAATCATCATCTGCTAGCCAATAAGAATATGAAATAGATTCTTCTTCCCAAAGGATCCAAACCTGATGGCACCTTGACCTGGGACTTCTAGCTTCCAGAATTGTAAGAAAATAATTTCTTATTGTTTAAGTCGGTTTGTGGTATTTTATTATGGCAAACCTAGCAAAACAATAATAACCTGTTAGGTAAAACTATAAGAAAGAATAAAGAGATTTTAGGGAACCGGATTATGCTAAAATTATATTTCCTATGTTACCACACAGTATTTATACACAAAACATAAATATATTGTGATTTATGGGATTTTCTTTTTCAAAACCAAATTTAAATAGTGTTTGTCACTATAATCTGATTTACAGTTATAGCTACCAAAAAGATATAATTCTTTATTTCACTTTTCACAACAATGTCATAGGGTTTATATTATTAATCTCACAAATGAGAAAACTGGAATTCAGAAATGTTGATCTATTATCTATAATAAAATAGTGGGTAAGTATAGAAAGTGATAATTCAACCCAGATCTTCCCTTCTCTACAACACTGAAGATCTGAACTGCTATGTTTTCCTGATTTCTGGCTTCTGTTTTTTTTTTTTTTTTTTTTTTTTTTTTTTTGCTTTCATAGACAAATTCTTTAGAAATTACCTATCATTTTCACACTCTTCCACAATATTTTCTTTATAATCTTGAATATTCAAGTTGTTCTCTTTATACCTTTTTATTAGTATATTTTCTAGACAATGTAAAAAATTTCTATTTTGATTTGATAAAATTTCATCTTTCTTTTCTGTTTGTATTGCTAATAACAAATCCTTCCTTGAAATTCTTTATCTATAGTTTCTATTACTCTGGATATTTCCCAAATTCTTGCTCATGTATTCTTTAATGAAAACTTTACTTTCTTTTTCACTACCTTCTCTTCCGAGTCTCAACTATTAACTTTGGAGAAACCTCAAAGATGAAGTCTCAGCCTCTTGTATTTGTCTAAACTCCCAAAGAAAAGTTTCTCAAAGAAAATTCTGATTTTCCTGGAAATTATGTATTCTTTGCCCTCAAGTATCATATATCTTCCAGAACCCTCCAACTATATCTAAATTTCTTGTTGATTGTGAGATGAAGTGTCTTGGATTTCTTTCCCCACATCATATTCAAGATAAATTTTTAACCAAATTCTGTCATAAACACAATCTCCTCATAGATGTTTTTGCTTTTATTTTCATCATTGCATATCTCTGGAGATCTATGTGAAATTTAACACAATATTGAGAGTGTAAAGTATACTCAAGAAAAGCAGCAATCTGTCTTTAGTTATTTTATTTACCCTTAAAATTCATTTGACTTATTCACTTGAATAGAAGATGAAATATCTTACTGACATATTTTTTTGCATTTAAAACATATAACATTAGGTATAGACTGACAAGCCAGTCATGGTTTCAGCCCAAATTATTACTTTTCTCTTCATCAAGTGAGAAGAGAACTGAGAAGAAACAATTATGCTCATTTTTGCTGCTTAACGGGATAAACACACGGTTTCTAGGTTGGCTCCATTTTAGCTTTTAGCCTTTGAGATAAATAAAATATCTATGTCTAACATCTTCTGGGAGTATGGTCTATCAATATTTAATTTGGCCAACCACAGAAAGCATTAACATAGCATACAACAATTTATGATTGGCTTAATCTTGGATTTCTTTATTAAATGTACTTAAAATTTATCAACGGGAGCACTGTGTGTGTGTGTGTGTGTGTGTGTGTGTGTGTTTTAACTGAATACTTCTAATTAACTTTTGGTAATTACTGAGAATCTGCAACTGACTATTTCTAATTTTCATTACTATAATACTAATAGTTAACAGAGAAATGAATAAAATAAGCATAAAATGAAATTTACTACCAAATGTGTCTATATATAAATCTTTGAAAGAGCCCAAAGTTATAATGTAGACATAGACCTCTTATTCTATCGGTAAAGGTCTACAAAAATACATATATATCCACAATTATGCATGTGCATGGGTGCACATTTTTCAGAAATTTCCCATGTTAAATGCTAATTCTGAGATATATAACTACAAGAATTTTTTTCCTGATAAGGTCTCCCTTATTTGTTGATTATTTATATTAGTCTCATTAAAAAAGGGCATGAGTTATGAAGATATATACACTAAATGGATCTACATAAATTACTTAAGTTAATCTTAACTTTAGTCTCACAGAATATCATGGTGTTGCACAGTCAACAATTGTTTATATCACATACAAAACTAAGATTACAATTAGTACCTACTAATAATTGGATTCACAATGTTTGAAAATAGATATTTTTTAGAGATGGAATTTATGGACTTTATGGCACATTTAATCCCGGAAGATGGAAGGAGACCCTCATCATTATACAGAATACATGTATGATGTTGTGAGGAGAAAAAAAAAAAGAAGTGTGTAACATTAGATTGGGTAGAGAGAAGTGATGGGAGGGGAGAGGAGGGGAAGGGGGGATAAGAAGGACAGCAGAATAAAATAGACATTATTATTGCTATATGTACATAGGTGACTGTATGACCAATGTGATTCTGCAACCTGTACAATCAGAAAAATGAGAAATTATACACCATTTTATTCAAATGTATGAAATGTCAAGATCATTGTACTGTCATATGTAACTAAGAAAAAAGAAAACAGAAAAAAAGAAAAGAAAAAAAAGTCATACATTGAAAAAAAAAAAATCTGCAAGAGATTACCAGTATGACTCAACTAAAAAACAAATATTTTGTTGGTAAAGCATGAAAGGCTATTAATTCAAATAAAAACCATGCTAAGTATTTTATATATTATATTATTTATAGATATTAGATAAATTATCAATTTGTTGAACAAGGTACAATAAAATATTTTGAAGAACTACTTTCCTCACTTTATTTCTCAATATGGAGAAATGGTTTAAGTTGACCAATTTTATAGTTAAAAATTGGTTCAAATTTGAAGTTTCCCATTTATTAGTCAACTTCTTTAATACCTGAAGCACAATTTTCAGACTTAAGATTGATTTTAATAATTTTATCTTATAAGATTGTTATAAAAATTAAATGGGTACACTGTGGAAAGAATCTGGGACAGGGATTGCCTAATAAATAAGTAATTGTAATGTTAGTTGGCTATGTATATTTTTCTTCTTTGTCAAGATCTGCAGCTACTAAAATATGATTTTTAATGCTAAAGAAAAGAAGAAAATGAAACATTGGGTTTATAAAAAATAAAAATATGAAGTGCAAACTGTTTCATAAATCTGAGTGTTTAAAGGAAGTATTAAATGATAAAATCCTAGTTTCTAGACTAAAAAAAATTTAAATTCTATTTTGAAAATATATAGATATGTTATCAATGCCCTACATAATATTGGATACTTTCTGTATCCATTTGGTCCATAAATTTCCCAGAAAAGGCAGTGATAACTAAAATGCTCTCATGTTCATGATATCCTTGGGTCATTTGACATAACTTAACACAAAACAAATAGAGAGACATAATTGCAAAATTTATAGTGTAACCCATGAGAAACAATCCAGACAAGGTGATTTTTCCTTCTGGCAAAATAAGCCATAGATTTTTCATAGTAATAGAACATGTAAAATATCATAAATTTGGTATTTTTAATGTGATAAAATCATGAAAAAATTATTTAAACCATGATAAAGAAATATAAAAAGAATAGACTTGAGCCAGGTGCAGTAGCACACTCCTGTAATTCCAGCAGCTCAGGAGGCTGAACCAGGAGGATTTCAATTACAAAGAGAGCCTCAGCAACTTAGCAAGACCCTGTCTCAAAATGAAAAAATAAAAAGGGCTGGAGAGGTGGCTCAATGGTTGAGATCCCCTGGGTTCAATTCCTGGTGCCAAAAAAAAAAAAGCAAAACAAAAAAAGAATAAGAGAACAACAACAACAACAATAGAATAGATTTGAAAAATTATCTATAGAGTGTAGAAATGAAAATTAGAGAAACAAGCATACAAATATGAAAATAATTCTAATGCAAAATAAAATATATAGGCAAAAAAATGAAGAAATTAAAATTCATGACAAGAACACTGCAAACATTCAGACTAGTTTTAATAGAATTCCATAAAGAAAGGATAGAAAGAATGAGAGAAAGAACATAATTAAGAAATTGCAAGTGAAAATTATTCATGTTTTTCCCCATACCCTTTTATTCTTTGAGCATATATTGGTATTTAAACCTGAAGTCTAAACTTTGGGGCCTTTTGGATATGTTTTATAACCTGTCTCCTCTAAGTCTAAGAGTTGTCTCTTTCATCCATAAATTTCAGGACATGTCTCATCAGGAAAAATGATCAATTTGGAAATAGGGTAAATGAATTGTCATATGTTTTTTCCATAAATAGGAAAAATCTTAAACCATAGGGGAAATAATCTTAACTTGTTTCATTAGCCAAAACCGTAATTCAATTCCTAAATTATTTTAAACATTAGTGTGTTTTTGTTCTTTTATCTGGCACATAGCTAAACATTTTCAGTGAAAGCTATCAAATCTGTTAAGGAGCTCTGTTTATTTGTCTTAAAAAATAAGCATTTATGTAAGTTAAATATTCCTCCAGCTTTCAGAAATATGAGGAAAAAATCTTTTTTCAAGTTTACATAATCTGAAATAATCTTTGGTAAATAAATCTAGTTTAAGTTTTTTTTTTTTAATTTAAAAAGGCATATCTTCAGAATTGCCAACAATAAATATAATGTAGATATACAACTCTTATTCTATCTAGGTATTTACTAGTCAAATAAATTTATTTACTTAAACTAGATGGTTAAGATTATTAAACTATAAATTCAACCCAAGGAGAAATGTCAAAATGCAGAACTAAGCACAGCAATAAAATGAAATGACCTATGAATTTAACTTTTTTAGGATTTTTGCTTTTTTGATGACTGCTCATCATGCATATTATAAAAATAGTTCAAAGGAAAATAATTTGAGATGCTGACTAGCTTTGTCAAATATCTCATGAAATTTTCATGAGTAATCCAGACATAATTGTTAAGAACAATTGAATAGATAAAAGAAGGGGGAAAGTTTATAAATAGACATTAAAACATAACAATGCTTCCCAAATTTCTTTGGCAATTTATACCCTTGGAGTTTTGCTAAATTAAGTTAACTGATGGATCTTCATTGAATATCTAGGTACTTTTTCAAATAAAAATGATGAGTTATTAATTACTTAGTAATAAGCTTTAGTTTATCTACTTTTGGCTTCTTATTACAAAAGAATTAAGGATATTTGGGTGTCTTAGCAAATATGACCTGTGCCTTACTGAAAAGTTCTGTGAAGATAGAGCTTCTAAAAATTGTTGGGCTGGGATATGGCTCAGTGGCAGAGCATTTACCTTATACTTATGAGGCACAGGGTTTGATTGTCACCACCACATAAAAATAAATAAATAAATAAAATAAAGGTGTTGTGTCCATCTACAACTAAAAAAAAAGAGATTCTAGAAATTATAAAATGTTACACTTATAGATTTTGCCAACTCACAGAATGTGACAGTTCACAATTGTGTATTTTCACATTTTCAAAAGAAGTTGCTGAAATTTAAGATTTCTAATTAATAAAGCTTAATTGAGGCCATGAAAGTAATTGGAGAAACAACTCTTTACACAAAGAGGGTAAGGGTAGGTTTTATGTAAAGAAAACTATAAGTTATGATGAAGTATTTATTTTTTTTGAAGGAAAAAACTCCAATGGTTTTTATCCTAAAGAAGAATGGCTAGTTTTTCCAAAATGAGGAAATTATAGGACAAACCTGAGTGGATACAAGACAGTTGTAGAAGGAAGTTGTTATGGGAGGGAATCTTGGAAAAGGAATTTTATGGGTGGTCAGGCTTGATAGGATTTAAAGGATTTATATTCTAGATTTTTAAAAAGGAACATGATTATAAATAACCTATTGATGCAAAACCAGAATTTAGTCTTCTCTGTTAAAAGTTACAAAGTTTTCTTAGCCTATTAGTTTGTTCTTGAAAGGAAACTGTGGAAATTCTTTCTTTACATTTTAAGTAATCTGCTTATGAAGCTGAGATTCTGTTTCTTATCAAAATATTTTTCTGTAATTCATGTCATCCTTATCAGTATTTAATTACTTAATAAAACTGAGTCTGCTTACAATTGAAAGTGCTAAGATTTTTTTCAATTATGTAAATTTCTTTGTGCTTGAAATTTAAATCCTTTAATTCTTACTTTGATATTGTTTCTCTGTGACCTGTGATCATTTCCAATCAAGTGTTTAAACCATTTGATATTTTTATGAACTTATTAAAATCAAATTCTAAATTAAGTCTTTCTTGACATTGAACTCACTTTGGGACTCATTTTGGACCCCTGAGGTATATCTCAAAAGATTTTGTTTTCTCTCCTTATTAAAAAAAACAGATGCTAATTAGGCTTTTTGATATAAGTTTATATGGGAAGCAGTGTCAAATAAGAAATGTTGTTTCACTTTATTTGGGTCATATTTGTATGGATGTTACTATAATAAACTTTAATAAGTTCTAGAAATTGTTTCAAATTCCTAGAACTCCAGTGTGTCTAGATAAAAAGTTATCAGTCACAATTCAAGTAAACTTAAACTGTTATATCACAGAAATAATGAGATTTCCTTTTTAAGTGTAGTGTAGTAAATGTTCATCAAATCTTCAATGGATCTGATAAAATCAGCTTTGGTCTTGTCATCTAGATGATGTTTTGCAAGCTATAATCCTAAAGTGCTGTGTTTTCAAGAGTATTCATGGTGGAGACTGACAAATACAAGGTTCTGATATTTTATGATCATACCATTGAACTATTCAAGAATTTCCACAACTGCAATAGAAAAAAAAAAACCCTGAATTTATGATATTAGTAACTTAAGATCAAGTAAAACAAAAATTGATTACATTGGTCAGACCCAGTGGTTCATGCCTATAATCACAGCGACTTGGGATACTAAGTCAGGAGAATTGTGACTGTGAATCCAGCATGGGCAACTTGTAAGAACGTGTCTCAAAATAAAAAATATTAAAAAAAAGATGGGAGGGGCAGGGATGGAGCTCCGTGGTAGAGCATCACTGGGTTCAATCCTCAGTACTGCAAAAAATACATAAATAAATAAATTCTGTTGGACTGATGATTATAATTTTTATGACTTTGAAACATTGCTGAATCTTTAATGTTTTGCTTTCCATATTTAGGGGAAAATTTTATATTTTCTATTAAACTAACTATAGTTTACAACTACTTGGTAAAGTATAATGTATTAAGCCAAGATTGAAATAATTATTTTTCACCCTATCTGATAAGTCCAAAATTCAGAAATTATTAATGAGTATTGTTATTTACACAGAAATATAGTTATATATTATAACTATAACTATATGTATTTATTTATAAATTCAATAAGAATCCATTCTCCTTGAGACAGTACACAATTGGAAACTTAGGTTATATAATTAAAGATTTGACTGGAATGCCATATTTGAGAATATTCATGGAATCAGATACAATCAAGCCATTTTAAGGGATTAATATTAAAGTCTGAACAACCTTGTGAATTTTGGAGTGTCCTTGAGAAGCAAGAGTTTTTCCCATATCTATAGGAATTATAGGTGATATATGATAGTAAGTCCTTGGCTTGGTTTCCTAGCTTCAAGAGAATTTTGAAAGTCTAATCTGAAATTCTTTGCTGAAAGTTCCTACAAGGCCAATCACTATTCCTCTTGCAAGAACTTAAGTTATAAAACCAAGTTTAATGGGATTAGAAGTATTTTGTTAACAAATTATTCTTACTATCATTATTTTTGTTAGAAATGGTGTTGACTGAAGAGAGAAAAATATTTTTCATAGAATTCTAGCCATATTCATTAATTTTTTTTTTTTTACCTCAGGGTTAAACTGGATTCTGAATTCTTCCAGTTTCCTATAATTCTAACTATGACTTTACTAACTGGCGTTTTACAATGTTTTCGCACCATTTTGATTAGTATTACTAATAACAAAAGTTCCCCATTTCCTGAGGTCAAAGCCTCACAAGTTTAAGCTGAATGTAGACTTTAGAAGACAACCATCATGCCTGCTGCTGTGAGAGTCCTTCAGGCAGTCACTGAGATGACTAGTGATCACTAGGGACATTTACAAGACAGAAACACTGTCAGATCACAACTGCCATTCTCATTCTACCATTAAATATGTTTCAAGCTTAAATCTAGAAATCTCTTGAGGCTGTCCTTTGAACTCAAGAGACTGCGTTAATAATTTGTTTTAGCCATTAAATTTTGTTTTTTCATTTTCCCCTCTATAGAAATCCTCTAGTTAATCATTAACTTATTTATTTTAGTACTTTGGATTTGTGGAGACCTTGTCTAAGGAGCATACTCTTCTCTTGGTATTATCCTTCTGATAGTTATCCTCGTAATCTTCCTGGTGTGCTATGCTCCCATAAGAGTTTTAATAGCTGTTTGCATCCATCAACAATATGCCAGATGGTCTCACTGCTATTAGGGCGACAAAATAAGAGCCTAATTTTATGACTTATGAGTTCAACACTGAGACAAAGTCAAGCCAGCAATTTGGTGACAGAGAGTGATAGGCTAGAGTTTTGATCAATGGCTCAAAATAGCGGGGCTTACTAGTACCTTATTAGTCCATTTTAAGTTTCTGTAACAAAATATCTGAGATGGTAACTTATGAGAGAAGAGGGTGGTTTGGCCCACAGTTTTAGAGATTCAAGAGCTTGGTACCAGCTTTCTGCTCAACTCTGGTAAGACCCTACTTGCTTGGGCCACAACATGGCAGATAAGTGGAAATGAAAATAACACTATGTAGAGAAGGCCAAGCACATGTCATGAATTTGCCTTGTTAACAGCACATTGTTAACCAATGTTAACCAGTACTAACCAGAATCTCATGAGAACCACATCAATCCCTCCTGAAGGCAATGCCCACATTTCTTACTTACCTTGCATGAGGCCCCATCTCTTCAATATCCCACTTCCTTCCTCCACTGCCACACTGAGAACCAGGGTTCCAGTATATAAATCTTTGGAGAACAAACCATATCACTGACACAAATGGTGGGGGTGAGGGGTTTGTGCAAATGTTTTTTTTTTTTTTTTTTTTTTTTTTTTTTTTAATTATGAGGCCACTAGACTGAGATGGCTTTAGTGCCCTAAGTTCCTGTTGAAGGACACTGACACAGAGCAATTCAGAGTAAGGAGCCATTTCCTAAGAAAATGAAACTTAAGCTTACTCTGTCAGAAATTGCCCACCATCCTCACTATCCTCGAACAGGAACCTTGTGGGTACTAGTCCACTTTCACCAAATGAATATTTTCTTTGCATTACTTAAGTATACCTCACAAAAGCATTTCCCTCATGCCCACTCGGAGCTGTCTGATTCATGACTTGCTATTTTTCAGATAAACTAAAATTGTACTCTGCCTAAATTTTTCTTTTAAAAAGTATATTATGTAGTTTCTGAAATCATTAATATATTAGGGTACATGCACAACAACAAAAGGTTTATATGTGAAGGAGGTGAACATGTAAACTGGACTTTATAGACAATTGCGCTTACCAAGGGAAGGGGAAATCACCACTCTACACTTTTAGTTTGATTTTAAGAAAAGCCTCAGTATTCTACAGTGTGGAGTATTATTTATAACTCAGTTAGTGACAATAGAGCTATAGTATGCTATAGTATGGAGAGTCTAGGTGTGGATAATACATTAAGACATCAATGTCACAGAGGTCACAGAGGTCATGAATTTTCCTATTCATTTCCATCTCCAGTATCTGCAAAGAATGATTTTTGATTGTCAAATGCATTTTCAGTGACTTCTAGTTAAGTTAGCTTTTCCCTCTTATTCTACTTAAGGAGAAAAATTTCTTTGACTTAACTCTTGCTTTAAATAATCCCTTCTATTTGTCTAGGTAGTGAGGATCAAATCTGAAAAGAAAAACTCAGCAATTCATTCCTTGGAGGTGAGGCAAAGTGATTATTGTTTACTCAAGTACTGTGTTAATAAAATCCACATAAAACCCCAAAGGTAAATGTCACACCATAGGTGCTGCGCTCTTCTACATATTGTACACAATTGTTGTTTTTATTTGTTGGTATTTTTTCTTAATAACCTGTTTATATCTATTACGTGGTATAGGAAAAAAAAAAAAAAACATTCTTTACAGAATGGAATTTGGAAGGAGACAGCTGTTTTTCCTAGATGCTTTAGATTTTACTTTTCTCTAATATATTCAAATTGCATGATAAACTTTAGGTTGCAGACATAAATACAAAATAAAGTTGTTTATTCGTACGGTCTAAAGCTACTTGTTTTGGCAATGTATCACATGTCGATAGATTGCAATGCATGAAGATTATAAACTGATGGTTAATGTTAATAATGGTAACACAAAACATTAAGGCAAGTGACATTTACATAAGTATCTTGATCTTAATACATGTAATTTACATATGAAAATTTAATCACCATAGAGATAAACAGCTGCAATGTTTAATTAAACTCTCCACACAAAATCAGCTTGCAAGAAGTAGTTTGTCATTGCTAATTCATCACAATTCTCTTAAGTATTCTTTAAAATAAAAATGCAAAATAAATGACTCTTATTGATAATTTAACTTCTGGTTACTTTGTATTTTAATTGTATCATCAAAGCCTGTTGAGAATACGATAAAGATTCTAGGTTCATTTTCACTCCATTTACAAGGCAAAACATAAATATATAGAAAACAAATGTATTTGTTTACAAACTAGTAAGGGTCACCAGGAAAACAGCACAAAGGATAATTTAAGGAATTTTAATGTCAAAATAAGTGTGGGTAATGAAGGGATGTAAGAGTCTTTCTCAATGGAGCTTTTACAGAAGGAATGCATTATACACAGAAATTAGCACCAACATTAGCAAGAAAAACAGGAAAAAAAAAAAAACCCTGCTAGCTTGGAATAGCTAAAATTTAAAAAAATCTTTTAAGGTTATAAAAACACTAACAGAAAATGGCGAATTCATAAAAGATGTAGGAAGTTATCTTTGGGCAATAGGACATGAACAAATGGCAGACTTCTGTGTATCTTATTTGGATGCATTTATTAATATATTCATTAGAAAATATAAGTACTTACTAAATGCAGGTCTTAATGGTATGTACTAGACTGAAGGATGACCTAGTTAAACAAGTTAGCTTTTACTATTGTATTGGTTTCAATCTTTTCTTTATAGACATGGCTTCAAAAGGTAGACACTAGAGACAATTACTTACATTCATGACAAAACAAAGGTTTTCTGGTATTTAGAACTATGCTTAAGTTTCTGATTTTTTTCATGTAAGTTCAGATGGTTAGGCAATAATGTAAATAAAATGCACATCACCCAATCAAGTGAAGATAAATCCAAATTGGAGCTTGGAAAGTGACATTGTGCATGAGTTGGTTGCTAGGATATGATTTTAGTGTTGAAGCATCCAAGTTCTTTCTCAAAATGTTTTTCCAAATTAGTAAGTCTAAAACAGTTGTCTAGACAAAATAAAAGCCATCATTTCCAAGTATATCAATAATGTACTATTAATTATATTATGAATTTCAGTGATTTTATTTTCTATTAAATGATCCTTTTTATAAGTTAAAAGCTCTCCAGATATTACTGTCTCATATATATTTAGAAATTGAGACAAGGGGGGAAAACTGTAAAAATATACTCTAACACAGAGTGAACCAGAAACTTAAACAACTAAACAACCCATTATAAGATAAAATCATTATGTGCTCTTGTATTTATTTCTGTTTTACGTAGCACAGTTCATCTTGGTGCTGGGTGCTGCTCACTTTCTCCTTTGCGAAATGAATGGCATGACTTAAGACAATCTAAAACTTTGTACACTGAGTCTCTAGAATTCTATGGTTTTATTTTGCATATATAAATATTTACAGCCAATTTGGAAAAAATAATAGACTGAAAGAAACACATGCTCTGCTGTCCTTCTAAATTATCTTGGCAAATAAATATATTTTATCATGAAGGCTTAAAAAGTAATGCTAGATTTAGCACTTTATATTTTCATGTGTGTGCATGTGTGTGCATATGTAGAGGGGGCCTATCTAATTATCTAACATCTATTTATTCATATACCTATATAAAATCCCTCTTATTCAAAGATATTAGAAGATGAAAGTCTTTGGGTTGCTGGAATATCAAAAAGCATAAAAAATAGACACTTAATACCTCAGACATTTCACATTGATTCAAACTATGCACTTGTATTCAGCAATGTTTTAAGGTCTTAGATTGGAAAATAAATCAGTAGTAGAGTGCTTGCCTAGGAAGTGTGAGGCCCTCGGACTGATCCCCAGCACTGCAAACACAAACAAACAAACAAAAAACATTATGCAAATAAACAAACCAAAACCTTAAATCTTTGCTGGAAGCATGAATTTGCTGATTTAGATTTGAAATGGACTTACACAAACAAATGCTAGGGTAAATATTCTCTGCTTTCAACTTTGCAATTTGGGGGGATACAAATTTAAATACCCTTTATTGTGAATGAAAAACTACCTTGATATTTTCCTACATATTTGTACTTGAGTGTCCCATGCTTAATCAGATATTTTCACATCCAAGTTCTATTTATTTCATACCTAATTAAATTTCCTCTGGTAGGACAGTCTTATCTGATAGAAGCCTATTGTGTAAGAACACAATGGATGGTTAGCACAAGGTTAAAATTATGGGAGTAGAAATGTAACTGTTCTAGGGCCTCATCAGAGATAGATCACTGGAAATTGCTATAACTTCTTTTATTTTATTTATTCTTCAAAACAATCTCAGTGAAATTAAATGATTCACATGAGAATATGAAATTGTTTTCAGACAAATATCAAGGTTAAGTTATTCTTAGGATGCCACAAAAATAGGCAAAGTCTGGACTCAACCTTGAAGAACATCATATCTACTTAATGAGGCTATATTTCCATGATAAAGTTAATAATGAGTTGAAGTAAAAATGAAAATTGAATGTTTTTTCACTGTTCTGCAACTATTCAGAAGGAATCCCTACCTAACAACAGGTGTTGCAAAAGGTGGAATCTAATTTTAAAGAAAACACATCAATATTTCTGTGATACTTCAGCAGCTCACCCTTTCCCAGATCATCGTAAAGAAATCTACACAATTATTCCTCCCATGCTCCTCCTCCCTATCTCACTATGAATCAGCCTCCTTATATTAGAAAAAACATTGAGCATTTGGTTTTTGGGGACTGAATAACTTCACTTAGAATTATTTTCTCTAACTTCATCCATTTAACTGCAAATGCCATGATTTTATTCTCTTTTATTGCTGAGTAATATTTCATTGTGTATATATGCCACATTTTTTTATCCATTCATCTATTGAAGGGCATCTAGGTTGGTTCAACAATTTAGCTATTGTGAATTGTGCTGCTATAAACATTGATGTGGCTGTGTCCCTGTAGTATGCTGTTTTTAAGTCCTTTGGATATAGACTCAGGAGAGGGATTGCTGGGTCAAATGGTGGTTCCATTCCCAGTTTTCTAGAAATCTCCATACTGCTTTCTTTATTGGCTGCACCAATTTATAGTCTCACCAGCAGTATATGAGTGTACCTTTTCCCCCACATCCTCGCCAACACTTATTGTTGTTTGTATGCATAATAGCTGCCATTCTGACTGGAGTGAGATGAAATTTTAGAGTGGTTTTGATTTGCATTTCTTTAATTGCTAGTGATGATGAACATGTTTTCATGTGTTTGTTGATTGATTGTATATCATCTTCTGAGAAGTGTCTCTTGGCCAATTTATTGATTGGGTTATTTGTTTAGATAGGGCAGAGAAGTGGGAGGGGAAAGGAGGAGGCATGGGTGATTAATGATGGTTGAATGTGGTGATCATTATTATCCAAAGTACATGTATGAGGACACAAATTGGTGTGAGTATACTATGTATACAAACAGATACATGAAAACTTGAGCTCTATATATGTAATAAGAGTTGTAATGCATTCTGCTGTTATATATAAATAAAAATAAATAAACCTATGTTATCATTCAAAAAAATAAAATATATCAAAAAGAAATTGACAAAATTAAAGATATTGAACATTCTGTTAATTTTAGTGTATTATGACAATGAGAGTCTCACACCTGAGGATGTAGCCTTAGGTGTACATGTTTCCATGTTGCATCTTAAGGGATTTTCCCCTTAATCTTAAATATGAGGTGCTAGTGTTTCCCATGAGAACATTGGTTTATACAACTCTTCTCCTTTATTGACTAGACTGATTGTTTTGTGTATCTTACTCTTCCTTCTCACTCTCACATAGTAATATTTTATTGCATAAAGCATGTGATTTATTTCAGATTCCTACTTCCTAATTCCTGTAATTTAATTCTCCTAAAGTATAAGGTTAAACTTTTAGTAGATTCTGCTATTCTCTTATTATTTGTAAGGAATACATTCCAAGAGCCTGGTTAATGTGTGTGTGTGTGTGTGTGTGTGTATACACAAGAATTTATTAATTTGTTATGCATGTGTACATACATGTAATCTGATTTAGTGTATGTATGTGTATATACATACAGATATATATGATTTACTACTATCCATAGTTTCTATGCATATTTATGTTAAAATTTAATTTATAATATTAAATCATTTTAATTTATAATAAGGTGTTAGCAATAATGAATAATAAAAGAGAACAATTGTAATGAGATCCTATAATTGAGTACTTGAATGTGGTCTCTCTTCCTACAGAGTCAATGCTTTCTGACATAATGTGTTACCATAAAAGAGAACACGTTTTCTGAGGGCTGGGGTGCAGCTCAGTGATATCATGCTTGCCTAGCATGGGCAAGGTCCTTGATTCAATCTTTATCACTGCCTCCCCCATTCTGTTTATATCTTCCCACCCACAAATTTAAAGATTTTTTTTCATCCTAAATAAGCATTATTACACACCTTTGCTATAACTCTGGCCTTTTGAATTGTAATAGCAAAATCCTCATGAATTTCTCTTCCTTACTTCATACTTTCATAGATAGAAGATACATTCTTAATATAGGTTTTAGCAGTCTCAACATATAATTTTTTTTCTTTCCTTACTAGCCACAAACTTTCTTTTCTTCACACAAAAGAACCCCTTTTTAGTTTCTCTTTAGCATATACAAATAGCCAGCATTGCTACACTTGCACTTTGGGGCCATTATGAAGTAAGATGAAGCTCACATTGACACGAATACTTTACCATGACAGTCAGTTTGATAACCAGAACATCTATTAAGTAGCTAATGGTTGGGTAGCCAACCATTACCTTTTTAAAAACATGGAGTGTCATTGCCTATTTACTTATTTATTTACATCATTGGGATTACTGGGGTCATTAATGGTCCATGCAATGTTTTGCCAAAAGAAACATCAGTCTTTATAGCAATGAAATTCACAATGGTCAAGTTATGGAACCAATCCAGGTGCCCATCAACAGACAAATGGATAATGAAAATGTGATATGTATACGTTACAAAATTTTACTCAGTCATGAGAAAAGAATGAAATTATGGCATTTGCTGATAAATGGATGAAATTGGAGAACATCATGCTAAGTGAAACAAGCCAGAAAGTCAAGGGTTGCATTTTTTCTCTCATAAGAGAAAGCTAGACCAAACTAATGGGGTTAAAAGTGGGTGGGGGAAAGCTCATGGAAATAGAAGGGAGATCAGAGGAATAGAGGAAGGGTTTTGAGGGGGAGGGAGGAGAGCTGGGAAAAATGGAAGGAATAAAATTGACCAGAATAATCTATGTACATATATCAATATACTACAGTGAATTTAACCTTTATGTATATCTATAAACACTGATGGAAAAAACTATAAATATGTAAAAGAAAGACTGATCAATTAAAGGAAGGGATACAGGGGAGGGAAGAGGAGAGGGAAAGGGGAAGTATCAGGGACTGAAATGGAAGAAATTATACTCCCTCCATGTATCATTATGAACCCTAATATCATATATAACTGTATTGAATTAGTGAAAACATAAAAAAGTAAAAAGAAATAAAAATCTAAAAAGTTTTCTGTAAGTAATGAAACATAAAATTGACATTGCAGATTTTTGCCTTTCTTCAGTAAGGTTTCAGCTCCCATTTGGATTTGGTTGAATTCATTTTAACATTCTATTATGTGTCTGAGATGACTGCTTCAGAAAAGACAAAATGTTGAACATTTTATTATATTAAAAACAGTAGCAATAATCTAAACAATTATGAATACTTTATTCGGTGTTTTTTCACATTGAGATGAATCTGATTCATGGAGAAAAATCCTCTATAAGAAATATAGCTTAACCTACCTTCTCGTTTCTGAATTTCTGAGCCAAACATTACAGCTGCCCATGTTGTCAAAATGCCATAGGAGAATTTAGTAGAAGAGAAGCCAATAATGTAGTCAGTTTCTGACATTTAAATAAATGTTTTTGCTGTTCTGTCAAAATTAATCATTAACTTTAGCATTAGAAGCATCTATTTCAAATGTAGAGGGAAATTTTCCCACCATCACTTCAGAGCAGAAGTAACCCTGTGGTGTTATAAATATATATCTCAGACTTAGAGAAAAGATGGATCCCACAGGACGTCTCTCTTCTCCATCCATTGATGATGTCAGTGAGTCTCTGATTAGCTGCTGACATTTGAAATTACTGTGGGTCAGCAAGGTTAATGAAAGACTTCTTTATATAGCCATGTCCCCATTGCCTCTGTGTCTTCCTGGGCTTTTGGCTTGTTTGCTGACCTCAAAAAGCAAGGCAAAAATAAGAATATACATTAAGAGAGGTATAGTTTGATCACTCATCTACTGATTATTTTTAATGCTGCTATTTAACAAGAAATAAAAAGGTTAATGAATAACAACTTAAATTATTTGGGAATGGTTGACTACAAAGGGTCCTAGTTAGTAACCTTAGTGAACTTGTTGAAGATAAGTTCTGTTTAGACGAAAAGATTTCAGTGGGATTGTCTGGACTACATTTTTTTCTTTCTTGAAACGACAGAGGTACATAAATTTCTCATTTTGTAATATTGAGTCATCCCTTTTTGAGGCAAAGAAGGTATAAAATTGAACCAGGTTCCCTGACTCATCAATCATAATGTCTTGGTGCTAGAGAGGGCCCTTGAGATCTAGTTCAGTGTTTCAAATTGTGTTCTGGCACCTTCGATTCCCAGAAGCGGCCTTACAAGCCTCTGTTGAAAGGGTAGGGGCCTTCGGGCCCTCATCCCTCCTAATTTCATCAATTCATGGAATAAAGGATTTTCCTGGGGGTTGGGGGAAGTTGGGAAACCACTCCTTTACAACTAACACTTTTATTCCATGGTTGAGTACATCGAAGGTAAAATTTAGTTGCCAAAATCTTCAGTTATTTAACAAACAGAAGTGTGTGTGTTGAGACTTTTAAATATAGTAGAGTTCTTTATATCAAAATATCTTTCCTTTATGTATTCTTTTTCTATCAGAGACAAAGGATTCCATAGCAAAAATAATGTTATGGATTAATCTTTCAAGTAGCCCAAATCCTAAAACAAGGTGGGGTGAGGGTGTCCGCTGAGCCCTCTACAGCCATGTCCTGACTCATTTTTTCTTTTTCTCAGGAAATGGAGAGCTGGTTTGCCGTGTAAGTCTGGGTAAGATGTTTAATTTTCTTTGTAATTTGAGAGGATGAAACTGATTCTAGAATTTCAGAAATCTCTCCTGTCTCCACAAAAGACCAT
Source organism: Marmota flaviventris (assembly GCF_047511675.1). Lineage (NCBI taxonomy): Eukaryota > Metazoa > Chordata > Mammalia > Rodentia > Sciuridae > Marmota > Marmota flaviventris. The sequence goes on from NC_092508.1 coordinate 83,180,500, forward strand.
CTGGTGGTAGATGTCTACCCAACAGACATTAGCAGCAGTTCCACCTCCAGTTAAAAGACAAAGAAAGGCACAGGGAGCTCTAACACTGCAGGGAACACAGTATGAAACACAAATGTTAATTATTCAAATATCTATGTTTATATGAATCTAAATGTAAGACAAAATAAGATTTCTTTTTCTTTCTTTTTTTTTCTTTTTCTTTTTTTTTTTTAAATTTTTTAATTTTGGCATCAGGGATTAAACCCAGGGGTGCTTAAGCACTGAGTGACACCCCCAGCCTTTTGTTATATTATTATTATTATTTATTTTGAAACAGTGTCTCACTAAGTTGCTTAGGGTCTTGCTAAGTTGCTGAGGCTGACTTTGAACTTACAATCCTCTTGCCTCAGCTTCCTGAGTCACTGGGATTACAACTTTGCACCATCATGCCCAGCAGAAATGAAGCATTTGTTATGGTCCAATGCAGCCTGTTTTTAGAGCCACAGAGGTGGAAGGAGGAAAAGTCTTGATGGGCTCTTTCCTTCTTGGGTTGTGAATATCTTATTGCCAGCAGTAATAGTCTTCATGTGCTGGGTATTGTGGTTTTGGATTATGTTTTGTGTAAAATCTTTACATTGCTATGTAAAAAGATTGAGAGTAACCTTGGAAATCTTTCCCCTGCACAAACACTCGTCCTTGTTTTGTGACCGAGTATATAAATGTGTTCTCAAAGCTAATGTTGAGCTTTTACATACAAAAAAATAAAGTTTCAAATTTGCTGTAATTTTCTGGAGTGACAAATGGCTCGCAGTTCTATGGTATATAACAAATATTTTATACACTTAAATACATCCACGGTCACTCTCTTAAACTCTAGTGTTCTTTCAATTTAAAATATAAGACTGAGAATGTAATAAATTTTCAAAGAAACTGATTACATGGAGAATTGTTAGAAGGTATTGGAAAAATGGTCTTTCACCTCTAAAATCCCTTACATGTGTGAAAGTTGTCACTACCAAAATGAAGTTACTAATGTCATACTGTAACAAAATGAAGCTGGGAAACCTTCATGCACACAAGTGAATGACAGAAACCATCCAAGGAATTCCTCAGAACTGCAGTATTCCAGATAAGCATTTTATACAGGGATATTTACCTACTAAAAGATGTTTATACCAGTGAGCTAAAGTCAACTCTCCCAAAGAGGCCCCACAACCAACGATTTTGTTGGTTATGTGGACTTCTTCCTATTAATTACTCAATAACCAATGATTTTGTTGGTTATGTGGACTTCTTGCTTTTAAAAACTTGTCCTTGTTGCAATATGTGTGGGTATGCCTATGGTCCACCTTATGGAATGTATCCTAATCCATTGCTGTTTCTCTAAAAATCTTTAGTTTGGAGAGTCAGTTTCTTTGTGGCTTAATTTATGTGGACACGTGGTTTGCTCGTGTATAAATCAAGGTGAGAAATATCACTTATTTTATTGAGTTGCTAAAGGAATAAATGAAGTTACAATACAAAAATTGAAGAGACTGCTTGGCATACAGGAAATTTTCAATTACTATGTGTTACAATGGCTCTAGCACTTATCTAGAAATTATTATTATTGAAAACCTGGACATTTATAACATCTTCAAACCTGCAAAGTGAAAAATTTTAAAGAGTATTAAGTTCTTTTTTTTATAAAATGCTACAAATTCCAATTAATTCATACAAAAATGAGTGTCATAATGGAGAATGGAAATGTACTAGATAAATTTAATAGCCTTTGCATAAATGGTGCGTAAGATTGAAAAATGGGTATAATTATTAAGAAAGTGAAAATATTGATGCATTGTTTTATTTCTAGTTGCATATTCTTGCAAGATATATTTTAAAGCTCTGACTTCCATTAAAACCAATGATTGGGAAAAAAACAAATCAAAATTTCTGTTATTAAAGTGCTAAAACATTCCAAAAATAATATGGTGAATTCAGTTCTATACTGTCACTAAAATAAGGTTAATCATATTTTGGGGGAGGGCCCAAATATATTGTGTATTGTTAACAGAAACTTAGAAATAATTTAAAATATTGTTTTCTCTGTCATCTCATTTTTAAAATGTCTGATATATTTTATATATATATCAGACATTATATACACACACACATACACATATATATATTTATAATGGGCAAATATATATATGTATATATATAATGGGCACATATGTATATATTTATTTATAATGGACAAATAATTGTTAACATCATACTTTATGAATAGCTAATCATTAATTAATAAATATTTACGTGTAGAGAAAGTTTTAAATATTTTAGAGAGCACCAGATGTGAATTAAAGCATGATAAAAATATACTGGAGACTGAGAGAAAAATGAAGCTGCTACTAAGAAATGAAGCAGTTAAGAAACACAGAGCCTTCAGTCTGAATTTTGGAGGACTGGTGAGCAGGCTCAGAGAATGTGGCCCAAGTATTCTCACTGGGCTTTGATGTGCTCTGAAGCCCAGGTGTTTTGGGTAAATCCAAGATTACTGCATAGGGAGGATGGAGTGGAGAAGCCCTCTGATAAGTATGGGACTTCCAGTCATTAAGAAGAACTAAGCAGATACTGATAGGTTTTTCAAATTCCAAACTCCCTGGATTACATAAACTGTCACTATCCCATACTTTTCAAGTATACTCTATTATAAATACTGATTAATATTATTAGAGCCAAATTAAAAGTTCATGGTTTTAACAACAAATAGCTCTGTTAATGTTCTATTGGTTTAGAGTTTTATGATATCTGTAGAAGAAGAACATGCTGTTCTCATGACTATGTTTCTCTCTCTCCATTCTTGGAACATGTAAATTCATATTCTATAAGGTCTCCGTCTGGTGAGTGTATGAGTACATTCGTAGCTGGGATCTCATAGCAGTTTGAAAATGAGTAGAGGATAAATCAATAAACCTAGTAGAAATAATAGATTTAAATATTTCAGAAATGGTGGGAGATAGTAAAAGTTATATTGAAGTAGAAATCTGGAATTAACCATCTACCTAATTGTTTGACATAGTCGAAAGCCTCAAGCTTCCTCATTTCTTAGACTCTTAAGTTTTAAAATGGGAGGCTTGATAAAATACATTGAAAATCTATTTCCATTTTTATAAATATTCAAGCAAGAAAAAATTACATATTTGAGCTTCCTGCCCAATTACTTATAATTGTTAGATTGTTCAGGAAAAAAAAATATTGTCCACCATGGTTTCCTTCTCAATACAAGGTGGTTAATGGGAGGTGGGAGAAAAGGAGATTGCAGATGGAATAAACATCTGAAGCTTTCATTAGTGTCACTGATATTCCTATAAACTCTGCCCCTGACTCTCCGTTTTTCATCAGCATTACTTTCAGCAAGGATGGGGAAATGTGTCCACTTCATGTGGGTAATAAAAACTTCTATGCTTTTAACATAGAGAATGCTCATTGCATTCCTGCAAGAGTTATCAACCTTAATTAAACAACTTCTCAGAACAATGCTCCATTCTACAAAATAAGATTACATAAAACCAACTGAACACCATATGGAAATATGATTCTTGGAAAGATGATAGCAGTCTGATGATATTAGGGCACAGGTTTATTTAAGATGAGGGTCATTCTCAAGGTTTTTTTTTTTCCACCATTCAAAGTATGTAGAATTTTCAACAATACTAATAGAACCATGAGATGTTTTTCTTTTGATTCCTACATGGAATACTTGTGTTTTTTCATGTTTCCAGATTTCTCTGTTTCATAAAACAGTGGGATTGAAAATATTTAAGATTTTTTATTCCACTGGAATCTTTGGAGTAAAAGCAAAGACCTCACTTTACTACAGTCATTGACAAGACACTTTTAAAGTTCATCTCCCGATTTTTTTTCTCCTTCTTTTACTGTACATCTCAAGAAAGCTGGCATAATTGTTCAGTGGCAATTGACAGATTTTTCTCCTATAAAGGAAAAAAAAAACCCAAAGAGAAGAAGACCTAAAAAACAAAAACAAGAAGGTTGGTTAACTGTTTAACATGATAGTAAATTCAAAATAAACCACTTATGTGAATGAGAAGCAGGACTATACTGAGCCCTCTGCCTAGCACAAAATGCTACATAGACAATTATAAAAGAGGATTTTAAAAACAAAAGTCACAGTGGAATAAAAATACATGGATCATTTTTTCTCTATCACTTATATAATAATGCCTTTGTAACTAACAGTTTCATTCATACAGTATTCTTTCTCAAGAAACTTATATATGATATAATTTTATTAAGTAATGATAGGAAAGATATTTCATCTTACAATTCAATCCTACATGTGTTTGCAAGGAAAGTTGTTAAAAAATATTTTAATACCTTGTAACAGGCTGATATGGAAGACCAACACATTTATCAGTGTTTGCCATTCATGTTTCTAAATAAGTGATGACATTCATTTTATACCACTCCATAGAGGACCATTTAATCATTCCCAACATTGGTTTATAACCTTATGTATGCTTGTATGTATGTGTTTTGGCAGAGGCATTTGTGAATTTTTTTTAAACATGGTGAAGTTCATTGAGGATTAGGACATAGAGATTATATATGGAACTTGACATATTTTTGTGACAGATTATTTCTTTACTTATCCCACCAAGATTTTTGTTATTTTATATGAATTGTTATCTCCAGATATAAAATACCTTTTTTGAAATAATGATTCCTAAAGATTTTCTTTAGATTTTAGTCACTTGTCAAGTGATAAATTGGGTGAGAGACCAAGCTGTTCACAAGGAAGTGTGAAAATAAGGTAGGAAAAATGATACAGAAAACTATAGTAAGTCATCCAAATGGAAGAATGTCCTCATGGGTAAAACTGTTTCCCTTGAACATGATTTTGAATTGAATAAGATTTGATAACAACTCATGTAATACTGGGTACCTTGTGAACTTGATATTATATGGTTTTCACTACTGGGAAGGGAGGAAGAAGAGAAAGAATACTATCTCTATCTCATCCATTATGAGTTCTGTGAATTGACTTCAGTTTTGTCATCAGTATACCAGGAATAATCAGAGGCTCTTTTTGAGGATAGAATGAATTAATGAAGTAAGCTATTTAGAATAATCTCATAAACATTTCAAGAATAGAATCTGTTTTAGTATTATTGCATTATGTTGTATTGTATAATTATTGCTTTATTATTACATTATAATGGGCATTCATCCTAATAAAAGAGAATCCAATACCTGAGATCACTGATTCTGGGACAAAGGAAAAGGCCATAAAGTGAATTATAAAGGAAAAAAGATCAGGGGAACTGGAGAAAATCACTGGTGACCATGATACTGCGGGATGATGTTGGTTGAACCTCAGAGAAGGTATCATGAAGTATAGTTATCATTACTTTTATCTGATTGGTTCTCCATGACTTTTGAGGTGTAAAAGAAAGGTATATGTAGACTGGTATATAATTAGAGTAACAAGAGGCTGATGGATTGCATAGGTCTTTCCCACCAAGCTCCTCTAGAATATCAGATCTAACAAAAACCTCTCATGCAATTACATTTGGAATCGGAATAAAATCTGAAATATACCTCACATGTTTATTTTAATTAAGTCCCATCCTATACAAATTTTCTGCAAAAGAGAAGATAATGTCACAACTTCTCAAGATTCACAGTTTCCTGATCATTTTGTGACTCTTCCAGAAACAACTCATGGGGCTTTTGTATGTCCTTAGCTTGCTTGCTCTGGTAGTTATGAGGAGGTGGGCATTTGCTCCCTAATGGTTAAGAATCTGTTCTCACCAGATGTGGTCTTTTGTAAAGGAGTTTTCAACTACTTGGCAGGTCAGTGAAGGGGAAGCGAGCGTTATCACTGCAAGTACCCTGCCTATTTTGTGAATAAATGGATGATTTTACTTTCCAAGGTTGTCAGTATCTTACAAGAACTTATATTTAAATCATAATAATGATGCCACTTAAACTCCAGTTCCTCCTGCCAGTGTTTGATTAGCAAGCTGGCTGAGCACAATGATAGAGAGGATGGCAGATCTTGATTTCATCCAGGGTATCATTATAGCTTAAACTGGCTCTAACATCACCATTATTATTGTTGTTAATTGTTATTTGTGGGGGCTGATAGAATTTCTACCATTATTCCCAATGGGGATGATGACTTTGTCCCTTTCCTGAGGCTTCCTGACCAAAGTTAAGTACACACAGATATTATCCCACCTCAGAAAGGGATGATAAAGCTTCTAATTCTAAAATTTTTATGTAGGAAGTGATAATTTAGAAATATTTGCCTGTGAAAATTAAACTCAAAAGAATTGATAGTGCCTATTTTATATAAATAATCTTGCACGTATATTTAAAAGTACATATATATTCTTGCATACAAGTATATCTAGTCTTCGTATTTGTTTATTTATGCATTTATGAGCAGTGTTTGGGGTTGAACTTAGGATACAAGCTGGCCAAGCACTGAACTATTATACTTTCAAAAATATGAGATCCAAATCAAACTCTCCTGCAATATGCAACCCTAAGTGGAGAGATTATATAAAATTTTGATTATATAAAATACAGAGCTAGAGAGGACATTTCCCGATCTCCCTCAGAAATCCTAGCAAAATACTCCTTCCTTATAATTGGGCCATATGTCCATCTCTGAACCACATTGTGTATTTGATCAATGTAGTGGAGAAAGCAGAAGTTTAGTGACTAAGAAGACATTTTCCCAACACTGTAACCAAATAGAGGGAAACAGATGAACAGATACTAAGGAGTCATAACAGTAACAAATATCTACTATCAACCCTCAGGAAAAAAAAAATTGCCAAATAGAAAATCTGTCTCAGGGCATTTTATAATCTTGGTATAGGGACTACATTCCTAAATATATACCTTCCCTCAATTTTAGTCCTTCATCCTTTCAGTCCAAACCCTGGTTGTGTTATAATTTACATTAATGTTTATACTCACTTTTAAAAATAAATGGTTTGTCTTCCACCCCCCAAAATACATTATTTTGATTATATAAAATAAATAACTTCTCTAAAATCTTATCCCCATCACTTTCTCACATTTTCTTGTCATAGAGGTGATGAGGGTTTGCATTTAATGAGGCTGTGTACGGTAGCTTAAGTTTTGTGTTGAACCATTATAGGTGAACAGATTAAGGGAAAAGCCTATGGCAGACTCAGAAAATCAAGGGTCAAAAAAAAGTTTTCTCCCATATGTGGAAGATGTGGAGAAAAAGGGAATTAACAAAGGGATCTCATGGAAACAGAAGAGAGAACAGTAGAATAGAGGAAGGGGGTCAGGGAAGAGAAGAAGGAATGGAAAGGGGCAGTATTGAGGAATGAATGGGATAAATTATGTTATGTGCTTTTATGACTATATCACACTAAAGCCCGTATTGTGTATAATTATAATGAACTAAAACCTTTACAAAAGAGCAAAGGCTTTGAGGATTCACTGGGTGAAGAAAGTAACTAGATTTCTCCATGTTTCTGAGTATTTATATTGATACTTTATGGGCTTGCTGAATCAAAGCCTAATAATCCTTTTACTAATTCTATAAAAAAGAAATTTCACAGAAATTGGAAATGACCTTGTGTTACATATTTTTCTGACTTTTTTTTAATTAATAAGGTTTTAAAAAATGGTTTGGGTTAAGAAAATATTGCATAGAAAATAGAGTTCTTCTATATTTCTTCACCCACCATACTATCTCCCAGCATCCCATTATTAACATAATGTGTCAATGTGTACATAATAAATCAATATTAATACATAATTAATTACTAGAGTTCATAGTTTGGGCTCACTCTCTGTGTTGCACATTTTATAGGTTTTGACAAATGTATTATGATACATAGCCACTATCACAGTATCACCTAAAATATTTTCACTGTTCTAAAAATCATTCCTCTCTCCCCCAATCCTCTAGAAAGCACTGATTCTTTTCTTCTTTTTTCATAGTTTTGCCTTTTTCAAAATTTCATGAAGTTGGAAATATAGCATATGTACCTTTTTCAGATTGACTTCTTTAATTTACCAATACCCATATACTTCATGTCCTTTGTGACTTGATAGATAATTTCTCTTTATTGCTAATTAATTACATTTTAGGGATGTATCAAAATTTATTTATCCATTCATTTATTGAAGGGCATTTTGAATGCTTCTAAGTTTTGGCAATTATGAATAAGGATGTTATAAACACTCATGTACAGATTTTTGTGTGGACTCAATTTTATCAGTGCCTTTAAGTAAACACAAAGAAGCAAAATTGCTGTATCATATGTTAGGAGTATGTCTAATTTTGTAAAAATCTGTCAAATGTTTTTCTAAAGTAGCTGGACTCTTCTGCATCCTCACTAGTACTTAATGAAAGTTCTCATTGCTCCATATCGTCACCAGTATTTGGTGGTTTAGTGTCCCAGGTTTTGGCCTTTCTAGTAGATGTGTAATATTGTCTTGTTGCTTTAATTTTCAATTTGATAATAAAATATGATGAAAATCTTTTCATATGTTTATTTGCCATTGGTTTGTCTTCTTTGTGAGGATTCTGACCAGATCTTTTGCCTATATTTTTAAATTTTTATTTATTTGTCTAAATAAATAAATCATTTATAATTAGCTGTAAATGACAGTAGAATGCATTTTGACATATCATATATACATGATGTAGAATACACTGGTCATGTAATCATATATGTACATAAGATAATAATGTCTGATTCATTCTATTAACCTCCTTACTCCTGTACCCTCTCCTTTCTTCACTCCCCTCTGACCAATCCAAAGTATCTTTCTTCTTCCCCAACCTACGTCCCCTCCTTATTATGAGCTATCATCCACATATCGGAGAAAACATTCAGCATTTGGTTTTGGGAGATTGACTTATTTCACTTAACATGGTATTCTGCAACTCCATCCATTTATCTGCAAATGCCATAATTTAATTCTTCTTTAAAGCTGAGTAACATTCCATTGTGTATATATGCCACATTTTCTTTATCTATAATCTATTGAAGGGCACCTAGGTTGGTTCTATAATTTAGCTATTGTGAGTTGAGCTGTTATATACATTGATGTGGCTGTGCCACTGTAGTATGCTGATTTTTAAGTTCTACTGCCTACCCTTTAATTGTTTATTTTCTTATTGGTGAGTTTTAAGAGTTCTTTGTATATTTTTGGATACCAGGACTTTATCAAAATGTGTTTTGCAAAGTTTTCTCACAGTGTGTAAAATTCCTTCTAATTCTCAAGACAGTATCTTTCCCAGAAGAATTTTTAATTTAAATGCAGTCCATCTATCATTTTTTTTTCTTTTAGAATATGAGCTTTTGGTGTTGTTATTAAAAAATATAAAACCAAAGTTCACCTAGATTTTTTAATATGTTGTTTTAGGAGAGTTTTATAGTTTTAAACTTAAAATTTAGTTATATGATTAATTATACATGGTTGCATTTTGATGTGCAAAAAATCACACTAATTGTGGCTTCAGTTTCTCATTCACAGGAAAGTATAAATTTGTCACAATAAAAATGTCTATTTTGTTTAAACTATTTGAGAGAATATATGTGAGACTAGAGGGAGTAGATTCTAATTCCAAGTGGGCAAACAAGGATCAATTCACTTTCTTAGCATCAGTTTTATTATATGCAAATAAGGATAATATGGTATATCCAACTTCCTCACATGTACTTTTAAGATCAAGAATTTTACAAAAATTTCATCAATGCTAAAAGTGCTTTACAAATGTTAAAGAAAATTAGAAAATTCAAAAGTGATCATTAATGGAAATCCCAGACTTCCTTTATTCAGTTAAATAGCTAACATTAAACTGATAGCCAGGTAACCAACATAGAAGAAACATGCTAGTGAAGCTCAAGTCACAACTGAAATGTATTGATGATTAATGTCACAAAGGCCTTAAATCTATGATTATCATTGAAAACAAAGATGAATTAGTAGAACATAATTATAATTGCACTATCTTTCTTAGGTTATCATCACATTGGGTTCCTACTGAATGACAAGGTTACATGGAGATAGTAACTAGAATAGAAGTGGATATAATTGGTGAAGCATACACAAATCAAATCACTTTAACAGAATAGTTTATGTATCTGATCACTTTGAGGAAAAGGAAGTTACAGCGTATGAGTTATGACACACTTTGTTGTCCCTCTTATGTAACAGATTTACATATTTCATGTAGATCCTAAGTGATTACATTGCCATTCAGATACATTACCCTCACTGAAAATTCCAGCTATTGGTCAGTAGTGGAAAATGGAAATTTTCAGCCTTATAACTGTTAAAATAAAGTAATTTAAAAACTCAAATGTAGACAAAATCACCAAGACTGAGAAAAGTTATAAAATAAACTACAGATATGATTGTGCACATTAAAAGATAACCCTTAACTTTTAGAGTAGATGAATTTTTAGGCATGACAGAATATATACAAATAATTCCATACTGAGAAAAAGTCAAAATTATGTTATTTTCCTTTCCCCTCCCTTTCTTTTTTCTCCTTTCATCCTGATTTTTCCTGTTCTTGTTTCTCTTCTCTTCTACATCTTTCTTTTTCTTTCCCCTCTTTTTCTTCGCAATAAAATAGTAATTTGTTCTCTGTCCCTCTCTCTCCATCTTCCTTCCTCCCCTCCCCTGTTTTTGCCCCACCTCTCCTTCTGTCCCTTTCTCTCTCTCACACACACCCTAAAATATGAGGCTTGGATTGAATAAGAGTATGAAAATATAATCAGAACTAATAAACTACAAATATTAGAGCACAATACAGCCCAAAGATGCAAAGGTCTATCTTTTACATTCCACCTGTTTATTAATTCTATGGGTTATTTTATTGGCAGAAAGAAAATAATAATGACCCTAACCACTCTTGTTATAGTAGTACTTTGAACATAACAAATCATCTTAGTCTTGCCTTTGAATTCCTTGAAGACCTTTTGGACTGGATTATATTTTTTGGTTTATAAATACCTAAGATGATAAATTTCCAAAATGTTCTAATAATTGTTTAAATATTATGGTTGGATTTGTATTCACCTTGGTAGTGACAAATTGTTTGACTAATTATACCAAGTGTGCGGGATTGCAAACTGCATCCATCACACTGAAAAGAGAGTTCATGACAAAATATCAATTCAGCACCAAGGTTGGTGATGAACCACCCAACTCTTAGCTATGAAGGTAGAATGTCAGTGTCATCATTAAATTAGATAGTGGTTAATCTTTGAAGGTCATGGCTGAGCTATATCTGCATACAAAACGCAGGTTGTTATAAAGTGTTGCTCCTCATCTGCTTTAAGTGGACCTGTGTTCACAGTAACCCTCACCTTCACTAGCAATGGCTCAGGCCTTGCAGCATTCACAAAGGAGAGTCCATACTGGGTAGAGGCTAATGAAAGAGCTGCAATTGTTCATTTGATCTAATATAATTTAAGCAAAGACAAGATGGGATTCTGAAGAAGAGTTGTTTTCCTTCTGTAAAGGTCCTATGCACAATCATATTTTAACAAGATTCCCAATTTGCATTATGAAAAGCTGGCCGACTTTCCTTCATAAGGCCATTTATGGCACTTGCCCTTTTGGTAACATTACTATGTGTTTGTATTGAAGCCCATTATTAAATGAATAAATAGCAGGAAAATACAATATTAGATTAAAGAAACTGTTGGACTTTTAAATGGCAAACAAATGTGTTAAAAAGTCTTGTTATTTAAATGTGACTCTTTGGACCTCTGGCAGACTAAATGATGTCAGAGAAAACCTGTGAATCCTAGATAGAAAATTTCATATGTGGCCACATGGGGACCACATAAAATTTATGGAAATACGATACAAGTTTTTCTGCCAGGTAGAGAATTACTTCCAGCATGTTGGTGTATTTCTATCTACAAGAGAAACTACTTATGGACCACTAAGACATTCTAGAAAACAATTCCAATCCATCTATTGTCCTTGTATCTCCCAATCAATCTAAGTCCCTCAGTCTTCACTCTCTTCCCCAAAAGACACATCTCTTTGGATGATACGTTTTATCCACAAACTGAAGTCTTTCCTATAAAAATAACAGTGGGCTACTCTGAGATTTAGCAAATGAACGAAGGAAGAATGCGAAAGACTTCCCTCTGAGTCTTGTTGGCTATTTGCCATTCTCTGAATGGTGGCTGATACAAAATCAGGGCTCAATTTTATGCCAATTTTGTGCCCCAGTTAGCAGTGCTAATTGGGGCACACAAGTAAATTGCACTCTGCCCTGTGGAAATTTTCAGTTAGTCAACTAAATCAGAAAATCATTGAGAGCATTAATCCATTGCGCAGTCACTACTTAATTAGGTGCAAAATCTATGGTCCCTCCAGGAAGGACAAAGTTCAGACATGGGATCTTAATGATCAGTTGTTTGGAATTCGATCTATTTGGCATTTTTACTTTTGTCATACACTGAGTTTGAAAGTAAGTATGTGTGCTTGTGCGGAGTAGGGTCACCAGGTTGTTTTAGTAGGAATTAACAATCTATGTATTATTAAAGTAGACAGGAGTAAAGGTCATTCAGTTTCTCTCACACTTGAAAGACATAGCTTCTCTGAGAGGAAAGAATAGACTGATTTTACACAAAAGAACATAAATACATTGATAAATTTAATAACAAATGTTCCATATTTCCTAGGATCAAGTTTTAGTTTAATTCAACCTCATCCTCTTGTTTTGCAACCATGGTTAATGAGGGAGTAGAGTTTCCATTTTGTTTTGTTCACAGCTACATCTAAGTACTCAAGAATATTATTGAGTGAATGAATAGGACAGGCACATACTACCTAGGCAAAAATAATTGAAAGTGTTTTTTTATTTAAATCATGTTTTGAGTTACTAAATGATATTTGTGGAGAATCTGCTATAACATTCATAGTATGCAGGGCTGGGGTTGTAGCTCAGTGGCAGAGTGCTTGCCTTGCACATGTGAGGTACTGGGTTTGATCTTCAGCACCACATAAAAATAAGCAAACAAAATAATAAAGAAAAAAAGAAAGAAAACTTTAAAAAACCTCAATAGTACTCAACGTAATTTGTCTTTAGGAAAATGTTTCATTAGATCTGACATAGGTCATGGCTTTTAAGGTATATTTATTTTCCTAGGATATAGAAAAGTGATCTGAAAATGTTACTGTTACCCCAAAACTATTGTTTTAGGTAAAAATTTAAGTTAAACTAAGTTTAAATACAGTTTCAGTTCTAAAATTGGAATTTCAGTTTGGAATCAATGACTTTAAAAACTGTACTTTATCCTTTAATACAGTGTAACGATTTGTTTTTATTGTGATGTGAAAATTTGCTTTTAGCTCTCCAACAGCTAAAATCTTAAGGAAACTAACTTTGGCAAAGATGACTGTGAGAATAAAGCCATATTTTCTTCAATTATTATGGTTTTTAAAAAATTAACTGACCTCTTTATTAGAATTCTTAATGAAGGATGTAACTGACAGTTGTAGAAAGAATTTTCAATTTTGAGCATGAGGATCCAGTTATGACACTGCCAAACGCAACGTCATTTTTCCCTGTCTTGAGTCAGAAGCTCCCCCCGCTGGTATGATTTTGTCTCTTTTCCTACCTTTCTGAATTTCTTATCTATTGCTTTGCTCTCCATTTTCTTCCTCATATTCTTTATCTGGACTTCTATGCTCTTTAACTTAAAGGAGTCACACACTGTAACCCACGATCTCTCTCCTGCATTCTAGTTTGCAAACTGCAAATTCCTATTTCCAAAGAAATGTTCAAACAGTATCTCACAATCAAAAAAAAAAAAAAAAAAAAAAAAAAAAAACATTATTCTAACACCCAGTATTTTCCCTCTAAACTTTGTTTTGACTCCTGAAATTCCTATATTTGTCTCTTTCACTTTCCTTTCTGAAGTTCATTCCTGGTTTAACTGCTTTTGCTGTCCTTCATTCCTCACTTTCTAGAAAATCTTTTAATCTTTAACAAGATTTTCTTCTTCTTTTTCTCCCCATGGATCTCTTATACATTGCTTTTACACCCAAATATTTCTCTTATTCTGAGTTATGAACTGCTTATACCAAGCTTGGACTGTGGATTCTAATGTGCTTCTCCACCACTGATATTTTCCTTCTGTAATGACTTCCTACAAAGTTGTTTTTTCTTGAATTTTGCCAAACTATATCTAAGATCACATCACACTTTGGTTCATTTACTGCCCATTGCCTAGGGGTGAGTTTTGGAAGTCCATCTAGCCCTCAATCCCACGTTCTGGCTACTCCCCATATTTCCTACCATATGACCCACACCTTTTCTATTAACAAGCAAAGGAAACAGCCTCAATATGACCAAAGGGCATTCTCCAAAACAGTGAGATCTGAAACTTGTCATTCTACTTTACCGTCTCTGACTTATCAATGCCTTGTTCTTTCTTTAGTTCATAGAAACATTTCTCTTGGTTCCTTCTTAGTTGGATTTTTTTCAATGATTGAAGGATGTGGTGATTTGAGGAGAGAAACCCTCCTCCTCTTTTGGGCCTGCACTATTAAAGCCCCTCTTCCTAGGAGACAGTACGAAAGCATTTTGGAGTGTCAAGAAATAGACACTGTTCAGAAAGGCTTAAAATTCCTAAATTTCTACTCAAGATGGTCTAAATTATAATCAGTTACTTCTTACACTATGGCATCATTGTTCTGGCAATTGGGTGTTTTTCTCTGAGCATTTTTAAATTCTGAGTCGACCACTGTCTCACAATATCTCCTACCTGTATCACATTTTATATCTGAGATTACTGACAACAACAGCATCTAATTGCACCTTTCCCTTGGTCAGCTGGGACCCAGAGTAGAAGGTTTCTTCTTGTTCCCTAGGTCTCTAGTCATCAGAAAGATTATCAAAGAGCAAAACTCTCCTAATACAGTGCAAGGTGTTAAAACCAGAGAGCACATTGTGTTGTTGTTCTACCTTCCATTTCTGTTAGAAAGATCACTAGAGGTTTCAGTTTTGTTCCCGCAGTGTGATGCACTCTTAATGACAGTGTAACTGGTGTGAATGTTCACAGGTGAAGGACATGTCAACTCCTGGGAAATGGTCAAGAGATCCCATGGATAGACTGCAGTAGAACCATATAAGGGCTTCCTGTACATTACCTCTGTGAAAGCCTCTCTCCTCCCTTACAATTAGCTAATACTCAGAGAGAATTTGTCGTATGCTACCTTATAGGTATTTGGGTGTGTGCCTTTTCCTAAAATTGTATTATAAGTTGGCAGAGAACAGAGACCTGGCCTTATATATCATAGCATTTAGAATAGTGATTGAACATGGAAATCACTCATTGCTTTCTGCAAGAATGAAGCTATCCCCTTATGACATTGAAATGTCCTAATGTCTTCGGTTTGTCCACTCAAATGACAGTTGTGTACAGCCAAATGCAACCAGGACTTCCAACGAGTGTAGCTGGGTTTGAATCTCAACCCTGTTCTTCCTAGCTTTGAGAACTTTGGTCAGCTTAGGAAACACTCAGAACTTGATTTATTCATGCATTTAACATATATTTAATTTTCCTTACCTGTAAAATAAGAATAATTTTACCTGTCTCACAGATGAATCAATAAAGTTCTACAGATGATATTTTTATTAAAGCCTATAACCTTCTACCCAAACTTCTCAGTAAGGCCCCTGTAGCACCAACAAAACCATGATATTTGTTCTGCCTAGCTTCTGTAGATTGCCAAAAATGGAATCCTGATGACCAAGTATCAACTTTGGCAAAGTTTTTGAATATTTCTTTTTTTTAATTTTTTATTGTTGATTGTTCAAAACATTACATAGTTCTTGATATATCATATTTCACACTTTGATTCAAGTGGGTTATGAACTCCCATTTTTACCCCGTATACAAATTGCAGAATCACATCAGTTACACATCCATTGATTTACATATTGCCATACTAGTGTCTGTTGTATTCTGCTGCCTTTCCTATCCTCTACTATCCCCCCTCCCCTCCCCTCCCCTCTTCTCTCTCTACCCCCTCTACTGTCATTCATTTCTCCCCCTTGTATTATTTTCCCCTTTCCCCTCACTTCCTCTTGTATGAAATTTTGTATAACCCTGAGGGTCTCCTTCCATTTCCATGCAATTTCCCTTCTCTCTCCCTTTCCCTCCCACCTCTCATCCCAGTTTAGTTTTTGAATATTTCAATACCAAAACTTTTAACTTTGAAATGAGGAAAATAATAATTAAATGATAGAATTACTTTATGTGTTGATAGTTTTATTTAAAATTTTATAAACAATGCCTAGCAGATGTTGGACAGTTAGTAAACAATAATTATTGTTATTTGTGCACAGATTTGTTTTAATGTACATCTTCTTGCTAGATAGACTCATAAGAGGAGGAAACATCTTTGGGTGTATGTGAGTTTATTTTATTTATGCCCCACCGCTAATTGAATGAATGGAAAGAGTATGGATTGAGCACTGTGTGATGTCCCCAATTTATTAGTGATAACAAGGGCAATGAATCCAATGGTGAAGAAAACCTTGACCCAGCTTTTCAACTTTGGAGTCAGATGTATTTAAGTAGTTGATCTTGTGTACCTGGTAATTGTGTCTATAATAAAGATTGCCACTGAGGTATCATCAGAATTGACAATATATGGTTATTGAATAGCTATTATATGTGTGTAGTATTCTACATATACACTGTGTTAGGAATACACAATCCTACCACCTGACACTTAATTTCTAAGAGATTTTAATGTAAATGGAGAAAAAGTCTAGAGAAAGAAAAAAGAGCCAACAGCATACATTGCTCATATCCATGATGAGCACTCCAGATCTCAAGTTCACTGTGAAGTAAAGCACAACAGTGATGTTGCTAAAGGAATTGGATCTTTAGGAAAAAATAAGACTTGGACTATAAATAGGAGAGAAAGGAGACATTCAATGAATGGGCATAGCGTGATCAAAGGCAGAGACAAGGAAATTAATCGATTGTATGGAAGAAAGTATATACTCTTCCTTGTTCAGGATGAAATAATTTTAAGGAAGCATTTTACCTGATTCTAAAAGAAGAGAAGTACATTTGATTCTAAATGGGAAAGCAGTGTTACAAATCATAGGAAATATAAATAATGTTGAAAAAAGAGATTTTGAGGTTGAATTATAGTTTTATACAAATTGACTTATAAATGATGGCATAGATGGGTCAATATTCGTGAACTGAAAGCAGAGAGAAAAAAGGTTGAATGTTGATGAGCATTCCAGACCAGTAAGTAGCTAGGTATCTGTGTATTGCTTGTATCGGGGTGATCACAGAAGCCTGGAAATTTAACCATCACAATAACCAGTCCTATTTATACTGAAAGATCAGAGGATGAAACTGGAGAAGACCAAAATTAAGAGATTCAGGAAAGCATATTTTTTTTGTAATAGAAAACAGAAAAGAAAGAAATCTTTAAAATTTAGCAATTTTCAAGTCTCAAATTCTTTTTAAAGAGTTATAATAATCAAATTGTAAAAGTGTACTGAATTTAGTATGCAGATGGCTATTGATAGTATAAGAAGAAATGACTTCAATAGAAAGAAGCATAGGTACTTAAGTAAATTATGGTAGAAATTGAAGTATCTTTTAAGATTTATATTAGATTATTGTCTATTCTTTCAGTTTAAAATGAAGATACTATTTATGTTAAGCCATGATTAAATGTAAAGGTGGTTATAACTGTGCCAGGGATTATATGTAATACATACAGACTGTGATTCCTCCAGTTTCCATCTAACCTTCAGCCCAGTTGGCTTTGAAAGAAAGACTGTATTTAAGTTCACTTTTACAATAGTAAACTTAAAAATTACACATTTTTATCACATACTCTTTAGGGTGGGGAGTATAGCTTAATGGTAGAGCCCTTGCCTACATAACAAGGTCACCAGAACTGCAAAATATAAAATGTAATATAAGTATGCTTTAGATTATTGTTTTAATAGCTAAAATCTTTTAATAGCCAAGTCTTCTTCTTTTGAAAGAAGGTAGTTTTATATTTTAAATATTTATTATGATTTTCATAACTGTATCTTTTTCTGTTGTACTGCTATATAGCTTTTGGTCATGATTATTTTTTTAAATGGAGTACTATCAATGTAGACTTTTGAAGATGACATTGGTGTTTTTCCATTTTCAGAACAATATTAATTGAGAAAGGTATTCGTGGGATCACTTCTCAATTTCTTTCTTCTTAAGATGAGATGCCAAATAAATATTTTACCCTTTAATTGGAGCACATAACCTGGTGTGTTTTTCAATTTGGGAACCTTCTTAGTGCGGGCTCTTTGACCCTACCCTCAAAAGAATATCTTGGAAAGTTTCAACACAGTACTCTCTGTCCTGCTAGTTTTAGTTTTCCTTGCTCTTACAAAACAAGACCACTAGATGGAGTTAAGACCACAAGCTTTGGACTTCAATTTTATTTTATTTTTTTAAAAAGTCTTCAAAGAAGAGTTCTCACAAGGTTTCAGAGGTTATAGCTTACCCACTTTTTATTAAATGGAGAGGAAGCAAGAAAAACAAAGCAGAATGGTATTTTCCATGAAACTTAACTGTAGTTACGAATTGCAATACCTTTTGGCCTTGAATTATTTTACAGTGAGCTGCTTACAAAATTAAGCTATTTTGTCAGGATAAATATCAAGGAAAATGATTATGAATCATCGTGGCAAGTTTTAATACAGATCAGAAAATAAATTAATCCAACTCTATCTGACTCATGATGTCTTTTTCTTCAGATACAAATGGAGAGTAAACAATGTTTTGGCAATTTTTAGGTTAATCATGTGGAACTGATTACTCAAGAAGAATGTTATTAACATTTAGTCAATTTATACCCTACAATATGACAAATTAAAATTAATGTTGCTGTTTTTTAAGATATCAAATGGGTCATGATTTTAAGAAAAATGAGAACTGCTACAGAAAAGTGTTAATGTTGTCTCTGGGCCCAGTGAATCTAGTGAGGTCTAAAATACTCACTAAAATCTCCCCAAGAAAACAGCACAAATAATTAAGTAAATACAACTCTGAATGAGGCAGTGCCTGTCTTTAGACTAAGTGGGTTATCTTTTGAAGTGTAAAAAAGAATAATAATCAATTGTCAATGATTCCCTATGGAATAGCTATGGTTAAATCTTGCCAATAGCTTAATAACAAAAGAAATATTTTCTTTTAGATTGAGTATATTCTTCAAATGAAGCTCTACTTGATAATTTTTTCAATGTTTATAATCAGTTGTTCCCTTTAGTATTCATTTAATTAGCTCATTTCAATACATTTCCTTGATGGCATGTGTATGTAACTATATTTTAAATCATTCCCTTTATTTCCGAAGTAATTGATGCAATGAAAATATGTAACTATTAACTTTTAAATCAGGTCTAGAACAATACAAACTGCACATTATGATATAAATTATAGGAGAAATATTTTTTTTTTTAATTTTGCACACTCAACATCTCCACAATTCTCCCCCTGCCTTCTTTTACATGTACATATACCAAGTACTCACAAACTCCTCCTGACCTTCTTACCTTTAAAATTACCTTTAAAATGCTTTTAATAGTAAATAGATGAGTATCATCTAAGGGTCATAGGGCAACAGCTACAGACCTTTGTACACTGTCAATAATGTCACAGATCCTGGCTGAGAGGTCAATTTGAAAAAATCATTTTTTCCCCATACTGTGCTACTCATGACATCTTTTTGAGTATACATATAATGCCATGTTCAGTGGTAAATTAATCCATCCTTGATGGGATTGTTGTTCCTCCATGACTTGATATGCTTAGGCAATTTTAAAGCCCTTTAGCTGTCTATATTTTCACTCTTGAAAGTTGGGAAATTACTTCCTGATTTAATTGGTGGTTAAAGCTACAGCAAAAGCCACAGACCTACCTTCCCTGGCCATTGCATTTCCAAAGGCTACTTCAGTCTGCTCAAGCTCTATTAGTTCTGAATAGGTTAGTGCTATCTAGGTCAAATGCTAGAAATTAGGTCAGTTTGGTTTCTCCTAGAGGGGTGCAAGCCATTTTTTGCTCGGCCTTGATCTTGGAAATGCAACAGTAATAGATTGTCATTGGCCAGATCAGATACATCCCACCCTTACATTTTAAAAAAAATATTTTCTTAAAACTCAAATTTTAAAACATACAATCTACCCTTTTAAAGTACATAACTCAGTGTGTTTTCATAGTGTATTCACAAAGTTGTGCAACCTTACCACTATTAATCTTAGGATATTTTCACCACTTCAAAAAAGAAATCTTGAATTGCACAGTGGTACACGCTTGTAATCCTAGTGACTCAGGAAGCTGAGGTAGGAGGATCACAAGTTCCAGGTCAGCCTGTACAACTTGGTGAGACCTGATCTCAAGTCAAAAAAATATAAAGGACTGGGAACATAGCTCAGTGGTGAGTATCCCTGAGTTGGATTGAATCCCTAATACAAAAGTAAAAAAAAAATGAAAGAAATCTGATACCTACTAGTAGTCATTCCCTCTTTCTCTTTAATGCCAAAGATTCAAGAAATCTCAAATCTACTTTTTCTTTCTATAGATTTGTCTATCTGGAAATTTCATAGAAAGGAGATTATACAATATATGATCCTTTGTGACTGATTTATTTCACTTAGTACAATGTTTTCAGGGCACATTGTATCAGAACTTCTTTCCTTTTTATTGCTGAATAATATTCCATTGTATGGAATAACTATTCACATTGTTCATCATGGTAAACAAATGGGAAGTTTATCATTTTAACTATTATTAATAATACTGCTAGGAACATTTGTGGAGAAGTACTTGTGTGGACATATATTTTCCTGTTTTCATTTTGGAGTATATAGAAAGGAGAGGAAGTGCTGAACTGTGTGGTGACTCCATGTTGAAGACTTTCAAGAGCCGCACACAGTTTCCTTGAAGCTGCAGCATTGTACATTCCCACCAGCAATGCACTGGGGTTCCGATTTCTGTGCGTCCTCACCAACACCTGTATGATCTGTCTTTCTGATGATAGCCACCCTAGTGTGTGTGAAGTGGTATCTCATTGTGGTTTTGATTTGCATTTCCCTAATGGCTAATTATATTCAGAATCTTTTTATGTATTTATAATCCATTTGCATATCTTCCTTGGAGAAACGTCTATTCAAATTACTTGCCCATTTTTTCATTGAGTTTTCTTTTTTTAGCATTGAGATTTAAGTGAGCTTTATATATTCCTAATCTAAGTCTATTATGACATATAGTACTTTCAAATATTTTCTCCCATTCTGTGGGTTGTCTTTTCACTTTTTTATGGTATTCTGTTAAGCACAAAAGTTAATAATTTTGAAGAAGATTAATTAATCTATATTTTTCTGTTGTTCTTTTGGCAACTTAGCTAAGAAAACACTGCCTAACCCTAGCTCACAAGGATTTATTTCTATGTTTTCTTTCAATAGTCGTATTTTTTTAGCTCTTAAATTAAGGTCTATGATCCATTTAAATTTTGTTTCCACTTTCATTTTCTAAATTATATCCTTTGGAAGATAAAGGGTTGCCCTTCCCTAAAAGACCATGTGTTTGCAGTAATTGGTCAGTGGAAAGAAGGATTTAAAGTCAGATAAAATCTGTATTCTTTCCTTCTCTTTTTAGTCAGTGACTTCACATTTGTCTAAAGTTATGAAATTTTTCATTGATGGGTTGATGCATCCAACATAAATCCTTTGTGTGTTGATTAGAGAGATATAATAGAATTTTACTGTATTTCTTTTTTGAGAGGGCACTGGGTATTTGTCATACTGGCTGGATTTAGCTTAAAGGCTTTTTAAGGGCTAAGTCTGGAAGTTATTGTAGGTGATCAGATGCAAGTTTCCACATAAAAACAAAAAAGTGATATAATAGATAGGTGTAAGATACGCAAGTCAACTCCAAATTGAAGGAATGGTTGTACTTGAGGACATGCTTCTCCCACAATTTCCCATAAGTTTCTGCTTGGAATGGGGTATTGTTTATTATAGCAATTGGTGGAAAGGCTAAAATGAAACACAATATTAAAATGTGGTAGAAAACATCAATTTTTCCAAGATACAGCTTTGAATGGAATTTGAAATGCAGCACTGTGAGCTCCCACGATGCTAGCACACATCATTAGTTCAGTATTGAAGACACTAAAGGAACTGGAATGGTCCTTGTTGTAGTCTATTTGGGTTTCTATAACCAAATACTACTGATAGGGTGACTCATAAGCAACAAAATTGATTTCTTACACTTCGGGAAAATGGGAAGTCTAAAATCAAGAGTTCAGCAAATTTGGAGTCTGATGAGGATTCACTTCCTAGTTCAAAGTACTCCTTCTGGCAAGTACTTCTTCACACATTCACATTGGGTGAGGGATGAAGGAGCTCCCAGGCACCTCTTATGCAAGGGCACCAACCCACTGGAGAGGGCCCCACCCTTATGACCTCACTGACTCCCCAAAGCCCCTTCTCCCAATTTCATCACACT
The DNA here is from genome assembly GCF_047511675.1 of Marmota flaviventris. Taxonomy (NCBI): domain Eukaryota; kingdom Metazoa; phylum Chordata; class Mammalia; order Rodentia; family Sciuridae; genus Marmota; species Marmota flaviventris. The sequence continues at coordinate 83,203,056 of NC_092508.1, forward strand.
GATATTTAGGTTTTCCATACATGAATTTTTGGTTATCTTATTAAATTCTCAATACATGACATAAACGTTCAGTCTATAGCATCCCTGTCATTTCCAGATTCAAGTATGGCAAAAAAGATCCTGGGCATGATTGTACAAAGCCACTCATTCTCATCTGCCGCTGCAACTCAGTTGCTGCTAACTTTGTTACAATGGACTCCTAGGTTCACTATAAAAGTCAAGCATTGTCTTTTCTCCAAAATTCATCTCAAATGTTGCTTTTTTGTTCTATGTGAGACATATTATTTATTTATGTTGTGCTGGGGATTGAATCCAGAACTTTGTGCATGCAAGGCAAGCACTCTCTACCAAATGAAATATGTCTCCAACTGGAGATGTATTATTTCTTGAATACACATTATATATAAGTCATTGTATCTAGATATTTTAAGTCATCTAGTAAAGATGCTGTCTGTTATCAAACATTTGTGTAGCAAAGTGGACAAAAGCAAACTTTACAGTGTCATGTAAAAAGTATAACTAATAAGTAATATGAGATTTTTTTTTTTGGTGGGGTGGGTTGGATATGATTCAAGGTCAGCTAAAAGGCAGTGAGAATTCCCTGTTTCCTCTTAACATGAAAGAAAAATAAACAGAAGCTATGGCATTGCTAGAAATATGGTTGAATAGGTCCTAGTTCAGAGTACTCCTTCTGGCAAGTACTCCTTCACACATTCACATTGGGTGAGGGATGAAGATAACAGGCAACAAAGACGGAGAATTCTAGTTGTATAGGAAATTTTCTCAGGATGCTGGTGGCTAATGGCTAATAGTGATCCTGAACTAGATCCGACTCATGCTTTTAGAGAAAAGAGATTCTTGTTCAAGACAGGTAACCTGAGCTATTGGGGTCTTTTTCTGGAAATTTCCACTTTTATCTCTATGTTTTATATTGTGCTGTGTGTTAGACAGCTTTTCATCACTGTGACAAAAATACCCATAAAAACAACTTAGAAGACAAAAGTGTGTCTGGGGCTCACAGTTCCAGAGGTCTGAGTACATTGTTGGCTGACTCCAATGCTATAAGACTGAAATGAGGCAGAACATCATGGTATGGGAGGGTGTGTATGTGTGTGTGTTGGGGGGACTGCTCAGCCCAGAAAGTGAGAAAGAGAGGAGCCAGGAACAGTGGCTTCTCCAGCCATGCCCACTTGTCTCTTGTTACCATCCAGTAGTCCATGCAAAATATTAATCCATCAAATGGATTAATTCACTGATGAGGTTATAGTCTCTATGATATAAACACTGTCCCAAAGTCCCACCTCTGAACATTGCCGCATTGGGCAACATGCTTTGAAAACATGAGCTTTAACCAGGTATGATGGCAAATGTCTGTCATTTCAGGAACACAAGATGTTGAGGAAGGAGTGTGGCAAGTTTGATGTCCACCTCAACCATTGTGAGACACTGCCTCAAAATAAAAAATAAAAAGGATTTGGGCTGTAGCTCAGTGATAAAATGCCTAGATTCAATCCCCAGTCAAAAACAAAACAAAACAAAAAATAGAGAATGAGAGAGATTTTGGGGGGACAATCCAACATGATAGTTTCATACCATAATATGCATCAATATAAAACTGTTTACCAAAAAACTAATTTATTAGACTTTTCTCACTGTATAAAATATGTAATATCCACATATTGAACAACCATTTTTCTTTCCATCCACCTAAATATAAGAAACTAGAACTCTCTTTATTTTTTCATGTTTCTTATGTAACTGGTCATTTGTTATACTACACATCACAATCACTTATTAGGTTTTATTATCTCTCATTCCCAAGTCTTGTTTAGAAGTTAAATAAATTGTCCAAGATACCTGCGTTGATTAGAGGAGCTGAAGGGTGAATCCAGGTATGTCTGATTCCATAGCTCATACTCATCAAGCAAATTTGGTTTCATCAAATCCCTACTATCAAATGAACACAGTTTTTCTCACATTTTTACCAAACCCATTCAAGATTGGAAGAGTGGCAGGAAGAGCTAGAAAATGAGAAGGAATGAAGATATTTCCTATTCAAAATCATATAGAATAAATTTTGAATTTGAATGAAGGTTAAGTAGGATATTCAGTACAGAAATTGTGAACTGCATCTCATAATTTTTGAAAAAAATCAGGAAACCTCACATGCAGGAATACGGGAGAAGAATTTGATGAGAAAGGGACTTGTAGGTATAGAAAGGAGAGATATTTCTCAGTTACTGTAACTTGACCTCCACATGGTGAAAGATGAGAGGGATTTACAGTCTGGTGGTTTGGGGACTGTTTGTCTAGCCAAGGATTTCTTGGTTCAAGCCAGTGATTACTTAGATAAATAATTAAACGACAAAGAAAACAGAACTGTCCTTATTTCCGTCCCTGTTATATTTTGGAAGTATACTCAGCATCCCAAGTTCTTAAAATTGATGATTTTGTATATACTCACTTAATATAGTTTAAGATTTTCAATTATATTTTTGAACTAAATTTTATGACCCTTGTAGTTGAAGGCTATGTTTTGACTTCTCCATGGCTTTTTTCAGTGTCTAACAGACAGCATTATGTATATAATATTAAACATTCACAATGTTGTCCAAAAGCTATTTGATTGACCATCTGCTAAGGGGAGAAGAGTGTATAATGACCTGCATGGCGTTATTTCTGGGTCTGATTTTAAAACTTCCCTCAGTAGGTAGTTGGCTTATTAAGTCCTGTATCTGCAGTACCTGCTTTGACACCTGAAACCCAGTGCACCTAGAATAAATGAGAATAAATGTGTTTTGGATGAAAGGAATGTTCAGCTTCCAGCTAGCTATAGCTTGGTTGCTTTTGGGGTTGTAACAGATTTTTATGGCATTTGGTGAAGTTTGGCAACATGCATGCAAAGTGCTTGATATTGAGCCTGGTAACAGTAAGCTCTCTCTGGAGCCAGGCTATCAGGATTGAAATTCCGGCATTGCCACCCACTATGTGCCTGTGGGAACATAACTTAAATTCTATGTGCCTCCATTTCTGTAATCTGGGTGCTAGAAAAAAATTCAAACCTATTTGATAACTTCCTTGTGAATATATAATAAGCTAAACAAAAATAAAGCATTTAATACAGTGTGACTTATAATAAACTCTCAATTTTATTTTCATTACATTCATAAAGACAGATTTTATTAATATCTAGAGAGACACTTCTGACAGATAATATGAAAATTAATCTTTTTAAAGTAAAGGTGTTTGAATCTTTTCAGAGAAATAAAGTACAATTAAAATGCAGTATTGCCTGGAAACAGAAAAAGAAGTGTTCAGTCATAGAAATGAAGGTTTACTTGAAATATTTACCAGCAAAAAGGAGCTTAGATAAGGATAGACACTTTTTTGTTTGTTTCTCCTAGATATCCAGGTGGTGCAATGTGCAATACAAGAATATGTGATCTCATTGGCTGGGGCTGATATTCTGTTAAGCAAGAAGAAATTCTGTTGTGGTCATAAGCTTGTCAATCATACCAGCTAGCTTTTATTTAACATTCACCATGCAGAAGGAAGGCCTTACTCAGATGGAGTCTATACACTTCATTTTCTCAACTTCATTATCATCACGACTCTATAAAGTATATATAGTTAATATCTCATTTTAGAATTGAGGAAACTGAGACATGATACATTGTGTGCAATGGCTGCATAGTAGTAAGGATCAGAATCTAGATTGTCTGGCTGTATAGTGTGCTCCCTAAATTAAAAAAAAAAGCCAGTATAAATGTCTTTAGGGCCTTTTATTTTAAAATTTTATGTTCACAGCAAAATAGAAAGGAAGAAACATGTTTCCCATGGACTTTCTGACCCCAAATGGGCACACCCCTCATCATAGTGGCATATTTGTTAGAAATGATGGGAACTGACATATCCTAATCACTCAGTCTGTAGTTTACTTTAGGATTAGCTCTTGGTCCTGTACATTCTATAGATCTGATCTGGATGAATTTGTAATGACATGTGTTCATAATATTATCATATAGAGTATTCTCACTGCCTTAAGAGTCTTCTGTGTTCTATCTGTTCATCCCTTGTCCCTCCCCAACCCCTGGAAACCACTGGTCTTTTACTGTCCTAATACTTTTGACTTTTCTAGGATAGTGTTTGCAGTTATGCACTGCAGTGCAATGTTTTGGTCAATGGTAGATTGCATATAGACAGAGGTCACACAAGATAATATCACCTCATGACATCATAGCCATCTTAATTTGTTTAAGGTCATTTTATGATATGTGTACAGTGACACAATCACCTGAAGACACTTTTCTCAGAATTTATCTTCATCATTAAGCAATACATCTCTGCTGTTAGAACCATACAGTGTGTGTGTGTGTGTGTGTGTGTGTGTGTGTTTTACTAGATATTAAACCCAGAGCTGCTCTATCACTGAGCTATGTCACCAGAACTTCTTAGTTCTGAATAGTTTTCTATGCTCTAGTAGTATCACAATTTATCCATTGACCTAGTGGGTGCCATCTTGGTTGCATCCCTGTTTGGGAAATTATGGGGAATTATTAATAATGCTGCTGTCAATGTTCATGTGCATGTTGCAGGTTTTTGTGTGGACCTAAGTTCTCATCTCCTTTGGGTTAATACCAAGAAACATGATTATTTGATCATAGGATGAGAGTGTCCTCAATTTTGTAAGAAAATTCCTTAGTGTCTCCCATTCTGGCTGCACTATTTTGCATTCTCACTAGGAAGAAATGAGAGTTCCTGTTATTCTACCTCCTCACTAGCATTTGAAACTGTTATTGTCACAGATTTTGGCTATTCTAATGGGTATGAAGTGCTATCCTGATACATTTTAATTATCAGATTCATTGATCCTTCAGAATATATTGTTTTCAACATCTTGAGAAAGAACAAACTTTATCCCATTTGGAAACCCACAATGTTTCTGACTTGGCTAAATATCTCAATGCAGGTATTTTGAGGTTTCCTAATGCCTCAAATATTGCTTCCTGGGTCTCTGAAAGTATACCTCACTTGAATTTTTTTCTTTTGCAATATTACTGGAGATTGAACCAAGGATGGACTACCACTGAGCTACATCCCCCTCCCTTTTATTTTATTTTTTTTTTTTTTGTTTTGAGACAGGGTCTCACTAAGTTTCCCATGCTATGCCTTGAAGTGAGATTCCTGCCTCAGGTTCCTGAGTCTCTGAGATTATAGTCATATACCATCATGCCAAGTTCTCATCTTGACTTTTAAAGAATGTATTTCCTGTTCCTACTTATATATCTGGAACATTTGACAAGTGAAGTATTTTTTTTTATTCTTGGATTATCCTTGAACATCTTACTTGTAGACTATCTGAATTTTCAGTGATTATCAATATTATATGTGACTATCATCTATCCATAAATCTGCCATCCATCCATCCATCCTTTCATATGTTGTAGAATAACCGCCACCTCACCCCTTTTGGGACTCTGCATTACCTGGTCATTTACAGGCCATTAGAACACACTGAGATGTTATGACATCTGCTATGTCATCATGGATTAGATATGTATATTTAAGACTGATTTCTTTTAGAGAATGCACATGGCACATGGAAGACTAAAACTCTTAAGTATTTACATTTCTGATAAGGTGAAATTATAATATATGTGCAAAAATACATGTTAAGACATTTTTTTGATGATTAAAATAGTATTTCATGTTGAATGGATTTTTCAGTTTAGAATTTCATAAACTTCTCAAATTTATTTCTGGCAACACCTTCTGCTAATAGTGTGATTATTGTCACCAGTAACTAGGAATCAGGGTGAGGTTTCTCTGAAAAATGTGAAATGAGGAAAATATTTTTTATACAAGTAATGAATTTTAAAATCAGCATTTATTAGATAAGAGATGAATACTCACCTACAGATTCAACTCAAAGTTGATAGATTATAGCATTATATTTAAGGAAATAGTGACAAAATGGGGATTGATCAGCCATGAATGTAGAGATAATTAAATCATAGAGGATAATGTTGAAACAAACAAAGTTGTTTTTTTTTTATTGTTGTTTGTTTTACAATGCCTTATTTATTTATTTATTTTTAATGTGGTGCTGTGGATGGAACCTAGGGCCTCGCACATGAGAGACGAATGTTCTACTGCTGAGCCACAACCCCAGCCCCTGATAATGTTAAAAATAGTATATCAAGCACTGTTAAGAAAAGAGAGATCTCAAAAACAAACTTGTACTATTTCAACCCCATTGGCAAGATTAAGTCTTGCCATTATGACATTGAAGCATAAGTCTACAGTATATCTGATACTATTAACCCTTTAATTTAGCTAACTCATTTTGTGCTGCTTTTGTATTCACCAAACAGGGTAATTATAATTCGACTTTCCTATTCTACTACAGAGGGATTTCCAATTTTTCCATCACCATTTGTTGAAGAGGCTCTTTTCACAATACTATTGTGTCACCTTTGTCTTTTATTTGGATTTATGTGGATTTGTCTCTGTGTCTTCTATTTTGTTCCATTGGTCTACATGTCTGTTTTTGTGCTAATACCATGCCATTTTTCTTACTATAGCTCTTTAGTATAATTTAAAGTCTGGTATTGTGATGCCTTCTGCTTCACTTTTCTCGCTAAGGAATTTTTTTGGTGGGGGTTGGAGGTGGCTATTATGGACCTCTTAGTTTCCAAATGAATTTCATGGCTGTTTTTTTCTATTTCAATGAAGAATGCCATTGGAATTTTAATAGGACTTGCATTAAATCTGTATAATAATTTTGGGAGTATGGCCATTTTGACAGTGTTAATTCTGCCTATTCTAATATTTGGGAAATCTTTTCATCTTCTAACATCTTCTTCAATTTCTTTCTTTATTTTTCTGTAGTTTTTATTTTAGAGTTCTTTCACCTCTTTTGTTAGAGTGGTTCCCAAATATTTCACTTTTCTTTTTTGAGGCTATTGTGAGTGGGTTAGTTTTCCTGATTTTTCTTTCAGCTGATTCATCATTAGTGTCTAGGAACAAAACTGAGTTATGGGTATTAATTTTATATCCCTTCACTTTGCTGAATTTGTTTATGAGTTTGAGAAGCTTTCTGGTGGAGTGTGTTGAGTCTTCTAAATATAGAATTGTGTCATCAGCAAATAGATACTCTCCTTTTCCTATTCATATCACTTTATTTCTTTCTTCTAATTCCTCTGACTAGGGTTTCAAAGATATGTTAAAATGAAGTGGTGAAAGAGGGCAGCCCTATCTTATTCCAGATTTTAGAGGGAATTCTTTCAATTTTTCTCCTTTCAGAATGATGTTGACCTTGGGTTTAGCATGTACAGCTTTTACAATATTGAGGTATGTTTTTACTATCCCTAGTTTTTCTAATGTCTTGAGCATAATAGGATGCCAAATTTTATCAAATGTCTTTTTTTGTATATATTGTGATAATCATGTGATTCTCATCTATAAGTCTAATGATGTGATGAATTATGTTTATCAATTTCAATATGTTGAACCAAGCTTGCATCCCTGTAATTAACCCCACTTGACCATGGTGCACAATATTTTTAATGTTTTTGTATGTGATTTGCCAGAATTGTATTAAGAATTTTTGCATGTATGTTCATCGGAGATTATTGGTCTGAAGTTTTCTTTCCTTGATGTGTCTTTGTCTGGTTTTGGCATCAGGGTGATGCTAGCTTCATAGAATGTTACATTCATTTTTTTCAGCACTGTTTTTCATAGTTTTCATCATATAAATCTTTTCATTTTCTTATTTAAGTTTTACATTTTTGATGGTATTTTAAGAAAATTATTTTTTAAGTTTGTTGATTAGTTTATAGAGATAAAACACATTTTTGCCTGTTGATTATGTGTCTTTCTGGAATTATTAGTTTCAAATCTTTTTATGGATTTCTAAATTTCTATATTTATGGTCTCCCAAGAACTTCTAGTACAAATTTCAGAAGCAGTGGACCAGGGAACATATTTTTTTTTTGTTGTTGTTCTTACTCTTATGAGGAAAACTTTCCCATTATATATATATATTGTCAGTAGTAGTGGTTTTTCATAAATGTCTTCTATAATGTTGAAGAAATTTCCTTCTACTTCTAGTTTTCTGAGGGTTTTGGTCTTAAAAGAGTATTGGTCTTTTTCAAATGCTTTTTCTACATTGTGATAATGATGTGGTTTTCTTTTGCTTCCTTTGTTCAATTTTTGTATTGTATTGTTTTGATTGATTTCCATATGATCAAACACTCTTCCATTCATCAGATAAATCCCACATGGTCATGGTGTATATGTCTTTCAATATATAATTGGATGTGTTTTGTTGAGAATCTTTTTCATCTATATTCATACATTGGTCTGTAATTTTCTTATGATTTTTTCATCTGACTTTGGTATCAAAGTAATGGTGATCTAATAGAATGAATTGAGAAGTCTTCCTTTTTGGGAGAATTTGAGAATAATTATCTGACTATTAAAGTCATTAGGACTTGAGCATTTCTTTGTAAGCAAGTATTTTTTTTTTTTGTTAATTACTGATACAATTTCTCCCTTGGTTATAGGCCTATATAGCTTTTCTGTTTCTTCTTGAGTCCATTTTGACATTCTTAGTATTTTTAGATATTTGTTTATATCTTCATTTACTTGTGGTATTCACAGTATTCTCTTATATCCATTTTTTGTTGTTGTTTTGTAAAATTAGTAGTAATGAGACTACTTTCATTACTGAATTTAATTTGTATCTTCTCATTTTTTTTACTCAATTTTATTATTTTTCAATTCTGGGCTGCACAGTGTTACTTAAGAAGAAACATTATTTTCACTAATTATTATTTTTCTAGTCTTTATTTTTCTAATCTTTATTATATGATTCCTCTGTTCATTTTAAATTTAGATTGCTCTACTTTTTCTAGTTTCTACAGGCTTAAAATTACAATATCAATTTCAGCATTTCTTTTTTGCAAACTAAATGTTTGGGTATGTTTTTCATTTTTTTTTTTTACTTTTTAGTTAATTTTGAATCAATACATCATAATTATATACAATGTTGAGATTCATTGTGATATGTTTGTATATGCATATAACATTATTTAGGCTCCACTGGAATTTCTTCTTTGACCCATTGTTTGTTTACATATATGTTGTTTAGGCTGTTCTAATGGCACTGCTTATAATCTCAGCAATTTGGGAGGCTTAGGCAGGAAGGTCAAAGTTTAAGGTCAGCCTCAGCAACTTAGTGAGGTCCTGTCTCAAAAAAAATAAAAAGGATTGGCTGGGAATGTAGCTCAGTGTAAAGCACCCCTGGTTTCAACCAAAATAATAATAAAAATGAATGTGTTGTTTAATTTCTACATATATGTGGATATTTCCATTTTCTTTCTCTTATTGATTTCTATTTTCATTTTACTGTGGTTGGAGGAGATACTTTTATGATTTCAATCTTTTTATATTAAGACTCATTTTGTGGCCTAACATCTGGTCTTTCCTGGAGAATGTTCCTTGTGCACTTGAGAAAAATATGTTGTCTACTGCTATTAGATACAGTGTTGTAATTCTGACTGTTCTATTGTTTTACATTTCTGCCAAGATGCTCTATCTCTCATTGAAAATGGGTTTCTGAAATGTTCAACAATTATTGGACAATTGTCAAGTGCCTACTTCTTTTAATTCTGTAAGTTTTTTAATTTTGTTGTATCAATTGTTGAGAGAGGTGTTTAAATTCCCAACTATAATTGTGTGTTTGTCTAATTCCCATTTTAGTTTTATCTATTTTTATATCCTGATTTTTGAAACTGTACTGATGGATGTTTTCATATTTAGTGTACTATTTCTTCTCAAATAATTGATTTATTTTTTATTATATTATGTCCCTCTTTCCTAGGGAATGTTCTTTTCCTGAATTCTACTTTGCCCAGTATTAATATAACTCTTTTCATCTGTGCAATAATTTGCTTGAAGAAGGTATCCAGTTGTGTATCAGATTTTAGCCAATATAATCTCTATATTTTAACTGATATGTCTAGACTATTTATATTTAATATAATTATTAATACAACTAGATTAAATCTACTATCTTAATTGTTTTCCTTTATTACCTCTGTACTTTGTTTCTTTTTTTCTGCCTTAATTTTATTAATTTTGTATTTTTATGAGTTATTTTTTTATCTACTCCTGCCTTAATATTCATTTTAATATTGAAAAGTTTGTATTAGAAGATTATATCTTTAAATACTAGTATTGTGCTTCATGTTTTGTGTAGAGAACTTAGAATACAATTTTATTTTCTTCACTTTATCATTTACATTGCTTTAGTCATACAATTTATAAATTTATTTATTTATAATACTAATTATAATACTATTGCTACTGTTTATGTTTCATATAGTTAGCTTTTCTAGAGCAACTGGGAACAAGAAAAATATTTATTTTTAATGTCATTTATTCCTTTTCTTGAAAATTCCACTGTTTTATGCAAATACAGATTTTTTTTTTTTTTGGTTGGTATACTTCTTTCTGAAGAGCTGCTTTTAACATTTCTTATAGTATGTGTCTGCTGACAATGGATTTTTTTCTATTTTCTTTTCACCTAACAAATTATTTTTGTATTTAATTTTTAGATATTTTTGCTGGGTATAGATATTTGAGTTTATTTATTCCATCACTTTGAAGAAAAATTGCGGCAGTCTGGCTGGGCACAAATCATGAGCCACTGAAGCAGGAACAAACCTTATTTCTGAACTCCACCAGCACACTCCACACACACTCCCAGGGAATTCTGCCGAATGCCACAGGGCTGTCCAGAAACCAGCAGCCGGAAATATCCCTCCTCAGGCACTTCCCCAACCAATGGGAACTCTCCGGGAATCCCTGCGAGAGCTCAACTGGAACTCTGTGAGAACTCCCTGGCGTCACCTCTCAACCACTACTTCTGGCAAAAATGCCATGCATCATCCCAATTTGGCTGTGGCCCTCAACAAAAAATGTCCTTTCTTGTCTTTGGCCTACATGGTTCATGCAATGAAAACTAAAGCAGTTTATATCTATTAATATTAACAAATTATGATAAAGATAAGCCATTATATACTCCTAACTCTATTTTAAGCACAATTGTAATAGCTTCAAAGGTTAATTATTTTTACATCTAAATTTTTGTATATGTCTTAATGGAATGTATATACACATACATGCATATGTACATATTTATACATAACAATGTTGGTTAAAGAAAGAGAGATAAATGAATAGTATTAAAAGTAATGAAAGATCTACTTTGTAAAGATTGAGCATTGTTGAAAGACCACTTAGTGAGGAAATACCAGAAGTTCATTTATTTTTGGAAAATAAGAAATCATTTATATTATTAATAAAATATTACTTGTAAAATATTTTGGGGATTAACATCAGATTATAGTTGGATGCAATTTGAAGGAAAATGAAGTGATAGAAAGTCTACTTTTTGAAAAAATATTTATGGGGATATAAAAAAGTATATAGAATTATAATGAAGATAATCATGAAATTTACAGTGATAAAGTTATTCACACAGATTTTCAATTTCAAACATTTGTTACTTGCTTTTCCTGCAGAGGATTTCACATACATTATATCAGTTGATTTTTTTCACATTTTATAGCAATATTATGAAATTATATTATCTCAATTTTACATAGGAACACTGCCATAAATATTTTCCCTATTTTGAGAACTTTCTTTTTTTTTACAAAAAAATGGAGTTTGTCTTTTGAGATCCAGCAAAACTGTAACAAATTGAGTACAAGTTTTAGTTATTTGTGTACATTTAAATAGATGGACAAGACATCTTTCATTTGTTTATTATTTAAGATTTAGAAGTAAAAATATGACTCAAATCTTATAACTGCCATTTGAACCCTATATTGTGAAGCAAAAGAGAAAATAATTTGGCAATATATAGTGAAATAATGAAAGAAATAAAAGTTGCTAATAACATTTTAATAAGTAGGATTGTCCAAAAGTGGGTGCCTCAATGTGTTGATGACATTCTTCCATCAAGAAGTATACACAATGGTACTGAGTAGAAGACACAGAGACAAACCCATGCAGTTGCAGTCATCTGATCCTTGACAGAGGTGTCAAAAACATTGAGGAAAAAATGGCATTTTAAACAAATGCTTCTGGAAAACTAGACCTAACTCTTGCTCTATACAAAAAATCAACTCAAAAATGGATCAAAGTTGTAGGAATTCTACTAGAAACTAACCAACTTTTATTGAAATATAGGGTCCACACTCCAGCATAGAGGCATAGGAAACAACTTTCTCAATAGAATCCCTAAAGCTCAGGAAATAATGCTGAGAGTTAATAAATGGGATGACATCAAGTTAAAAAGCTTATGCATAGTAAAAGAAACAATTAAGATCATGAATAGACAATCTACAGAATGGGATAACATTTTGCTAACTTCTCATCTGATGTGATTAATATCTAGAATATATAAAGAACTCAAAAAAGCATGTGCACACACACACACACACTCACAAATAACCCAATTAATAAATGGACAAATGAATTAAACAGATGCTTCTCAAAGGAAGAAATACAAATGGGCAACAATATATAAAATTTTCAATATTATTATCAATTAGGGAAATGCAACTCAAAACTACACTGAGATTTTATCTCACTCCAATGAGAATTGCAGTCCTCAAGAATATAAACACTAATAAATGCTGGAGAAGATGTGGGGAAAAAGGAACACTTTTACACAGTTGGTGGGATTATAAATTAGTACAAGTACTATGGAAATCTGTATTGCAATTCCTCAAAAGACTAGGAATGGAACCACCCGATGACAGCTATACCACTTCACTGTATTTATCCTAAAGAATTAAAGTCATCATACTATAGTGATAAATGAATACCCATGTTTATAGCAACACAATTTACAATAGCCAAACAATGGTACCAGCCTAAGTGTCCATCAACAGATGAATGGATAAAGAAAACATCAAACAGACACACACACACACACACACACACACACACACACACGAGTTTTATTCAGCCGTAAAGAAGAATGAAGTTAAGTCATTTGCAGGAAAGTTGATGGCACTTGAGAACATTGTTAAGTGAAATAAGCCAAACTCAGAAGGTGCAGGTCCTGGGCTTTCTTCCACTTGAAAGCTAGAGAGGAAAAAGCAAAAGAAAGGTAGATGGCATTTCATGAAAACTGAAGGGAGATCAGTAGACTAGACGAAAGAAATCAGAGGAAAGGAGGAGAGAAGAGAAAGGATAAATGCTTGGGAATGATATTGGCCAACTTACATTGTTATATTGTTTGTATGTACAAATCTACCAAAAAAATCACACAAGGACTGGGGATGTAGATCAGTGGTAGAGTTCTTGCCTGGCACATATGAGGCAGTGGATTTGATCCTCAGCTCCACATATAAATAAAATAAAGGTATAAAAAATCACAACATTATGTACAACTAAAGTACACCAATTCTAAAATGTAGGAGAAAAGGAAGTATGGGATGATCTGTTGTCTTTTTTCTTTCTCTTTCTGGAGATGGACCACATTCCCCCTTGAATGTGTATTCCTTACTTAACCAGAAAAGCTTCTCACTCTTAAGATGTCCAGCATTCTCCCTTAAATGTTCATCTGTTTTCCTAAATGAATCTCTGTGTCTCTGGGAAAGAGAAGGAGAAAAAAGAAGAAGGGAGAGGAGGGGGAGGAAGAGGAAGAGGGAGGAGGAGGAACAGGAGGAGGGACAGGAGGAGGAGGAGGAGGAAGAGGAGGAAAAGGAGGAGGAGGAAGACAAGGAGGAGGAGGCAGCTGCAGCAGTGGCAGTGGCTTTAGCTGGCAAGAGTGGCCCATATTGTAATCCTAGCTTCTCTAGAGATTGAGGCAGGAGGATTCCAAGTTTGAGGACAGCATTGTCAATGTAGCAAGACCTTGTCTCAAAAAAATGTTTAAAATAGGACTGGTGAAATAGATCATTGTTAAATTGCTCCTGGGTTCAATACCTAGTACCACAAAACAAAACAAAACTAAACTAAACTAAAAAAAAAAAAAAAAAAAAAAAAAAAGTATGGTTTATTTTTCCTTCCTTTGGTATTAGATTTTTGTGAATGCCTCAACCAAGACAATACTGGGGGAGATAAGTGGATGACTTTCAAGACTAGGTCCATGGCTTCCTTCTGACTTCTTTTCTCTCTTTAGGTGCTTTCTCTGGAAATTCAGCTTCCATATTGTGAAGAAGTATAGACCTCATTGAAGGACCATGGGTGAGCTTTCCATGGACAGCCCCAGCTAGTTACACAGAGGACCATTCACTCAACCATCAAATATGCTCGAGCTCCCATTGTTGTAACTCATACTTTGGACATAATTGGGCATAGACAAGACATCTGCATTGTTTCCTATCTGAATTCAAATCCAGAGAAAACATGAGAAATAATAGTTAATTATTGTATGTAGCCATAAGGTTTTGAAATAATTCATTACCAAAGATAAACACATACCTTGGTTCCAGAAATTCTGTTTGACAGGTACTCAAGAAAAAAAAATATATATATACAATAAAGTACATGTGAAATTATTGTTTGAAAAGGCAGGGAGTTTGAAATATCTAAAAGTCCATAAATTGAACATGACTAAAAAATTGATACTCATACAATGAAATACGATGCTGCAGTTAAAAAAATACAAAATATTTTCTACATGGAAAAGTTCTCTTTATTTATATGAATGAATAAAAATGGCAAGGTACATATATGAAGAAACTGAACTTTCTTTTTTTAAATTTTTTAAATTTGTTTTAATTAGTTGTACATGACAGTAGAATGTATTTATGCACTTTGATATACATAGATGAGATATAATTTCTCCTTTTTCTGAGTGAACATGTTGTAGAATCATATTGGTCATGCAGTCACGTATATACACTAAGTAATAATGTCTGTTTCGTCCTACTGTTTTTCCTATCCCTACATCCTCTTCTCTCCCTTCCCTTCACTTCCCTCTTCCTAATCTAAGGTAACTCTATTATTCTCTAGTGCCCCCCGCCTTATTGTGAATTAGCATCTATATATTAGAGAAAATATTCGGCCTTTGGTTTTTTGGGATTGGCTTATTTCACTTAGCATGATATTCTCCAACTCCATGCATTTACTGGCAAATGCCATACTTTCATTCTTCTTTAAAGCTGAGTAATATTATACTGAAAAAAACCATATATATATCTCACATTTTCTTTATCCATTCATCTATTGAAGGAGACTTAGGTTCGTTCCATAATTTATCTACTGTGAATTGAACTGCTATAAACTGGTCTAATGAAAGATGATATATAAACTCAGCCTGTCTCAACGAGATGATCATCCTTGGGTTCTAGGAAAAGTGGCTTTCCCATATATAGCATTTATAGTTTGGCTTACATTAGCTCCATTTACTAGAAGTCAATTTTTTCTAGAAGAACTAAGATCTATACTGGGTCTATGTTAGTAGAGCAAAGATCCAGGGAAGCCAGTTTGCTTTAAGTATAAGTTAGTAGAACAAAATTCCAGTGACTTGCTAGAGTATGAAGTGGTTCAAGCAACTGTGAGAAGTCAAACTGGTTATGAGTGTATTTTCACATGTGAATATTATGTGTGTTGCAAAAATAAAAAAATGTAAAGTGAAGGAATACAAATATTGAACAAGGGGATGCAAATATGAAGGGGAATGAGGAAGGAACTGGCAGCAAATGGGGAGGTGTTTTCTCAGGACAGCTTCCAGGTGATGCAGGCCTAAGGCATTACCTTTGTTATATTCAGATTCTTTGTAATGTGTTGGTTCTCCTTAATTCTCAAGTACACTTTCCTTAAACGGATATGATTTAAATTGCCATGAACACTCAGGTACTCCAGTTTATCACCTCTGCCAATGCTATCCATCTTGTGTGTGTCACACTATGCTTTGCCACTCGGCCATTATGCTCCCCATTAGTTTCCTTGAACATATTCTTTCTATAATAATAAGTCAGTGTCAAGACATCCTATGGTAACGTCTTGATACATTTTTAACTGGAGGACTCTGTTAAGAAAAAAAAATGAGTCAATGATGAGGGATTATCTTTTACTGAAGAAAAAATGTAGAAGTGTAATGAATCTGGACGATGACGTGCCATGTATCTTTTACAGGGACACCCAAGAATTGTTGGAGAGTGTTGGAGATAGGCCAGGAATCACTGTGGCAGGATGGTGGCCAGGTTGATGATGATGCATTGTCATTTGACTTTTGGAAAATCCTGTGAGGCTCACTATAGAGTCTGGCAATAGCAATTACAATTACTGTACTTCATTTTATTCACTTGGGCAAAATAATGTCATTCCACTTAAAACATACAAAATTACAAACTAATAATAAAGCTCTCTTAATGGCCCTTAGAGTGAGGAGTTAACCTTGATGATAAAGTGATATAAAGCTTAATAAAGCTTGTTTCTGGCCAAGTCCCAGGGAGAATGAATTCCATGTGACTCAGCTGTATGGAATCAATAATAATGGACTGCTGTTTAGTGTTGAATGTGAGGGAAGAATGCAGTATTGGCTCAGGTGTTGGGGGTTACCCAGGCTCACAATGTCCCCTTTTTGTTTTTCTCAACTTTTTGAGTGTGTGCTTGACTATTCTCTCCTAAAAAAGATCACCTCTTCTTATCACTGGGGAAGCTAGTTTGTCAGAAGATTATTTAAATAAGTCTAAAGTCAGCATAGGAATAAGTACTTACATGGCCCAAATGTATGAATGTAAATTAGGCACAGTAAAATGGTTTAGGTAGTTTTATGCTGAATAGCAATATATCTTGGCTACTTTATGTAAAAAGCCAATAGCAAGCTTTGCAGTAAACTGTCCACTGCAGTTGTATTCAAGATATTTTATGAAAGAATAATTGTTGAATGGCTTCACCTAGAGTTGTTACTTAAAAATACTTCCAAAGACTGAACATTGGTAGAACACTAGATAAATGGAAGATTCATATTATAGAATTTTAAAGAAAGAACACTGGAAAAAAATCCATTAAAAATTGCTTGCCTGAGCAATTTTACCATTTTTTTCCATCTTGTGGAAGTAAAAAAAAAATGTTCTTGTGAATGTCTGCACATAAACTAAAACTGAGGTGGCCCTGATGGCACTTGGCCTGTAATCCTAATGACAGGAGGCTGAGGCAAGTAGATCACAAGTTTGAGGCCAGACTAAGGAACTGAATGTCACACTAAGCAACTTAGTGAGACCTTGTCTCAAAATAAAAATAAAAAAAAATTAAAAGGGCTAGGGATGTTGCTCAGTGGTTAAGTGCCCCTGGGTTAAATTACCAGTATTAAATAAATAAATAAATAATATAAGCTGAAACTGAGGGTGTGGGCTTATGTAAATAAAACTCTTGTGGGGGGCATAAGATACCAAATTATGCTGATGTATTCATATTCAATAAAACATCTAGGGATCTATCAATATATTCTACTTATCATTAGGGAAGCAAGTTTGTCAGAAGGTTATTTTAGTAAGTCTAAAGTCAGCATAGGGATAAATTCTCACATGATCCAAATGTATAATGGGCTCATTCTATCTTTGAGGTTGATAAGATTGTTAGTTTGGTTTGATAGGTGTGCACTATCATGGACAGGGCTGGACAACATCTTCCTTTTGGGATCTTACCCACTGGCACCTGCATTGCCTATTGATTCTTTGGTTTGACCAATTTGATGCATTATTTCACTACATATGTTGGTGCTGTTTTACATAATTTATAACATATGTACATTTATTGCATAAATAATGATGATGGTTGGAATGAATGGAATCTAAGAACCAGCTTAATTTTTTAGAATTTATGAATATTTCTAGGCCTGGTGGGCATAGAGTGAAGATCTCTGGAGAGGGCCTCAGTGCTTAGTAGGATAGGCTGAACTCTAGGAATATGCTAAAAATCAGTACTTTTAAAGACTGTGATAATGGAAGAACTATGTAATCTACTTCCTATATGGAACATCAGAAGGCTGCAGGCAAGGCATTTTTTCTAATATTCATCAACTGGAGAAAACCACATTTGTAGAATTTGAGAAAGTTCATGAATGTGGTGGTCAGATTCCCAAAATGTATCATATTGGATCATGTAATTGGGGGACAGTGGCTATCTTCTAAATGTTTGTATCTCTCCTGAAATTCTGGTGTTAAAATCCTATCATCCCAGGTGATGGCCCTAAGAGGCAGGCCCTTCAGGAGGTGATAGGTTAATGAGGTAAGGATCTACATGAAGGGATTGGTTTCCTTATAAAGAGACCCAAGATAGGTCCTTGTCCCCTTTCACTATGTGAGGGGTGAGGGTATAGAGAAGGCGCCACCTCCCAAACAGGAAGCAGGATCATCATTCAGATGCCAAGGCTCTGGTGTTGGGCTTGTCAGCCTCCCAAATGGTAAAAAACAAGTACCTGTTGTTCATCAGCTACTCAGTCGATGGTATTTTGTAAGAACAATCAAATGGGACTAAGCCATTGGTGGAGATGAGGGTCAGGACAACAGTTGCTTGTGTGAGGAGTGAGGATGACAGCAGGAGGCAGATATGAGCTATCACTAAGTCAACCTCTGACAATTTACCTTAGAGGAGATGGTCAACTTGAGCCTGGACACCTAAGTTGTCCAACTCACAGAATAGAAAGAGAAAAATGAAACATTTTAATTGACTGGGTTTAAAGATGGAGTGGCAGAAAAATGCAAGAGTGATCCAGCTTAGCTGATGTTGATGTTAACTGCTTGTTCTGACCTTAATTAAAAGTCTCAAAGTAAAGGCAAGTTATTATTTAAAAAATCAAGTTAAGGGTACACTCAGACATTGTTGTGGGAACTGAAAATTTGTGCAACTACTCTAGAGAGCACTATGAAGGATTAAAAAAAAAAAAAAAAAAAAAAAAACTAGGAAAGGAACCGCTATATGATCCAGCTATCTCACATCTTGATATATATGCAAAAGATTTAAAATCAGCATACCACAGGAATGTAGTCTCATCAATATTCATAGCAGCACAATTCACAATAGCCAAGCTATGGAACCAACCTCGTGCCAATCAACAGATGAATGTATAAAGAAAATGTAGAATATATATGCAATGGGGAATTATTCTGGCATGATGAAGAAAAAAATTATGGATTTTTGTTTTTTGCCAATAAAAGGATGAATAAAAGAATGAACTGGAGACTATTGTGCTAAGTGAAACCAAAAAGTCAAAAGTTTTCTCTGGTATGTGGGGGAATAAAAGAAAAGAAAAGAAAAGAAAAACAGAGAAAGAGAAATGAAAAGGAGAAGGAATTTCATTAAAATAGAGGAAAGATCAGTTGAGTAGTTGAAGGGGATTGAGGAGGAGGAGGGAGAACAAGAAAATGGAAAAACAGTGGAATGAAATCTGACCAAAATTTTGTATGTACATACATGAATACAGCATTGTGAATCCCAGCATCAAGTGTATCCACAAGACACTAATTTTAAAAATCCATAAATAAATTACAGAAAGATTAATGAAGTAGAGGAAGGAGACTGGGGAAGAAAATGGGAGGGGGAGGAAAATGCTAGGAACTTAATTGGAACAAATTGTATTCCATGCTTTTGTGATTATGTCAAAATGTATCCTAATGTTATATATAACTAAAAAGAATAAAAAAATAGAGTTATATTTTTGCTGATCAGAATTTGGGACTTGTAAATCTACATCTGCTGTGGAGTTTAAACTGGGATTAAGGCATTTAGAACATTGTGAAAAGATGAGTTGTTGATGTTTGGGGGGAAATAAAGAAACTTAGGCAACTATAATTCAAATTTATAAAACAACTATCCCCAAATATTTCAATATCATTGGCTTAATGACAACTGACATGCATTTGATATAATTTTATATTGAGATTTATAATTGAGAATTAATTTCATCAACATTGTGATTAGCTTTCTTTAAAAAGTATGTTTATTAATTGTAGAATGTTTTAATGATACAACATGGAAAAGAGGAACTGGGACATTTCTGCCCAAATTTTGAGCTATAGTGGCCTCAAGATAGCTTTAACTTCTTTATTTTTCTTATATTGCAATCGATACTAATTACAGCAATTCATTTTAGCTAACACATGTGGAAACAAATAAAAATGTGGAACCATACATAATGAAATATAAACTGATCATAAAATCTTAAAATAAATTTTAACATGAGAGGTTCCATGCAGCTGAGTATTCAGAATTTCCTTTTTGTATCTTAGTGCTTCCAGGATTTGAGCAGTTTTTGTTCTTCTATGATGAATGTGACTGCCACAGCCCAAATAATTCTAAGCAATAAATAAGATAGGAAACATTCATTATTATACGAACTTTTTAGAAACAATATTGAGCTTCAAATAATTGGAAACAGTAATATACCAATTGGTGGTTATCAGACTTTACTAATACATGACGTATTAGTAAAAGGATGAATAAAATGATGAACTGCCTCAGTCTTCTCCTCAGAACTTGAGCACTTAGATGCTGCTGGCAACATAGATTTGATTAGAGGTTTTAGGCCCACTGCTTAATGAGCTCAGTTATGAATATTAGTTAACTATCTTTTAGATCTAAAAAAGGAATCAGATGACTACAAATGTTTTGTATGTATATTTGTTCCTTTTTTTAAAAAAATCTTGTTTGATTTTAAGAATCAGAAGTCACAGGATATTGGAAATAGAAATCCTAGCAGAACCAAACAATTTGGCTTAATCTAATAACTGAATGAAATATACTCGTACACAGTCCTTACCATTTGTCAGGTACAATTCTGGGCTATGAGAAAATGTGATTATCTATTTGTTCTCTCAATGAATTAATAGTCTATTTAGAAGACAAATATGAAAAAAACAAATAGAATGCAAGCTATAATTTAGTACAGTAGATGCCGTAAAGAAGGTGAAGTACAGTGAGCTGCGAGGCAGAGATCTAACTGAACACTGATACGGAGCTGTTGGTGAAATGACTTCCCACTGAAGGGCTGTATTTCTCTTTCTGCAAAGGGGAAGGTAGAGCCTCTGGAGAGAGGGAGTTTGCCTCATGAAATCATCACTAATCAGAAATATGTTCATGTTGACATATCAGTCCACTGAAGTTTCAGAATAATTTATTATAGCAGCAAATGTTCCTGTTACTCCCAGTTCTATCAGAAGGGAAAGTGAATGTTGATAACTGACTCAATCATATATATGAGCTTTTCTTTCAAGTGGAGCAGATCAGTGGTGTGGTGGATGCATCAAATGTGTGTGGTAGAATAGAGAGATTAAAAATGTTCATATACAGTGTTTCCTGTCTCTCATTATGTTCCTCATTCCAGATGTGGGGAGGAGAGATGACTTGGTCTCGAGAAGTAAATATTTAGGACCCATACTATGGAAATCCTTATCTTCCCAAGTATAAACTTCAAATTTCATCATTATGTTGATCATTTCTAATGTACATCTCACACAGCCATTGGATTATCATAACTATTATGACTGACATTTTCACAGGGAAGAAAAATAGGAAATTTGTGTTGATTATGGGTTTTGAAAGGAAGTCCCATGAAAAAAAATGGGAAAATATTTGACCAATGACCAGCACAAGTATTTAACTAAGATGGTGCATATAGAATTTTGGTATGGTGCTCATCTGTGGTTTTATTCATCTTGGTAAGCAGTCATGACATGGAAATAGAAGATCTGGAAAAAATCAGAGGTGGTAATCACAGGTGGCATGACATAGAATGAACAAATACAGCATAAGAAGAAGTAAAGAACAAAGCAATCCTGTGCTAAAATGTTGCCCTCAAATGTAAGCGTGTTGAAAGACACACATGCCTAATGCAGGTTGGAAGGTGTTATGGGTTAAGTTGTATCCCCCTAACATGCATATTGATGTCTTAATACCTGGTAACTCAAATTGTAAACTTATTAGAAATAGGTCCTTGTAGATACAGTCAAGATGAGATGATTGGGGTTGGCTCTAATCCAATACAAGTGGTGTCCTTATAAAAAAACTTGAAGAGTACCCACCTGCTCATTCTGTTCCTTTACTTTCCTCATCCATACATGAATTGATGTATATGATAAATAATAACTTGCTAGTAGTTAGTCCTCTTCCTTTTCCTTTTTGATCACTAAGGAAAAGAAACTTTAGAAATAAATTTGAATATGTATATAGAACACATAGGCAAACAATGATTTTGTCTGGGTAAAAAGCATTTTGATTTTTTTTTATATTTAAGTCTTCTTATAATGAACAAACATTTTCAGGATAAAGAAAATAGAGATTTTTTTATTCCATCGTTCTATGAATTACAAAGTGAAATTTTAGAAAGTTATGTTTCCAAATAACTTTGTACTTAAAGCAAAATCATTGCTTAATTATATATGATATTAAAAAGAAGAGGTCTGAAGGCTTTGTCTACTTACCTGGAAACATATTTTGCATTTCTATATATCTAATTTTTTTGTCTTGTACATGAAGCACTCTCCTGACCAGCACTTGGTCTCTTTTGACTCATTCTCAATAATCCTTGTCATACTAAAATTTACACATAACAATCTGAGTGGTGTAACTTATGCCCATGAAGCCAAATAAATAAGATGTTAATAAGTATGGGAATAACATGACAAAATAGATTCTACTTGCAAAGTGTTATAATCTGCAAAGAAATCAAAGAACAGGGGAAAAATATAGAAAATTCTAAGAGTATTGAGAAAATGTATTAAAAGTTAGTTAGAATTGCATGATGATTTCACAATAA
Source organism: Marmota flaviventris (assembly GCF_047511675.1). Taxonomy (NCBI): domain Eukaryota; kingdom Metazoa; phylum Chordata; class Mammalia; order Rodentia; family Sciuridae; genus Marmota; species Marmota flaviventris. The sequence continues at coordinate 83,225,848 of NC_092508.1, forward strand.
AAATACAGTCACAATCGTGACTTGTTAGTATTATCGATAAAATATGTTTTTTTTTTTTAAATTGTGAAGGGAGTTAATTCTAGTCCCTATACTTTCTCTGAAAGTGAATAGGATGCAAATTTTTGCCACTTTAGAAAGTATGAATATCACAGAAAATAGTAAAGGAAAGGAAATGATTAAGGAGAAGACCCATTAAAGAATAAAGCAAATGAATATTTGATATTTCAGAGTGACTAATTAATACAACTTCAGAAAATCATTGACTCTACACCATACTATATATTTATCATGAGTGGGTAAAAGAAGAATAGGGGCAGGTATGACAAACTATGGCATGAATCACATGTGGACTGTTCATTTATCACATCTTGGCTATAGGAAGTCCCCTATTTGTGAGTCTCCAGTTGTCTTCTTCCATTGTAGGAAACAGCTTATACCTTGGCCCAAGTCCCACATCTCAGTGTGGACCGTTTAGAGCTCTCACCTTTCTATAAAAATATTTTATCTTGCTCACTCTTTAAAACTGGAATCGATTTTCCCTAACAGATCTTTATTTGAGGCTGACCAGATATAAATCAGACAGTTAAAACAGATAAGTGAGGACCAGGTTCACTCTGGAAAACTGTGCTTTGTAGGTGGCAGGATGAACCAACATGTAGTGATCTAAAGGCTGAAAAATCACTTGCCTTTGTTTTGTTTTGTTTGTTTTTGAAGACCAGGGATTTGACAAACATAATTTGAGAACTGCAACTTTTTGTTTTTCATTATTTTCACAATCATTTAGCAAGAATAAAACATTATTTTCAATCCAGCCTTCTTAAATTGAAAAATTTCTTTTTTTAATATTAACAATAATCATTACAGAACAACTGTCCACTTCCTTACAGGTCATTCTCCTGTCCCAGGCATTTTAAATTCTTCTAAAATATTCTCTAAATATTAATGAAAGAGCAATATTAGCTAGAATTTATTGAGTACTCGGCACTTACCTAAAGTAAACATTTTACATCTACTAAATGATCTCAGCAACCTTATGGGAATAGGTACTATTCTTCTTTCCATTTTACCAGTGTGACAACTCAGGGAGAAGAAAGGCATATAGGTTGCATATAGAATGCACTATATGCCAAGATGTCGATTCAGTCATGCTCTTCACGACCTTCTTTTGACTCACAGTGGGAACATCCCCTGACAAATTCATCCTGAACCCCTCATAATAATAATAAAATAAAGAGAGAAAACCTAATATAATCAGTACTCACCCAGAGACTTGTTAAAACACTTTCTTTAGCCGCCCCCCAATCAGACTCAGAGGGTTGGGCCTACAGATTTGCATTCAAAAAACCTCCAGGGTGTTGCTAGTCTACAGACTTCACTTCAAGTGTCACTGCACTAGATTATATGTAATTAAGTCATGATCTATCCCCGAATTACAATATACCCCAGCCTTAAGAATTTAAGAAAGTGACTGTTTTCTAACCAGAATCTAAGTGAATAATGCATAAAAGTAGAGCTCTTTATGAGAATCAAAAGTTTGACACTTAGACCCAGCAATGTCATTTCTAATCTTTTTATTAGTTATAGGAAAAATTATTCCTATTTCATATGGTCAAAAGAGAGACTTAGGTCAGAGATTAGCACAAATTTTCAAGAATATTTTCTCATGACATGGATACAAGTTATGAGAAAGATTAAGGCTAATACAGTTTTGGTCCCAAGATGTTCAACCTTCTACTTAGGTTGTTTGTACATTTTGTTGGATTAAGAGGACACTTTATCTTGAGTCAATTTTTGGTTCAATGTCAACTCTATTTTGTTTCAGATCTCTGTGGTTCACCTTAGTTTACCTGTCACCTGGGCTAGTAATGAAAGCATACACAAGAAGATAGGCAAAACTGATGAAGGAAGATAGGCAAAAGTAATACTACAGTAGAGTAGTACTTTCAGGGGAATTATTATTGCTTACTTTAACATTGTCATATTTGCCCATAACATTTTGGCCAATAACATTGGCTTTAGTAAAATATTCCCCTAAGGTATCAAGTTAGCAATGAACCAGTTAAAAGGAAAAAAAAAATTCTCTGTCTCTCTCCACTCAGGCCTAAATAATTTTCCCCCCTTTGGAAAGAGACATTTTAATATGTCACGTTTCAGTTCCAGCTCAATAAACAACCATTTATTTACAATTTTAAAGCAATCTTCAGCCTAGTCAGGTAAGAATTATTTCAGAAGAATAAAAACATTTTCATTTCCCATCACTGCCAAAAAAGAAAAGAACATGAGTTATGAGTCTTGCTATGTTGTCTTAAGTTGATTACTATGGAATGATTAAAAAACTAGCTGTGCTGTCAGTAGAGAGGAGTACATTATAAGTGTAATAACAGCTTAGGGATACAATCCATCAATGCCGCACTTGGAAGGAGAAAAAAAGTTGATCTATTTCTTTGGTCATCATTTTCAGCATATTAGATGACAAATAATTGTACATTCATCAATAACAATAGATTAAAGTTGAAATGATTTATTGCTATTACACTGCTGTTATGATGGAGCACCGGGTCAGTCAAGCATCAGCGGGGTCTGTATTTAATTTTCACGGGTCTCTTAGCAGAAATAATAGACAGAGAGTAAACCACCTGAAACAAGGTAGATCAAAGTTGTTGACAAGTGATTTGTAGGTTGGTTCTTCATGAATGGTGGAAGAGAGGCAATGGGACCTTTTTTGGCGGGCTTGTTGAACCACTAAATCAATCGGACCTTGCTGGAGATCGGGCTGACATCCAGCCAGGCAGCACATGAAAATATGAAAGCTATGCAAGTATAAAGTTTAATATTACCCGAAGGTAATAGAACATTGTACACATTCCTGGGACCAAATCAAGCAATTTAAATTGTCTGCATATCTCCTGTAGGCTAATGAGAATCTGCTTCTCAGCAAGTAGTTTAATTGTTCTTATATCTGCTGATATCTATAGATTGGTAAAATCCAGGGGCAAAAATATGCAGTATGTTCATCTTAATATATTTTGTTATGGCTTACTTATCAAGCAAGGTGAGAATTATTTATATTCAGATTGAACATGTCAATGTGAGTTCAACATGAATTTAAGTACCAAATTGACCAGCTTCTCTCAAAGTATGATCTGTGGACTCTGCAAAATTACTTGGGGTTCTTAAAGAATCCCATAGAATTCATGCTATAGGGACCCATCCAACTCAGTGAGAATTTCTGGGATTAAGGGTAGAAATTTGCATTTCTAAAAAGCTTGCTGGGTGATTCTGATGGAATCCAAATACCAAAAGCCAATATATTAAGCCCAGATGGAGTAGAAAACAAGAATACTATATCAGGGGGCTGTAGGAAAAGTCTGCACTTCTTGGGATTCAGGATCCCTGCGAATTTAACTACATGAAGAGCTTTATTATGCTTTATGTTGAGCTTATTTGGCATTTCCCTACATTTTAAAGAGCATATTTGGATTTCCCACATAAAACATGATGGTACAATTCCCTAAACATTTTTATAGTAGGTATGTATATTATTATAATCTTCTCTTACAGTATTCTGATTTGCCAGTCTATTAAAACAGTCTCTGCACTATGTCATTCAAAATGAATTGTGTTATTGATTTATTTTACATTTACTTCTCTCTTTGGGTTTTTGAATGTATTATTTGTGTTTTACTTTATTGTAATATCAAATATACAATTTATAATTGCTATGAAGATACTTTGCAAAAGCAGGCAAATAGCATAATTTATTAAGGGAAAATATTTGATGCTGTTAGATTTTGATCTAACTTTCCACATTTAAACAGAATTTTCTGTTATTAAAAATAGATGTCATTGTTAGAATTTAAGAAAAATATTTTTTCCCCATTAAAAGTACTGAAGGACCTGGGGTCGTGGCTCAGCGGCAGAGCGCTTGTCTTAGCAGGTGCAAAACACTGGGTTCGATCCTCAGCACCACATAAAATAAATAAATTTACAACTACAACTAAAAAGAAAAAAAAAGTAATGGAAAAATGAATCATTCTGAGAACTTACCCTCTGTGAAGTATTTTCAGTTGAGACTTACCCATAAAAAAGCATGTGAAGTACTTGTTTATAAGGTATCTTTGATCAGTACATAAGTATAATAACTTGAAGTAGGCCAAACCATAGTTAAAGTTTCAGAATGATTTGATCTACTTTTTAATTCTAGTAAAATTGCTGTAGACAGAGTGGAAGAAAATAAAATAGCAAAATAAAATCTAGTTTACTGCTATTGAAGTAGAATTCAGATTATAGTGTTGCTAGTACCCTCTGCTGGATTGGCAGATGGTACTGCTATGATTTGTAGTATCTGTCCAGAGTGCTGTTTGAGAAGGTGCCCAAAAGGAGACCCAGGAACAAGTGGGGTTTTCTGTTTTTTATTTATTTATTTTTTATTATTTTTTTTTCAGATGAAGTAAGAAAGGGAAAAGAAGAAAGATAGCAAAGGGGAAGCTCATGTTAGTTTAATGGTCTGGGCAATGGGGCTCAGTCCTGCTGGAGACCACTTAAAACATTGTGTAGAATATGTCTCAACCATGCTGCCATGAAGGTGAGGAATCTGAGTAGTAACACTAACCCTCATCACTTAGTGTGTGGGGGTTGTTCCTCTGACTTGTTCCTGAGATTTTTAATACCTTGGAGTTTTTCTACTACTCTATGCACTGGTCAATTCTTAACAACAGACACTTGAAGTGGAAACCACTAGTAAACACAATACTTTCCCCAGAATTGCAAACCGACCTCAGAGTTGAATCAGGTTATCTGGGAAGGGCAACATCTGCTCCCAAAATTCTTAGATCAATTCAGAACATAATGAATGAGAATGTGTTAACAGAGGTCCTACATGTGTTTGTAGGCATATGTCAGCCCTTAGTTTATTACAAATTTCATGATTGCAATTCGTGGAAACTAAACATCACTGGATTTTTCTGTTACATGTTCCCTCTGCATCGTTGACCAACACAGAAAGAAACATAGGAGAGACAGATATATGTCCATCATGTCTTTAATTAGCAGTATCATTGAAGGCATAGGCAAATGGTTGGAATCGTGGAGAATAAAGACCAAAGTGTTCCAATGATATAATGATGTCATTTAGAATAGTGAGGACTGAGTTCTCAGATTTATTAAACATAATATGGTCTGACATGGTTGTCACAGTATTATAAATATTTGAAATCCTGTCAGTGCATTTCCTAATGTATGGCTTTAAAAGAAGAGGCATTTACTAGTCTTAGCTATGAAGGCAACAATGTCTAACAAGGAATCTGACTAGTGATGTTTGTAATTTGTAACAGTATCCCTGTAAAGAACTGTGTTCTAGCAATTCCTGATAGTATTAATTACTCCTTCAGTTTAAGAGGGAAATTCAAAGTGCTTAATAATCAATCTCAAGTTTATTAGGGGCTAAATTCCATTGGAGGTGAGAGGCAGTTTCACAGTGAGAATGCTAAAGGAACACATGCAGTGGCCCAGAGCACCTCTGAAATTAAAATCATTAGAAAACAATTAACGTACGTGGATTTAGCAAACTAGATGACTAACTGGTTGAATTCAGCTTTTTAAAAAAAAATCTCATACCTGTCAATAGTTATCACCAACAAAGTAGTACATATAGTGAATAGAAAAGGCTTTAATTTTCTGTCCAGTCAAATCTAAGTGTATCACATTCAATTTTCCTTCCTTAGTAATCTAAATAATTTCCCACCTTGCTCATGATGAATGTCTTGCCAGTTCCTTCTCAGTTCCTCCACTTTACACGACCTAATTAAAGAAAACATTCCATGATTGCCTATTTTTTCTCATGCATGACAACCTATTATTTTTTCTACCACCTGATTAGGGCTTTATTATCCTTGGATTTAGATTGATTTGCTGAGCACTTTAATAAAACACTACTTAGTTTGATTTAAAGGGCTACAGGTTTCCTTCATTCATACAATTATTCTTATAATCATCTCACATTCTAACTACATCACAGTCCCTCCAGAAAGCAGTTTTAGATTGTCACTGAACAAGGTTATACGATAAGAATCACAGGTGACATTCCTGTTGAATATGGCAACTTGGGTTCCATTGTGGGCAGTCATGAGGATATTTTGCAATACCATTTGTCAAAAGTGATAAATCTATTTCATCTTATCTGTCAGGAATGGCTCCTGTATATTAAAATTACTATAAAGTTTTCTTAAGATAAACCAAAAGTTTCATATGATTAAATAATAATGTTTATGATGACAAATTACATTTACTATGTTATCTACAACTTGAGCCAAAATTACACAGAGTTCAAATAGAAGGATGATGCATCTTTATTTCATATCTAGTGATTTTTTAATTAAATAAATGAGATAGGCAGTATTTATATATTTTTTATTAAATAAATGAGATAGGCTGTATTTATATAACTGTCTTTTAGAAAGTTGTATTGTACTTGTAAAAAAATAAAGGGGAATTCAGATACACATTGAATTACTTATTAATTGAATAATTGCCAGTAAAAGTAGAGAAAGTTATTTAAATATTGACTGGAGAACAAACTGCTTTGTGGAGGCTGAGCAATCACAGATGGGAAGAAAATCCAGTCCTAAAAAAAAAAAAAGAAAGAAAGGAAAAGAAAAACATAAATCTCACTCTAAAGTGGTGGAAGCAAGTTTTGTTCAGTGGTAGACTAGAAAAGATAGCCCAGTGAGCCTCTCCAGAGTCTGGGGATTAAAGAAATATTGACAGAAGTTTCAGTTACACATAATCTAATAAAAGATTCAATCCATTGTTTATTTATTTATTAAGTGCATGCTATGTGCAAGGTTCAGAACAAATGTTTTCCAGGATTTTAAAGAACCTCAGGGGCTTGCAATCTCATTGGGGTAACTGAGTTTACCCGTCAAAGGGAATTTAAAGAGGCCAGGCTTGGAATATGCCCTATTGGTATTAAGGCACCTTATAAGTCCCAAAACTTCCATTTTAGAGTGAAGTTAAAGAATTCAGATATAAGTGACATTTGATCAAATGGGATTTTTATGAATTTTAACATGTCACACACAAACAGAAAACACATTTTAACTGGTACTAATCTTTGTTAAAGTCAGAATTGAGAGTTCCAACTTGGTGGCATTGTAAATCACATGAAGACATTTAAAAATTTACTTATTTTGATTAAAAAAAATTGTATATACAACTTGATGTTATGAAATATGTATAGATTGTGGAACGTCTATATTGAACCAATTAACTTATATGCCTTACCTCATATAGTTATTTTTCTGTAATGAGAATACTTGAAATTTACTTTCTTAGTGACTTTCCATAATAAAATAGGTTATTCTTAAATATGTCAATATGTCACCATGTTGTGAAATATATGAATATGATACTATGCTGAACAGTAGATACTTTGATTCCTACTTATTCCTCCTGTCTTCTTGAAATTTTATATCCTTTGACAAACATCTCCCCAGGCCATCACCTCCACTATCTGGCAAACACCATTCTACATTCTGCTTCTCTGAGCTCAACTTTTTCAAACCATATGTAAGTGTAAGTGCAGCTGTGGAATATAAGTCTTTCTGTGCTTGGTGTATTTAACTTGATTTGATGATTAATAGTTATAAATAGTTATAAATAACAATATTTCCTTTATTTAAGTTTTTAAGACTGAATAGTATTCCATTGTGTATGTAAGGCATATTTTTAAAAACTCATTCAAACACTGATGGACATTTAGATTGATTACACAACTTGGCTATTACAAATGATGTTACAATGAACATGAGAGTGAAGATTCTCTTTGACATAAAAAAATTCATTTCCTTTGAATCAGCAGTGGATCCTTTCAATCCAGCAATCAGTAGTGGATCCATAGTTTTCCACAATGATTGCATTAGTTGATATACCTACCAACAGTGTATAAGTGTTGCCCTCTCTCCACATCCTCCCCAACACTTTTTTCTCTTTTACAATAATTATTCTAGCAGGATTGAGAGTAAAATTTCACATTAGTAACAGTCATGTTGTGATAGCCATCAGGATGGCTCCAGGAAAGCAAATGTTGGGTGATCCTACATATGTACCCCCATGTTTTCATTAAGTTTGTCTCTTGATTCCTCCTCAAAGACAAAATGTAGAATAAAAGCAAAAACTTAATTCTCACTGATACTCATTACCTCTGTGATAGATGTTCTTTGTAGCCGCCATTTTTTTCCCTGTTAATTTCTTTCACTGAAACTTAGCTTTCGTGTTGATTCTTTCTTTTTACCCCTACTCTGCCATCCTTTTAAATAGCATGCTTATGGATTTCCCACTCAACTGCCTGGTCTCTCAGCTCTTGAATTTCCTTGTCTGTGAAGGTCTTTTCCTGTCTTTTCAACTATACCACTTCAGCCGTCCACTACCTTGTGTCTGCATCCCAGACTTTGTCAACACCAACAACTGTATTAGCACCAAAATCTTGGTTTCAAGAATTTCATGTCTGACCAGTGATCTTGCTTTTCTATTCCCTTAGTAATTCCACTTTAGTAAGTTTCTAGAAGTTCAAGCCCTTTGCTCACAGCAGTTTTTCACTGCCTATCTACAAATTTTAGAGTCCATGATCTATTATTATGACCATTTTACTTGAAGACATCCTCACAAACTTGTGCGACTTTCTCCACTCCTACTTCAACACAAATGAAATCATCTACCTTTTCCAAATCGACATGAGAGCAACTAAAATTTTCAGGGAGAAAATCAATCACTGCACAGAACAGTTGTTTACTGTTTCTCTCTCTGTCTCTCTCTCTCCCTCTCTCTCTCTTCCACCAGTAAAACATACACACCCCCAATCGTAGTGTGGTGTGGGCACCATAATTACCACTTATGTGTAACACTTAAATGAGTACCCTATCTTTAATCTCACTATATTCCTGATATATTTCTGAGGTAAGATCACTCCCCTCCTCCTTGGGAAAACTATCCTCATTATTGTATTATTTCCATCCGTTTGGCTCTACCCTGTTTCCCTCTATTTGTCATTATCAACCTCTTGATTTAAGATTTCTAAAGAGCTTTGTTCTTGTCTCTCTTCTTGGCATCAACACTTCCACTTCTACCATTAGTGAAACAATATATTTCTTTGGTTATAAATGCCAATCATGCGCAGTTTAAACATATATTTAACCACCTCAAAATTCTACTCTGAGCTCCAGAGTTTGATTCATGACTTCCTCTTTATTTGACATTGATTCCATTATGAATCCAGAACAAAAGATTTGATCTTAACCCTTCCACTAAATTCTGTTAGTCTTCTAGTCTTAATCCCTTTACATAGTTAAAATGAAAATCCAATCTGTGATTCAAGCAGAAAAGTTTATATTTATCCTTTATTCCTCCTATATCTTATTTCTCAGTTTGCATAATACAGGAAACTTGAAAATGAGATTTTAAATAACTTCCATTACTTTATATATTTTTTTACCACCACTTTAACCCAAACCATTAAGGAATATGTAATGTAGATCCATAACAACCCAGCTCTTCTGTCATTTATGTTTGCTTGTACTCTAAAATTTGTTGATGGGAAATTAGAAATGTTGAATTATTGGAAATATATACTATAAAGATAATCAAAAAATCAGGCACCTTACTTCTTCTCTGAGAATGGAACTGGAAAAATATCTAGACAAGTAAAATAGCTTTGCGGGGAAAAAAAATCTAAATTTAACAAGGAGTGTGGAAAAGTCATGAGCAATATAGCTCTGCATGCTACTACATTTCTTTTTAGGACTGTAATTTGTCATACCTCATAACACTGGACCATCTGTTCCAGACATATTCCTTCCTAGACATTGTGAAGTAGCCACTAGATTCCAATGGTAAGCAGGATTAATTAATTAATTACTCTGGCCAGTAAATAAACAGCTCCTTGGTTTGCTTGTCAACTGACATGAAGAGACTAAAATTCATTTATTGCTGCTTTCTGTTCAGATGAAAACTTTTCATATCCCTCAAGATAAATTTTTCAATTAGTTCTTTCCAACCTTTTGGAAACTAGAACTTCTAACTCAGTAGAGCTTAAGGTTGTAGTAAGAGTATAAATTCTACAAATCAGTCCCTGGAAATGATGATAATAAGAACTATTTCTATTTCCAGGCCTTTGTTCTGTGACCTATGGATTCTAGCTATTGATTCTTGGCCATTGGTTAACTGCATACTTATCATAGTGGACTGCCATTCAATCCTTCAAGTTGCTGTTTGTGAGCATCTTAGCTGAACTTTCAACATGCAATTGGTATGCATTGTATACACAGGAATCAGGGAAATATACAAAATGGAATATTATTTAGCTCTAAAAAATAAAGGAAATCTATCATTTACAATGACATGGATGAACCAGGGGACATTTTGTTTAATGCAATAAGCTAAGCACAGTTTAGAAATTACAAATGTTGAATTCTTGGAAATAGAAAATAGGATGATAGTTTCCAGAGGCCCAGACAAGGGGAAGTAGAGGGATAAGTGGGGAAATGTTGGTTGTAGGATTCAAAGTTTCACTAAAAAGGTACAAATTTTGGAAACCTATTGTACAACATAGTCATTATAAATATAAATATTGTATATTTGAAAATTGCTTAAAGACTAGATCCTAAATGTTCTCACCACAAGAAAATACTAGTATGTGAGAAAATGGATATATTAATTAGCTTGATTTAATAATTTTTATATGAAAACATCATTTTGTACCCTTATAATATGTGTAGTTTTTTTTTCCTTGTACAATTTATCTTAAAGGTCTAGAAATATAAAAGGACAGTTTTAACTAGCATACATTAAATATATACATAAATATATGGAATAAACTTTAATTTTGTATACATTTGAAGTTTTATTACTATCAAATTGGAACATTTTCTAAAACACAAAAAACGTAAGAACCCATTGACTTCAATTTATATGAAACAATACTTTTATGGTAGATAATATGGCATATAATCAAAAGGAATGTGTACACTCAGATTTTGTAAAAGAATCAAATAATATTCCGTGACATTAGGTCTTTTGTATGCTGGCCTGAGATAACAACAAATACATGTATTCCTTTTAAAAATAGTTACAGATTATATGTTCTTTTTGTTGAATTACTAATATATTTTTCTTAATAAAAATTTATCTTAAAAAGTATGCACAAGAATTGGGATGGGGAAGAGATTATAATTTAATAAAAATTATGAGGTGAGAATTCAAAAATCTTATTGTAGTTAAATGACTCTTACTGATTCATTTGAGAAGCAGAGGTTTATTACAGAAGTAAGTTAGGTTCTTATTCAAGAGAGCTTATTTATCAAGGAGACATATCAAAGAAATAGAAACTTTAAGTAAATATTAGTAAAATGCTTTCTCTTTGTTATAGAAGAGTAAGAGGACAATGACCTTAGAAAGAAACACCGGCTAAGATTTGGGGTTATTCATCATCTTACCCAATATCCAAACAGTTTTCATCTTTCCCTTTTCTTTTTCCAATTATTCATAGTTTTTTTTTTTTCAATTTTCTTTTCACTTTTAAGAAGTATATTAACTGTAAAGGAGAACCAATCCTAAATTTCTCATTTTGCTTGGAAATGATCAAATTACTGATTTTCAATAAACATTTTATATAAAACAATCATGGAGACATACTTTATCAAGAATTATCACATGGGCATATATTTAAGTTAGCTTCACAATGGAAAATCTGGGAACTCACAGTATGTTTTAAGCTGGATCATGGTGTCTTTCTAATTATATACTTCTACATGTTGACTAGAAATAGTTGTGTGCTTTCTTAAATTCCAGAAATCATAAGCAATTAGACAAATAAGCTAATTGTACAAAAGCCCCATGTGATAGTTTTGAACAATATAAGCAGTTACAGTATTCATAGCAACAACGTGGTAAACTTTGTTAGTATGGAACAGAGTCTTTAAAACAACAACAACAAAAAAAAAAAAAAAACAAAAAAAACTAATACTTTACTTGCAAATGCTGGCAACCACCAAAATAGAAATTTCAAATGAATAAGTTTAGAGAAATATCCTTGAAAAATTCAGTATCATATTAATTCATTTTAGGGGGAAGTTGGGTTGTGTAGATCTACCTCATTGCACTCAGCAGAATATTTTAAATTTTGTTATTTTAAGAAAGATACATTATTTTTACACTCAACGTTCTTACACTATAGAGAAGCAAAAATTCATGTATTCATTTCACTCCCAATTTATAATGTGAGATATCACAAGAGATGAGTGGAAGGGAGATCACTAGTCAGTTGGCATCATAAGATCCCAGTGGGCAGGACACAGACTATGTGGAATGGGCTCTGTTGAGGAGTGCTATACCTTTGATTTGCTTAATTTTAGTACTGATGTCCTTGTTTGTAAGCTTAACTTCCACATCCCAGAACTGTGATCATGGTGTTTGAGAATAGAAGATGCTTATTATTAAGTTCCAGAACCCAAAGCAGAAAGTGACCTCAGAGTTGAGGGAAAGAGGTACAAAGACTGGGAAAAAATGTTTTCCCCTCTGCTGCTCTTAACTTAAAAACTGAAGATAGAGGGACCAAATCTTAGAGCTCCAAGACCATAAGATCTAATGGATGAAGATTGTTAGGGTCTGTAAACAAGTCAGGATGGCGCCTGGCATTTTGGCAGAGGGAGTGGTTTGTGAAGTAACGCCAGCGAGTCATTAAGTGTGGAGATTACTTATTGGTTGACTGCTGCATCTAGTTTATGTTAATTAAGATAAGCTGTGTGTAATGTATATATACCCCTCCTGTCCTACAATAAATGGCTCCCACTTAATGGCTGGCTGGCATTACTTCACAAACCACTCCCTCTGGCAAAATGCCAGGTGCCATCCTGACTTGTTTACAGACCCTAACAGAAGATCACTGATTCACAAATATAAATCCTAAGATCAAGACAAAGGAAGCATTCAAAGAAGGAATAGATTCAGTAGCAAACAAAACAATCAGAATTTCTCCCATTTTTGATAACTCTGTTTTCTCATGGGCTGTTCTCTGCACTTGACACTACCATGCAGATAATCTAAACTTCAGAAGGAAATAGACATTTTCAAACATATGCCCCAATGTTCAAACACACCATATAAATAAGTGGATATTGTTACTCATTGCATCATTATTTCAAAAGTAAGGGTCCTTATTTCATTAAATAAATCAATCCATGAACAATAAACAAAAGTTGGATATTTTAGTGACCTATAACATGCAAAAATCTTACTAATTGATTTTTAATTTCCAAACAAATGTGCTTCAATTTCCTCTTTTGGATAAATGGCAAAAAATAAGGTTATTTCCTAGTGCATTTCAATCTCCAAGGTGATATTACAAGTTGTGTGTTATAGATGGCAAAAGGAACTTTCGAAGAAGAGCTGTTGGCTGTTTACATTGTAGTTTTTCATGATTCTGTTGATTTATGACTTAAGGGATGTTTGCTTACTCACTACCCCAGTTTTTAATATATTCACCAAGGGGAATGAAGAAACTGACATGTGGAAATATACCATTTCAGTTCCCAACACCCTGACATATAAGCTTAATAGAGGAGGTTATTCAAATGCAAAGCAACTACATTCAAGTCAGTACATTAAAACATGTTACGATTTTTCTTTTAACAAAATATGAAGCAAGGGCACCCAACTTCAACACAATCAGTATTTTTGGTAGATAAACATCAAAGATAATTTTCTGCACTCGCCGACATTAGAATAAGGTGCTATATCAGTGTAATAGTTGAGAATGATATGCTCTAGTAGTGTTTTGATGAATTACATGATTATAGTTAAAACGAACAATTTCATCATGCTTGAATTAATAATGGTACTATGATTTGGAAAGTACTCTTGCAACATTCTCTAACTCATCATTTTAGGAGACAGACTTATACAGCACATTCATTTTTTTTTTTAGAAAATACAGGCTGCAATATAGTTTAAAAAACAGAAGGGCCAGAAGAAACATGTCAGTTATAGAAAGTAATGCATGCACAGGTTCTCAGAACATCATTACTTAATTATGTTACCTTCAAAGCTCACTTTAATCACTTGTATAACTAACAGAAAGTCAGAAAGTAAAGAGAAAATTTTGTGAATGTTTTGTTATTTATGAAATTTAATTGAAAATACTACACACATTAAAATACTCCAGGGATACAGTAATCATATGTGTATGTGGGTTATTTTATTTTTAGATTTAAGAGAATTAGGAAGGATAATATATAATCAATGCAGCATTCATTTGGGTATCAAGCAAATAAAACACACACAGAGAGCTGAACATTACATAATTTCAGTTATAAAAAGTACAAATTATGAATTGATTCAATATATTCATAACTAAGTACTCTCTTTAATGTAGTGCACAATTCAAAATTATTCCATTCATTTTCTTCAAAATCTAACATGCCTGCATAAATTTTCCTAAACGATATATATTAAGGCACACTTTTAAGAATTAATACTTACATTCTACATTATGGATCAGAAACAATCAAAATTAACAGTTTTAATCTTTTTACAGAGATATTTAAACATAAAGCTAAACCACAAATAGATTATTCTTCCTTTCTGAAACAACTTGTAAAAATCTTAATAAAGATTATTATAACGAAGTACTCATTATGTGTTTCTTGTGTATTTAATGCTGATGTCTTATGATACATAAGTTATATTTCATTTTAGGAGTAGAACTAGCAGAAAACATTCTTTCAATGCCTCTTTCTTCTTTATTTTTAGCAATCTCAAAATGCATGCTCATTCTGAAATATTTTATCTATAACTGTTTGGATAGGACAAAATATTTTATATATTACAGAGTGAATTATTTCAAAACTGGGGTATATTATAAAATTATTATTTTTAAACTTCAAAAGGTCTTTAATATATGTGTGTGTTGAATGTGAAGTGTAAAATAAAACTAATAATACTTGGTTTTATTTTGGTCACAGACCTGCACTTATGAAAGCTCTGAGAAGACAGGCAATGGTTCTGGTCTCTGTCATTAGAAAAGTATCCAGACATGGCGAAAAGAGAAGGAAGATCTGATAATTCTTTGTTTAAGTTGATTACCATATGCAAATATGATACATTAAAACTCAGAATTCCATAGAATTCCATAGGCACAGGTGACAAACTGTTTGAGCCTTATATCCCATGTTTGGTTTGTTAATTTGTTAGTTTTTATATGTTGTCACTAAACTCCAAATGACTTTCACCAATTAATTCAAATTCCTGCCCATAGTCACATTTCCTGCCTCTTTGAGAATATATAGTCACACACTGCTTACTGACAGAGATATGTTCTGAGAAATGGCCTGTTAGGCGATTCTCATCCTCCTGTGAACATCAGGGAGCGCAGTTATGCTGACCCAGATGGCATAACCTGCTACACCCTGAAGCTATATGGTATATTCCATTTAACATGCAGTTTGCTTTTGAAATAGCATTATGTGACACAACACTGTATATAGCCCTAAAATTCTGGGTGGTGATATCATTTTCTCAAATTAGCAAATTAGATAACAACTGAGAAAACTTTTCACTAAGAAACTAGGAATGAAGAGGTGGGATCAGTTACTAGAAACTTCTGCTTCACAGCATCAGGCATCTAAAAGTTATGAGTCATTTCCAAACCTAGATCCAGTAGGAGGTGGAAATACTCAGAGACAGGTTGCTTTTTCCCTCAGGAACTTTACAAAATCCCAGAGGGATGGCTGAGAGTTTTAATATTTCAGACATCCTTTCATGACTTTTAACCACAATTTGGGTAGGTTCACAAAGACAGTGACCCCCGATGGTCTACAATATGCCCTATCCTTGAATTAGGACACATCCATCTCCACCCAGAATTAAAGGTGAACCCAAAGCAAATCAGGCCTCTCATAGATATTAACTTGGCTTCTAGTTATTTAAGAGGCTGAGGGAATATT
This sequence comes from Marmota flaviventris, assembly GCF_047511675.1. Lineage (NCBI taxonomy): Eukaryota > Metazoa > Chordata > Mammalia > Rodentia > Sciuridae > Marmota > Marmota flaviventris. The sequence goes on from NC_092508.1 coordinate 83,241,840, forward strand.
TGTTGCTCAAATTTAATTCAGGTTTTATCCATTGCAATTTTCCACAGATAGAAAACAACTTTGTAGATCTGAATTTTATCTACAAATAAGTAATCAAATACAGTTTTAAGCACCCAACCAAAGAAAACAAGAGACAAAAGAGAACAAATGATCTCCTGATATTGGAACTACCAAATGCAGAATTTTAAAAAGCAATGCTTACTATATTTCAGGTCAAAACTAACAAACTTGATAAATAATTGGAAGTCATAAAATATTAGAAAATTTAAACAAATAGGAATTCTGGAATTATAAATTGTAAGAATCAGGATAAAGAAAGAGGATAAATATTTTAACAACAGATTACATATCAATAAAAAAAGAATTAGAGAAGTATTATATATAGTTGTTGACAAATGTTATTTCTTCTTCTGTGAAGTGCCTATTCAGTTCCTTAGCCAATTTATTGATTGGATTATTCATTTATTCATTTATTTTTTGGTGTTAGGTTTTTGAGTTTTTATATAACTTGGAGATTAATGCTCTGAGGTGCAGATTGCAAAGATTTTCTCCAGTTTTGTAGATTTTCTGTTCACATTTTTGATTATTTTCTTTTCTGTGAAGAACTTTTTTATGTTCATAAAATCCCATTTATTGATTCTTGATTTTACTTCTTACACTTTGAGAATATTGTTGAGGAAGTCAGTTCCTAAGCTGACATGGTGAAGAGGAGATTTGGGCCTACATTTTATTCTATTAGACACAGGTCTCTGTTCTAATACCTAATTCTTTGATCCACTTTCAATTCAGTTTTGTGCAAGGTGAGAGAGAGGGACTTAATTTCATTTTGCTGCAAATAGATTTCCAGTTTTCCTAGCACCTTTTGTTGAAGAGACTATCTTTTCTCCAATGTATGTTTTTGGTGCCCTTTGTCTAGTATGGGATACCTGTATTTAGTGGATTTGTTTGTGTCTTTTATTCTGTACCATTGGTCTTTGTGTCTGTTTGGTGCAAATACCATGTCATTTTTTTGTTAGTAAGACTTTGTAGTATAATTTAACGTCTGGTATTGTGATACCTCTTGCTTCACTTTTCTTGCTGAGGATTGCTTTGGCTATTCTGGATGTCTGATATATCCAAGTGAACTTCATGACAGCTAGAAGTAGGGTTCTATGAAGAATGTCATTTGGATTCTAATAGAAATTGAATTAAATTTGTATACATATATTTTGGTAGTATGGCTATTTTGACAAATTAATTCTGCCTATCCCAAAGCATGGGAGATCTTTTCATCTTCTGAGGTCTTCTTCAATTTCTTTCCTATTGTTCTGTAGTTTTAATTTTAGAGATATTTCACTTCTTTTGTTAGATTGATTACCAAATTTTTCAAGGCTATTATGAATGAGGTTGTTTTTCTGATTCTTATTTCAGTAGCTAAATCCCTGACATATAGGAATGCATTTGATTTATGGGTGTTAATTGTAATATCTTACTACTTTACTGAATTTGTTTATGAGTTCAACAATTTTTTTGGTGGAATTTTTTGGAGCTACTAAATAAAGAATCTTGTCATTGACAAATAGTGATAGCTTGAGTTCTTCTTTTACTCTTCATATCCCTTTAATTTCTTTATTCTGTCTAATTGCTCTGATTAGAGTTTCAAGGACAATATTGAATCAAAGAGGTGAAAGCAGCATCCTTTTTTTATTGCCATCCTTAATTGGAATGCTTTCAATTTTGTCCGTTAAAATGATGTTGGCCTTGGGTTTAGGATATTTAACTTTTACAATGTTGAGGTATGCTCTCAATCTCCCTAGTTTTTCTAGTGTTTTTTGAATATGAAGGAATACTGTATTTTGTGAAATGCTTTTTCTGCATCTATTGAGATAAGTATGTGATTCTTTTATTTAAGTCTATTGATGTGATAATTATGTTTATTTTTTTCCATATGTTGAAACAAATTTGCATCCTGAGATGAACCCCACGTGATCATGGTGTACTATATCTTTAATATATTTTTGTAAGAAATATGCCAGAATTTTATTGAGAATGTTTGACTCTATGTTCATCAGGGATATTTGTCTGAAGTTTTCTTTCCTTGATGTGTATTTTCTGGTTTTGGTATCAGGGTGTTTCTAGATTCATAAAATGTGTTAGGAAGAGTTCCCTCCTTTTCTATTTCATGGAATAATCTGAAGAGTATTCATATTAATTGTTTTTTAAAGTTCTTGTAGAACTCAATTGAGAATCCTTCTGGTCCTGGGTTTTTCTTAGTTGGTACGTTTTTGATGGCATCTTTTATTTCATTGCTTGAAGTTGATGTGTTTAAATTGTGTATATTCTCCTGCTTCTGTTTGAATAGGTCATATAGCTCTAGAAATTTGTTGATGTCTTAAAAATTTTCTATTATATTGGAGTGTAAATTTTCAAAATAGTTTTTTATTATCATCTGTATTTCGGTAATGTACGTCCTGATATCTTTTCCTTTTTCATCACAAATTTTAGTAATTTGAGCTTTCTCTCTTCATTAGCTTGGATAAAGTTTTATCAATTTATTTTTTTAAGAACAAACTTTTTGTTTTGTCAATTTTTGAATTGTTTATTGTGTACCAATTTCATTGATTTCAGATCTGATTTTATTTCCTGTCTTCTACCATTTTTAGTGTTGACTTATTCTTCTTTTTCTAGGGCTTTGAGATATAATGTTAGGTTATTTGTTTGGCTATTTTCTATTCTTTTATAAATAAGTTCAATGCAATGAACTTTCTTCTTATATTTGCCCAGAGATTTTGGTATACTATGTTGTTATTCTTATTTACTTCTAAGTTTTTTAAAAAATTTTTATCCCTCATTTCTTCTGCTATCCATTGGTCATTCAGTGGATTATTATTTAGTCTCCAGGTGTTAGAGTAGCTTCCATTTTTTAAAAAAAAAATATTGTTGATTTCTAATTTCACTCCATTATGATCTGACAGAATGCAAAGCATCTGTATTATTTTTGTATTTTCTAAGAGTTGCTTTGTGTCATAAGATATGATCTATTCTAGAGAAGGATTCATGTGCTGCTAAGAAAAAAGTGTATTCAAGTGAAATGCTTTTTCTGCATCTATTTTCTGCATCTATCGAAAAAATTGTTGATGGATGAAATACTCTTTATATGTCTGTTAAGTCTAATTCATTAATTGTATTTTTCAGTTCGGTAGTTTGTTTTTAAATTTTTGTTTGGAGGATCTATCCAGTGGTGATAAGTAGGTTAAAGTCACCCAGTGTTATTGTGTTGTGGTCTTTTTGATTCTTGAAATTGAGATGGATTTATTTGACATACATAAACACTCCATTGTTTGGAGCATAGTATTTATGATTTTTATGTCTTGTTGATGTGCAATTTCTTTAAGCAGTAAGAAATGTCCTTCTTTATTCCTTTTAATTAACTTTGGCTGGAAGTCCACTTTATCTGATATGAGAATAGAAAGCCTCCCCACCTTTTTTTTCTTAACCTATTCATGTGAGTGATATGCTTTTTTTTTCCCCATTCTTTCACCTTCAATCTGTGGATGTCTTTGCCTATGAGGTGAGTCTCTTGAAGATAGCATATTGTCAGGCCTTGTTTATTAATCCAATCTGCCAGTCTACAGCTTTTGATTAATGAGTTTATACATTTAAGTTCAAGGCTATTATTGAGATATGATTTGTATTCCTGGTAACTTTGGTTTATTTCTGCTTTTTAATTGTATTCCTGGTCATTTTGGTTTATTTCTGCTGTTCGATTTAATTGACTATTCCTTTAGTGTAGTTCCTCCCTTGGCTGGTTTTCACTTTTCCCTTTTTCATTTTATCTTCATGGAATATTTTGCTGAGAATGTTCTCTAGTGCAGTCTTTCTAATTATGAACTCTTTTAATTTTCGTTTGTCATTGAAGATTGTTAATTCATCTTCAAATCTAAAGCTTAATTTTGCTGGATATAGGATTCTGGTTGGCATCTATTTTCTTTCAGAGCTTGGTATGTTATTCCAGGACCTCCTATATTTGAGGGTCTGCGTTGAGAAATCATCTGAGATCTGAACTGGTTTTTCCCTAAACATAATCTAACATTTTTCTCTGGCAGTGTTTAAAATTTTACCTTTATTCTATATGTTAGGTGTTTTTATAATAATGTGCCTTCACATAGATCTGTTATAATTTTGTATATTCTGGGTCCTGTTAGCCTCCTATATTTGAGTTTTCATTTCATTCTTTATGTTTGGGAAATTTTCCAATATTATTTTATTGAAAATCGTATTTATTCCTTTGGTTTGTATCTCCATGACTTCATCTATCCTGATAAATCTTAAATTTGGTCTTCTCATGTTATCTGATATTTCTTGGATATTCTGTTTATGTTTTCTTAACATCTTCTCTCCATGCTCAACTTTATTTTCAGGATTATATACTTTGTCTTCATTGCCTGAAGTTTCGTCTTCCAAGTGGTCTAGTCTGTTGGTTATACTTTCCATTGAAGTTTTAATTTGGTTTACAGATTCCTCCATTCTGAATATTTCTGCTTGGTTTCTTTTCAGAGCTCTCTTTATTGAAGTGATCTTTCACTTCCTGACTTTTATCTAAGATTTCACTCCTTACACCATTCTTTACATCACAGATTATTTTACCTGTGTACATTCTGGACTCCTTCTCTGACATTTCTTCCACTGTGGTGTCAATGGTTTATATCATTGGTGTATCTTGGTTTGCATGGGGCACTTTTTTCCCTTGATTTTTCATGCTATTTGTGTCTATACATCTGGGAGTATGGTCTGAGGCAATACAATTTCTACCCTGTTATAGTGTGCTTGAAGGTTTCTAGTACTTTGCCTTTAAGGGTGAAATAGTAAAAACAACCAATGAATACAATATATAGCCTTAAACCAAATAGCTCCTACTACGATGACTACAGTCTTGGTTACTATAAGCAAAATGATGTGTTCTGTTATTGCCTACAATAAAAACAGTAAGTTTGTAATGGAGTTTATAATTTCAAATGGTGGACAAAGAGAGAACAGAAGTGGTATAGTATGTGATGTTTATGAGGAAAGAGAAGCGAAGAAAGAATAAAAATTATAGGAAGAATAAAAGAGAGAATAATAGAGTGACTGTTAGGAGAAAAGAGAGAAAGAGAATAAAAGGGAAACAGATGAGAGAAAAAATATAAAATAAACATTAAAAATGAAAACAAAAATGTGTAAATAAAAGAATATAAAACAAAAACTGATATATACTATTCAGACATTTCTGTCCTCAGTAAACTGATGTATGAAACATAATTGGTTTCAAAAATACTAGAGATGTGAGAGAAAAAAGAAAAATAAAAGAAAAATACAAAATATTTCAATGAAAAATTGAACAATTGTTTCCATTGGAGTTCAAAGACTTTCAGCTTCCCTTCTCAGCAGTTAGGTGGGGTTGTCTGGAGTTTGAAACTTGCTGGACCCTCAGGGTGGGTGAGTTTGCTATGAAAATAGGGTTAACCCTGAAGGTGGGGTGTAGGCTTAGTTATGCTCCAGTCATTTTGCTGAATCCCAGTTAGTCTGGAGATTTTAAATCAGTGCACCTCCTGGTCCTAGCAATTGCTGGTCCACATTGGAAGACTGCACCCCAGGAATTTCCTTTGTGTTCTACTCCTGCGGTGTAGGAGCCTGTTCTTAGCTCACTGTGTTACCTGCAGAACCCATGATTCCTGGTCTCTTACTCAGTTTCCAAACTCAATCTCTCATGCCTCTTCATTTTCAAATTCCCAGGCTTCTCTCCCAGCCTGAACTGAATGCTGAGCCCTGGGATCTGCCGGCCAGTCCTGAAGATGTGTGCTGGACCAAGCGACTCTGGCAGGAAGTGGAGTGTGGGGCAATTTGGGGCACAACCATGTCGTGGGCTCAGATGTTCTGCATCAGGTGGGTCAAGGACGAGCACCAGGACCCACCTGCTGACTATGAAGCTATGAGCCATAGCAGGGTTGGGGCCAGAGAAGGTTGGGAGATTGGGGACTGGAGAGCTGGAGGGCTGTGTTGGGTGCCAGACTGACTCTCCTTGGTGGGCCCCAGGAACCCAATGGGTGCCAGACCAGCTGGCTGGGTGAGCTGAGAGCAAAATGCTCTTCTACCTTCTTGCAACATTCCAACTCCTACCACTGCAACCAGCCCCATCAGTTCCCAGGAGCCTCGGGATTCATGAAGCTGGGGAGAGTCCAGCTCTCTCCAGCCTCTCTAACCTGTGTTCCCCAGGCTAAATGATTCCAGTTTCTGACACTCCACAGGTTTGCTAGATGCAGACCACCTAGCTACAAACTCATGGATTTGGGTTTCCAGTTTCCATAAGTCTTTGTCAAGCTGCAGTCTCAAGATGGCTCCTGGATCTATTGTTGGTGGATGACTGATGCCCTCTGATGGAGAGGTTTATATTATATCCAATTAATGATTTAAACAGTATCTGGTTTGTATAGAGAAGACTGTCCCTCCAGTCTCAGGATTTTTCACTGTAAGCCTTTGGGAGATGTGGTATTCCTGCTGTTTGAGTTCTGAACAACTTAGGTAAGAGAAATGCTGCCTCATGCTAAGCCACCATCTCGAGCCCCCAACTTGGTTTCACATAAAATATATGTCCTGTGTTTCCAACCATGGGTCAACTGAGGGAACCATCTGTGTATACCATTTGTTAGAGTATCTAAATTAAAAGATCAAGTTATAAGAACTTGATCAATTTCTTAAAAGTAATGTTTGTAATTTTTAGGATTTAATCAAATTAGAAAACACCTATTCTTGCTAATGGTAGAAGCATGATCAAAAGCCAAATCTTTTTTACTCATTCTTTTTATAAATGAATCAAAACAATCTGAAAATTACATTAACTGCTGCTATATAAGAGTACTTAGTCTTATAATCTTCATGTATGTTTCTTAAGTTTATAAGTTAATTTGTCCACTAGCTGAGCCAAATGATTGTGATTAGATCATACATTGTTTTAATTCTAGATGCTTAATCAGTTTTTTTTCAGTATGCTAATATATGTTCACAGTGGGGAGGAATAGAAAATATTCAAAAGGAATTTTTTTTCTATACATATACGTGAGAGTACATTTACAAAGATGAGATTATAATGTAATGGAGGTAATACCTCACAGGGTTGCCAATAGGATTAAATGAAGGCATGCAGTAGAAAGCCTGGTACCCCGCAAGTGCTCAATAGCATAGCAATTGTAAGAGAGCATTTACCTTTTTGAAGCTGACTTTTATCATAAAACTGTACATAATTAACATCTGCTTTGACTAGATATTTATTTACAACGTTTTTTTTTAATTACTGGGAACTATTCAGTTGTATGGATGAATCCAGTTTATTTTTCTCTGATGCTAGAAACGAATTGTCTCTATTTGTTTTTGCAATAATAGGAGACAATTAATTGAATTTCCCTGCTGTTGAACTTTTTAAAGACATCTCTGTAGTGATACTTTAACTTAATTATTAGCATTACAAACATATGTTGAGATGTTGAATCTAATAAAGTTTACCATTTCCCAAACAAAACAAGTACCTTACATAATTTTGTAAACCTCCTCCCACCTTTTCTAATATTATAGTAATATATTTTTTCAGTAATATATTTTGTATATTCCATGATATATTATCATGTTATGTGCCAGTGACAATGGTTTTGCTTTTCAGTTTAAAATCTACATTGTACCACTCTGCTCTGTGGCACTAGATCTGGACTCTGTAAACTTTTCTTCTTTTGCAATCAGCTCAATATCAGTCTTTGCTGTAGAGGGGGCTGCTGGGATGCTGCAGGAAAGCAAAGGGAGGAGCTTATCTTCCTGGATCTGCTCTGCTTTTCTTTTTGCTACCTATAGCAATGCTTCCTGTAGCATGTGGCAGAAGTAATATCCACTGGCTTTCAAACTTGGGATTTTCACCATAAATCAAGGAACTTCCTGCTCTACCATCCAGGTCTATTGGCTGTGGAATAGTCTTTGCTAAGGCACTCGGTAACTTTGCCCTTCAATAGGCCAGAGTTAGCATCTTCAGCAAGGTATGAATATCAACCTGGTGGTTAGTGTGGAAAGTAACAGGTCTTCTCAAGCTTATTTTATCTTTGGATACTTAAAAATAGGAGAGTACCCTACTTGCTACTCATTTTAGAATTCTCTTAACCTCTTTGATTTGTTAACCACTTTTTACTAATTAATAATTCCTTATAATTCCCCTATTAAATTTATTGGTGTGTTTTCTGTTTTTTAACTAAAACCTGATGTATATTATAACTTTAAACAGTTAATATCAATTTCTATTTATCTATAGATTTGTCATATCTAATTACTATATTTCTTATTTTAATTTTTTATTTGTTTTAATTAGTTATACATGACAGTAGAATGCACTTATATTCTTTGAATCTAATTACTATATTTCACCCTAAAGCTTTCAGTTTCCATCTGAGGTCATGGTTCTTTATTGTTATGAAATCTCAATGTCCAAGAATGAGAGATGGAATTATCAGTAGTTTTTCTTGTTCTTTGAAGTATTGGTGTATCACTACAAATGTTGAGATTTTTAACTGGATTTTATCAGGGGAAATTGACACTTTAACAATATCAAAAGTCTTTTGAGTCATGAGCTTCATATTTTTAAGATTTACCTTAGGTCTTTATCTAGAAAGAATTCCTAGATCCCTGTACCTCAATCCTGATTGGTTTAGATGATCTACATTTGTGCTCTCATATGTGAATATTATAAGCTTATACAACTCATCAACTTGATGCAAATAAGTTTTACTTCATCACAGACCACATGCTATTTTATGCATTTACTTCTTATCATAAGAAAACTAGTCCAAAGAAGGTATTACTGATGTAATTGTTGAGATCACAGTGTTTTGTTAAGAGGAGATTGCTTTAGGCACAAATAACACAAACTTAGTTTTAAAAATGTTAGCATGAACAAAATGAGTTTACTTCTTACTAATGATGATAATTTCTAATGCTGCTTTGGAAAAAGATAAATTAATTATACATCTGGTTTAAATACTAAAGGGCAGGTATTACACTTTGGGCTGAAACATAAAGATAAGTACATGAACCCTAGCCTCACAAACATGTGATTGTTAACATTACTGATAATTTAAGCAATATTTTTTCACATCTCTAAATATAGTAAGTTGGCAAAATGTCACTGTATCAAGTTTTTCCATTTATTGTACTTTTTCATAAATCTTATAATTCAGTTACTGCTATTATTATACATATATTCACATACACAAATTTTTCATTCTTTTCAATCTTGACTAAATGGACCGCACATAACATGATTGAAAATGTTACATACTTACTTATCAATTTTCTTTGAAAATTCATAATGAAATTGAATTCAGCAGTTGTTCCTCAAAACATAATTTTGATAATATACATGATAATGATAAATGTCAGTGATAACAAGGAATTTCAAATTTTGGCTTTTTTCTCATATAGAAAATATTGATGGAGAGAAAATCTATTTTTTGATTTTAAATGATTTTTAATGTTTGTTGATCATCAGTATTTTCTGTCCATTTTTTTTCATTCAGTATCTGCTATTTTTCTAGTTGATTTGCAAAAGTATTTGAATTACAAATGTTAATTCTTTTTTTATTTTTTATCCCTGAATATTGATTGTATCCATGGTGTCCATTTTCTGACACAGAAGATGTAGGCATGCCATTCAACTTTTGCACTCTTTGTAATTTTGTTTTCTTAGTCAGAAGTCTTCCTGCACCTAACTTGGATATATAATCTGAGTTCACCACAGTGCACACCATTGTGTACTGTGTAAGTGCCATATGTCCTAAATGTTGAGAAAATCATTTATTACTTGGAGATAATTAGGACATATTCTCTCCAAGTAATAAACCATTTTCTCAACATTTTCTATTTATTTATCTGTACTTCCACTGGCTTATTGGAAGTACATATGTATTACACACAAAGCACTCATGCCTACATGTATCTGTTGCTTACCTTCCCCCTTCTTTTCCAATTTTCACGTGTTATTCCTGAACAAATTTTACATTATTTATAATTCCATATATTTGTAGCATGTGTTCATTTATGAAAGTATGAGTCTCATGCTGAACTATTGGTATTTTAAAATAGATTTAGCCAGTTATAGCACTGTTATAAAGATAAGAACAATGCATAGCATGTGTTACATGCCAGGTGTCCTTCACATGAAGTTCATAGGAACAGATGATTCCTTGGATTATAATGTACTATTTCATGTGAATAGTGCCTACTGAAGTGGCTCTAGAATTTTTTGATTGTTATGAATATGTTTGTATGTGTTCATTATATGTGTATGAATGTGTGTATGTATACGTGTGTACATGTATCTGTTTACTTCTTTGTAACATTTATTTTTTAATATTTATTTTTTAGTTATATGTGGATACAATATCTTTATTTTTATGTGGTGCTGAGGATTGAAACCAGTGCCTCACACACCCTAAGCAAATGCCCTATCTCTGAGCTACAACCACATCCCTGTTTGTAATGTTCATGAATAGAAGCTCAGTCAATACAATAGAAGCATTTGTATTATTTATGTGTAGAATACTAATTTCCCCAATTTTATAATCCATAATAAGGACATAATGCTAAGGCCAACTTTAGAAGGATTATGTGTTAGATATTATTATCTATTATTATTATTTGAATCACTCTCTTCTTCTGATATAGCCCACCTAAAAATACTTCTATTTTTATACCCTATGATGAAATAAAGTCTTTATCTAATGAAAGTTTATAAAGACTTATGTGCTCACTTGAGATTATCTTTATTGGGATTTGAACTTTTAAATGACAGTTTAATCAAGTGTATGTTTTTTGTTTTGTTTTGTTTAAGATGCCAAAAACATTATGCCTCCACTATTTTTACATTGTCTGTAGGTGTTGAGAAGTATAATGGCTATTTCTCAGTTCATAGTAGGAATCTGGTTTTTTTTTTTTCCTTCTTGATAGACATTAAAGTTTTCTTTTTCTTTTTTTTTTTAGTGGCTTGTAAATTTCATTGCATTTTGTGGTTTCTAAATTTGAATACTATACATGTGTCTTTTTAATTATCTGTCCTTTTTTGGCTTATTGTAAATCATTTTTACCTGAGTTCTCAAAATGGTATCTAATTCTGAGAAACTCTGCATCATTAATTCATTAAATTCTTTCAGTTATTTCTCTCTCTCTTTCACACTTTTGGGATTTTAGGATATGAAATTCAGTTCTTAAACACATCTATCTCTGCTCATTTATTCCTACTTCTTGTCAAATCTTTATGAATGGGCTCTTTATCATATTTTCCATTCCCCTGACCAATCTTCAGCTGTATCTATATGAACCATAAACAGAGTTCTGAGTGTGATGTTTTCACACCAAGAATCCCTAGTCACCACGATTGTACTATTTTATTTGGGACCCCTCACCCTTTTTTACGTATACAGCACTTCCCTTGTCCTTTTGAAAACATTTAACATATTCATTTTAATCGATGTGTAGGTTTGTCTAATATTTGTTGGCCTTCCAAAGTATCCTTTTACTTCTCCTCCTGAGTTCATATTGCCTTTGGAATTAGTCACCATTACAGAGTTGTGTACTTGAAGCGAGGACAATAACTTATGTCCTGGCCTTTGTCCTTTTTGGTAACTTCAGGGGTTTGGGACATGGTAGAGTACAAACAGTCTTCATGAAATAATTTGTATATTAACCCAGACGCTTATTTTTAAAGAGCTATCCTCCACCTTTTCTATTCTGCACTATTTCTGCAAGGGACAAAAGAGTGGGGGAAATGAACACACTTTCACCAAAACATAGAGCTCTTTTAACTAAGTCCATTCTACCTACATGATTCTCCTGCCTTTCATTTCTTCCACCTCTACCTGCTCCTACCTGTACTCCCTTACCCCCATGCTGGCCTAACCAATTTTTTTTGCTCTTAAAATTCACCAGTGTCTCTATGACTTTTGTTGGATGACAAATCCATCAACCTCTCTTTCTGCAGCATCTTCAGGGTTGAGTTAGCAAAAGAAGCCAGAAAAACATTATTTCACCATCTTCTCAGGAAATAGAACTTGGAATAGTTCCTTAAAGGATAAATATAGAGGCATATAAAATTATTCACACCTTAAATTATTCCCATCACTGCAAAATCTCAGAAGTTAAATAGCATCCCAAATTTAGGTGACTAACTCTTTCCAAGGGATCTTTGAGGACAGATAATGGCATGTATCCTTTTCTTTATATTTTCCTGTATCAGGTCTTTGTATAAAGCATAGGGTCTATGCATTTTGCTAAGTCACCTGTGAATTAATTCCCATATAATATTGTTATATTTTAAAGATCTTATCATCAAATTGTTTAGAGCAATTTTTTTTTTAGGAAAAGTAAGAAAAAAAAACAAGGATATATTTTCTTAGGAGTTAATGCCAGAATAAATAATAATTGAAAATTTTTAATATGCAGTCACTCTGTGATTATCTTGACTGTACATCCTTCATTGATACAGCAATGTAAAGCCTCAACTTGAATATATACCACAACATATTTTAGTGTTCTTTTTAAATATTGATTTTTGTATATATTAACCTGATATGATTCTTTAAGTTCTTAAAAGTTAATGTTAAATCACTAAGTAAGGAGGTAGGGAGATAGAATTTTCCTAATCTTGATCAACAGTTTCCAAAAGAAATATAATCTGATAGTGATTTTATTTGATACACTCTGGGTTCCATATGGTTTTTAAGAAGATGAGAAGGGATGGCATTCACCCATCCATTTAAAATCAGTGCTGTATTTCTCAGGGCTAAAACAGTTACAGTTGCTCTCCTCATTACTTTGGAAGTGTCACATTTTCTAGTATGACAAGATGTATTATGGATAGGGGGTTTTACAGATGTGGAGAAGTCTCTCCAAGTTGTTTATTTGATTTTCTCCCCTCTGCCTTTTTGTACTTTAGCGGCCAACCTTGGGATAATAGGATTACTTTATGCCTTCCACATCAGGCTCTGGATGAGTGCACAGAGGCCAGTGGCAAAAGAAATAAGATGGCTGTAAAAATGCAAACATTGGAAGCTAAAAAAGGTGCACCCAATAACTTGCCCTTAAATTTAAAAGGAACTAAATGAGGAACTTCTGGACAATTTATCTTGCTGTTTACTGATAACAAGTCACTTTGTTTTTATGTGCTCAGTCTAGTATTCCATAATTTATTTGAAAGAAGATGAGAAATAATGTAGATAAATGATGAAGTGTCAGGGTCTGACGCTCTTAAATGAAGCTATTATGGTCAAAGAGAAAACGTAAAACCTGCGGCTCATTATGAGAGTGTTCTACTTGTCAGTTAAGTGAAAAGGCCTGGAATGATTTCCAGTTTATTTGTCATTGCAGTTATTAAAGCTGTCTTTTTGGTGCCATGAAAATGAATTGAAGACTTTATTCGAAGTAAATTTGTACTAAAGCTTTCAGATGTATCTTATGTGAGCTCAGTGAGGCAGGGAAGCAGCTTAGGAGCTGAAATATTACAAGGAGACATCTACCAAAGTCTTTGCAACACACTAGAATGTATAAGTGCCAATGAAAGAAGTGTTTTCTGGATTAGGGAACAAATTTTTGATTTACCTAATAAAGTATGATTAGTAATAGAAATCACACTTGCTAATTGTTGGAAGATATTTTATTTCTATAAGGAACTAATTGCTTACCTATTTGAATAACAGTTCTATCAGACTATTTTTCCTAAGATTGATATCTCAGAAAAGTTAAAGGATATGTCATTTCAATAACACTCAGGGAAATTTATTAAAAGTTAACATAATAGACACATCATACAAAAAGGCTTCTTCTTTTTTTTTTTTTTGAGTACCAATAAACTGGCTAGAAAAGTAACCTTTTGTCAAACTTCGAAGGAAGTAAGTTCAGAAAACCTTAGTTGTATAATCTATTTGTTTTTTTAAATTCAGTTAGTGTGCTACAAAAGGCTCAATCCACTACAAGGAATAGATTTATTATTGACATATTTTTTCTCCAGGGATGTTCTTAAAATACCTTATATCATTGCTGAGGTGTAAGTATAACCTACATTTTAGCTTATGTTAGAAGGAAATCAAATCAGATGGACTATTGATTGGATTGACATATGTATTTTAAGTCTTAAAAATTATCAAATATATTTCTTTATTTCCTGACTCATAGAAATAAAGGAAATAAATAGCCTTCCTGAGTTTATGCTTTCTGACAATTTAGAAGTGGAAATTAAAAGGCATAGCTGAAGGAAAACAGAACTTTTTCTACATCAGTTTTCCACTACATCTCATGAAATAACTAGAATCACTACTCTGAATTTTTTATTTCAAAGCCCAAGCTTTGACTCTTTATTGTGGGTATTACAAATGTTTTGACACATCTTCAGGGTCAGTTTAAAAACAAAATGGATTCTGTATACCCCTCAGAGATCATCTTTCACTGTTTTCATCAGATTTTATAGCCATTTTCAGTGATATTGTCAGAGTAAATGTTAACCAGGCTCTTTAATATATGCCTTATTTGGGGGCATTTAAATGTACAACAAAACTTTCCTTTGAAATAAAATTTAATGCTATCTTTGGAATATTTGAAATATTGTATAACCTTTATATGCAAATAGCTACAAAGCTATTTGCGCTTTTCAAAATCCTAACTGTGATTTAACAGTGGAGACAGCTCCATCACAGCAATCACCAGCTAAAGGTTTAGAGAGTTTCAATTACATTCAGACCTGGTTCATATTCAAAGTATACTTTGACACACACACACACACACACAAACAAATACTGAATTATGTTGGCTAAGGAATTTGTTATTGTTTGGAAGTGAGATGTCCCCCAAAAGCTCACATGCAAGACTATGCAAGGTTTGGAGGAGAAATGATTGTGCTATAGCCTTTACCTAATTAGTGAATTAATCCCTGGTGGGATTAACTGAATGGTAACTGGAAGCAGGTGGGGTGTGACTGGAGGAAGCGGTTCACTGGGGGGTGTGGCTTTGGGGTATATATTTTGTATTTGGAGAATGGAGTCTCTCGTTTTGCTATCTGATTATCATGAGCTCCTTGCTCTGCCACACTCTCCCACCATCATGTCCCCTCTCACCTCAAGCCTAGAGGACTGGAGCCTGCTGTATATGAACTGAAATCGTGAACCCCTAAATAAACATTTCCTCCTCTACAATAATTCTGGTTGGGTCTTTTAGTCACAGTGGTGAAATAGCTGACTAAAACACAATTGTTTTGGGGAAACAAATGGAACACATTTTTATGATCTATATTTGTACATATACCTCCACCTTTTATTTGTACATATATTACACAAGGTACTGTTTTTTTAGTGTGTTCAAATTTTGGGGTCAAATTCTCTTAGGCTTAATAATCAAATATATTATATCTCAATTTATTTATTTATTATATAAACATCAAACCCCAAACTAGTTGATTTGTAAACATAAGAGTTTATTTTTTTATTTATCTCATGGAATAAAAAAAGAAAGCAGAATAATAAAGTAAGAAATACGTAAAGTTAAAGGATGGCGTGCAGATTTAGAGACATCTAATTGAGACTATACTCATTGGCAAAAAGGGTTCTTAGTGGAAATGATTCCTGACCTTGAATGCTAACATCAGAGAAAAAATCTATCAAAACTGGGTCAAAAGTGTCCTACATTTAGGGTTCCATAACCTTCAATAATCTAGATAGTCAATTCCTCACCTGCCATGACTCTAGGACTCACATTTTGGGGGGAGGATGGGGGTGGATAAAGAAAACATTGAACGTTTTCTTCTCTGAAAAATACCTAGATTTAATGTGAGATTCTAGGGAAATTAACAATATGGAATTCAAAATCTGTTAGGTTATTCATTGTAAACAAGATCTGATTTGCTTTACTATCAATAGCCATAGATTAAAAGTATACTATTTTTTTTTCTGTTTTTGCTCCATGAGTAGAAATTTATGATGCCTATATAGAGAATTAATTAAAATGTGCTTATTTAATATTAACAATGGGAAACATTGAAGAAGTTTATGAATGAACACAATCTTTTCCTTCATAAGTTTATAATAAAAATATTTTTTAAAAGCTTCTAAAATTTCTAGTTTTTCTTTTTCTCTAAAAGCATGACAAAGTAATTTCAAAATTAATGTAGAAAATATATGATATTATTGTTTCTACTTAGGATTTAATTTTAAATTTAGATTATTATGGGAAAAGAAAACATTAATGAATGAATAAATGTATATTGTGCATGCTTTAGTATTATTTTCAGGAAAGGAAAAATTATGTCTTTAAGGTCAATATTAAATGGACAAATATTAAATATAGTTTGACCCATTAATTAATGAATGATCCAGTAAAAATTAAACCAGGTCAAACAACATTTGATAAGGTAGGTATAGAGGTAATTTTAAGAATAAATATTAAGATAAAGTCCTTAGGTTATGTAAAAAGCAGTTAATGACTTACAGTGTGATAAATTAAAATTTGGGATTTTCTTTTCTATTTGAGGGAAATGCTTTGCAACTTTACCTGAGAAAAATCTATACATTAACTGATGTTCCTAAGAATTGCAAAATTGCAAGTAAATAGTGAAGCAAGCAATACTAGTAATCGATTGCCTGTTTCCAAACTTCAGATTTTTTTCTGATATGTATTTGTAGACATTATAGCCTTTTCCTCCAAAAATATTATATTGACATGTAATGTGGTGAGTCATTTCTATAGTGCACCAAATTAGGAGTCTTGGCTTCCATGTTGAATCAGCTCCTTAAAATTATTAGGTTGATTAATATCTTACTTGGCATTTGAAAATTTTTAATTACTTTCTCTAAAAATGACCTGATAAATGTAGTTACATAAATCCCATTGAAATGTAAGTCTTAATGATGCTTATTTTAAAGAGATGGATTAATAAAGGAAAAGGAATCCCTTTACAATTAGGATACATAAAAAGTTCCTTTTAGGGCTGGGGTCCTGGCTCAGTTGTAGAGCACTTTCTTAGCTGATAATGTGGAGCACTGGGTTCAATGCTCAGCAGCACATAAAAATAAATAAAGGTCCACCAACAACTAATAAAATAGTTAAGTAAAAAAATAGTTCCTATGTTAATCAAATTGCTTTTTATGGACTGAATAGTGTCTTCCCCAAATCCAAGTGTTGAAGCCTATGTTAGTCAGCTTTCTATACTACAACAAACACCTGAGATGATCAACTCAGGACAGGTTTACTTTGGCTCACATTTTGGACTTTTGGTCCTTGATTGATTGATCCCATTACTATTGTGCCTGTGGAAAGTCAGCACATCATGGCAGAAATGGATGGTGGAACAAAACCTCACTTTATAGTAAAAGAGAAAGAGAGACCAGGGTTCCACAATTCCCTTTGAGGGCATGCCCTCAGTAACTTAACAGTCCTCCCATAAGACCACCACCCCCCCACACACACACACCACTTTTAAATTTTTCACACTTCCCAAGGGCACCAAGCTGGGGACTAAGCCTCTAACACACTCAAGATCTGATAGATAAGTACTAGCCCCCAACACAACTGTATTCTGAGATAGGACTTTCAAGAGGTAATTAAGGATAAGTTAGGTCAGAAGGGTAGATCTAATATGTGTTGTGTGTATTAGAAGAGCGAGAGATATGAGCAATGTGGGCACAGAGGAGAGGGCCATGGGAGAACATAGTAAGAAGGTGGCATTCAGCAAGCCAAAGAGAGATGCCTCAAGAGAAATCAACCCTGCTGGCATCTTGATCTTGTAATTCTGGCCTCTAGAACTGTATGAAAATACATTTCTGTTTTGTAAGTTACCCAGTCTGTGGTATTTTGTTATGGAAGCCCTAGTAGGCTAACACAATGCTGGATTTGCCATAATATTTATGTGGTAGTAATCATTTTTTTTGTGTGTGTGTGTGAGAATTTAAAGCTGACACTTTATAATATATGTAAGTGTGGATTCAGTTTAATCACTTCATTGCTGAATTGTATACACATTAGATGAAAGTCAAAAACAAATAAAAAAGAAAACTATGTAATGAAACTCCACCAAAATATTTCCTATAAAATGTCTTAATTTCTCAGCTCATTTCTTTTCTTTTATCAGAATATCACATTGTGTGTGTGTGTGTGTGTGTGTGTGTGTTTAACCAAGTCATCCTCTTTTCTTACTTCTCAAAATGAATTTTCTCTGTTCTCTGAACTCAGGCAAGGATAAACTCTGTTTATTTCTTTTACCTCTCAGAGAAAATATCACTAGTTTGAGCAAGTTTGACTCCACTAAACAGCTGGTCATGTTTCTTAATCCCAGTTTGCATTGCTCCTGGCTACCAGAAGGTGTTGAATAATAAGGACTATTTGAATCATAGTCTTACCTTTTAAGGCTTTGTCCAGCAATATCGGTTTGTATTTCTACATCAAGCTTAGAAGTTGACTCAATATGACAAGCAGGTGACCCTCGCTAGGCTCACATATTCTTGAGAAAGCCATATTTTGGTTTTTGTTTTTCCTTAAAGGGTTGTAGGGCAATGCAAAGCTTTTCCTGGACTGAAGTTTTAAAAAAATACTATGGTCTAGATGTCTCCTACTCATTGAGAGTTTGGTGTTTTGAATCTCTCCTGGCAGCTTTACCACGTGATAAAAACCTAAAGCTTGTTTGCATTGTCTCTTACACAGTCTAAACTCCTGAGGCTCAGAGGGAGGGAGGCACCCACCAGCACAGTGACTGCCTGTTACACAAATGTAACAGGCGCATGTTCTTATTAACTTGGTTTATTTCTTGAAGCCCCATCTTCACTTCTAAATCATTAAAAACAAAACACATGTAAAATAACCTATTACAAGAGATAGTAGTGGCAGTTTCTTTGGTATGTTTGTCTTTTTTTTTCTAAAGAGATCAATTAACCTTCTATCTTAATGGGAAATCCTTTTTGAACTGAATTTCTGAAGTAGTTGGTTGTCATGTACGGTTTCCATGGCCCCATATATTGGATGTATAAACTGAGCTTAGGGGAATTTAAATGACTTCTTCAAGATCACCCAGGAGCCAGTGGAGGAACCTTGCTCCCCGAACAGTGATTTTTCTATTTTGCCACAAGGCTGTAGGAAACAGCCATACCTGATCTCAGATATTTCTCTAAATAAAAGGTAATAAGTGGCCAGACATGTAGTGAATATATTAGACTGCTGCTGTTACCCTAGTGTGCTATTATTTGGGGCTTATGAATAGGAAATGTAAAGTAATCTCAGAAGGAATTTTATTCTAATGTTCTTTCAAAGAATAAAAGCTTTTCTTTGTAAGGAATCAGGATGACAAAAACCTAAGATTATTGGAAACTTGGTAGCCAATCTTTCCTTGGTAAGATTAGGATGAGTTATTACCAGTAAGTGGTAAACAGTGTTCATTCTTTTTCCTTTTGTAAGTTGAACTTCAGAGGAACAGTTGCCAAAGGCATTTGGCAGTTTCTTCAGTCACAATGTGCTGTATTGAGAAATATGGCACCTTTTAGCCTTTCCATCTAGTATCCCACTGGTCCCTCTACCCAGATCAAACATTAAGTGTTTTGATTATTAAAATTCCAACAGAGCCACATGTTGATGGAGAAGCTTAAAGCTTTTTGTTTTTCAAAATTGCAAAAGGTAAGGGATTGTTTCCCAAGAAACTACTGGGCATTAAAATACCACTTTAGTATGTATCATCAAGATTCTAAATTTATTATGATTAACAAATATATCATAATATATATACATATATATTATTATATTAAATATTGTCATCATTTGAATGATAAACTTAGTGACTAAATATGAATATTGTGCTTTTATTTCTAAATACCAATTTCAGTTACTTGATTTAAGAAACAAAAACAACCAAGAGCCCAAGAAATAGACTTACAAGTAAATGACTTTGTTCTGTACAAACAGATGATTTTTTTGGCCAAAAAGATTCTATGTCTCCAGAAAGGAATAGTCTTTGTCCTGACAGATGCTCTCTCTCAAAGTATCTTTGTCCCCCAAGTCCCCAGAGTATCATTTGACTTCTTTATGGTCCCTTTATGTTTTTCCCACTCACTAATGGAGTCTTCACTTTCTAGGAACTCATTTATGGAGGTGTATATAATGTCTTAAGGGACACTGACTTCACAATCACAAAACATTTCATAATATATCATAGAAAAATCAATGAAGAATTTAGGAATAATGTAATCACTTCTTAAAGATAGCTTGATTTTGATGTTGGTATGAAAATCTTAGCTAAGAAAGACAATTTGCAAACCTATTCCAAAGTATATAAAGTCAGGCACATTTGTGAATTGAATTCTTTGAATATATTTTGTCCAGAATTAATTTGGTAAGATGCATGTACTGAAACAATGCAATTCACATTCAAAGCTGTTTTACATTTTTTATTGATATTAGTTTGCTCTTTTATATAGTGAGGTGGTTATTTTTATTTATTCAAATATCTCCGTAGGAAATTATTATTTTTTCTTCTTAAAACTTGCTGAAAAGACCACCTTCCTTATTTTAAAGACACAATTCTAATTTGGAGGTTATATTTTCTTTATGATTCTGAATCTATTGAACATAGTGTTGTATGTATTATGTTTCTTAGAATTATAAGTAACTGAAAATACAATTTAAAGAAAGGAAAAATAACCCCCTTCCCTTCCCTTCATATTCTATTCTATTCTATTCTATTCTATTCTATTCTATTCTATTCTATTCTATTCTATTCATTCTTCAGTGCTGGGGATCAAACCCAGAGCCTTATGCATGTTAGGCAAATTCTACCACTAAACTATGTTAAACTACGTCTCTAACCTAGCTGCTTTTTGAAAAGGAATTATTATTACATTATGTTGAGTCATGTTGAAGAATCTTAAGAAGTAGGTGAACAACCAAGAATAAAGAGCCAAGGTTCTCAGCTCTGAGGTTTCACAGACTTTCTATTTGATTAAATACAGTTGAACTGGCTCAATTCTAATGATTCTCAGAAGCTGACCCTTCAGTTACAAGTGTGCAATTTCCAAGCAAAAAAAAAAAAAAAAGAAAAGAAAATTCTCCTTTTCTTGTAAGGGTACATTAACTTCTTAAACATGAAACAGGACTGCAATTTTGTGTGCTAGTAGAGGTCGTGGGGAGTTGGTTTTAACAAGTAAAGTTTCCAAAGAATGAAAGTTTAGAGGACCTTCTAAATGCTGGATAAATGGAAACCAGAAAAATCACATTGAGGATTATTGCATATGCAGAGAATCATGAGATCTTATGAGTATGAGAAATTTACAGTCGAGTTAGCAGTACAATAATATTAAGACTGATGGAAAAAATACATAACAACAAATTATTTAAATAGTACTTTAAGTAAATAATAGATATCCTCAAGAACATAATGCTTCATCGCTTTATAAGTTGGGCGGAAGTACCAGGCCAGAAAGCAAACTTAAATAGGATGGCTAGGAGGCTTTGTAGCCTTCATAGGTTTTTTGTTTGTTTGTTTGTTTGTTTAAAGTTTACTTCTTCAAAAGGTGGATATTTATTCAGAAAGCATTTTAGGTGGGAAAGATGCACTGGTGAATGTGAAATATAATTTTTTTCCTTGATAAAAACAATAAAATTTTGACTGAAAGCTATGAGGCCTGAAGGGTTTGTATTCATACTCATTCTGAAATGGCCTCACAGATTTTATTACATATGATCTTCCAAGTGGCTTAACACTGAGTTTGTGTTGTGTTTGATTTATGAAACTCTAATATGAAAACAATGGATCCAGAAAAAATTGTACTGTTGTTTTAGATTTTTGTGAGATTTTTATATATATGAGTTTTTTTTTGTTTTTTGTTTTGTGTGTGTGTGTGTGTGTGCCTGGGATTAAACCCAGGGCCTTGTGCATGCAAAGCAAGCACTCTACCAACTAAGCTATATCCCCAGCCTCATATGAGCTGCTTTTTTAATGGGCAAAACTAAATGGAGATTGGCATTTGATGATAGGACTTGGATCGTTTTTTTTTTAATATTGGTTTTGCTTTTGTTTACATTATGTTTATTTTGCTAAATAGATTTTTTTCTCAACCCTTTTTCAAAGGAAATAAAGAATCTCTATCTTGTTTCTTTTTATATTTGTATATATTCTCTGTGATAAGGTGTCTGTTCTGCGGGAGTTGTTATTACATGCTGATGTGTGTTGTAACCTTAAATATTTACTTAAACATCAGATGATATGATAAATAGCCAATATTTTGCAGGGTAATGTCATCATGTTCAAACAAGGGCCAATAATTCAGTCTGGAAAAACAACATCTTGCTCTGTGCCTAGCAATTTGCTAGGCTGGAACCCACTAAGCAATAGAGCCTGTGTGAATTCTAAAACCCCACATATGTTCAGAAAATCATCCCAGTGGAAGAAAACATTGTGTACCCTCTGATAAAATGTTTAGCTCCTCTCAATCAACTCGAATCAATCATGAGTATTAAATTTATAGATACATCTTAAGTTCATAAAAGAATACAATAATAAAGCATTTTAGAGATATGTATTTGATTCTGGAATTTAGAAAACACCGTGTATTTTATTCCTTTTAACAAATGTTAAAGGGCTTATAAAAACTATTTTATTATTAACAATCTTAACTGAATTTCCAAAGAGGAATTTAATACCAGTTTCATACCGTGAAACTTTTGGTATGAGACGGGAATATCCAGGGGTTTCAAACTTTGTGGAATGGGCATATCTCTGAAGTCTAGATGAGTGTGCCTGGTAAACAGTGAAATAACCTGTTTAGTACAGATGTGCACTACATGGTACCATTCTAGAGCTTTGGATAGATTTAATCAATCAAGTAGACAAACACCTTCACGTATCACCTTCTCTGTCCAACAAAATGTCTTTTATTTTGCATATCTAGTGGCCATTCCAATGCTTAAATGAGAAATTATCTAGTGATAAGTATCTAAATATTTAAAAGAAAAATCATCTAATACATATGAATATATAATTTTTTTAAAGAGAGAGTGAGAGAGGGAGAGAGAGAGAGATTTTTTTAATATTTATTTTTTAGTTATCGGCGGACACAACATCTTTATTTGTATGTGGTGCTGAGGATCGAACCCGGGCCGCACGCATGCCAGGCGAGCACGATAGTGCTTGAGCCACATCCCCAGCCCTGAGTATATTGTTTTTAATAGCTATAAATGCCTCTCTTTGGGGAAAAAAATAGATAATTCTTTATTGTAAGAGTAAGTAAATGACTGAGCTCTGATTCATCCCCTAACATCTTCTAATTCCATAATCAAGGTGCACACTGTGTTTAATCAACTGTCACTAAGATACTCTATAAAGTCAAATCTACAATTACCTCATGATGGTGAGTGATCAAATACTATTGAGCTTCTGCATGTACTCCTCCCAACTCAGAACTTATAGCCATTCATAAATTACTTATATTCTTTTTCATTCTTCTGAACTCTATGCACAACTCCAAGCCAGGTAAGGTTTACCCTGACACTCTGAACCTTTGGAATCTGCAGGTGTAAAACTGTAAGTATACTTTAGTGTACTTACACTGGAACTCTTCTTTCTGTCTGAGCTCACCTCAGTGTGGTCCTGGCAGTTCTCTGTGGAAAGTGTCCTCAAGGAAGGATAGATATCCCTTTCTGAGACAAGAAGCATTGTTAACTGCTTAAGTGTTGCCTTCCTGGCAGTGCCTATGTTCTCACTGTAACAGAAATCAAAGCTAGAATTTAAACTTTGTTTCTTAACACTCTGAAAAGCAAATATTATAATCTAATCAGGTTTTTCTTTGGAGGGAACAAAATACATGTAATTTTCATCAAAGTGTTAGGGAAAGACAATATCTGGAAAAGCTAAGCCAGAAAAATGTTAAATGTCACACAGCAAAATGAACTCAATGTTAGAATATAATTTTGGATATTAAAGAGATTTCTTTTTTAAGTCTAGTGATCTCTTTTCACCCATATGTATAAGACAAGGCTGGTTTAAGACACATTATTTCCCGAATATTTAATACTTTAAAAAATATTAAAAAGTCTTCTTTTCCTAATATTCTCATTAAATGTTGGATTGAAAGATGGTTACAACACTCCCAGAAGGTGCTGATTCAAATTATAATGCTGAAAAGCAATTAATTCTCAGCTTTTAGATGTCGTGTTCTAAGTACTAATTCAATAAATTCTGTTGCATATATTCTGCAAACTTTTATTCAAACTTTATTTACCATCTTTTTTAAGCAATAAAAGTAAATTTCCATATATATATATATGTGCGTGTGTGTATATATATATAAAATTGTGTGTCACACATCTTGATTGCCAGTTATTAAGCAATAATAATTTTAAAACAATACATAAAAGTGAAAGTTCTAGTATTTGGCCATGCATTGAATTTTCATTTCTCAGTCACTTTGTATCAAGAGTGATTTCAGCATATTTACTAGTATGTCAACAGTAATATTTCCCTAAGATGTTTCTATGTATAATTAATAATGTAATCAGTAAACACTATTCCAGAGGGAAACTCATAGTCCTAAAGTTACACATAAATTAAAGATAAGATCTGAGACATTTTACTACTGTTTTTTTTTTTTTCCAGTCTAATCTATTTAAAATTTAGATTGTCTAACTAGTCTTAAATATAGGTACTATAGTTAGGGTAATTGTAAAGTACTTAACTGACAAATACAGAGTGTTGGCTATTATTTCTGTTTGGAAGTCAAAGATTTAAGCTATTCATTTTGTAGGCTGACAATCATCACTACAATTCCTTGAATTCCCAAAGCTTTTCATATGGCTTCCTCAAGGACGGCTATCATGTTTTAGCTACTGCAATGACAGATGGGATATAACATGTCATGAGATGGATAACTCTGGAGCCATAGTACTTAATCCTTCTAATACTAATAGCTGCATTATCATAGAGATTTATGAGAACGTCAGTTTCAAGTTCCCAGTTCCATTCATGGGTTTTAAAACTTCAGCTGCAAAAAACATGCATCCATCCCATTAATTCTAATTATCATGGTTCATCTTCTCAGCAGTTTTGCACTCCGGAACCTTTCAGTGCAAATTAACGTACCAAAAAAGTGTATTAATTAATATTTGTAGCTTTTAATTTCTGCAAGAGTGTTGTCTGGAAGCAGCTGGCAGTACAGGGCCGCTGCTATTGAATCTTTGCCAAACAAGTGCAGATGTAATTTTGTTATCTCTTGCTTAGTCATTTACGCAAATTAATTTGAACAATTAGCCTTTTACTGGTCCTTCATGAATCATGCAAAAGGGATCTGCCAAAAATTGCTAGTTGACAGAAAAGAATTGGTTAATGCTGTGCATTTTGTGGGAAGGTAATGCAGAGGGAGATTCAACATTATTTTAGACTGTAGACAATTGCCTAAATATTCTATTGTTAAGACTTACTTAGCACTTATAAGCAAACTTTTGAGAATCCCCCTACTGAAAATTTGCCCTGCATACTAGTAAAGATTCAGTTCATAGCATTCAAAATTTTTATGAAATATCTAACTTCAGTATATCTTAATACAGTACATATGCCAACTAAGAAAAAAGTTTTTATTAAGAAATCAAAATTAATAAACTAATGTTTACTGATTTTCCTGTCACAATCCTTTGTTTTACTCAACATTTGTTCATGTGTTGGTGTACTTAAGTATTTTTTACTTAAGGTAGATATAATACACATTTGTAACTTCATTTGACAACTTTAATGACTTTCTAATTTAAGAAATGAGAGATCAAGTTTACTTTAAAACAGTTAAATATACAGTTATATGTTTTGAAAACTTGGGTAAAAAGGCCTTAAGTGAAACATACAAATTAAATTACCTCAAAAAGTGTAGAAGTTACTGGTTTCATAAAGGAATAAAAAATTATAAAATAATTTCTGTAAATGTTTTAATTCCTCTGCTTGAAATCAGTCTAAACTACTATTTTGGTTTTATGTTTTCACTTTAAATTTAATGTATTTTTTTCTTGTCATTTAAAAATCACTGCTGCTAAGGATACTTTTTCAACTAATTTTATACACAGGTCATTATACTGACTGATATTCAATTAAAGTTTACAGAAAAGCCTGTCTTTATATAGAAATTTTTAAAAAGATTTTAAGTCATTTTTCATGGTAAAAACTAAAGTGTACTTAGTTTTACACTTGTATATTTTAAATACATATATGTTCATATATGTGTGTGTGTGTGTGTGTGTATTTACAACTGAATAAAATGTGTGACTTTATCATCTTAGTGTTTTACACAGTTTTTATAAAAGAGAAATGACTTATTTATTAAGGTGCTCATCTTATAAATAGATATTAATAGAGAATTTAATTGAGGTTAGGATAATAAATAATCTGCCACATAATTTTTTAAAAATGCAAGTTACTAATAATTATAGAGAGAAATCATCTTAGTTGTGTTAATTGAAATATTAAGAATGCCTGAAAAATTATTCTTTTTCAATTGATGTTTGGCTCCAAAATGGAACAAATTTTCCAGGTATGATTTATGATTTCCACAAACCTAGCATAAATGGAAAAAATTGTCATGTTTGAAACGTTTAAAATTGCAATTTGTAGAAAAACTTGCTTTTTTTCTTTTTGATCTCAATCATTTGGAAATAAATTGTTTTAGAAGACTCCGGGTGAATAAAATTAATCTTGACCTAAAATAAATCCAGAGAATATTTGAGTGACATAAAATGTTTCAAAACTCACTTGCTTTGTTGTTTTTTTTTTCTGTTGAAAGAATTAAGATTGTTTACCAATGAACATCTTAAAAAAAGAGAGAAGAAATGCATGTTAAAAAATCACCCCAACACACTTTTGCAAAATAAATAGTTTTTTATTCACTTCATTTATATATTTGAAAGAACATCACCATAAGTAGTAAGACATTTCTGAATATGAGAAATTATCTTTCTATTAAAAAATTGTATTGCTCCAGGTATGGTGGTACATTCCTATAATCCCAGGGACTTGGAAGGCTGAGGCAGGAGGATCACAAGGTCAAGTCCAGCCTCATCAACTTACTGAGACCCTGTCTCGAAATGAAACACAAAAAGGACTATAGAAGTGGCTCAGTGGTTAGGCATCCTTGTTTTCAATTCCTGGTACCTAATAATATTAATGATAATAATAATGATAATAACAACTTATTAATATCATTTAGTAAAATATATAATTATAATTTAATTGTCCATTTTCAGACTGGTACATATTAAGTGTACCTGATTTTTTAGTTATAAACAATAAAGCAATGGATATCTTTACTCATAAATTCTTCCTGATTTCTGTTAAGTATTTTGATTCTGAGAATTCTTGAGTATTTGCTTAAATAATGTGAGCATTTTGAGATTTGTTATATATTGATTTATTTCTTTACAAATTGGTTGTCTTTCCCTTAGAAATAAGAGTAAATTTAGTTTACCATATTTCTAATAGCTTCAAATATTATCATCATATTAATAACAAAAAGAATCCTTAACATTACATGTTAAAAATTAAAGGCAAGATGTTCTCTTTTGTTTACCTCTATTTCAGTAAAGTTGAAGGTTTTCTGTTACACAATTTTATTATCCACACAATAGTCATTAAAATATGATGAAATTTAATGTTTATTTTTTGATATTTAGTTGCAATAATTAATTTTTAAAGTATTTTTTTAAATGCTATATAAATATGAGCTATTAACAGTCACATAAAAATTGATAACTTTTACATATTAAAAATATGATTTCATATATATAAATATATTACTGTTATTTAAAATTAGCATTGAAACTGTAATAAGCCCATATGCCTCCAGTTTAGAGACTGATCATTTCATTGACTAAAATGTGTTCCAGAAAAAATAATTTTTCTATCTTATTATGGAGATCTTTAGTAATATTTAATTTACATTATAATTTTAGGTAAGGTTATGGATAGTTATTAGTTTTTAAATTTGAGCTATATGGATTCAATTTAAAAATTTTATCTTATTTACACTAGCAAATACCACTATGTAGTTGATTATTATTTAGAGTTCTATATTTTACAAAATTGTGCAGTAAAATTCCTTGGCTTTAATTATATTTTTAAAAAACCCCAAAACTCTTCCATATAGAACATCACAAATTGATTGAAAAAAATTGTTTTTACTAAGTTGACTAAGGTAATTTAGTGATTATCATTCACCAACTTATATGCACAAAAGCTCTACATTATTGTCCAAAACATCCATTATACAATAGCTCTATAGATACTGTATTTTAAAGAATTATGTGACTTGGTATAATAGTCATTATAGTACTAAATAAATACTGAGGGAGAAAATGAGAAGACAAAATACTTCAGTTTTCCTGTGGCTTTGTAGGTGCATTTTATGTGTGAAATGAGATGAACATATGTCATTTATCTGCTTCCAAAGCAATATGTTTTCAGTGTTAAAAGTACAAATACAATAAAAAAACAGAATTAAGAAAATGAACATGACCCCCTAATTATCAAAAGATAAGCACTGTTTACATGTGGATAATTATACTTACAGTTATACTTAGCATTTGCATATATTTTAAGAAAATAAAGCAACTAATTTGCCACTTAATATAACTACTTCTAATATTAGTAAAATATATTATAAACATACCGTTATATTATTCAGTTATTTGGAGTAATTATACATCATTAATGTAATCAGTTTCTTATTTTGAATATGTTGCTCCAAACAGTTGGTGTTATGAACAGAACCGAAGCAAACATACTTACAGACCAATCTTTGCACATATCCATCATCCTTTTCTTGTAATAAATTTCTTAATTTTTATACTGTAAAGTCTATTTTATCATATATCTTAGTGAATGGAGGTTTTATAATATTAATAACTCATTCTTAGCAAGGAATATCAAGGAATTCGGGTTTGTAGTTGTTCTTACAAAGGATGGTTTAAAATAGTTTAAAATGTTTTGGTTTGTTGTTTCAAATCCACAACTAGCATCCTTAGTAATGTGTATCTAAACCAAGCTTGGAGTTTACTTCCTTGCTGAGTAACTGACTAATCAGAAAAAAAAAAAAATTCCCTCATACATACATACTGAGAGAGATGAAGCTAGTCTCTCTGTAATCGAAAGTATCAGTGGTAAACTTGGCTGGAGCTTGATTAATAGTATATTAAAATCAGAGTCTTCTTGGTAAGTGCTAGATAAGGAGTTTTGTGCAATTTACTTGGTTACTGGGAAGCCTTTAAATTTTAATCATGGAAGTACTTCAGTGTCATTATGAACTGAAAGGACAATGGGGTCTGCTGGCAAGTTTTCTGAATTGTTGTGCTTTTCAGACTCTCCTTCTGCCGAGCTATTGAGAGGCAAGCATGGGCTGCAATCGAAAATCCTTTGCTCCCCATGACTTTGATTGCTATTATTGTAATTTAATATTACACAGTATCTTAGGATAAAATAGTCCATGAAAATTAGAAGAGATAATGCAGAGGGTGGGGGTGAGGATAAGGATAACTGAAACAGAACTCAACATTATCCCTGAAAATAGTTTTATAGTTGTACATCTTTCCCCAACCCACTGCACTTACACGAGAAAAGAAGGGTCCTAAGGTGGTTTAATGTAAAATAAGTCATAGACACACAAAAAAGAAAAACTTTGGTCCATTTTTTTAAGCCATAAAATTACATTAGTTTACTAATGTCAAGGTGAGAAATGTTAAGATAAAGCAGAGAATTTATGAGTTTCTGCATGTTATGACATTTCCCGTGTACTATTTATATGAAATGATATATATATATACACAAGACTAATTCTATACAAGTGACGATCTCAAATGCAATTGATCATTTTTAAAATTTTATATTAAAGTCATGCTATGACACTATTTGATTCTCAAAGGCAAATGAATATTTTTTTCTTATGTATATGAATTCTCGGCAATGTAAGCCCTTGGTACTTCAAGAGTTTTGAACAGGATAGAACCATCAACATTAATGTAGGAAAAAAATCTTAGAAATCATCTAATCCAATAACCACTATTTTACTGATTAGCCAAAAGAGAGCAGACACATTACCTGATGAATATCAGAGGACTGAAACAAGCTTCACTTTAGAAAATTTTCAGCACACTCAGCAAGCTGGGTGATTTTTTTTTTTTATGTTTGACTTCTTTTTAAGAAACAATTTTCAATGATTTATGCAGCTCTTCTCCAGAAAATGGCACAGAGGGCTTGTAAGACTTGGAAAAGAATTCTCTGAATAATTCAAAGAAACGGAGTTCTTACCCTGTTCATTGGTGGAATGCGTTTTGTGCTGTGTTCTGCATTGTGAATTGCTTCAAGTTTCTCTAGCTGTTTTAAAATATATCTAAAATTTTGTTTTTATTAAAAAAGAATAGGAAAACAAAGTAGATGCTTTATAATCCAGTTATAAACAAGTCATATTCTATTTAAGCTCAGATCGTTGAAGCTCTTTAAAACATCGGGGCCATATATATTATGCAATAGATTACAGGGAAAAAAAATCCCTTAAATTTTTTCAATGCAGTATGTTAGCAGATTTGCAGAAATTGAAGGATTTAGGAAACTGATTTGCTACATGATTATTTCTTGATTATCTTCATTTGTTTATTATTTACTTATTTTGGTGTAGGAACAATCACAGACTTTAGAAATCTTGCAGGTATAGTATAAATGCATTTTTGTTCCCTGTATATAATTCTCATGTACTTTCCTCTCTGCATGTTTTTGTTTATTTCCTGCATGACTAAGACACAACCATCAACACTTGGAAATGAACACAGATGCATTACTTCCATTTAATTATCAAAGATCTAGGTTGAAGTCAAGTAGGTGTTTAGTTAGTCTCTTTAGTGTCCTTCAGCCTCCAATGGTTCCTCAACTTGTGACTTCATGACTTGATAACTTTTGAAGACTACAGTTCAGTTGTTTTGCAGAATTTTGATTTTTTAAATATTTGGACTGATGCTCCTGGTTGGA
This sequence comes from Marmota flaviventris, assembly GCF_047511675.1. Taxonomy (NCBI): domain Eukaryota; kingdom Metazoa; phylum Chordata; class Mammalia; order Rodentia; family Sciuridae; genus Marmota; species Marmota flaviventris. The sequence continues at coordinate 83,272,885 of NC_092508.1, forward strand.
TTCATATTATGCATCATGGAAATGAGCATCAAAGAATTAATTTATGTTTTTTAAATTATATCCTATTGAGTGACTCATGATTTTTTTATCTATCCCTTTATTTATCATGATTTTTATCTATCCCTTTATTTATTTATTTATTTATTTATTTGATTGTGTATGTGTTGGGGAGGTTACTAGCATTAAACCAGTAATATACCAGGGGCACACTGCCACTGAACTACATTCCCAGTCCTACATGTTTTGTGATTTGGAGAAAAGATCTTACTAAGTTGCCCAGACTGTACTTGATCTTGCAATTCTCCTGCCTCAGTTTCTGAAGTCCTGCTATATGTGTGGCATCACTTATAAACATGACTTGTTATAACTGGATTATAAAACACCTACTTTTATTGTTTGATCTGAATGGTATTTGCAAAGATCCTTGAACCAGGTACACACATCATACAGTCGACCGTTACTGTGCAAAATTTTTCATAGGTATGTTTGCAAATTTTTCAATTTTCCTGCACCATTTTTAACATTTTGAATTAATGAGTGTTCTGTGTAAGAGGTTCCTCATCATAATTATAATTTTATTTACATATTTATTTATATTTTGTTAGTTCCCTATTTCATTAAATGGTTTCTAATCCATTCTATACTCATTTTGATACCTATGTTATCTTATTTGTCTAATGGGAGTCTTTCAAGTTTGTTTCTGTATCTTTTAAACTTATCCCCATCAGTCCTTGACTGCTTACATTCCCTGCGCTCCTTGGCAAATTAAAACTTCTTGGATCATCTTGTACTTTTCCTGTACTGACTCTGAAAACAGCTCTCTCTCCAAGTGGGGGTTCTGTTTTTTTAAGTAGTGATTGGTGTTCAGTAGCTAAGATCTGATTTCTGTATATCTTACTGCTGGGAGCCATTAGCCAAGTAGGTATGACAATTTCCTTGCCAGCGTACCCCATGTTGCTGACATGTTGCAGCGACATTGAATGTAGGTGACCTTGCTCAAGGACCAAGGCAGATTAGGGTGTTCCCGGTTTTAAGATAATCGTGTTTAGGGCGTTCCCAGTTTAGGTTCCAGGTTTAAGGTTTAAGATTATTCCTGCTGGGAATAGGGCGTATCCTGCTGCCTGAGTTCCCCTTGAGTTCTCACGGGATTCAGACAGTATATTTTGGAGATAGAAGCCCAGTGGAGGGGGATTTGGGAGAGAACGTGGATTTGGGCAGAAAACGTGGATTTCCCCAGAACGTGTTTGTAGACGGCTGGTGTGAGTTCGGGAATAAAGAGTTGCTGTTTGAATCTACAAGCTGTGTGGTGGCTCGTGATTGTGTGCCCAGCCAGACTGCGGCATTTGTGCCCAGCCAGACTGCGGCATTTGGCGGCTCGTACGGGGAACTTCTGAAGCTTGGAGGTAAGTGAAATTGCTCGCCCCTGAGGAAGAGCGAAAGAATGGGTGACCAATTCAAAAAACAATGTGTTATTGTTTTGATTTATCTTGTTTTTGTTTCAAGCTGCCTATCCCTAGAAATTTCTCAGGCAAACTGGAAAAAATGGTTGACTAAAGGTTTGAAGTTTGTTGGCCCTGAGGAAGAGAAAATTGATACAATGATTTTTTATTCCGTTTTTGTTTCATTCAGTTTCGGCTTTGTTTTGTGCTATCTTATTGGGTTGCATTATCTTTATAGTAGATTAGAAATAAGTAAAAAACAAACCGAAAAGATGTTAAGTAAATTGTTAGAGGTTCAGACCATGGAGAAAGACATTTTAGATCAAGCAAAAGAGAAGGTCTCTCGAGCTAGTCAGACAGAGGAAGAAAATTTAAAGGAAAAGGGGTTGTTAGGAAAAAGGCCACAACAGGAGGCTGTTAGTAACTCCGTTTTATCACAAGAGGGCGTAATTCAACCAACAGCCCCACCGATGGAGACAGCTAAGTGGCCCTCAAACCCCGTAGTTGATAAATGGGATCCTGAGACAGGACCTCAAAGATTAGCATGCCCTGTACTTGAACAGGCAGGAGGGCAGCGAATTCACTGTGCATTAGATTTTAAAACAGTGAAGCAGTTAAAGGAGGCTGTAACAACCTATGGTCCCCAAGCTCCCTTCACGGTAAGCATGGTTGAGTCCATTACTAACTTGGACATGACGCCAGCAGATTGGGCTAGCATGTGTAAATCTGTACTAAATGGAGGACAATATTTGTTATGGAAGGTTGCGAATGAGGAATTTTGCACGGAGACAGCTAGGCGAAATGCAGCAGCCGGTTACCCTCAAAGAAATCTAGATATGTTGTTAGGAAAAGGACCTTATGAGGGTCAACGGCAACAAATTGAATATGATCCTGCTATATATGCACAAATTGCTGCAGACGCAGTTAGGGCATGGAAGACTTTACAAGGACATGGAGATTTACAAGGTCAGCTATCTAAGGTAATACAGAGAGCTAATGAACCTTACGCTGACTTTGTAGATAGGCTAATTAATTCAAACGGCTGCCAAAATTTTTGGGGATACAGAACAAGCAATGCCATTAATAAAACAACTGGCTTATGACCAAGCAAATCGTTGCTGCAGAGAGGTTATTAGACCATGGAGACATGAAGATTTAAACACATATATTAAATTATGTAGAGATATTAATGAACAAGGGCAAGTCTTGGCAGCTGCAGTACAACAGGCTTTAGATGCCAGGCCAAAAACATGCTATGATTGTGAACAAACAGGACATTTTAAAAGGAATTGCCCCATAGGAGGAGGGTTTAACAAAAGTAGGTATGAAAGGAATAGAATACCGGGTATTTGCCCACGATGCCGTAGAGGGAGACATTGGGCTAATGAATGCCGTTCTCAAACCACCATAGAAGGTACTCCCTTATCAAAAAACGAACAAAGACCAGGTATTTATCCAAGATATCGTGGAGAAAGGCAACAGGCTCCATTGCCAAAAAACGGACAGGGGGGCCCAATGCTCCGGGGCCCACAACCACAAATATACGGGGCAGTGGAGGAACCCAGCAACACCATCAGGCTAGTGCCCAGGACACATTGTCCATTAAATCCCTCATCAGACAAACCCGAGGGAGCGCAGGGTTGGACATCTGCGCCTCTGCCAGAGCAGTATTAACTCCAGAGATGGGAGTTCAAATCATTCCCACAGGAGTAAAAGGACCTCTTCCCCAAGGAACAGTAGGCTTATTACTGGGACGTAGTTCATCTACATTAAAAGGACTTATGATAAGTCCTGGGGTAATTGATCCCGATTATGTAGGTGAAATAAAAATTATAGCTAGTTCTCCAAGAGGTATATCAGTAATTTCACCTGGAGATAGAATAGCACAGTTGTTAATAATACCCAGCCTACATAATAAATTTCCTAGTCATAGTGTAGAAAGAGGTTCCAGGGGATTAGGCTCCACAGGTGTAGATTGGGCTATGTTGTCTTTAAATTTAGATTCTCGCCCAATGCTAAAACTAAATATTCAAGGTCATGAGTTTAATGGGCTACTGGACACAGGAGCTGACCTTAGCATCATATCTCGTCAAGAATGGCCAAAACATTGGCCATTACAACAAGCCACTCAAACGCTTCGAGGCCTAGGAGTGGCGACTAATCCCCATAGAAGTTCTATGATATTAGATTGGAAGGATCCTGAAGGATGTGAAGGAACTATACAGCCATATGTATTGGATCATCTTCCTATAAATTTATGGGGACGAGATGTCCTAGATCAATTAGGATTGACGTTAACAAATAACATCAATCCTAATGCGCCCACTACTAGGGCTAGACAAGGCTTTAGGAAAGAAAAAAGATTAGGAAAACAAGGGCAAGGTATAGCAGCACCAGTACAAATAGATCAAGGAACAGACAGACATGGGTTGGATTTTCAGAAAGGGCCACTGAGACAATCAAAATTACTTGGAAATCAGAAAGACCAGTGTGGGTTCCTCAGTGGCCCCTGACTAAAGAAAAGACACAAGTAGCCCATGACCTGGTCAAACAACAATTAGCGGAAGGACATATACAACCTTCCATATCCCCCCATAATACTCCCATTTTTGTCATCAAAAAGAAATCTGGTAAATGGAGATTATTGCAAGATTTAAGAGCCATTAATAATGAGATGGTTATTATGGGACCTGCTCAATCAGGGATTCCTCAATTGTCTGCTTTGCCAAAAACCTGGCATGTTTTAGCTATAGATATTAAAGATTGTTTTTTTTCAATTCCAATTCATCCCGAGGATAGTCCACGTTTTGCATTTACTATCCCTGCATTAAATCATGAAGGTCCTGATCAGAGATATGAATGGAAAGTACTCCCTCAAGGGATGGCTAACAGTCCAACTATGTGCCAAATATATGTTAACAAAGCAATCCAGCCACTTAGAAATCAAAATCCTGAACTACAAATATTTCACTATATGGATGATGTATTATTGGCACATAAAGATAAAAACATATTGCTGGAATGTTATGCCACACTTACAAACTTATTAAAAAATTATAATCTAGAGATAGCAATAGATAAAGTACATTTAAATTTTCCAATTAATTATTTAGGAGTTCTATTATCCTCAACCATGGTCCGTCCACCAAAAATTCAAATACGAGTAGATCAACTCAAATCACTTAACGACTTTCAAAAGTTATTGGGAGACATAAATTGGATAAGGCCTTATCTAGGTATACCAACAGGAGAGTTGGGACCTTTATTTGATATTCTAAAAGGTCCATCAGATCCAAATTCACCCCGCATGTTAACTCCTAAAGCAAGAAAGGCATTAAAAATTATTGAAACATATATGGAAAATATGCATTTGGATAGAATTGATATAAGTTTGCCTTTATTATTTATTGTACTACCAACAAAAAATATTCCTACAGGAGTATTTTGGCAAGAAGGTCCATTATTATGGATACATTTATCTTATTCTCCTAACACTATTCTTACTAGGTATCCTGAGGCTGTAGGACAATTAATACTCAAAGGAATAAAAGCAGCGAAGGGAGTGTTTGGAATTTCTCCCAATAAAATTATTACTCCATATACTATGGATCAAATTGATGAGTTAGCTAATGAGTTAAATACTTGGGCAATAATCATGTGTAAATCTAATGTTTCATTTGATAATCATTTACCATCTAATCCTTTGTTGTGTTTTTGGTCTAAGCATCCTGTAGTTTTTCCTAAAATGACAAGAAAAACACCTATCATGAATGCTCCAAATATATTCACTGATGGGTCTAATAATGGTACAGCAGCAGTAGTTACCCCAGATCGAACTTTTACATTTTTAGTACCGAAACAATCAGCTCAAAAGGTAGAGCTTAATGCAGTTTTACAAGCTTTTTTGATGTTTAAAGATTCTGTATTTAATTTATTTTCTGATAGTCAGTATGTAGTTAATGCTATAATATCTCTTGAAGATGCTGGTAGGATTTCCCCTTCTTCTACTGTTTTCTCTTTGTTTTCCACTATACAAAGTCTAATCTGGGACAGAAAAGATCCATTCTTCATAGGACATATTAGGGCACATACAGGATTGCCTGGAGCCCTTAGTTTAGGCAATGATTTAGCAGATAAAACTACACATGACATACATATTTTCTCTACATTTGAAGAAGCTACAAATTTTCATAAAAGGTTTCATGTTAATGCTAATACTTTACAAAAGCGTTTTAAAATAACTAAGGAACAAGCCAGACATATAATAAAACAATGTCAAAATTGTGTGACATTTTTACCACAAGTTAATCTTGGAGTCAATCCTAGAGGACTGATACCTAACCGTATTTGGCAGATGGACGTCACACACTTGCCAGAATTTGGAAAATTAAAATATTTACATGTTACAGTTGATACTTCTTCTGGATTTTTGATGGGCTCCCTTCATGCCGGAGAAAAAACTAAAGATGTTATAGCTCATTGCTTACAAAATTTTGCCACTGTGGGCGTTCCTAAACAGTTAAAAACTGATAATGGTCCTGGCTATACCTCTACCTCTTTTAAACAATTTTGCTCATCATTTGGTATTACTCATATAACAGGAATCCCATACAATCCACAGGGACAAGGCATAGTTGAAAGAGCTCATCAAACTATTAAAACATACTTATTAAAGCAAAAAGAGGGAATTGGAAAGGGGTATATATCCCCCAAAGATAAACTTAAAATAACGCTTTTTACTCTAAACTTTTTAAATTTGGATTCATCAGGACTTAGTGCTGCGGAAAGGCATATGTATCCAAAAAATGTACATAAGCCTAAAGTACTTTGGAAAGATATTCTAACAGGACAATGGAAAGGTCCTGACCCAGTGATTGTCTGGAGTCGGGGGTCTGTTTGTGTTTTTCCACAGGGAGAACAGCAGCCCATTTGGATTCCAGAAAGATTAACTAAAACAGTCTCTACAGATTGAAAAGAAGATGATTTGACTCAAATCCATAACAGCTGATATCCAGAACTCCAGCTTGGCCATTCTTACATCTGCGACAGTGATTAACCAGGATGCTTTTTTCAATACCTATTTTATTATTGCATTTTTCCACATCATAAGGTTCTATTTTTATTTTTTGAGCTCATACAAACCTAGGTTAATGTTTTTCTGATCAGTTTTATTTTTTGACGGTGGAGTTTTTAAACATTGCAATGGAGATTTCACCTAGGTAAAGCTACAAGGCCTTTACTATTTTCTTATGTGTTGTACGTTTGTGTACACTCTTGTGTTTTGTGTTGTATGTCTGTATGTGCGTATGTCCATATTTCTTATATGAGGAGCGCTCATGAAAAAATGGATCCGAATTATTATTATTATTTTTATTCACGTGATTTAAATGGTTTAATTTAAATTAGGTAAACAGCTGTTAAGGATTGTTTTTAAAGGTGGTTAACAGATCTGTTTGTTTACTAGTTTAAATTAGGTAAAAGGCTGTTAAGGATTGTTTTTAAAGTAGGTTAACAGATCTGTTTGTTTACTTTCACCTTTCCTTTTCATTATATTTAATAATTCTTTTCAGGATAATGTCTCTTTAGCATCATTGCCAGAATTCCTATCTCCATCCCAGTGCCAGTGAAGAACTCAACAAGTAATGCTCAATCAAAGAGTCAACTTACTTTGGGAGGAAACGGATTTTGGGAGGAAATGGACATATTGATAGATTCCTCTGCTTTGAACTGCTTGCAGAACTTGCCTGGACTATGTAACTATCGTTTGGTGCAGCGAATTGTGGTAATGCTGGCATATCTTTGCTGATGGTGTCACTAGTGATGCAATTTTTATTTCCTTGCCAGCACACCCCATGTTAATTGTGGTAGTGCTGACATATCTTTGCTGATGGTGTCACCAGTGATGCAATTTTTTCCCAAGGAGCCGTCAATTGGCTTGGTGTCGTGGCATTTCTGTATCCTCCTCCCTTCTGCTAGTGATGGTCTAAAATTTGGGGGCCAATGGCTTATGCTGGGCCGGTAGTCAGTGACGGGTATGATCCAATTGCAGTGGTATCAACCTAAGACAGGAGGCTGACGCCTAAAGGTCAGTTTTCCGATGACGGGTAAGAACCATATGTTGAATTGGACAACCTACCAGGCACGGTCCATAAGCCACATTAACCTCACTCCCCCACTGGCACCAAGGCCAAATTTGGGGGCCAACAGAGGTGAGGCAAAGAACCTCACCCCCCCACTGGTGCATAGACCTATCCACAAGTATGGCTGTATGCTGGACCGGTAGTCAGTGACGGGTATGATTCAATTGCAGTGGTATCAACCTAAGACAGGAGGCTGACGCCTAAAGGTCAGTTTTCCGATGACGGGTAAGAACCATATGTTGAATTGGACAACCTACCAGGCACGGTCCTTAAGCCACATTACTTGTTGTTTAATTAATCAGAAGGGGGGAGATGCTGGGAGCCATTAGCCAAGTAGGTATGACAATTTCCTTGCCAGCGTACCCCATGTTGCTGACATGTTGCAGCGACATTGAATGTAGGTGACCTTGCTCAAGGACCAAGGCAGATTAGGGTGTTCCCGGTTTTAAGATAATCGTGTTTAGGGCGTTCCCAGTTTAGGTTCCAGGTTTAAGGTTTAAGATTATTCCTGCTGGGAATAGGGCGTATCCTGCTGCCTGAGTTCCCCTTGAGTTCTCACGGGATTCAGACAGTATATTTTGGAGATAGAAGCCCAGTGGAGGTAGATTTGGGCAGAGAACGTGGATTTGGGCAGAGAACATGGATTTCCCCAGAACGTGATTGTAGACGGCTGGTGTGAGTTCGGGAATAAAGAGTTGCTGTTTGAATCTACAAGCTGTGTGGTGGCTCGTGATTGTGTGCCCAGCCAGACTGCGGCATTTGTGCCCAGCCAGACTGCGGCATCTTACCATTGCTATTAGAGTGCCTTTGCTCTCAGGCACTCAGAGCTCAGAGCTAGGTTTTGTGTGTGTGTGTGTGAGTGTGTGTGTGTGTGTGTGTGTGTGTACAGATATATCAAGGTTAGTATCTAATCAACTTACACATATCCTTCCCTATACATGACTATGTATATGGCATGTGTATGTGTATGTGTCCACATGTGTATATACACGTGGGTAATGCCAACAACTCCAAATCCAACCCATTATCAGAGGGTTTTGTTCCAGCTTCTCACTTTTCTATTCATGTAAACAATATCTTCTTCAGTAAAAAGCCTTCCTTACATATTTTCAATTTACCTAACTGATTAAATATGTATATAAAAAAACAGTCTTCATTGCCACTCCTGTCCTGGCATGAATGACCTGCTGACGCAGCTGGGCTCCAATATCTAAAAAGGGGCTTTCGATGTGCAACAGCCTCCCTTTCCTGCTGGATCCTTGACACCTGCCACTGCACCACTCTTCTGTGTGATGCCTTCTTCACCCTGCTTAGGCCTCCAGAACCTACCTTTTCCGGACCACTGACATTCTACCTCATAATCCCATCTTCTCACCCATGTGCTTTCTTTACCCAGACAGGGGAAGGACTCTGAAAGAAAAGGAAAAGAGAGCAGATGGAGAGAAGGCAGGAAATGCTCTACATGTCTGCAGTTCACCTACTCACATTAGCACACTGTTCATTACTCCTTGTTCCCAGTAACAGCTGTTAAGAGGAGTTGACCAACTGACTGTGAGAGCATGTTAACTGTGTCACATGCTTTTACAGAGATGTGGAACAAAGTATTTAAAAAAATTAAATCAAATAGATTAAGAAAAATCATTTAGAAAGAAAGTGAACAGGAAAAGTCAAAAGGACATTAATGATTGTCAGCTTAGCAAACCGCATGTGCAAATGTCCAGAGCTGAGAAAGAACATTGAATGAAGAATAGAAATCATATGATCTTTATTTTTCAGAGGAGCAAAGGAAGAAGATCATCTAATAGTTGCCAATGACTCTATCTTCCTTCCAGTTATACTTGTCCAGAAAAATCCTCCAGCTGTCCCATATGATAATCTCTTCATCTCCACATATTCCAAGTATCCATTAGATGAATTTGTTGGGATGTTTTGGGGAGAATTTATTAACCTTAGAGATAAGATAGTCATTTGGTTTGGCAGCCAAGAGCTAGCTATCAAAAATGTCCTGTGTTAATATACTGCTATGTGCAAAATACAGAACTAAGTAAACTTTAGAACATAATAAGTTACTCTGCACTTAGAAAGATGCCCTAACAAGTTCTTGCTCTCATAAACCGAAAAGTCCTGTTGCATGGATGTTCAGATTTTAGGTTGACTGTGTTGATTAAGCCTATTTAAGATTGCAATAGCCATCTTTCTCCTTAATTTTAAATATTCCTTGTAAGGAAGGAAGCAGATTTTTATCACTAAATGATAACATGGGCAGCTAGATTCAAGATATGAATGCAATTTTTATCAGTCTCAATGCATAAGCTGACATAGAACATTATTAGTGTGTGAAATTATACAACCATATTGAGTGGGATTTGATTTAGAAAGGTATCCATGGAGAAATGGTTCATAAAGAAGCAATGATCTAAATCCAAATATCTTATGAGTGAGAACTTTGTCTGAATTAGTGATATTGCATTCTAGTTTACTACAATTATAAGTTTAATTAACATAAAAAGCTCTTTGTAGGTTTGTAAGTTTAAGAATATGAAATCTGTCAACTATGATTTGTGCTGCTTTAGATCCTGATATTCCTGATGCTGGAGTCATCAGACAATCATATCACAAGATTTAATATCTTTACCTTTTTCTTTCTTTTGGAATAGATATGTTGGTATACAAGCACTTGCAAAATTGAAATTATATGTTTATGCTTCTTTGAGAAAGTTTGAGAATTCGTCTTACATTTAGCCTCTGATATTCTACTTATTTTAGTGCAGTGTTTCAAATGTTCACATTGTTTTTGTTATTTATTATAAACTACACTGGTCATGACTGAGCAGGGCCATTTAAAAAAAAAAAGGGTCAAAGTATGCTAAATTGAGGCTTATCACTGAATAGGTGTATGCAGGCTATTTGGGTATGATTGCCAAAGAGAAAACACTCATTTTAATAAGACATGATTTTTGACCTTGAGAAATTTATGAGAAAAAGATATAAGAAGAAGTCAAATAAATTTAAGATAAAAATGAGAGAGTTCAGCATATTATCAGGTGAACACAGGACATCTTTGTGAATATGTCCAACATGCTGGTTGTAGGCCTGAAACTTGAGATAAAATCAGAAAAAAATCATTTTAACTTCATACATAGTGGTGTGTAGCACTTAGAGGTTTTGATTTGGGGAAAAAAGAAATCGGCATTTTATGCTGTACCTGTATGCTTCTAGATAAATTTACAGTTAGTCTTCTGGAAATGTGAACTTTGTTTCTGTGTTTCACTGGGTAATGTCAAGTGCCTGTCAGTTTTTTTTTTTTTTTTTGAAGTTGGTAAAGTTGTAGTTGGAAGTTTTAAAGTTTTCAGATTTAATTGACCATAGATAGTTCCGTATTCCAATCATTTCAGTTAAAGAATGAAATATAGACCATATTCAAAACAAAATCAGGAAACAGTTCTAATTAGGATGAAAGATCTATCACAAATTAAGAAGGGAAAGTGTAATGCTGCTACTTCCTGTTAGAGCAGGCCATTTAAAAAATCATGAAGTGACATAAAAAGCCTAGAAAAGTTTGGAGTAGGCTGGGGTAAATTATTTGGAAGCCTCTGTGCTAATCTGCCATAAGTGTAGGAATCAATTTGGCTGATTGGCAATGAGTGACTTGCGTTTGATATCTGAATTTTTCAATCAGCATTTTCTGAACATGGTTTCTCATTATGATAATGACTAAAGGATTAATTATCACCATGCGAACAGCAATAAGGGCACTTTGAACTGTACTTGTCACTATACGACACGGACTATTACTTGTTTTTTTTTTTTTAATTTTAGGAAAGATATGTGCATTTGAAGCATTTGATTCACTTGGTGAAAGTGATACTATTAAGTTATTGGAGTTAAATGATGGGGATACAACATTTTAAAAACACTACTTTCACACTGGCCCTCCTTTTACAGTTTTAATTGACCAGTTAAAGCAGAGACTAATTAACAGTATCAGTGCAAATGCTTATGTCAAATGGATAGTTCAATTAGAATATTTGCTGGTTTCTTCTAAAAATCTCTACTCTAGCTGATAGAATGTTGTAAAGAATAATATTGCTAATTACCTTTCCAAAACAATATCCTTCACTAGCTCAAGTGCAACAGATTAGATGTTAGGCATTTAATGAGAATGGCACAGCATACTGGATTTTAATTTTAGATTATTGGATACATGCATGGTAGGCAGTGATATAATTGAGAAATGACTATGTTACTAATTGATACTAATGGAGGCAAAGTATAGATTTTTTTGGTATCATTTCTTTTATAGACACTAGAAACAATGTTTATTAAAATAATCAGATTAATTATGTCAATGATTATATTTTCTCTGTTTTTCTTCCAGAGTGCTCCATATTTGCCATAATAAGGAAGCCTGCTGAATTAAAACGATTAAAAAGTTCTGAAGTACCGGGTACATTTGTGGTAGTTAGCTGCCATTCTTTGAGTTATACAGTGTACCTTATGGCAGCATGATTAAAATAACCACTAGACAGTTAAAGTGAATACTGTTCCCAAATCTGCCACTTCTTATTTGGGAGAACTGATCAAACTCTCTGCCAGTGTTGCTTCTTTTTCTGTTTGTATAGATTGTTTTAGAACAGACTCTCCTGACCTGGGCTCATTGTAATACATATATTTTACTTACAGACCAACATTATACACACACACACACACACACACACACACATATATATATATATATATATATATATATATATATATATATATAGTTTCATAAAATATTTTTCTTACTACACAACACTACAGACTGATATTTCCTATTTGTTCCTTTATTTCCTTTTACTAAATGCTAGTTATAATCACTAACTGATGGTTCATGGCCTGGAATGAGAAATAACTTGGTCTATTTGCCCTTCACCTTGACCAGCATGGCAGAGGGTATCAGAAAGACAAGCTGAATCAGGAGCTGTAACTAAGAAATTCCAGACAGTGCACCACATCTTATGTCCACAGGAATAAGTTAATGGGTTTTTGGGAACAATATCTTTGTGAAATACAAGTGTATTTAATTCTTAATTAAAATGTAGAAATTTCAGGTATTACTGAAAAAAAACTTTTAAAGTAAACAATGCACTGTGGGGAAATTGTTATTTGTAATTCTAATACAAAAAGATAATGTTTGACTTACGAATTTTGGGTATTTGTCCATGTGTGTATATATATATATATATATATATATATATATATATATATATATATTCAGTTTTATATCAAAATATAATATTATTTATGTTGCTCAAAGGCTACTTTGTCTCAAATAATGTTTTGCAATGTGATTTTTAGAAGCTGTGTATCATACAATATAATTATTGGTGAAAATTTAAATTTCAATACTTGCTTTGATTATCTTAATTAAATGTGAGAAAAAACTGGGATAAAGGGTGTCACTAACATAATAAATTTGATTGCCTGTCTGCCTACCAGTAGCTGGCTTCTTCTGGCTACATTAGGAAATCTGTGGTTTCGTTATCAAAATCATAAACAAGTTAATCCTTCAGAGCTAGTATATGTCAAACGTAGTAGATGCAAATTCTGAGACTTACCTGAAACACTTGGTTTAAAATAAAGTAAAAGGATTCAACATTAAATAAAATTAATAAAAGACTGGAGAAAGAGGGAAGGTTCAAAAACATAAAGTTGAGCCTTTGACTTATTTGGGGAAAAGGAAGATTAAATGATCTCAGGTCAGGACTCCTTTTCTTCATTGGAACATTCCATAAACAGTTGTCAGGCAAATGGCCTTGGCCTCAGGATGCATTAATAATGCCTGCTGTAAGGCCACGATGAATCCATTAATGTGTGTCCTCAATATAATTATTTTAAGTGACATATAATTAACTCATATCTTGTATATACCTAATAGTACTGTTCAATTAACATGCAATGCGTATTATTAGTAAATCAAAGTTAAATGCTTACTGGAGACACCAAGTTTAGCATGTTACTCTTGGAACCTTATGAGATTTATACATTTTTATCTCACTGGTGCTTCATGTGTTTGCCCTTGGATTTTGACAAACTTTGCCAGTGGAAACCAACTCAGGGGGTTAGCAAGGTAAAGCGGAGAACATTGAGCCAGTCTGGTGGACTTGCATTTCCACCCAGGAGCATCTCTTCCAAGTGCATCTCAGCTGGGTCTGTTGCTTGTGCAGGGGAGCTTCCAGACCACAGCCTCCCTCCATTTGATTTATGAGGACACTGTTGTCTTCTTGAATTAGACATTTAAATATTTCTTTCCAAAGTCAACTTTTCCTCCTGGAAATAGTTTGCAAATTCAACAGGAATCTGTGGACTATCTATACTACACATCATTTTCTAATTCAGTTGTGTTTATAATACTCTAAAGTTCTCCTCTTCCTGTCTCCAGTAAGAACAAATTTATGTGTAGGTGCAGATTCAGGATTCCACCTTGAATCTCAACTTAAATGCAGGGACCACTGCTTTATTTTATTTCATTTTTTTGAGTGGTAACAACATATAATAGTCAAAGGTATAGATTTTGGGAAAAACTTTCTGGATTTAAACCCCAACACTGGACTTGGGTCAAGGCAATTCATTATTTTGTGCCTCATTTCCTGATCTGCCAAAAATAGAAGCCGAAATAGTACCTGCCTCATAGGGTATTTGTGAAAACTAGATGAGCTAATTCACATAACACATATTCATAGAAACATTTAGTAAATGATACCCAACTCTCTGTGTGAGTCCTTAGCATACAATAGCATATAAAAGATAATCATAACTAAATAAATGTTATTAGATGGGTGCATATTATAGCTGAAATACCTCCCAGATAGATATCTTGGGAGGTATAATTTGCCTAAATACTTTATTTGCTGGCCCATATAAAGTATTTAGGCAAACTTATTTTATATTCCTTAAAATACCTGGTATTTTATATCACAAATGATAGCTAATAATTACAATACATTTCGACCATTAAAGTAATTTTTCAGAAAGTGATCTAAAATGTATATTGAATTGTATGTATAATACACACATGCATATGAAGACATATACATTTGTTTACTTATATGAAACTATTGAATTTTACATTTATATTTGTGAAAAGTAAATCAGACATGTGAGACTCCTAAAAACTTCAGAACACTTTGTCCAACTGCAACACTATTTAAATATCTCTGAGACGTTGTTCCCAGAATAAACTCATTTTGGCAATGGATTGGAATCCAGAATTAAGACCTTTATATTCAAAGTAATTAGTAGTCCTTAGTGGTATTAGCAGCTTGACCCCGAATTTTGGGGTCTCTTCTCCAGACTATGTATAGATGTTTGTGTCAAGCAGTGTATAACCAGTGTACAATAGATATTAAATTATAGGGAACACATAATAGAGGCCGTGGAGCAGCTTTGGCAGTGAAATGTGCATTTGAAAGTTGATGAGGGTGGGTGAAGCTAAGGGGATACTGAACTTGACTCACAAACTTATTGTAATGTGGGCAGTTATAAATTTTCTTATAATTTTCTATGAATCAAATAACATATACCCTATTTGATTATTTAAACGTGCATAGTAGAAGGACATGCCCAGAGTGGTCCAAAAATTGTGAGAAATTGATATCCACATTATGGATTTGAACTTGGGTCATTGTTCTCTAACTGGGATCCATTTCAACTTGAGAGGAAAAGAATTTCACTTAAGTCTCAGAGCTCAGAAACAATTATTTTCAGGAAAAGATGGAATCCATAATTAAAACTTGCGATAACAATCTTTCTTTAAATAAAACATTTTCAAAAATGTAACTGGAAGAGACAGCCAGATCCCAAGATATAAATGTTATAAAATGATAGGTTCAATACAAGATAGTATAGGCAGAAAGAATCTGAGAAGGCAGAAGTGTGTAGACATGACATTATCTTGTATATCCTTATTGCAATCATTGGTTGTAAGTAAAGAACCAAAAGACATTTTGAAATGATATATGCAAATCCGAATTGCATTATTTTTGAACACTATAAACATGTTGCTTGCTTACATGCTGCCTTCAGAAGTAACATTAATTTCCAAATGTGTAGAACTTCACTATAACCCTTTTCTACCTCACCCCATTAGTTAAATTACTGTGAATTTGACTAATTTGGATCTGGAAGACAATGGGAGACTGTTCACTGAAATATACTTAATTGAACTTCGGAATCCACAGCTATATTTCATTTTCCCCACACTTTTCTCTCTTCATTTTCCTATCTTCCTTGTGGCTATATTTTATCACTGTCCTTCTAGCCATAATTTATTCATCTCATTACTCCTTCTTCCTATTCCTTCCTTTTTCCCTTGTTGCTTTTCCATTCCTCTCGTCTTCTCTCTCCTCAACAAATCTGAATTTTCATGGCCTCTGAATATCATCGGTTTGCATAGGGATACAAATTAAGTCTTAGGAAAAGAGGGGAACGAAAGTCAGATAACCATATGCTTTGCTGCTCTGCATGTAGACCATTAACGAAACTTGGACTCTTAGCTGGTTGACTGGACCCCAATTCATGCAGATTTGCCTGGAGTTGCAGAAAAGCTAAGGAAGACCCAGGAGAGTTGTTTTCAGAGCAGAGAGACTCTACCCTTCTGAGACCTCTCTATCAGGAGAAGGATGCTGGTTATCCTTTTGGATTTGCATTCTCACTGATCTGCATCTAAAACCTGTATCTAAAACCTATATCTGCATCTAAAACCTATATCTAAAACCTCTCTCTCTCTCTCTCTCTCTCTCTCTCTCTCTCTATATATATATATATATATATATATATATAGATATAGATATAGATATAGATAGATAGATATAGATATATAGATATATAGATATATAGATATATAGATATAGATATCTATCTATATCTATCTATATATCTATCTCTCTCTCTCTCTCTCTCTCTCTATATATATATATATATATATATAGATATATATATATATATATATATATAGAGAGAGAGAGAGAGAGAGAGAGAGAGAGAGTTTACTGATAGAGTTTTCTAAATCAAGAGGGAAATCTGTATTTAAAAGCTACTTTCCCTCAGTCTGACTTGGCAATTTTGCACAGGTTAGTCAAGGAAGTGTAAGCACAGATGCGTACTGTCTGAAGTTTCTGCTTTCATTTGTCACACTTACAAAGTTGAAGTTGGCTGAAAAATAGCCATTGAGTCATTATTATTTTCTTTATTCTTTCTTGGATAAATCCTCTTCCCGTTTTGTACTGTATTGTCAATCTTCAGTTTTTTCCAACTCCAGGGCCTTTGCACATGCTGTTCATTGTAGCTGGAATAACTCCTGCCTGAGTTTTATTGTGCTACTTATTGTTCATCCTGTAAATGTTAGTTAAGTGTGAACTTCTTTGGAATGTCTCTTCTAGCTACCCAGAGTTTGATAGATTTTCCAAATAAGCCTTCCCATAAAAGAATGCATTTCTTTCCAGCATTTGCCACAATTCCAATGAATAAAAATCTGTAAATTTTTCTCTCATGTCTGAATTTGCTGCTAGCCTAACAGGTCCATCATGGTAAGTGCTATTTCATGTGGCAGTTGTTATGTTTCTGATGCTTGATGGTGGGCCCAGAAGATGAGTTTGCACAGGAATTGTTTATTTGTTGAGAGAAAGAAGGATTAATTTATGAATGAACTGATAATTTTTTATTTCTTTGTTCTACTTCTCAGAACACGGGTATGTAGAAATTATTTTGAAAGTATTCAAAGCTATTTTTTTTTTTTGTAAAGTCATTATTAGGATCTCTGAAGGAGATGGCAGGCAACACAATTATGGAAAAAGACAGCATCATCGATGTCACATTGGCATGGACAATGAAAAAAGTAGGTTTCTTGGAACCAAGGTTTCAGACAGGAAGTGTGATCAACACACATATTTGAAGTATAATTTTGGTTTGTGTCAACCTCTAGCTTTCTGCTCATTCAATAAGTAATGAGTGTATACTACATGCATCACACTGCAGAAAATCCTGCAGAGATGGGGGACTGAAGAAAAAGTACTTCTACCGCCTGCAGTCTGAAGAGCAAAAGCAGAATAAAAGGGGAAAAAAATGGGAGAAGAATCTAAATGCAAAGCTGAAGGGATGGCAGAGGGAATGTGAATGAGGAGCAGAAATAAACTGGTGGAGGTAGCACTCTGCTTTGGAAGTCACAGGCAGTGTCAAGAAGGGCAGCTGAGGCACATGGAGCCATACCCAGTGTTATACTAAGCAATCTTGAGGGCAGAGGATATATAATTCATGTTGTCTTTTTGTTTGTGTGGCTTTCTACAAGTAGTCTTGAAGACAATGTCTCGTATGACTGAACTAGAGCAGGGAATGAGACAATCATGAGTCACGAGCCAATTCAAATAATTAATATGAACCATCCCTTGTGCTGTTAGGTACTGGCTCAAACACACAGAATATAAATGGACATTGAAATGGACACTTTCAAAGACTTGTTTGTAGAATGATAAGGAAAGTTTATAATCAGCAGCGCTTAAGAGATTTCTAAAAATTAAAACTATTAAACACCAATATCAGCCTTCAAATTTCATTATGTTTCTAATATAACATGAAAATATCTTCCATTATTTAATAAGTGAAACTGATTTGGCAAAATAATTGTAGAAGCATGAGCATTTTTTTTCTTGTTTTCTTCCTTAGGACAGTAAAGACTGTGCTCTGCACAGATCGTTCCGTAAGAGGATCTCACACCATTCCATCCATGCTTAATGTCAACTTCACAAAACAAGGTGCTCACCAGGTGAAAAAGCCCTGAGTCACAAGGATGATGGAGGCTTTCTCTCTGATGTCTCACAATTTTCATTTTAAAATATCAATTAGCAATCGCTTGGCATGAATTCTCCTTTAAAATACCAGTTAATAACTATTTGGCTTGGTTTTATTAATATTTTCTATTGCATGTTTTGAAAAGCCACAGAGATGATGGGTGACTTTTAGTAATAGAGTTCTAAAGAGAGAACACTACGTATATTATAAACCCCTTTATTAATGGTAGATTAGGAAAATATTGCTTGGACAGTGTATAGAAGGCACTTTTGTATATGTTTATGTTATTCAGCCACCATTTTCTCCTTTAGTCTTTTTGAAGGAGGACAAAACATTTTAAAAGTTACTAACATTAAAAATTACTAGAAAGACTGGGAAATTCAGAAATATAGCTAGTGACATATCACTTGTAAGTTTTCCCTACTTAAATTTCCTCTTGTAATTTATATTTACATCTTAGCATATTTACTTTCAGTCATACATATATGAATATTTAATATGCTTGCAATCATACTCTATATTTCTCTATTTTTTTCATTTTCATATTTTGAGAACATTCCAAAAGTATAAAAATTTATTTGAGTATCTCATTTAATATATAAATAATGTTCCAAATTATGGGTGTATGACAAAGTATCATTTTTGTAGCAAGGCACTGCAGTGTTTCCAATTTTTTTTAAATATAAAATTGTTCTTTGATGTTCACCATTATCTATAAGAAGTTTCTCAAACATTTTACTATTTCTTTAAAAACTGAGTTTCTACATCAAATTAAATATACTCAAAAATATTGTTACATATTGCTCAAGAACGTTCTAGAAAATCTGTATCAACATATAGTCTAACCAAAAGCTTACTTAATTAAAATGTGTATTTTTTTCTTTTTATATTTATTTGAGAATTGTTGTATTAATATTTGTTGTGCTTATTCTCTGTAATTTTCTCTATGAATCATTATCAAAATATTAGTCTCCTATTATTTCAATATACTAGTACATTTACTGATTGATAGATTAAAGTTCATTTTTACATGATATTTTGTATATTTTAAATCTTAGAAAGATAATTGAAAGTAGATTTTGTTCTCTAAATCTTTGTCAGAGTGATGAAACAATTTGTTTCCTTTGTGATGTGTATTCTGTATTTAACTTTTAAGGAACCTTTCAAAATCAGTTTCTGTATCTCTGGTGTTGAATCTAGAGTAAATTCAAATACTAATTAAAGTTTGAATATTTGAATATTTTTCTACATTAAATTCCTAGAAATCATGAGACGCTACTGATTAATTATAAAGATTTTCATATTTGATAAATGATCTTTTGATAAATAGTGTTCACATTGTTCAACTTTATTTTGCATCTTATGTCATAATTTACATACACTTTTACCTATACTACAAGTTGAGTACTGTGATCTGGAATCTAATTACAATATATGTAAAAGGATTTCCATTATCTACAAATCCTGGCTGGGAAGAATACTTAGAAACACAGTAAGAAATGTGGGTTCAGAGAAGCAGATGTCTCCATATTTGTCTTTGACTCTCCGAGGAAAACAACCTGTGCATTGGAAACATTCATGGGATTAACTGAAATGAGTTCAAGCAATGATGTCTTCTCCCAGTAACATCAGAGAAACTCTCCATGCAGTAGGTTATTCTTTTTTTTTTTTGGTTCAACTACCTCACTCTACACATCTCAGATCTCATCATTTCTAACTGAATAACCAAATGACACTACAATAATTTATTGCAGAGTAGGACCCAGGTCTTTTAGAAGAGGTATGTGTGGCCTATTATTTTGTACCAGATATTTTCTATCTGCTCCACCATTTACTTTTCATTTTTCTCTATAGGGTGGGGAATATTCATCTGTGGGGTGGGGAGTACTCATCTATGGGAATGACATCAACTGGGCTCCTGTTTTTCTGGGATCCATTTAATTTCAAGCAATGCTTAAGTGAGAAGGAATAAAAAATGTTGAGGAAATTTATTCCCCTAAATGAACTGCATGAAAGGAAGCCTCCCTTAAATGAAGGTTACCCCTCCTCAGAGGGTTGTATATGATTTTTGTTTCCCATTGTTTTCAGTAAGTTTTTCATCCCACCATCTCTTTCGTCCTCTGTGTGCTAATCCTGTTTTCACTTTCTGCTTGTGGACCTTGGGTCCTTACTTATTCCTTAACAATTAATAATTTTTCATCATTATTGCTTTCCACCTATTTCCACCCCCTCCCCCATTTTGTAGGTAAACTTTACTAATTATCTATTACTGTGTAACAAATTACCTCAAAATGTTTCAGTTTAAAATAGTAATAAATATTATATCTCAGACTTTCTGGGTGAATGATTTAGGAGTGGCTTAGGGAGGATTGAGAGAACATTTGCCATGGGTGATTCATGATTGTGCCATCTACTGAAAACAAAGACAGAGTGCCTTTATTCTGTATTGTTTCAGGGTGACTTGTATTGGGACCTTACTTGTAAAAGAATTATTTTGTCTCTCACCTAAACCAAGGATCAGCATCCTTACTGTCCAGTAGAAAGTACTAATATTTCTGCTCAAGCAGGATTTCTGTTACATAATGCAATCATGTATGTCAAGGTTATCACCTAATCTTCTTTGAATTGTCTTTTGGGAAGTAAGTTTTAAAGAAGTTAAAAAAAAAAGGCAAATACTCAAGTTGTTTTTTATTGCTGTGAATAACAAACTTCTTTGTCTCTGATCCAGGAATCTTGTGTCTTTTGCCTGAATCCACAATAATGAGGCAATTTAATGTGTTATCTGGCAATTTGGGTAAAATCTTAAACCCTCCATAGTTCCTGAATCAAGGCCGCTCTTGAGATTGTGGTCATGATGTTGGCAGACATAGTAGTCAGCTGAGGACTTGATTAGAGCTGGGCAGTCTGCTTCCAAGATGGTGTACTCATATGGCGGTCAAGTTAATACTGAACATTGTCAAGAAGTGTTAGTACTTTGCCATGTAGAACTCTCCATAACCCAATCTGAGCATTGTACATGCAAGTTAGTTTTCTCAGAGTGAGTAACCTAAGAGAGTGCATGGTAGAAGATGCAACATAATTTATGACCTAGCCTCAGAAGTCAGACTGTCATTTCCACAATATCTTACAGTTTCTCTTGACATTTCTGCTCAGTGTGGGAGGTGATATACAAGCACACCAAGCCGAAATCATCAGCGGCCACTTTGAAGGCTGGCCACCACATAAACCTTTCTCAGAATCTCTCAATTTGTATCTAACATCTCTTTCTCAAATGACACCCTGAATCAAACTTCTTTACACATGCTGTGACTGCTTGACCCCTGTGGGCATGTTTATATTTCAATTTGTTCCTTTTACTCTCTTACTTACTCCATAAATTAAAACATTCCTGTGGTCATTGTTCCCAATTGCACAGGAAACAAGAAGTTAAAAGTTTAAGTAATTCGGCCAAAGTCACACAACCTGTATGGAACTAGAGACACTCAAATTCTTTTGAAAGTACAAAATACTTATTTGAGGAAGAAATGCAATGATGAACTGACAATAGCAATCTTAAAATCTTTTGTAAACTGGACTAACATGAAGACAATGTAGACAACTATTTACATGGCATAACTGCATACTGAATGTACAATCTGAAACACTTTCCCACTCTTCTACCAGAATGTCTCTAAAATATCTATTATAAAAGTTACTGTTGAAGAGCAGTCCAAGAAATTCTACATTTGTTAAGGCGTTTTATCTAAAGTCACTATTACCTAGATCTTATGATGATAGACTTAAAAATATTTAATTTTAATTGACTCAACTAAGTATAGTATTTAAGCACACATTGTCATCCAGCTGACAGTACACCACACACACACACACACACACACACACACACACACACAAAGGCACACACAATGCACTCACAAATACACATTTAATTTTGTGGGAGACAGAAACTGGGAAAAGCCCAGAGAGCTCTATGGGTTTTGGCAGTAGGTTTTCAAATGATTTAGTAATATATTTAGAGGTGCCAGAAACAAAGACAGTAACCATAAGAAATTGTGTCCCCTTCACAAATTTGACTTGAGTTGACCCTACTAGCAAAAATGTACTGGTAATTCATTTTTTAATGAAAGAGAGATGAACAGTTTTGCCACTACTGTGAAACAAGCTCAGAAAACTTTGAGTTATTTCTTTTCGCTTAGTGAAGGTAAAGTATTGGACAACTTTAACAGCGTTATATTGTGGTTAGGAGTATTCTGAGGTTAGAAATCTTATTAAAAATCCTTCTCCCCACTACAATTTCTCCATGAAAGTATATTTAGTCTTTGTCAGAATCCTGAACTGAAAAGTTAGTTTACATTTATCTTAACTGTACTTTACACTTTCTTCAATCTTTCCTTTTAACTCATTCCTACAACAATTCTCTTTTCTGTAGCTTCCCTGACAGAAAAAGCTATGGCGTTTTTCACATTCAATAAGCGAGACTGGATAGGAGACATCCCTCAACCAAACCTCCACCAAGGGACCTCAGTTTTTTAGTGTATGGGATGTCTTTAGCCTCATCAATCTGCTAAAGAAGCTGGCAACTTAGAGTGCTTTTAAAATATGTGTTGTCCTTGAAGGGTGCTGGGTTTTCAGTGTAAAACAACTCTACATTCTAGAAATTCCTCTGCCCTTTATGGAGAGGGTCAGAGTATAAGTATACTCTTTCAAGGTATTCAAGGAGGGAGAGGGAAGTGAACACAACTGCATACTGCATACTTACATCTCCTGGGTGTGATATTAGAACTCATTTTTTTAAATCATGTCCACATACTCCTAAAAGCCCTTGGTTGACAGAGAAACCAAGCAAGTGTGTTAATCCAGACTCTGCTGCCACAGTTCTGACTCAGGTTCATTGTTTAGCTTCCTGAAATTCTGTTTTTGACAGGTGAGTACAGATTACTCTGTCAGTTCACCAGATGTGGGACCATAGGCAAACTTTGGTGGAGATAGAGTCATGGATGCTTTTGCTAAATGCCCCTTTCCTTTCCTTTAGCCCACTGATTCTTGACCTTGTCTTGACAATTGTTAACTTCTCTGAGACAAATAGGATTTACTTTCCTTGTTTTGAGACAGGTGCTCTGCTCTTCTCTCTCCTTCCAGAAGTGAGCAAGAGAAGCCACACTTAACATTTGTCAGTCATTTTAAGTCTACTGGGAGTAATGGCCATAGATAGGATAATGGAAGAGAGAATTAAGACCCTTAATGACACCCTCAAGCATTCTTCTTGCCCCACTGGATCTTGCTCTGACTCTGAGATTGGAAGAATCACTTTGCTTATTCCTGAAGTCACTCCAAATAGGATATCTTTTAGTTACAGGTGAAAGCATTTACTTGTACATAGAGAATACATGCAAAAGAGAGAGGTAAATGAATTCCTGAATGAGAGACCTTGCAGGTTGTCCCCCTGAGATGGGGATGGAGGTTGGAAACATGCAAGGCACTGAAAGGTATTATATATTCAAAATTGTGTTTTAGAAACATCACTTGGTTGGTAGTAAGTCAAATAGAAAAATAAGTTGAGAAAAAAACCTCGGGGAAAATAATTTTACCTTCTCCATGTGTTGGTGAATCAGTAGTGCTAGATTTACCATTATAATCTTGGAAGGTAAACTTAGTCCCCTGGTCAAAGCATGTGTTTCTTCTCTGATTTATAATATCATGTCTGAGATTTTTCTTCAAAAAGAGATTTACCATCATATATATTCTTGAAAACTAAGTTTAGCAATAAGTATTCATTCACGACTGTTCTGTGTGAGCATAAAGAGTGCCAGAGAAACCATTTTCTTATGACTTATTTATGTCTATACTTGACTCCTGCCAAGGCAATTGTTGCTTCTCATCCTTATTAAACCTTCCATCACCACCCCTTTCATATGAGATGAGAAAAGAAGTGTCACCCTTCTTCCACCTCCATGTCCTTCATTCTTCTTTGCAATGCCACCAAATAAGGAGCATACAAGGAGCATTCAGTACAGATCTTTAACCTATAGGTGTAGTCAGGCTACAATTTAAGCTTATTGTTTTGTTTTTTGGGATAAATTTGGATTTATGGTTTCAGTTTGCATTATGCCATTTGAAAAAAAAAAAATCGCCTTTTGTATTTTTATAATTACCAGCTGTGTTTTTTTTTTCTTTTTTTAAAATCTAAAAGTTCATTTAATTCTTCATTAATTTGCTTGTTTGCTTACATCTTTTTATGAGAGTAGGGGCATAGCTGCTGTTCTCTGGATCTCACAAAAATATACTAATTTTCCTATTTCAATTAGCAAACTTTTTGCCTCAATATCAAACAGTAAATGTAGCAGAACCTACCAAGGGCAAGTTTCAGAAAAAGTACAACAAATATCTGCTATTATCCCAGGATTTGTAATCTGTAACTCATTTGCTTTGGTAAAATATCTACTGGCACAGCTGAACCTAAATAGCATTTGAGATGCATCCTAACAGCTTGCCTGAAGACTGAAGCACACTCTGCTTATATACTTTCTGAAATCTATCTATATTTTGTTTTGTCTTGGAAGAAGATTAAAGAATAGAATTATATTAGAACTGGTGGAGGCATGATCCATGCCCCCTTGATTATATTGAAGCATTAAAATGTCATCAGCATGTTAATTCTGTCATCTCTCTGGCACGAGATTTATTCGGCACTTCTATCTATTACATTACTCTGGAAACACAATTTATTCTGATTGTGCAAATGTCATAGGCAGCGTCTAAAAACATCTGGAATTCTTAGTTTAAAAAGAAAGCCTGTTTTCAATAATGCTATTTTAAAATTAATTTTATCTATGAAGAAGGCAGGACTCAAAGATTTTCAAATTATTCAAATTGAAATATTCATTTGGCCTTACCAATTTTAATACTCAGTCAAAAATCAGAAAAATAAAACAAAATTAGTACATAAAGTATTTTTTTCATACGTGGGAAAGTAAATTGTCTCCAATGAAGGTTTAATTTCAGGAAAATATAGTGACAGGGTTTTTGTTTGTTTTTCTTTTTCATTATAATAAGAAAAGCTTGACTAAACCTGAGACATATCTAGGAAGTAGGAACCACAGAGGGACATGGTCATTAATTCCAAGAAGACAAAAGACTCAGAATTGTCAAAGTGGGACAAAGAAATATTTAGCTTTTACATTTCACTATTTCCTTTATAAAAATTGTAAATATGGTACATTTATTTGATATTTTTCTGAGGTAAAACAACTTCCCAGTTGACCACTTGTATAATCATAGCAACAGAAACGTAAAAAAAAAAAGCACATATTACCTGATGATAATTTAGAAATATTTTCAGGATGAATATCCACAATGAGTTATCTAAGATTTTTAAATACTGATAACTCTTTAAGACTGAAATTATTGCCCATTAGATGGCAAAACTGGCCCCAACCTAAAGTGAAGCTATTTTTTTAATCTTATTACCTAAATATTCATAATTCCTAAAGAATTATCAATACAATTTTTAGAAGATGCTATCCCAGATTTCACATAGGATGTTTTGTAGTACTTTTCAAAAATATGAAATATTCCAAGTTCCAAAACATACCTGTTTTTAAAGGTTTCTGAGAGGGAATTGTGGATCTGTCCTAAATTCTAGAAAGCCTCTAAAGCAAGATATCTACATCATACCTGGGATTGATGGAAAGTTTTCACTGGTTATGTGGCAGTATTTTAAACACCTGTGTCTTACCTAAAATTCAGCTTCAGGTTTCACACTCAGCACAAAAATAATTTTGGCAAACTGCATGGGAAATAAATATATTATTATGCTTATTAGGCATATGTAGCTATGAATTTTATGCTTTTTATTTTTACCAAACTTTTAATTTTGGACTATTTTTAGGTTTAGAGAAACGTTGCAAATATAGTACAGAGACTTCCCATGTACTGTCACCTACTTCCCCTACTGCTGTCTTGCTAATTTAGAGAAACTGGTGTCACGTATGGTATGGTCGGGTGCTCAAGTATCTATCTGCTGGTTGGCTGAAAAAACAATTCTGAGATATCCGGAATGTAATTACCAGCAGGAAGATAGAAGGGGAGGAAATAAGAGGAGGTAATCACAGTTATAGGCCCCAACAACAAAAGACCACTTCGCATACCTAAACTCAGGTCCATCCTGTCCCTTGAGTACCACTGCATTCCACATACAACTACAGCCAATCCAGGAGTCACAATTTCTTCTCCTTAACAGACTTTCCTCCCATTCCAAAGCTTTCTCTGCTTCACACAGCCCACTCCCTCCTCCCCCATCTACAGCCAGTGCAAACTCAGTGGGAACAGCTTATGTTTCCTTCTTCCAAATTTTGTAATAAAAATGCCCTTAGCTTTAAATCCAGCGACATTTTTCCAACTGCTATCTAACCTTGCTGCTGGAATTTGTGGCAGCTTGTCGCAGGACTTGGTCCTTTTTCTGGCTAGCAGATGCAAGTGCTCAACAAATTGCTTTACTTTACAGAACCCTCTGCCTCAAGAGGTTTGATTTAAGGAGTGATCAAGTTGCTCTCATGTAATGTTTCCTTCATTAAGCTCTAAGCATTTCTTATATTTATCATCTTCAATTCTTACAAGTCTATGAAGCTGATAAGAATTTTTTCCCCCCACAGATGAGATAGGAAAAGTGGAGATACAAGGAAGGGAAATGGCTTCGCCAAAGCAAGCAGCTTTTAAACAATAGAACTAGGTGTTCAACTCAGGTCTCATTATTTTCAACACACCCACTGTCTTCAACTCTCCCTTTGTTGAATGGCTCCACATGCCCACATTTCCCTTCCTCTCTCAAAACTCCCAAATGGTCTTCCTTTCCCATCACTGATTCTCCATGCCTCCCTACACTGCTCCTGTCCTCTTCAGGGCGGGGCCCTCAGAAGAATGAGAGAGATCCAGAGGACAGTGCTGTAGAATTTGGCAAATTAAAAAACCACAAAGGTACAAACTTATTTTTGTCACTCAAAGGCATACTGGAAGCCAGGAGAAACTGCTCAAAAGGAGCTAGGGGTCTAACTGTGGTTAAAAAGCCTATCCTGAGACCATCTAACATTTCTGAATTTCTCTCTTCCACACTCAAAACTTATGTACCACTCTGTTAGGAGGGATATGTGGAAGGCAATTTTGAAGATATGTTCAGGTACTATTAATAAAAATAAATAAATGAATACACATATATTATATGTGTGTGTGTGTGTATTTTGACAGCATAAATAAGTGTAATAGCAAATCCATCATTATACTTAGTCAAATAGCTTGTGCATACATACCACTGCCATTACTCTCCTTTGAACCCCAAAAGATCTCACAGGAAGTCATCCATATAGCAATTCCCAGATTGGGTGTATGCAGCCATGGCATTATGAGGATACACATGAAATTAGTTTATTTAGGATTTCTTTGGTAGAAATTAATGAGTATACTTATAATGTTTGTAATAAGTAATCTTTTGGAAATATAAAATATGTTGTATTTCTTCCTATATTATGAAACCAACTTTGGTGAAAGCAAGTTTGCCTAGTTTGATAGAGGCTCTGAACTTGCTTTCATGTTGTGGCTTCGCATCTTTAATAAGGTTCCCAAGGGCTTCTAAGTTCACCATGAAAGGGAAGAGAAGTAAGCACAGTATTCTGAGAGGTGTTTAGGTTTTTTTTTTTTTTTCCTCCGTCAGTACTAGTAATTAAAACCAGAAATACTCAACCACTGATTTATATCCCAGGTTCTTTCATTTTATTTTGAGAGAGTGTCTCACTAAGTGTCTCATGCTTCCCTTGAACTTGAAATCCTTCTACCTCAGCCTTTTGAGTCACTGAGATATAGGTGTCCACCACCATGCCAGGCTACATTAGAAAAAAAAAATATATAGTCCCTTCATCAATGTGGTTTATATCTATTCTTTCTATGCTCTATTGGCCAGATGGGAATTGTTGGGGCACAGAACATGATACTCCAAAGCATAATACCTTGTATTTTGAGATAAAGGAAATTGGGAGGGCTTCAGAAGCAAAAAGTTTTTCACAGACCTCCCACCTTCCTTTCTCTGATCCTACTTCTTCCTCAAAGCAAGTCATAGAATCTAAAATTCCCTTCTCATGGAATCCCTTATAACTTAGGGAGGTAATTGCTGACTTACTTCCTGGTGCCCTAAAGAAACCCTTATGACAGATATTCTTATGGTTTAGATGTGGTGTCCCCCAAAAGCTCATGTGTGAGAATGCAAACTTTGGAGGATAAATGATTGGGCTTTAGTCTTAACCTAATCACTTAATTGATCCCTGATGGGATTAACAAAGTGGTGACTGGAGGCGGGTGGGGTAAGGCTAGAGGAAGTGGTTCTTAGGGGGTGTGGCTATGGGGTATAGATATTGTATATGGTGAGTGGAGTCTTTCTCTGCTTACTGATCATCATGGGAGCTGCTTCCCTCTGCCACACTCTTCTGCCATTATGTTATGGCTCACCTGAAGCCTCCGGGAATGAGGAGTGGAGCCTGCTGTCTATGGATTGAGACCTCTAAAACCATAAGCCTCTAGTAAACTTCACTTCTTGTTCTGGTCAGATCTTTTAGCTGCAGCAGTGAAAAAAAGTTGACTAAAACAGGCATTCTGCCCATACCTGGGGGAAGGAATATCATCCAGAGACACAGGAAGGATTCTGCAAAAATTGCTGTGTTTCCACCCCTGCCAGTTTATCACCATAAGATCATAACACTTTGCCCAATTATGATTCTCAATAATCACTATTTTTTTTTCATCAAACTAGGCATAAAATAGTTTTCCCTGGGTTTTTGGGTCTCATTTGGGTCACACAAAACTTTGGTTGAATAGGGTATTATGCTTTCCTCTTAATGCCTTTGGTTATAGGGGTATTAGAGCCTGGTGATGGTGAGGAAACAAAATCTTCTTGTTTAGTTTCCTTCAGACTGGTGATTTATCTGGTTATCCCAAGGGAGAAGGAAACCAAAGAGATGAAGAGTTCACCAGTCTCTACCACACTTTGGAAGTAACAGACATTCTCAAATTATCAAATTGTTTTCCCCAGTCCTTAATTCCATTAAATAAAATATCTCATTTTTCCTGCTTCCTCAAACCTAATTTCTTCCTTTATCCTCTCTTCTGGCTTCTTTATAATCCCACTAAGTTTACTAAGCTCATTGCTTTCCTCTTGCTTTAGTTTTTTTTTTTTTTTTTTCTCTACTATACCCAGTTCATTCGGTGAGCCAGGCAGCCTCTCTGCTGCCCGCAGTACCCTCACCTGTGCAATCTGCCACAGCTGGCCTGCCAGTCTTCTACAGCAGGCTACTCCAGTCATCTGTTCCTTTTGTTCTTGTCCCACATGGAAAGCACCATTCCCATCCCCACCACTATCTTCAGATCATTGATTAGTTATTTAAAAGCCAGTTCAACCTTCAGCCTAACTCTAATAGTGCAGTGTGCTTGATTGATTGATTTGTACTTAGTTCACTTTTTTATTCCCTGAGGCAAATATTTCAAACCTTTACAATTTACTTTAAGCCACCTATTTATCTGTACCTACTGGGACATCAGAAGATTGGTTTGTATAAGAAAAATGAAACAAAAATTACATGTTGATTTTCCCATATTATTATTCAGACCAAGTATATATTTTGTTTCCCAGGGCTCTTCTCCTCAGGTGGCTTCTTGCCCTGACTTCATTCTGTATTTCTCCTCCATTTTCTGTCTGTCCCTACTTCCCACTCAATTACTCCTATTTCCACATGTTGTTCCCTTTTTGTAAGAAAGCTTTAATTCATCTTTGAAAATGTAACCGAAATATCATTGTATTTAGTCTGTGCAGATTGTTATAACACAATAACATACTATGTGACTTAAACAGGAGAAATTTATGTTTTCACAATTCTGGAAGCTGAGAAGTCTTGGTTCAAGGTTCCAGGATGAGTTTCATTCTGAAGTCTCTTCTCATGCTTGTAGGAGGCCACTATCTTGAGGGGGACTCACATTTCCCTTTCTGTGTATATGGAGAGGGTGGTGGGAGAAAGAGGAAAAAAACAGAGAAACAGGAAGGAGTGGGGAGGGAGAACTAGAGCAATTTATCTGATGTGTCTCCTCATAGGGATATGAATCCTAAGGGGATAGGATCTCATCTTTAAAACCTGATTTTACTTGAACTACTTCCTTTAAGTTACTATACATAAATATGGCCATACTGGGTATTGAGGCTTCAACACAAGGATTTAGAAGAACACAAACATTTAGTTCATAACAATCATCTTCATCATCACTTTCATATTGAAGCCATTTTTTAAAGGACCCAGTCAGAGTCTGTGTCCATATGAATCGTGTTTTCCACTGTTATGATTTTTAAAAAGTGGGTTTCTTATAAATCTTCCCTAGACTTCAAGAGAGAAATATTTTATTCCCATCACCTAGTCAATTGTTTTTTTGTATCTCATCTAATATTTAACACAGAGGATAAGAAAGAATAGGTACTGAATAGCTCTTTTTGATTTACCCACAGGATCCTTTAAGGTCAATTCACCAGATATTAAATTTTGGTGTATATATAGTTTAATAGCAAGAAGGATGTGTTGATCTTAATTATTTTAAAGTTGATTCTCTATATATGGTTTATGTCCATATTTTGAAAAGAATATTTTTTAAAGAATGTTTAATTCAACCCAGTTCTAAGATCATTTGAGCACAACATCATTTGCATATGTCAGCTTGCATACATGTATACATTCCTCAATAATTGGAATGGAAAGTTTAAAATATGTTCATTCCATTGAGTTTGTATATCTCAAAAGGCTACTAGTATAAAACTTGCTAAAATTGGAAATTTATCATGAATTAAACATAGTATCTATTTACAAGCATTTCTTTCAAGGAATCTGGGTAGTTCACACATACTTTTTAAGACCATATAGCTCTGTTCTTTCTTTGTCACCATTTTGGCCTTGGCCTGATTCAAGCACATATATATTTTACCAATTACATCTTGGAATTGTAGATTAGACTATTTTTTAGCCTGCTGTTTGTGATTATTCTTACTAGTTCATCAACTCCATAGTTGTCAGAAAAGCATTTTTGCATGAAATTTAATTTCTGCAATAAAGGTTGAAAAATCATCTTGTCTCATCAATGAGGAAAACCCTACCACATTTCCCCCCTTGTTTTCTGTCAGAGCAGAATAATCTCTTGAATTATCTGTATAAAATATTTTGCATTGTTCTGGCAATGATCTGGCTCCATCCCTTGATAGGAAATTGGGCACGTGTGGCTAGGCATCCA
Source organism: Marmota flaviventris (assembly GCF_047511675.1). Lineage (NCBI taxonomy): Eukaryota > Metazoa > Chordata > Mammalia > Rodentia > Sciuridae > Marmota > Marmota flaviventris. The sequence goes on from NC_092508.1 coordinate 83,304,593, forward strand.
GAGGAATATGTTTACCAATGAATTATCTTCCAAGGTTTTGACACCACCATCAGTTATGCCAGATGCAAATCATTTACTCTCTGTCAGTTCAAATACACAGTCTTGTTTGGATGGCTTAAATCTATGCTGGCACCAAAATACAGCAAGCAATATTGCTCAACTTTTGAGTTGAAAGCATAGACAAATGTATACGGCGCCAAAAACATGGAAATAACACAATGTAGACTGAATTTTGCTAAGTGTTACTTAATGTTACTGCAGCATGAGACTGTCAAAGGAATTCTGACATTTCCTACTAAGAAAAAGGGATATTCTTCCACAGTGGTAGACTTAATTCTTTGACATGGAGCTTTAAGATGAATGTCATGTTCTCTATGGCCTTACAAGCCTGTTAGATCATCTAATGTCAATAGTGAAGCTTCTGGCAAATACCTCAGGGAAAAAAGTAAGTTAAATTCTGGAATGTGGGGATTTAAGAACAATTTCAGTGATACAGTATTTTGCAGAGGTTAGCATCATGTCTATATGCCATGAACTGGTAGATTAATGTCCTCAAGAGTAAAAGGAGGTTTGATTGAGTTGATCTTGTTTCCATTTATGAATCAAAGAAGAAATGGTGTGAAAATTTGTATCATAAAGTCATTTAGTTCTTGGTTTTCAGCATGATGATAGCCGAAGTAAACAGAACTGACCAGTATTTTCATCTACTGAATAAATACACTTAATTTTGTACAAAATAATGCTAGGAATTAACAAAATCTCCTAGGTGAGGACCATGGGTAAAGACAGATCATTGATCTAGAAAGCATACATTTGAACATGAATTCTACTACTGAATAGCCTCAGTTCTCTGATCTTAAAATAGTTATGATTCCTCTTAACTTACAAAAATGATACATCTGGGCTGGGGATATAGCTCAGTTGGTAGAGTGGTTGCCACACATGCACAAGTTCCTGGGTTCAATCCCCAGCACCACACACACAAAGATACATTTATACAAAATGTGTGAAAAATAAGTACACAATATGTTCATTTATTACAATTGGAGATTATTGTGATAAACACATGAATTCATGCAGACCTTAACAAACTGAGCTAAGTAACCATGATAATCAATTGACTATAAAACAAAAACAAAAAAAGAAACCACATATCATGTCTTTTCATGGGTATAACAAATTTTACTTTATGAAATGTTTTTCTGGATTCCTTAACTCTCTGACCTTCTATCCCCAGTTAGATTTAAATTGGATTAGGCAATAGTTCCTTGTTAAATTTTTTTTGAGATAGAAGATAGATAAAGATTACTTGTTAAAATTTTTTTGAGATAGGACATAGATGTAGCAACAGAAACATGCGTGTGTGCACATGTATATATACTCATGCCAGAAAATTGTGTTACTTAAATCTTTTTACGTGCTTTGATAAAAGCGGTTAAACAAAATCAATGACCATGCAAAATTTTCAAAATCCATATATTTATGATTTTAGAGCATTCTACTTTTTCATAGTTATAGTATTTTCATTAGTTGCTTATGTGTTAAGTCACTGATTGTTAAGAGGTAATTGTGCCCTCCTGGGGCAGGTGGCAATATGGAGGCATTTTTTTTTTTTTTTTTTAATCTTCATGACTGGCGATGGGGTGAAATGCAACTAGTATCTATTGAGTCCAAAGATGCTGATATACATCTTACAACACACAGGATAGCCCTCGCAACAAAGAATTGTGTGATCCAAAATGTTAGTCTTTCTCCTGAGAAATCAAGCTACTAGGTTCTATTATGTTTATATCAGATAGAGATGAATTTTCTCATTTTAGATCTAGTAGAAGACTAATTTACAGATGCTGGAAAAAAATCAACACGTTTTCAGCATCCTGTACAGGTGACATATTTCAGAAGGAAATTACACACATTATCACTTCCTACAAACAGTGAGCACAAAGCATGAGAAATTAGAGCATTTTAATTTGAACTCATGGGAGGATAATATTTAGTAACTTAATTATCCCTGGTAGAAGAAGTAACATGTATACCATTGGTGGATTTTGTACAACCAAATAAAGCAATTTTCTTTGGTTATGTAAAAATAAGTTTAATTTTCTAAATTGATCTACTAGGGCAAATATTTCCTAAATTAGAGACTTGGCTCATGTCATTAAAGTAAGATAAAACTTGAGAGTATGAAGGACTTAATCTACCTCTTCATTTTACAATTGAAATCAATGGGACACAAAGAAGCTGAGTGAGTTTCCCAAAATGATAGTTTGTGAGCACAGTCAGGGCTACATTTCTAATGTTCCACCTCCCCAAAGAACTGTTTCTCCATATACATCTTGAACTTCAGTTACATTTTATATTTTTTTCCTCCTAATTTCTTTCAGGTCAGTGGAGCCAACAGTATGAAACCTTTAATTTGATACTTTGCCCAAAAACCTTTCTATGAGCTTTTAGGCCAAATCAGACTCCCAGAGATTTAGGAGGTGTGGAAAAGCTAGATTAAGCTGTCTCATGCTGGCTGATCTTCTATTTGGTCAGAGTGTGAAGTGGTCTGTTCTGCAGAGTTCCTCCATCACTAGAGGAAAAGCTCTTCTCAATTATGCTGGTTTAGCTTACAGGAATTTTAGTGATCCACAAAACAAGTGAAATTTAAGATACACATCTTAAACTCAGTTTGTAAAGCCTGTGCTTTCGATAACAAAACTCACAGTGACAGTGATGTATGGCTCTTTTTATGAGACCTGAAAACTGATGGATATGTGATCTTATAAATGCTTAGACAAACTAATGCACATAATTATATTTTCCATTTGAAGTCTATTGCTAGGCATTCTAATACAATATCATTAGTTGAAATGGCCACGATGATACAGCTTGGGCAGTTTGTCACGGTAATTACAGGGTGATTATTTTTGACTGGAATAAAGATTTCAGTTTTAGTATGGTGGAAGGCATCACCACAAATTACAAACAGTCTTGTAAAATAATAATAAAAACTTTCAGATTTTAATGCATTTTGCAACATTATTCTAAAATAATTTCTCATTAAGGGAAAGGTCCCTAAGTTGGCTAAATAAATTATTTTTAAAAGTCATTAAAATATAGCTTTGCCAAAAGGATCCCACTTATCTCATTAATGGTTCCTATGTATAAAAATGTCAACATTAGATAAAATTTGCGTGTGGTAAATAAGGCTTATGTCATAATTAACAACCTTTAAAGAAAGGATTTTTTTTAAAGCAGGCACAAAAGTATGGCATTTATCTTCACTATTTTCAGAATGGTTGATTAAAGTAGACAGTGTCCTAACATCTGTATTGAAAACTGTATTAATCAATTGATTAATCATGCAACATTAATCAAAAGCCTCCCTAAGTGTTTTAGTATTTGAGCAGCTCTTAGTATTTTCTATCAGATCCCTTTTAAGGTGTCCATTAAAAAGATTAAATTTGGGTGGTAAATATTGAGGGGTTGTGGAACTTGTGGCTTCTCACTGGAAGGTCACAGCCACCACTCATTAGTGCTACTTTTAATGGGATAAGAAGCAAAAGTTTTGAATATGTGACTAAATCAATTAATCAGTCCTGCACTTGATTCATTCCAGTAAGCAGTTTAGCATTTGCCGAATCGGCACTAGGGCCATCTGGCTGATTTGTCCTCAGTGATTTGGCTTAAACCAAAGAATACTTTTTACTTAAGAGTTTAAATTCAATGGCTGATAAACTGATGCAGCAATTGCTGTTCAATATGTTGGTTTGTAGAAAGTAGTTAAAAGTCAGCCTTTATTAATAAGAATGTATTTAAATGATCTAAGTTGCTCTATACAATGAGTGTAAAACTTCCTATTACTGGAGTGAATGGTCCAAAATCAAATGAATTATTTCACTATTTAGGGAGATTCGATTGGACTTCACAGTATACTTTCAAGCTTACTAATCAACTGTAAATTGCAAGACTGGTGGCTTAAAATTGTTCAATTCTAAGATTTCCAAACTCTCTTTTTTTACGGACAATTGGTCTTGCAAATTCCTGCAGTAAATGTGGAAACTGTCAGTATCAAAAACAAACAGAAAACTGCTCAATGTAATTCAAAGAAGGACATTATAAGAAACAATTATTGGACAATGAACAGAATTTGTCCTTGACAGAGGTATTGCTCTGTTTTCCTTTGTCCTCTACATTTCTGATTTTAAACACTTTTCATTATATTCATTTATTTTGATCATTTTTATGATGTGAAAAAGTAATATGCTCTGCTGATTCGATCATATTTTTTTATTTTTTTGATAGAGAACTGTTAGTATTTTCTTCCTACTATTATTCAAATTATTATAATGACGTTCGATAAAATTGAATCTCCTTTATTTTTTTCCTGGATATAATTCTGCCAGCTTTTTCAACAGAATCAAAACTATAGACATTTTACAGCATGGTATGGCCCATCTGTTTAGCCCTGCTGTTGCTTAAGGAAAGAGTCTCTAGACAAGACAGTTTCCAGAGTTTGTGCAAAGGACTTTATGATTTGTGCAATGTCTAACCATTGCTGTTTTTCAGCAAAATGATTAGGTGGTAGTTTTGAAATCTGCAAATATGTCCTGAAGTTTTAGCAATAGAAACACATATCTGGGTAAGTACATCTAAATCCATGCTGAAAATGTTAACTTTCAAAGGATGCCTCTTTTTTTCTTTGCCAGTTGCTCAGGGTGCAAAAAGATATTTTAGTGCATATGGTCCAGTGATGCTCATCTAGAAAAAGGTGTATCATCACCATCTCTGAATTCCTCATTTGAATGAAGTTAGACAGCGCATCCTAGCCTTATTACAAATGGTACTAAAATGTTAGCTTCACCATTAGTTGTTCAGTCCACAAATTCTATGGAACTAGTTTTTTAAATAGACTTCTATTTAGAAAATAGAAGATATTTAGACAATTCATTTTATTTCTTAAATTTGATCAACCAAATGCATTGATTTATTATTCTTCCCAAATCTATACTATCAGCAGAATAGAGATTTAAGGAAAGTTACAAAATAAATCTAATTATGATAAGGTAGTATAAAATATTGGTTTCTTTTAGCAGGCACAATCTACATTATAATTCTGACCATGAGTTTTGGTATGAAGTATCAGAATAACACTCTTAGTTGATTAATATTTACAGCTCTTCAGGTACCCAGCAAATGCTATAAACCTTTATTTCAGTTCTTTGTTGCCAAATAATTACATGAAAAAGAAACATGTCTAAAAATAATCAGAAATAGATTTGGTTACGTCTCTGTATATATATTATTCCATATTTGAGTTATATTTTCATTTTGCTATTGATGTGAAGCTTGGTTGCCTTCAGCAGGGAAGGAAATACAATCTGCATAATTCCCATTAGTTCTTCATTGGGCAAATGCATTTTGATATTCTATAGTAGGTTGGTTTGTGGCTAATCATTTTTGTACTTAGCAGCAGGTGTTACTGCTATATTGAAAAAAAAAATATTACACAGTTTAAAAATTATGTGTATAATTTAGCCATAAACAACTAAGTTTCAATATTTATTAATTCATTAGTTGAACTCATTGGAAACAGAGGAAATATAATTAGCTGCTGATAAGATCATTGTTTCATTACCTGGGTTAACTTTTATCCTGTGCAGAAAGCATTTGGGAGAGATTCTCATTTTTGTTTCTCTCTGTGGCATAATAGAGCTAGATGGCATCATGGACTCACAGGGAACTTTATTCTATCTTGCTTTGGGGAAACTTGTCAGAAAGGGCATTTTTATCAACAGATAAAAGCTTTATATTTTGGAGATATTTTGGTTTATGGGCTTTCACTAAGACTTAGAATTTAAACATTATTTAAAGATTCATTTAAAAGTAGACATCTCTGGATTTCAAAGTAATAAAACTTTAATAAATTCAAAATTGCCCATGTGAGCTGGGTATGGAAGCATGTGCCTGAAGTTCTAGTTACTCAGGAGACTGAAGAAGTGGGACACTCAAGCCCAGGAATTTGAGGCCCACCTGAAAAACAACAAGTCCTAATAATAATAATAATAATAATTATTATTATTATTATTATTATTGTTATTACAAGCATGAACTATTTATTAGGGAAAATCATGTAGGTTGTGAGTAAAAACACCAGGGTTATTTATTCTGCTGTGCAGACATTTAGGGGTATCATCTAAATAGAAGCCACACAATCACTTTTCTTACATACCTTTTGTTGTTGTTGTTTTGGTTTGCTTTGGTTTGATTTTTGTGGTGCTTGGGACTGATCTTACTACTTAGCACATGCTAGGCAAGAGCTTTACCACTGAAGTACATCTCCAGCACTTCTCATTTCTTTTTTTTTTAAGAAAAAGAAGATGACAAATTACTTGCCTAATGACAGATTCATGGTGAGAGTTTAATAAGACAAAGGAATTAATATCATTTTGAAAACTTGTCACTTGCCAAAGACATGCAAATTTTTATATTATTGTATTACGAATCAGGGATTTTATGTTATGTTTAGAACACTATCCAGCTGAGGACCAGTTTCTAGAGTCAACAAACCTGGGTTCTCTCATATCTTTGCTTTCCTCCTTACTGACCCTGTAGATATTACCAAGGTACTTAATTTACCTGTGCCTCATTACATGATAATACCTAAATTCTAAGATTACTGGGAGAACAAAGTGAGGTAATAAAAGAAAAACAGCTCTGAGAGCATAAGGCAAATAAGCTGTTTTTATTGCTTTCATTGTTGAGATTGTTCCTTTTAGTCTTTGACCCAACCATAGTAATAATGATTGACTATGTTCTCTTTCACTTAAATTCATGGGCTATAAGCTAGCACCAGCAACAGGAGAAAACTTTCAAAATGAGCTACCTTGATACCTTTAAAACCCAATTCCAATTTGCCTGCTACTAATAGTACTTAACTCTTTTCAGTAATAGAGTCCTAAACAGAAAAATGGAGATTTGAAATAAACTTCATCTTCACTGTTCTAGAAAATATACATTCTTCCCTCTAAATATTGAATGAGTGGATTTCTTTGCTGGACTGTGACTTTATAATTAGGACAATTCTAACCACATTGTCTATATCTATAAATGAAATTTCCTTTCTGTTTGAAAGTTTCTTATTGTAGTTAAAACCATACCTTATAGATAAGGTGAGTGAACGAGAAAACTGTGATTTGGTTAAGGGGTAATTCTGTTTAGATGCAGTCATCTCAATAGCTATTTAAGCCTAGTCTATCCCTTGATAGATTAAGATTACCTGACTTTCTCCTGAGATAGACACTCTACCAATGTCATTTATTCCAAACACCCAAAGAATTTATCTTTCCACAACTTATCTCTTCTAATAACCTATTTTCAAATTATATAACCTTCTTTTCCAGTCGTCTTTATGTTCTGTTCACTGTTGATATTAACTGTTATGATGATCTCAAACTTCTTACAGCTATGTTAGAAGGATAATAAACAATTCTGTTATGTAAAAGATGTGCTTTAGTCCTACAGCACCCCCCACTTGCCCCAGAAATTTATACCTTTTCCACGTGCTTGAGATTTCAGAGGCTTGACCATTCTTCTTTGGAAGTTTTTTTCTTTTTTTAATTTCTCAGAAGTGTAGAAAATAATATTTCACATTTCCATTGAAAACTAGATCTGGCTTATATTTCCAGTTCTAAATAAGGTAATATCTTTTAAAAATGTATATTTTGTTCACTTTAGATACGCCCTCCCTCCAAAAAAAAAAAAAATATATATATATATATATATATATATATATATATATATATATATATATATATCCAGCTATAAAAAAAGAAGGGAGAACTTGGAATACTGGGCAAGGGTAATTGGTCAACAGAGTTATACCCAAAAGTAAGTAAGACTTTGATGATGTCACTGAAAATTATAGAGGCTAACTCTAGTTTCCAACCATTCAGAAGAAAACCTTCATCTTTCTGGTGCCTTAGAAAAGCATTTCTTTCATTGAATCAAGAGAGAAGTGGAAAGATTAAATTCTAAAATATTAACCATGTAATTTAACCACTAGGCTTTATCTGTAAGTCTTAGAAATAAAAATGTTTGAAAGACTACAGTCATAATAGCATACGCTTATTAATATATTTTTAAATGCTCTTCATTTAGCTTGTAAACTCACAGCAAATTTCAGATATATAATTTTAAAAATTTTGCCTATAGCACACCTATTGTTCTAAGGAAAATTTTCCTATTTTATATGGTATATTAATAATGGTCATTGAAACAAAACTAAGGTAATTTTTAAATATTTTAATTCTTAAAAATTTCTAAGCACTTAGGAGTAAAGTTTATGTTCTCAATGATTACAAGAATCCAATTATACATTTTTATTCTATGAACATTTAAAATTACTAATAGAAAAAAAAAACATTAGTTGTGATGTTCAGTTTTATGAGTCTTTAATTTCTCTAATGTCTTCTTTAAGGTTTCATTCATTTTTATAACATATTTGGAAGCAAATCTGTGTTTGATAAAATAAACAGTTCTATTACTAAAACACAAATCATTTCATTTTAAAATCCATGTTCTTATTCCTCTTGGCCTTTATGCTACATCATAACAGAAAAAATAAAAGCAATATATACTGTTGTGAGAATTCAGTTTCTCCAGGAAGCTCACAGGTTTTAAAACAATTTTCATTGAGTGAAATTCTGTTTATAACTAGTTTTCTTCTTCCTCTGCATTTTGTTACCTATTCTTTAAATGTACTCAACACAAAATAAGGTAGCTACTAAAGCCACCTATGTTGCTTCTATTTAAAAGTATAAGTCTTTGGGTGTATACTTTAGTCTAAGAAAAGTCCTCAGAAAGGTATGCATTAGTAAGTCATTAGTTAGATGTTTTGGTTATTTGATTTTTTTAAAAAAATTCATATGCTCTGTTGCTTTGTTTTTATCTACAAACAAAAATTAAATTTTGTTCTGCGTACCTTTATAGAAACATTAAACTATATTTCTTGTGGATTTTAAATTTGTTTGCTTAAATAAGGATCAATACAAATAACAAATTGAGATTACTATAGCTGCAAGAGGTATATAAAGACATTGAATGGCAAGTCTTAATTTCTCTAATCAATGTTATTTTTCTTCCATACTAGTTTATTTGCTTTTGATTGAAATGTATAAAATAAAATTTGCAAAGAAATGCCATTATTTTAACAGGAACAGACATGAGCCTACCCATGTTATCAGTTGAATCTTGTTCTTTGGATCTCAAACTCATTCTACTAAACCTTTGGAAGTTTACATGTTAATTATTGCCAAGTAAAATTTTAATTTCCTTCAAAATTGCATGGTGGATATGGTTATTATAATTAAGTTTATATTAGAAATTGGCACTAGAGGGAGCTAAGTAATTGTATCATTTATGTGTTTAGGGGGAAATTGAACATTCATTTAAAAACTTGTATTTTTCTCAGAACCTGCTGATTTTACAAATATGGCAGCTATGCCTCAGCAAATTATAAGCAATAATGAATTAGTTAATTTTCTTTAGTGAAAACTGCTATGGTAAGATTATTAAATTACTGTATTTGTACTTAGTGAAAGTAGCTGCTAGTCAGTAAATTAGGATTTCTAGGACTCTTTGGGGAAAGGGATTATTACTATTATCCATGTTTATCATTATTTTGGCCCTAACAGAATTAAATGTTCATAGTACCTGTTAAAATACAATATTTTGTTCCCAAATTTATACTTTGATAAGAAAATGGCCTTACTGAATAGGATCCCAGTACAAATTAGAAAGCAACTTTTTCCTCATGGAATATTCTAGGAATTTAGTTGGTTTGATTACTTTGAAGGGCTGATTTAACAGTATTCTTTCCCAGCAAGCAGAGTCTGCCTTGAGTTGAGTAAAACATTGCTCTTTCCTGTTTTTATACTTATCTCTATAACAAACCAAAGTAGAAAGCTCTAGAATGTTTTTAGTTAAATACACTAAAGAGGTAAAGAGCAAATATAAAATTCCACATATTTCACAGGTTTAGTCTCAGGAAACACATTTGAGGAGAGCTTGTGTAATGTCAATATTGTGGGGAAAGTGAGTAGAAATATTTCCCACTGCATGGCCCATCTCCCACGTAGACATGGCCCAAAAGGGAGGTCATTCCACAGCCTTGCAATGAATATGTTCCCATCACAAATAAGGCACTTAGGAGCTTTTTCTTCTCCACAATGTCTGTGCTAGATAAAACAATGTGATTTTGATGTTAAAATAAAGTGTTGTTTCCCTGACATTCATTTCTACTCTGAAAATACCCTGATATTAAAATATTAGAGAAATGATGTTTATGGTGAAATCTTTTCAGCTACTCTTACTTGAGTTATATTATCATTGAACAAACAGAGGTGTTTTGCCTTTTATCCAACTTTTCAAATGAAGAAAACTGCTGTTAAGTACATTGTGTACAAGTTTATTTTTAATGTAATGGAGAATTTAAGGGAAATTAAATGCCAATGGATAGAAAATTGCAATCAGCCATATATTATTTAATATAAATTGATGTATATTGATTTTGTTTCCTGTTTGTTTACTTCTGTTACCAAAAATGAAATTTTCCTTAGATTTTGTTTTAATTTTTATGATTCAAGCAAGTAGTATATTATCCATCTGAAAAGATTGTTAAATCAAGGACAGTGTTACAATATAAGTTAGCTAGTGATATTTCAAAGGCAGGATGTGGGGAGAAAAAGAAAATGTTTATATGCTGAATATAACAAGGTCACCATTCAGATCTCTAAATCAGTGTTGTACAAACTTTAAGGAATTAATCACTTGATTTATAACAATACAGATTTAAATTTTCAAAAGATGTAGGATTTTGCATTTCTAACAGGCTTCTAGGTGATATTGATGCTGGTGTACACCATACTTGGAATAGCTGTAGTCTTCACTTCATTTAATTTGCAAAATGTTCTCAGACTTGAAACAAGAATTAAAAGCAAAAGAGGAGTCTAGAGCCAAAGAATGTCCTGATCCTGGAATCCTGAGATGCCAACTGTATTTTCTTGCCTGCCATGAGCTGAGTTAGATGCCTAACACTGACCATGTACAGTAACCGTGATTCTGGCAGCACATGGCCATGCTCAGCTATTCATGTTGTCTAGGTATGAGCTTTCTTTGATTTCACAGCATAGAGAAGATACCGTAATGTTACTATTTACAATTCTCATCAGCTTTTCATTTTGAGTAGCTTAACGCTTTAAAAGGAAGTTGTTTAGGGTATCTGCATGGTATAGCAAACAGAATTATTTGATCTGGAAACATTATTTGGATGCAGATTCCATCTCTCCTACTCAGGTATGTAATCTTAAGGAATTTATTTACAATTTTGGTTTTAATTTCATTGTCGGTTAAAAGAAAGTAATCGAGTATATATTAGGTTGCTGTTTTGCTTACATTTTCATTTCTGGCTTGCTTGGCTTTGGTCACTGAGCATCTAGAACTTTGATATATTTTATTTAGCATCAGAGTGTTAGCATATGGCAAACTCTGTTGTGTAAGGGCTACTGTTTCTACAACTGTCACCAGCAAAATAGGAGACAGGGCCATCAGTAGTTGAATGTAGATAGAATGAATAGCTTCTGAGATAAAAAGAAGGGAGGGAGTGAGAGAGGAGAAGAAGGAAGAGGCGGAGGAAGAGAAGGAAAGGAAGTTTAGATCAGGTAATTAAAGGTCCTAGTTCTATACTAAGTATTTGAAATAAGTTTTGTAAGAAATTATGAATTATTAGATGATTAGCATTTGAGGTATAGTGGGAAATGAATAGCACCTTTTGTTTTGCTTTTGTTTTGTTTCTGTGTGAGAAAGGTTTATATGGGGCTCAATAATCGTATTTGTTGTGGAGTCCAGGTTAAAAGATTGTGAAGTCATGAGTCAAAGTAGTGAAAACAGACAAGGATATATTAAACAATTATTTAGAAGTCAAATTTATAATGTTCAGGATCATTTGAACATAGACTGAGATGAGATGTTTTGTCAACAGACTTCAGGAACTATATCTACATTGTTTCACAAACAAGAAGTGCAGCAAATAGTGGTGCTAGCTTTTCTGTGATTCATTTAGTTCAGTTTTCCATGGATGTACCTGAAGACATGACCATCTCCCAGAGATAGCCCAGCATGCCATTGCTTTCTGTGTCTCTTTTCTTAAAGAAAGAGAACTTTTCCTAAAAGCTCCCCAGATGGCATTCCAGAGAGAGAGAGAGAGAGAGAGAGAGAGAGAGAGAGAGAGAGAGAGAGTTAGTTGAAGAGTTGATCAAAAGTGCTTGCTTTTGGTGGAAGAAAGTTGCACTTCCAATAGGTTTGTGTACTCTCTTAGCAATAGACTTCATGTTCAAGTCTTTCCAGAATAGGAAAAAAAAAATGTTTTTCTCAAGCTTACCTCCTTCTTATCCTTCAGTTTTCCATTCACATATTCCTCCTCATATTCCTTCTGATGATCTTATAGCAATGATTTTTCAACCATGCATTATTTGCTATTTTATTTTAGAACCATATATATTTTCTTGAAAATACTATTTTTAATAATTAGTAAATAGAGTATAGGTAAAGATGGAGATATCTGAGTGCTCTTCATGAGGACATGCTCTATCTATCTTCTTTACCAATATATCCATGAAGATGGTTGTTCAGGCTTTTTTTCTATAAATATCTGTTCAGCAAACAAAAGTAGCTGAGGTCATTTTCTCTATTTGGCGAATTGAGAATTCTCTTAATTATGCAGAAGTTTTAAAACATGACATTTTGGGCTGGGTAACCAGAGATTCACCTCAGGGGTGCTTAACCACTTAGCAACAAAATCCCCAGCCTTTTTACATTGTTTTATTTTGAGTCAGGGTCTTGCTAACTTGCTTAGGGCCTCACTGAGTTGCTGAGGCTGGCCTCAAGCTTGTGATCTTTCAGCTTTAGCTTCCCAAGTTACTGGGATTATAGGCATGTACTACTATAACCTGCTGAAAACATGGCTCTTTCTTTTTGGCTATGGGATTTGAACCCAGGGGCACTTAACCATTGAATAACATCCCCAACCCTTATTTTATATATAGAGATAGGGTCTCACCAAGTTGCTTAGGACTTCAATAAGTTCCTGAGCCTGGCTTTGAATTTGTGATTCTCCTGCCTCAGATTCCCAGTTGCTGGGATTAGAGGTGTGTGCCATCCCACCTGTCAAAACATGGCATTTTAATAAAAGATAATGAAATATTAAAAGTTGAGACACCAGTCAGAAGTTGAGGATGGATTTTAGACTTGGAATTTTTTGAATCTATAGTGTGAGGGAGAGAAAATGATAATGAAGGCAGAACTATGATTAACAGGATCTATATCTTCATAAAACTAGATTATTTGATGAAAACTAAAATTGGTGCTGTCTCTCTACCAATAATATCTTTCAACCATGATTCTTTATTTAATTAGTGTTTATTTATTTGTTTCCTGGGTTTCTCAAAATGTTACTAGTATAAGCTTCTTAATAAATTTCCTTTATATGAATATAATACTTTGGTAGAATTATAATAAGGATATTTATGTATAAAAGTACAATTTTCAAAAGATTAGAAATCATGACTCCTGTGCAAATACAAAAGATCATGTAGCAAAGATTTTCTTTAACTTTCCAATTAATGAGGGAATAAGCAAGTTATTGAAACTAACCTCAAAAACTACTTGAGAAGCTAGATGGGAAGCAATGCTATAATGAATTTCCAGATTTTTTTTTTTTAATATAACTGGCCATTGTCTTCAAGGGGATTCTGTTGTTTGGGTTCCCTATCCTACCAGACAGAATTATTTACATCTGTGTTGGACAACAATTCACAAGTTAAGTGCCACTCCTGAAACTATAAACATAGGAAGTTAGTAGAATGTCAAACTCAGCATAGCACTGAAACAGTGTGTGTGTGTGTGTGTGTGTGTGTGTGTGTGTAGTGGGGGGGCGTGCATGTGTATGTGAGGGGTCATGAGTTTGTGTGCACACACGCACATATTTACAAGTACTTGGACGGTTTTTCTGACAATTAGAAAAATAGATTCCACTAAAGAAAATAACCTTGTGTGTGTGCACACGCATATGCACTCCTGTGCAAGAGGAACAGGGAGGGAGAGAAATGTTACTAATGATTGCTGCTAACATACATTATCACTATGGCTTATCATATAATTCAGATCTTCCTAATTCAATAAAAAATTCTTTAAGAAAATAAGCAAACCAGACATAATAGGCCAAAGACATTTTTAAGTTTTGATAATAAAATTAAAACTATAGAAAGGTGATCTATGTAATATAGATTCATTTCTGAAATAAGTACAAGATTAAATATTCCCAAAGAAGTGTACTAATGTATCTAGATGTTCTGACATATCCTTGTTTAATTTTCAGGAGAACAAAAACATTTTCAAAACTAGAGCCATCTATATCAAATGTTTTTAATGATACCACGTCTGTTTTGTTTCTGTTTCATCCACTACTCTTCAGGCAGCAGAACTGAAATTTTTCCTTCACTGAGAAATCGGTGAAGCTGTGGTAGGGTGAGATGGCATGTCTAGAAGAACAGTAATGTTTAGTGAGTTCTTGATACCAACCCTGCCCTGATCTAATGCATGGCATATAGTCCATATATAAGTATTTTGAGGAAGATCACATTTTGTAGATGAAAATCCAAGGCTTAGGGAGACTAAAATGACTTGCAGAAGCCCCCCTAATCCTTAAATAATTGGATGCATATCTATCTCAATCTAAGAGAAGATATCAATTCTTTTTTTGGTATGAGATGTAGAATCCAGGATCACTTAACCACTGAGCCACATCCCCAGTCTCATTTATTTTTGCTTTGTTTTGTTTTTTAGATTCTCATTTTGTTATTTTGAGACAAAGTCTCCCTAAGTTGCTCATGGCCACACTGTGGCTGAGGCTGGTTTTGAACTTATGATCCTCCTTTCTCAGCCTTCTGAACTGTTGGTATTACAGGTATGTGTTAACTTGCCTGGCTACTATCTAATCTTTAACTATGAATTTTTTTCTTAAAATTATTTTTATTTATTTATTTATTTATTTTTACTATGGAAACTTTTTCTGCAGGAAACTCTAAGTATCATTAGGTCATATGTTTGCTCTAGCTATATTATTTTTCACAGGTTTTTAATGTAGTAACACTATTGATACAGCTAATACTAATTAAGCATTTCCTTTCTCTAATATTTTCACCCAGTATAATTTTTAGCAACACTGCCCTGTGGGAAGTGATGTTATTTCTAACTTGATATTTTGGAAAACTAAAGTTTAAACTAGCATCCAGAATTACTCATTGAGTTGCCAGATCTGTGTGTGCTTCCTGCTCACACCTCGGTCAACATTCAAGAATATTCACTAAGTCATATCTGTGGGGTGAGTTTAAAAAGTTTCCCCTTCCCTAGTCCCCAGAAGCATGCTTTAAATTTTGTCCTTGTCCTTGGGATGGTACTTCTGGGCTGTTGCTGACTTCCTGGTGCTTTTCCTGTTCTCGCCTTCATGTCCACATCATAGCTGCTTGCTCTGGCCTAACAGGCTTGTAGACATGACTGTTCCTTTTGGTATAGAAAGGGGGTTGATATATTCTCTGAATTTTCTCACTAGTTGTCTTGTGCTATTGCTTTCAGTTATCCTATATTCATTTTGTCACCAATGTAAATTATCAGAACTCCTATGTTCCTCTTTTAAGAAGAGCATCTTCTAAGGCTGGGTCAGAAAACATGTCAGTGGTGCACCAAAATGTGCTCTTCAAAAGTCTTTAGGGCTGGGGCTGTAGCTCAGGAGCACAGTGCTTGCCTAATATGTGTGAGACACTGGGTTTGATCCTCAGCACCACATAAAAATAAATAAATAAAAAAAAGGCATGCTGTCCATCTACAAGTATACACACACACACACACACACAAAAATTGTTTTTAAAGTCTTTAGGAGGATAAGTAGATGGATGCATATTTGGTAAGACAAATACAAAATGTTAAAGAACATATCTATATATTAAACATATGTTTTCATATGGACACATTATAA
This sequence comes from Marmota flaviventris, assembly GCF_047511675.1. Lineage (NCBI taxonomy): Eukaryota > Metazoa > Chordata > Mammalia > Rodentia > Sciuridae > Marmota > Marmota flaviventris. Next base: position 83,320,668 of record NC_092508.1, read on the forward strand.
GATTATTTCAACTTTTCTATACTTGAAAAGTGTCATAATAAAAAGGCTGGTAATAAATGTCTACCTCCTAGAGTCTTGCAGCTAATATATTGAGTGTTGTCTTCCTTTCTTTGATAAAACAGAAGGTCCAAGGGCAGAAAACTTTGTTCTGTTTGGAGGTGTGTTCCCAGTGCTAAAGACAGTACCTGGTACAGGACAGGCCCTTAATTAATGTCTTCTTAATGGAAGGGTTTACTGAGCAAATTGCCATGAGGAACATAATGATTGCTGTAGTATGATGCTCACACATTGGGACTGAAGTTTTCAAACAAGAAGGTAGGGCAGGGGGATAAAGGATAAACCCATCCCCTAACATTTTAGCTGAGAATTTATAATGAAATAAAAAAAATATGTAATTATAATTTTTAAAGTTTTGTTCTGGAACATCACATAATATGATAAATGCCTTGGGAAGAAAAAATGTGGCAGAGCAAGGGTTATCCAAAATGTTAGGAGTATCCTAACATTTCTCCTCTTTGCACATAGCTCAGATAGAAATTGGAGTTTCAAACTTAAAATTTAGTTTTCTTTTCCCTCTGGAGATTCTCCTGGGAAAAATGTGCAGAACAGAGCCAAGAGTGGATCCTCCAAGTTACAGACAACCTGTGAGTTCAAAACAGCTCAATATCTGTCTATAGTGGAGACATCATTTAGAGAAGGAGGAAGAAACAAGGCTCTTTGGGATTTCACTGAGAATGTAAACCGAAGAAAGATAGTAGAAGCAGTTACTGCTGTTCTTTTTCCTCCAATAAATTATTCCACCTTCCAGAGGTGGTAATATTCCAACCTCAGGAAGATTCAGCTTGAGAGATGGAAATTGCTGAGAAGTGAATCCCTTTGCCACTTTTGAAGAATATGCTGTAAGAGCAACTGCTCCTCTGGTTCTCCAAGTTACCCTTTTGAAAACTACTAGTGGGAGAAAGAAAAGGTGATGTAAGCCACTTTAGAAGTTGTGAATGAGTGGGGATAGAAGTCCTGCATGGACCCAGGGGGGTGGACTCTGTCTCTCCTCAACCTTGCTTTCTTCAAGCATAGCAGCAGCATTCCCAGATGTACATACAGGCTGGAACTTTTTGGTGCCTACATGGCCTTGGTGTTCTAGTGTCTCTGTTGTATTTTTACCTGAAGCAAACTAGGCTCATTTTTAAATATGTTATTGTGGAAACTTCCAAACAAACACAAAAATGAATGGATAAGTATGAAATATTACATGGAGTGAAATTATTACCCATGTATACACACCACTGAATCAAACCTATAATATTTACTAAGTATTCAGTTAAACCACTCGCCTATTATTAACTTTTCTCTCATCTTGAAAGTGAACCAATCTTATGCTATTTGCCTACATTAAATTCTGTTTTGGTGATCCACATGTTTATGAGCTTATGTTTTAGTAATCTTTACACAAGGAAATTTGTTCTTATAAGTTAGCCAAATTCATTGTCCTTGGTTACTATCTCCTGCTATGGAATCTAAGACATTTTATGAATTGTAAAGTCTCTAACCTGTCAAATGAGAAATTTATTCTTCATGTAGGCCTATAACCTTACTGAATCATCAGCATATCAATATCTGTTTCTTCTATGAGACTTTCATCCATATTTCTCCAACAAAGAAGCTTTTACATTCCTACAGCACATGTCCACATTTGAAGATCCCTACAAACATTAATTTTACTTCCATCTAGTCCCAAGTAGGCAACATTGTTTGTACCTGTCCTCGCTCTGACTTCTTAATCACTTGGCTATGCTAAACATGACTGCATCATATCACAGCTTATATTTGTCATAATGCTTTGATGCATGTTGACTTTAGCATAGAGTCAATGAAGCCAGGGGACATCTCTAAAATTTCTTTGGAAGTCACAACTGTGTATCTCAATTCTCGCTGCACATTATACTCATATGAGATCTTCTTTTTTTTCTTTCTTGGCTTTTTTTGTTTTTTTTTTGGTACCAGGGATGGAATCCAGGGGGGCTTAATCACTGAGCCATACCCCAACCCTTTTTATTTTTTCATTGTGAAACAGGGTTTCACTAAGTTGCTTAGAGCCTTGCTAAGCTGCCAAGGCTAGCTTTGAACTTATGATACTCCTGGAGAATGGGATCTTTATATAAAAAACAAAATAAAACAAAAATTTCAGATGTACTATGTCAGATTTATTTGAGATTAAGCTTAGGAATGTATACATTTCAAAGTTTTTTGGTGACTCACTTATACCTATTCTAGTTTTGATTCATGGACCAGAATTTGAGATCCTTTGCTAAAGTAAATATAAAGTACTAAGATTATAAATAATATCTATTTCATATTCATTAATTTACTATATTTACACATTTTGTGGTCAGATATTAGCATCTTCATGATATTTTCTGGATATGTTATATAAAATTTTATTATTAAATAAAACTTTTTCAAACTAGTGCAGAACATTCAAAGATATTCAAGTATTTTGAATTATCTCATATTAGTAATAATTCCTTGGTGTTGCCCCAAGGAACAACTCTACTACATTTGTTTTACAGCATTCTACAACTAAGTATATTTTGTTTAGAAGTGAATGGAACATATTGCCATTTTCTCAAAACATAGTTTGAATGTCATCTATAATCTAGGTCTAAAGCAGAATATATGAATTATAGTTCTGTCTGGCATATACAATGTTATTTTTTAAATTTAAATAAATTTATAGTTATTATAAAAATTACATAAATTATTTAAATTTATATATTTCTTCTAAAAATGGGAGATCTGGGAAAATTTGGAATATGTTATTACACTATAGATATGGGCTAAACCTGTTTATTGTATGTCCTCTATAAAAACAGAAGAAAAGCTAGTTTGCCCCAGATCATATTATTCTATATTTTCTTACACACTCATGATACTTGCCTATTCAGTTGAACATGGGTACCCTTGCTCTATGTATGATAGAATATACCAAAAATTTATAACAATAAAACGATTAGTAACAGCTTCATTTGATTTTCAAAGTTACTGGAATATAAGAACGTTACAATGTATTGTGCTTTATAATCTTGTTATTTAGAAGAATGCAAGTTGATATTATGCGCAAAGAGATATTTCACTTTAAAGCAGTAAGGGAAAAAGAATCCCACTCCTTTTTGCTTGCCAATTTCTGCAGAAGAGAAAGACAATACAATTGGTAACACTGCAAGTTATTCGTTAGACCATAGGGACCAATGAATGGGATTCATATATTCCAAAATATTCCACTTACATTATGCCCTCTTATTTTTCTTACTCCCTTCATTCAATCAGATAAGTAAATTGAGTGAAGGACTCTTGTTTGAGTTTTGAATGGGGCTATACATAAGTCATGGTCTTAGGTTTTGTCCAGACTAATAATAAAATGAGAGAATCTCTACCATTTTTAAGGATGTAGCTCAGGAAGTAACTTCCACTCTGGAAAATTGATTGACAGAATGAGATTCATGTCTTCTTGTGTCATCAATCCAGAAATTAAAACAACAACAACAAAAACTATCCTATTCTCAAGTCCCTTTCCAGCTGATTAGATTGAGAAGATCTGATTTACCTATTTATGGCACTAGAATCTTGACTATGGTAATCAAAAGTCTTCTTTAGATGGGTCTACAAGGAAATAAAAGTTCATAACTTGAAACTATAAAGTTGAAAAATCATTTACTAACAAAAGGTAGACCCTAAACACTCTAGCTAAACATACATATTCAGTTCTGTTATAAATTCCCATTTCATCATAAATAACTGATGACAATCAATCTATGACAAAAAGAATAAGTCAAGGTATAATCTAAATTATGTTTTTTTTTTTTTCTCTTCATTCTATGATACCTGGGCTGCAATGCCTGCTACTTGCTTTAAGGACCTATTACTAACTGAAGAATGCATCTTAGGATTTAATTATTCACTTGCTCAAAGAAGGATCATTAACTTCTAGGGTTTGAATAGATTGATTTCTTTAGTGTGTTTGCTTTCTTTTTAATATTCTTAGTAAAATTATGACTTCCTTTATGACTAAGGAAAGCAAATTGAAGAGAGCTGCTTTGGATTCTTTGTGTCCCTCTGCCAGGACAAGTCACTGCTTTATTTGCCATATATACCTTTTGCTATTTTTCAGAGTTCTGCTCTTAGCTGTGGCAAAGGAAGGATTATTTTAAAAACATACAAACAAACAAACAAACAAAAAAAACCCCCAGACTTTAGCAATGAACTGCTGTTTGAACACCACTGGGACACTTCCTCCATAAAACATTTATTTTACCTCTATCAATGGACTGTGGCTTAAGAGAGCTCATGGATATTGTCATACCCAATGTTGTGAAGAGCAGCAGTGCTCAATAAAGATTTATTAAATGAATACATGAATGTGATTCCTTGAAATAGCACTCAGAATATTGTTTGCATACCTAAAATAAGATGTGTCTCCATAAGAAAATATTGATGCTGAAAATTGCTGTATTTTAAAAGAATACCCTAATTTAAAATCTTCTACACAGAGACATGTTTAGTGGTCTTAGTATATTCCTTAGTATTTCTAGAATGTATTGTCTATTTTATCCAATATTAAATATTTGATTCCAGAGAAATATTTGAAAAACTTGTCTTTTGCCTATCATTGTTATGCATTAATTAAAATTATACATAGAATAAAATAATTTCTGACTCAATTCATAATAATTTAAATTTTATTTTATTTTTATTATGAGGCAAATGATATTGTTAATGGAACTGCTTTATTTTTTTTTTTGACCTTCATGAATATTTTAATACAGTCAACATTTGCAGACTGTTGGCCAACAGACCCAATCTAGTTTATAAACAGAATATTTGGCTCCTATAAGATTATTATTTTTAAAATTTTTTGCATTCTTATCCGTGTTCCTGATATTCTTTTTTTTTAAATTTTTATTGTTAGTTGTTCAAAACATTACATAGTTCTTGATATATCATATTTCACACTTTGATTCAAGTGGGTTATGAACTCCCATTTTTACCCCGTATACAGATTGCAAAATCACATCAGTTACACATCCACTGATTTACATATTGCCGTACTAGTGTCTGTTGTATTCTGCTGCCTTATGGAACTGCTTTAATAGTCTCAGAAATTTAAGACTAATTTTAGTAGTAAAGTATGAGTAAGTTTAAATGATATTTAAAGCACAAGAGAGATAAAAGTACTATCATAAATTATCAATTATATATCTATCAATTATCTATTGATAATTTCTGATAACACTTGGTTATCAGAAATTTACTTTTTCTAAATTAATCTATATTGTAATATTTCTATTTCGTATTTCATATAAAAGAAATGTGCTAACAGTTGCATTATGTGAAAATGCAAAGGAATCTGCCGAGTTCCTGGTGCTTATTGATGCCTCAACCTTCTTCAATTTCATGTGGTTGTAATCTCTAATAATATTTGGGCTTTGTTTAATAATTGAGTTTTGTGATATGTTCCACTAAAAGTCACAAACTCTGAAAACAATAGTAGGCTTCAGAAATCACCTTCAACAACACTGTGTTTTATATAGAAAGATCAAAGAAATTTAATGACTTATACAATGTCACATAGCTAGTTGTTTGCTGCATTCAGAATAGATTATATCATAAATGATTTCACTCACATGATTATCTTGATACATAGCATTGGAGTATAAATAATTGTTCTAAAATCACTTGTGTTTAATTTTTATTGGGCAGAAATTTGTCATTTATTGCAACATCAATGGAAATTCTGTGAATATACAGAGTCAAAACAGGAATAAATCTAATGAATTTTTTCTTGAAGTATAATTGAATGTTATATTAAAGAAAGATTACTTTTGTTAGCTAATTTTGCAACTATATAGGCCAAAGAAATCTATAACAACAGAACTTTGAAGCATGAGTGATGTGGAAGAGTTATGGATATTAATTCAGTCCTACCATGTGGTGTTCAGTGAAATATTAAGCTTCAGAGTCTGTGTAGGAGTGGGTCTAAATATAGTTGTTATTTTGCATTTTTATTCTGCAGTGTCTCAGACATATTCATGGCAGGGGGAAAAGACAAACACACACAGACACACAGACACACACACACACACACACACACACACACATTGGCCACAAAGGCATAATTCTCAACAAGATCTTAATAAGATGCTGTAAGGTCATTTCTTCACAGCCAAACCACAGCATAGGTAGAAACAAAACACTGCTTGGTTCTGCTCTGATTTGGTCTTCTCAACTTCCCCTTTCCCTGTGGTCATCTGGATAGCTCCAAACGTATACCTTTCTAGAGATGCCAACCTTCATTAAAAACATCTTTCACATTGATCAATTTAACTTAAAAATATGATTGATCCATTCTCCGACAGCCCAGTCAACAATCTGTGGTGCTGGTGGGACAATGGAGATCAATATTTAAATGTTGTAGGATAGAAATTAGAAACTTTTGATTTAAGAATTAAAATTGGACCCAAGAGTACATTTCACTTGGTAAGCATATTATTTAAGGTTTTAAAATGTTTGATGAATTTAAGAATATCTGTGTATTCTTTAGTTTATTATTCTTCACCATCTTTTATGAGACAGCCTCACACATTGATTTTATTTGCTTGATATTGAAACCTGGGTTAGCAACCCCTACTTTGATGCCCATACCCACCCAATGTAGTATAGGTAGAATCATAGAATCATATTAGCCACAACAAATCTTGATATTTAAGATTAAGAAGTGAATCCAAAGAAGCAAAGCAATTTATATAAAATGAGGTACAAGTAAGAGGACAAGAGAAATTAACATTTGTAGTGAACCTGAAATGCACCAGGTAGTGAGCTAGGCTATTAAGTTTCATTGTCATATTTAATTTTGACATAATATGTAAAATGTTTTGTTAAGTCATAGAGTTAAGGGGGCAAATCATACTTGGGAGTTATCCTGACCAAAAGCACACAGTCTTTCAAAGAGAACCAATGATTCTTTTCTTGGTGAACTTTATACCATATCATTTTGCCAACCTAGTAGGCCAATTATTTTGAGTAAACAACTATGCTTGCAGTTTTTAAAATATATATTGTAAACTTGCTATGTGCTTGCCTAACTACATTTTTGCTATAGGAACATTTCAGAAGGAATCCTAATCTGAAATTTACTTGATCCCCTCATTCTTATCTCTCTTTCAATATGTTATATAAATGTTAGTCAAAAAAAAAAAGGTAAAAAGATATGTAATTTTTCACCTGGATTCGATTTCCCTCTGTGAGCTTCTGGATTCAGTGGAAGATTATAGGCTTCTACTGTTCGAAGTTCCTCAGAGATGTTCCTCATTTCCTGGTATTTGTGATCATCTCTGCACATCTGGATTCTTGGTGAACTTAAGTTCCTATCAACCTAAAATAGGTGGAAGAATATCAAACTCATTTATTAACTCAGCCTAGCCGCAGTTTATACTTACACAGCACTCTCAGCCTTCATATAGAACCTTGACAACTCCTGAGAATTTTTATCCAGGCCTCACACCAGATCCACAGCTGAACACAGAAAGAGGAAAATAAATTTAAAAGAACTCTATGTGTATCAGGAGACTGTCAGCCAGAATGCAGAGCTAATGATTTATTAAACTTAAGACAAACATGAAAGTCTGCAGACCTGTTGTGCCTGTTCCCTTCTGAATGAACATTAGACTTGAAATGTCCCTAAAATTTTCATCAGAATCACTTATGAATTGTATTTATTATTTATTCCAATAGAGCAAAGACTATCTATTGGGTCTTTGAATATACGTATCAAAGTTATGCTAGTTGAACTCAACTTGTTAAAGGAGCCATTAGTAGAGGAATTAGTTGAAATGCACATATAAAGTGTATTTTGAAGGCTTCATGAGACATCAACCTAGATCATGGTTCTGAAATATACAAAGGTAAAATATATTAACAAAAAGTATTGGTAGCTTGTTGGTATTGATATGAAATTAAGACCCTTGTGTGTAACTACTGAACATTCATGAATCCATTTTTGAGATATTAGCTTCACATTATTCTTTCCAGATACACAGACACACTGAGATGAGGGATACTTGATTCAACATATATACAATTATTTTGACATTTCATTGATATTTTATCTATTTTAAAATTAAAAACATGTCAAATTTTGGTTTTTATATAAGGAGTTCTAGAAAACTTACTTTTGTAATACAAATGACCATGTATGTGTTCGTGCATACACTTTAGAACACACATACACCCCTCTAACCGATATAATCCTTTATGTAAATTAAGACTTTTAATGAGAGGCATCAGCATCAGCCTCATGAGTAGGTACATATAGGTATCCATGTAGTGTCACTTTGGCCCATCTCATTGTCCCATCCTAAGATTTATTTGATTATCTTTTCGTCATTAGTTTGGTTAATGCTTTTCTCCAGCGTCTGTGTCAGCCTTGGGAGAAGGATGCCACTCACCTGTATTCTGAAGAGTAAGGTGACAAAAGAGAAAACTAAGAGGCATCTTGAGGGAACGTCAAGTTGGTATCTAGGTGGACTATCAAGGTGATTTCTCCTTGTGGTGCAATTAGCAGGAAAAGATAATCTGGTGAAATTCAGTGGGTTTGGAAACTATGAACTGGGCAAAGAAGATGACTAACAGTGAAAGTTTGAAGAAAGAGCCTAGAGACATTTTGAATTTATAAAGGGATAGTTGTGCAGCTTTTGGAGGGATAACTCTATCCTCAGAGTATCGTGGAGGTGGCTGTTCATAGACATTGCCTAACATAATAAGTTATTCACAGCGAGGGTGGTCATTAGAAAGGTGAAGCTTGTCACTAGATCAAGGATGGTAAATATGTTTTATTTTTCCTGCCAAGTCTAGTTGATTTGTAGTGGTTTCCTGGAGAGCTGTGGACAAAAGGACTCTAAGACCTTATTTAAACCCAACAGTTTAGTATGCTATGATTGATTTGTGATATCTGCATGGGTATATATAAGTTATTAACATAGATCATGTTATATTTCTTTCATCTCTGTATTAAATATCCTTGTATGATTGGATAGTTATAGGGTTCTAAATCCAACTAATGGAAGGCTCATTCATCAATTAAGCAACCTGATTAGTGTTTAACTAAACTTCAAAATCTTCATTTTTTTTTTTTTTTTTAATCTTTGTGGTACTGGGGATAGAACCCAAGGGCCTTGTGCATGCAAAGCAAACACTACCAACTGAGCTATATCCCCACGTCATGAACTTCAAAATCTTTACACACAATGAAACTGGTTGGTGCAAGCATTTCAAGATGATTTAGTGGAGTTTCCTAACTTGTTCTGAAATAGTATTTGTGAATATAGGTTTGTGATACTGAAGAACACTAGGCAAGCTGACATTTGGTGTTTCACTTTAGCATGTGTACCCAAACCAAGTTCAAAAACATGTCACTTGAACTTAGGGCCACAATTCAGAACAAAACAAGGAATACTATAATAAGATAAAGTTTTGTTATTTTAAAAGAATGAATTAGGCTGGGTAAGGTGGTGCATGCCTGTAATCCCAGCAGCTCAGAAAGTGGAGGCAGGAGGATCACCAGTTCAATGCCAGCCTCAGCAATTTAGAGAAGCACTAAGCAACTCAATGAGACCCTGTCTCTAATAAAATACAAAATAGGGCTAGGGATATGGCTCAGTGGCTTAGTGCCCCTAAGTTCAATCCCTGTTACACTCCCCTCCAAAAAAAGAATGAATTATTTGTGAGAACAAGTATACGCTATGGTAATAGTTATATGAACTAAACTTTTGTATTTAGGCGTAGATAACTCGGCAACATTCCCCAAAATATGTGCAACTAAGATTTGTGAATTTAAGGTGCTAAGACAGTAAAGATCTACAATGGCACACATACAACCACAGAGGAGACAAAACAATAAGTTTTCCTTATTAGAGATTAAGTGTGGACATTGAGACTTCTCTGAATAGTGCCCATAGTCAGAGTTGATCTGATAACTCGGATATAGGTGAATCACCAAATAGGGAAAACAGGGGGCCTAGTTGGGATGATACATGGTAAAGTCAGGACAAGGAAATAAGGAGAAAGCTTGGTCCACTTGATTTTCTTATACATGAAATTACATAACAGTAATTTCATTATTTGTTCATGAGTCAGGTTTTTCCTCTTAAAATTCAAAGGTTCCTGGAAAAATATTAAACTAAGTGTTAGCCTATTAATACCTTAAATCCATTTATATGTTCATGAATGAGTATGTAAGATGCTTTCTTAAATATATGCTTTTTGGAAATGTTGACAAAGCTGCTATGGAGACACAGTGAAGAAGAATACAAGATAATTAGGTTAGGCAAAATGAAGGTTGGAAGAGGAGCCTTCAGGTAAAGAGGAAAGATCTCAGACCAATGATTTCTTGAACAAGGGTACAGAGAACAAAGAAAATTCTTCAGGAACACTTAATAGAAAGAGAGTTTGATGAAAAGTATCCCTCGCATAATTCTTAATGGAACTTATTGGGTCCAGAGCTGACATTAGACACCTTATAAAGTTATCAAATCTTCCTGGTTTGCCTAGGACTTTCCTGATTTTAGTGAGAGAGAGAGAGAGAGAGAGAGAGAGAGAGAGAGAGAGAGAGACAGACAGACACAGACACACAAGCACAAGTGCTCACACACTCATGCAATTTTTGGGGGGTTGGTTTTGGGGCTCTTTTTATGGGTAAGCTAATTGGATAACTTCTTGGTTTACAACAACCAAGGTTAATTTTCCAAAATTGCTGTACCTCCTTTCCTCAAGGAGTTTCATGATTAAGATGAGAAGTTCACTTATTTAAAATGCATATTTAAAACATGAATATTCTAATGTATTTGGTGTTTTGTTATACTTGAAAGGTAAGAATCATTATACTTCATTGTGATCATTGTTTTGTAAATCTTGAACTGGCTTTTCTAATCACATCCTGCCATTTTGCATAGTTAAAATTGATTCTCAATATAAAAGAACCACATTGGTCATTTCCTTCATATTTGACTGTTTTGTTTATTTTTTAATTTTAATTGATGACTAAAAATGATACAGATTTATGGTCCTCAGCATGATGCTTTGATGCATGCAAACATTGTGAAGTGGCTAAATCAAGCTACTTTTACATTACTTTACTTATTTGCATTACTTTACTCATTTGTTGTGAGAATACTTTGTCCACTCTCTTAGTGCTTTTCTCATGTCAAATATGTATATTAACTGTAGTCATCATGGTGCAAAACAGGTCTTTTGAACTAATTTCTCCTGTATAAATAAATTTTATTTCCTTTGACAAATATATCACCAGTCTCCTTTCTCCAAGTCCTTGATAACTGTCACTTTACTCTCTGGTTCTATGAATTTGACAATTTTACAGTCCACATTGTCACTAAGATCATATAGTATTTGCCTTTATACATTTAAATACATGCAGTATTTGCCTTTCTGTTTGTGGCTTATTTCACGTAAACGATATCCTCCAAGATCATCTATTTTGTCAAAAATGACAAAATTTTCCTCTCTGAATAGTATTCTATTTTGTCTGAATAGTATTGAATAGTATTCTATTTTGTCTATATAACACATTTTCTATATCCCTTCATCTGTTGATGGTCATTTTTCTTGGTTCCATATCTTAGCTATTGTGAACAGTGCTGAAATAACTATTGGAATACAGAACCTTTTGCATTTGTTAATCTTCTTTCCCCTATCCTGGCTTTGAAATTCAATCAGAAATTTAAGTAATCGATTTAAAATCCTTAGCAGAGAAAATCTATAGTGAATTATTATGTTATTGGGGGAAAAAATAATAGTGCTTTGAGTTGGAGGGCATAAGGATTGAGGAGGGAAAAACAGTGCCCCAAAAAAACACTGTAGATATTTTCTTTTCAAAATGGTTGAAGTGAATGACTTAGGAAATTAGATTCTCTATTACTCAATATTTTGAGCTAAATTGGTAGCCATGAATCCACTTACTACTTGAAAATCATAGGATAATTGGACATAACCAACAATAATTAAATATAGGTCATTAAAATGGGGAATTATATGTAGATATCATCAATTCACTAGGAAATACCGTATGTATTTTCTATTAAAAATTTTTATATTTAAAAATTATTTAAATCTAGTTAATATATTTAAATAAGAAGAAAAAAGTGTTATATTTTAGGGTAGACGTGTGTGTGTTTCCTTGTGTAGTCATATGTTGTTATCAACAAGATGAAAGCAAAAATATATATTTTCATATGAATGTGTTGGATATATTGGTAAAGGTATTTTAGGCAAAAGCACATATTTTGATGAGTATATTAATAAAAAATGCCTATAAAATTGCATAACAAAGAACCATAAGATTCACTGTAAATACCTCAGAGACCAACATATTGTGAGCAGAAAGGAGAATAAGAGGTTGAGAGAGAAGACAATGAGTACATTTACCATATTTCTTTATTTCTATCAAGTGAAAATTTCTACTTTTTAAATTTTCATTACTAATATTTTATTTGACAGACTATATAGTTCATAAAAATAGAACAAAAATTTCTGGTATAGAATAATGGGACACAAGATATGAGAACGAATTTCAATTTCATTTCCAAAAGTTATGGTATATTTCTCTAATTCTCCTAAATTGCAAATGAAAACAATGATAGGCATAATATTAGAAAATTATTACTTCTAAAATATCTGAAAAAAGTTTCAACTCCTCTTAATTATGCTGCATTACTTATTTTTCACCTTCATATCTATTTTTTGCTAACCACTTTTAGTTAAATGAGATACATTGCCATTATCAACATGTTGCAAAGCTCCTTGTCTATGAAATCTTACTCTAATGCATGTCCTTAGCTTACTGAAGTTTTATCTTTCCTCTTCCATACACATCCTTCAAAGTCCTCCACATTTTTTAAAAGGAAATAAGATGTCATCAGTCCCTGAAACTTCCCTGATCACCTAATGTGCAAAATTTTTCTCCCCTTGAAGAAGCAGGAGCTCTTTGTATGTCCCTGGCACCCCATGTTTCCCTCTTTGCTTTGCATTATTTGCATCTGTATAGTTTAGTTATCTCACCTACAAAGTTGTGAACCACTTAAGGACTTTAAGTATTAACTTTCATTTAATTTTTTAAAAATCTGTTTCTTCAAATTCTTAAGAAATGCTTAAATTTTAACTTACAAATTGACAATTTAGATTGTGACAGTTAAGTGGATACTAGCAAAAGACTTGGAATGTCTAATTCAGAGACAAGAGACTCTTTACTATTCAAAACCATGGTAGTACCAAGATATTTAGAATTTTCTCATACATTTTCCCCAATGCACAAATTCTATAAGACAACATGAAGAGAGATAGGTGATATATGTACATACTTTGGTTGCAAACCAAAAAGAGAAACCATGAGCTTAGGGAATCACATCTTTCCTATTGGACAGTGATTCTGTTTGCTCTCCTGCAGGAGAGGCTATTTCTATCTTTCATGTCTCTCAAAAAGTTTGGAACAATGGTACTCAATGCCTTTGTTCATAAAACATGTGGAACTGTGAGAAGTCCAATGAGAATTGACATACACACATATTCATGCAACTATATTCTAGGAACTTCACATATGCCATAGTTCCAGGCACTGACAAAAGGTTACAAGGCAAACCAGAGCACTTAATTCCAAGGACTAATTGGAAAAATGTGAAGTGGACAGTAGCTTTGTGATATGAAATTCCAGTCCAGTGCATCTTTCCCAGTGGAAAAAAATTCAAATTTTTTGTGTTCAGTTTATCCTCTGTATTACATTTTCCTCTGCATTAGTGATAGCCCTCTTACTTTAAGTCATATACTTTTATATGTATTACATCATAAGATAAGAAAATCATACATTAGCCTCTGTTATGAAAAAGAAAATGTTAGCAAGAGCCATGTAAATTAATCAACAGGAATTGTCTTTATCAAGTAATTATATAGATATTACTGCATGTTTTATTTTAAATGTGAAGATTTGGACCTGGGATACGGAATAAATACTTGATCCAAACATCACAACTTACACATGATTAAATGATCCCCTTTACTCAGTTACCTAATTAATGATACAACTCTAGAAAGTCAACTCTTACACATGAGTAGATGGTCCCCTGTACTGAATTACCTAATTAATGATAAAATTCTAGAAAGCCAACTCTCCTTCCACATTTTAGAGCAGAGCTGATCCTGCTAACTATCACCATCACTGTTACAATTGCTACTACTACTGCTACTACTACTAATAGTTTTAAAATTAAACCATATAAATGAATCTCTTATAAAACATTGCTAATTATTGTAGACATGTCACATAAAAATGCATTTTCACTCTGATTTACAAACAATAGCTCCATGTCACAATTCATCATAATACATATTATCAACAGAAATATCAAATTTTTTTTCATTGATATATTCCCCTTATCATGGGTCATGCAGTTGAATTCCAATGTATTTATGTGTTCTCACTTTATTTAATAGATCCCATTAGTAAGGAACAGTGATTTCATTCCAAGGAAACAATGGTGCCTCCGCAACAGAAGTATGATGACATTTTTAGGGTTTTAAGAGGTAAAAAGCAGTTACTTTGTTCCGCTTCTTCATAGGCTGTTCTCTGCTCTTAAAAAGTTTTGTAGGAAGTGAATTAATGTAATAGTTTTTACAGTCTGTATAATATAAAATAGACTCAGATTAAGCTAGCAGACTTGTTATTTGACAGTTTATAAAATATTTTAGTATCTTTTTGGCAGTAGCAGTTTGAATGTTGGCAAATGTACACATTGCTTGCAGTTTCAAAACCTTGTAATGAGTATTTTCCACTGTAATAGCAGAGAGCTGAAATTTGGATAAACCACTTAGACTTGTGAACTCTGACATGCATGGTAACAATGTCTTTGTAAAAGAATTTTGTCAAGTATTGGAGCTCCTACTAATAGCACATCCATCTTTCTGCACACCATAAATCTTAAGAAAATTTCTATTACTCTGCAATTTGTCTGGCTTATGCTATTTATTAGCCATTTTATTCTGCTGCTTTAAGAAGTAATGTGATGTTCATTTTATTGCTGGTTCAATAAATTGTTAATTATAATGCAGTGATTGCAGCTGACGTGATTTAAAAGCCACATTAGCACTATAGCATTAAGTTTTAACTATTTTACCCTTCAATTCCCTGTTTATACAACAGTAAAAGGAAAATAGCCTTAGACTAATTTAAAAAATGAAGGTACTTATATCTATTGATCACATGCCAAATTAGAAACTTTTTTTAGTAAAGGTTACACTTTTCTCTTGAAAAAGAAATGGTGAAAGATATGTAATGGAATACTTAAAAGCATCTTACGTTGAGATAGGTAGCATTTAAGCAAAGTTAGTTATAGCTACATCTAATATTTTAGTTCTTATATAAATTATTACATAAGAAGGTACATAGGTCACAAAAATTTTACAAATATTTTCCTTCCAGAATTAAAAAAAAAATGTTACTAAAATATGACAAAAGCAATTTTTGAAGAATATTTTCAATTTTAAACCCCAAATGGTCAAACATCGAACAACATGAACACTCCCTATTTTTTTCAGGCTCAAATGAGGAACTCTTTCTCACTTGCCTAAAATATATGAATATCATTCCCACATTGTTGATCTTTACAAATCCATCAAATCACAGACTTCTAAATAAATTGTGACATTCCCAATACCATACATATAAGCAGTCAATCACATACTGCTCAATACAATTTCAGTGTAAATTCTGTCTTCTCATCTATGAACTTAATTTTGCTCACTGACTTTAACTAATTGAAATCAAGAATTTTACACTAAATTTGTTTGCCTACAGCCTCTCAGAATCCTGCAAAATTCCAGGTATAATATAAATTCTTCATTTTTGCTGATTCCAGAATCTTCTTTCAAGGCTGAATATGTACATTCTGAACGTTGGATGATCCATGATGTATCATTGCTCTCACAATGGTAAGTGAGTGGCTCGTGAACATGCCCATTAATGCTGACTTTCTATGAACTTTAGGGTTCAATATGCAAAATTGGGAAAGGAACAAGTATGAGTTTATTTGGACCTCTTCATGTACCTTTCTCTCACCCTGAGAGACCACTTCAATTTGGGCAAAGCAATTAATTTTTCTATCTGCAATGTTTGTAAGATTTTATTTAACAAATATCCCACTCCTAGGTTTATACCAAAAGAACTTAAAAACAGCATACTACAGTGACTGATCCACATCAATGTTTATAGCAGCACAATTCACAATAGCTAAATTGTGGAACCAACCTAGATACCCTTCAGTAGATGAATGGATAAAGAAAATGTGATACACATACAAATACATACACACACACAATGGAATATTATTCAACATTAAAAGAGAATATGCAGGTAAGTGGATGGAGTTGGAGAATATAATGCCAAGTGAAGTAAGCCAATCCCCAAATTCCAAATGTTTTCTCTGATATACGGATGCTGATTCATATGGGGTTGGGGGCGCAGCATGGGAAGAATAGACAAACTTTAGATAGGGCAAAGGGGAGGGAGGAGAAAAAAGGGCATTGGAGTAGGAAAGACAATGGAAGGAGATAAACATCATTACTCTAAGTACATTTATGAAAACACAAATGGTGTGACTCTACTTTGCATACTATCAGAGACATGAAAATTGTGCTCTATTTGTGTAATATGAATTGAATTTCATTCTGCTGTCATACATAACAAATTAGAAATAAATAAAGTAAATTATATATATTATACTGCATTTTTATATTTAGAAAAAAAAAACAAATACATGTTGAAAACCTTCCATGTGTCTGAAATTCTACTACATAGTATAAATAAATTGTAGATGACCTTGTAATGCTTACTTTCTACTAGATGCTTAAGAAAATTCCTTTAATTTTTTTTCCATACTCTAAAAAAACATTGATCAAACAATTTATAAATATTCATTTTGTGCTTTCTGTGGCATTGGAGTTTCTTTCTTTCTGATGTCTTGTCTTAATAAAAATCATATTATTACATGGAAGTAATCCATCTGTGCTTATTTGAATGAAGAATTGGTAACTATTTTATATTACCATAGTATATTAAGACATACACATATGCAAAACATTTCAAACCATTTAGTTTATAATAGTAAGTTATATTTTAATATAAAATCAGATTTTATTTCTGCTTTTCTACCCCTACTCAGACATTTATGTTCATAGTAAGAGAATCATTCAAATAATATTATGAACAATTTATTATCTATGAACCTTTAGGAAAAGAGAAAAAGAAGAACAGGTAGAGGGAAAAGGACTTCTCTTTTATCCATTGTTCACAACACAAATCTGAATTACAGAATTTGTTTATTCTTTTATGATCTCTTTAACCTGATTATGCAACTGGTACAACATTAAAATAAGCCTCCAGAGTTAACATTTCTTAAGATTATAGAGATTTAATTC
Source organism: Marmota flaviventris (assembly GCF_047511675.1). Taxonomy (NCBI): domain Eukaryota; kingdom Metazoa; phylum Chordata; class Mammalia; order Rodentia; family Sciuridae; genus Marmota; species Marmota flaviventris. Next base: position 83,338,194 of record NC_092508.1, read on the forward strand.
TAAAACTGAATATAGTATATAATGCAGGCAAGAAAAAAAAGTCTTGAATTATTTCTTATACATCCTTTCTTGTAAAATGTTTATATTAATACTAAATTGTCTTAAATGGCCAGAAATGTGCATAGAGTCTTTTTACGTATCAGTCTATTTCAGATGTTCTGGGCCATCGAGCTACATCTCAGATTGAATGATTCAGATTCCTTGTGGATGAAGCCTAAACACCCATATTTTTAAAATTCTCCCTGATTTATACTAATAAATTATTATCAAAAAAACCCCACTACCATACTAATTGTTTTAGGACATCATCCTGTAGCTTGATGTGATTAGAACCTGTTTTTTTCCTCTTGTAGTAAAAGTTAGATAACAGAGAGTCTTTGAAAATTGACATTCATAAAAGCATTGTAAAATATCAAAGGAGCTATCAGAGGACATACATTTTAACCTTTTACTCCATAAATAGTGTTTCTGTATGCTATATGAACCCTCATCAAATCATATCACTTTCAGATGCTCTTGAGAAAGATGATGTTTAATATATGTTCTCAAATGCCTATGAACAGGCTTTGCTTTATGTATTTATTTTTTTAAGTTTCCTTTAGCTCTAGAAAAGACCATGATTTGAAAGATTAGGATATGTATTTCTCAAAACCATAAGAGCCAGTGTCCTATAGCTATTTTCTTGGTCTTTATACAGCATTCACTCTGATATTTATATGTTTAAATTCTAAGTTGGATTTTTTTTTCTCTTTTGGACTTTGTAAATGTATCATGTGCTATCATTTCACTGTTTATGGTTTTCTGAGTTACTACCATTATAATAATAATATTCCAAAATTATTTCACTGATTGTGGTTCTAAAAATTTAATAGCTCATAGGCTGTTATATAGATCCCAGAACTCTAAATCTTGGTGCAAATTTCTTGTTGTTACCAGCATTATCATGTTCTTATAGGAACAATGACCATATCTGAGAATATTGACAGTGAGCATATTATTGATCTTACACATAATCTAATTAGAAACATTTTTAATATGATCATATTGTTTTGCCTTGAAGTTGATTATGTGTGTTTTAATTTTTAGATTACCATTTTAAAACATTTACCACACATTATTTTTTGTTGTTCAACTGGAAGTTTGTTTGTTTTTTTTTTTTTCCCCAAGACAGATGATCTTATTTGTGAATTTTGGCTTCTTTGAAAACTATTCTGTATTTCCTATAATTGCTCATCCCCAAACTTACCTGTTGTGTATGCACATGCTCAGAACCTGGCTAGAACATTTCTTAGATCATCTGTGTATCTAGTAATGGAATTACATCAGGAAGCTACAGGAATCAAAGGAAGGCCTATTCATTAAATTACTCTTATGACATTTCAACTGAGTGTCTTACAGCATCTCATCTTCAGCCTTCAACCTGAAACTTTGATTTATAACCTCCCTTCCCTGAAATCTCTCCTCCATCTCTATAACTATAAGTGGCACCAACATTTTCCCAGTTGCTCAAGCCAAACTACAGTAGTCATTCTTTACTCTTCTCTCAACCTCATATTCAATCCATCAGACAATCCCATTTATTTTATCTTCAAATTAAATCTAAATTCCAGTCACTTTCTTCATTTTCACACCCATAACCTTTTCTTCGATATCATCACCTCTTACCTGTTATCTAACCCTACTTTATTTCTTGCCCTCTCCTTACTCATAATACATTTCTTTACAGTAACAAGAATGATGTTTTAAGGCAATAAATGGGATGGCGTTATTATAGTGCCATGTACAACTGGCTCTCTTTTTATTCTCACTTCAGGATGAGTCATCCCCCACGGCTCACCTCTCATGGTACAGCAAATAGTAGTCTCCATTCTTCTTTGATACAAATACATAGAGATCTGTAAGATTTAGGGCCTTAAAAATGCTACTTCCTTTATTGAACTGTCCCTCTTTATTTATTTATTTGTGTGTTTATTTTTGTAGCTAGCTGTTTGAATTCTTTAAGATGATTGCTACTCTTATGAATAGAATAGATATTGGGAGGGCAAACTCTAAAAGGAGAAGGAAGCTGTGATATATTGAATAACTGAACAGATTAAAATAAATTCCAAACCTTGAGTTTATAGGACTTGTTAATAATTAGATGTGAAAAGAGAAAGAAAAGTGTCAAGGATGATTCTTAATTTGTTGGCTGTAGCAAGTGATAACATTCACTGGAAGCAAAAGCCTGAAAAGAAGATGTAGGTCAGTTTAGTGGACAAGGGAAGGCAACCAGGATTCGTCAACTCATTGGGAGAAAAAAATCAACATTTAATCTTGACCTACTGAATTTGGGAGATTTGAGAAGTGTGGGTGGTGGAGAATTCAAGAATGACTGTCATGTATGACTTATGTAAAATGTGTGTCATGGAGACAATTGAGCTAAGGGACACTGGAGCAGGAGCAGGTCTAGGAGCAAATTAAAACTCAACCAGATATTAGCACTTGGAGTTGCAAAAGGGGCTCAGGTTTGAGCTATAGCTTTTGAGAGTTGTCAGCTTAATAACTGTAGCCAAGAGAATAAGCAATATTATGTAAATGCAAAGAAGCTTAGGATAAAACCAAAGAGGTTGAGAAAAATAGAACAAATAAGACTTAAAATTATGAGCTATGAAATACTAGAACAGTGCCCTGAGGGTTTAGTATGCAGGAAAAACAAAAGAAAAAGTGAGGTCTTTCCTTAAAGCCATTCCATTCTGGCTAGGTTTTGAAAATGCACAATACAAGGGATTTGATGAAAGAGATATGACGGGTACACATTGGTATTTATGGGCCACCCTGTTGATGAGCTTTGTTTGCTTTAAGTTGGAATGCCCTGCAAATTCTGAGAGGGGTCATATGGTTGAGTAAAATTCCACTGTGTGTAGTACAAAGGTATGGTGAGTCTTAGTAGTTCATAAAAATCTTCATAAAAAGAATGAGCTGTGTAAATCAAATTCCTTAAATAAAAAGACCGATACTGACTCAGATTGTAATTCAAACATCCTATTTTTCAAGAGTTCAGTCTAATGGAAGAGGTTAGCAGATAGAAATTTTTGAAACTAACTAAAATGTTATATAAAAACTATAGTAAAATGATAAACACATAATTATCCAACCATGTTGAAAAATGCTTAATTCTACTTATAGGATAAAACCAGGTTTGATAATGCAGGTTATATTCATTACATCACCATACTCTCCTCTTTTGTTTTAAGACATTTATCGTCCTTCAAAGCTATTTCTTAATCTTTGGGTAACAACCTTCTTAGAACATGTTATAACATATGTTATAAGTGTTTATACAATAATATAATTGTTACAATATTGCAATGTTCAAGAACTTTCTGCACCTAAACATATAAAGATAAATGGAGACTTCAATGTGTGGTTCTAATATTTCATTAATACTGAACTTTAGAATATTTTTTTAAAAAATGAAGACATATTTGCAAAGTTCTCTCATCTACTTCTGAAGTCTCTTCTCTGTTTTAATCTGCACATCAGTTTAATTTTCCAATAGAGGACTTTGATTCTACAATGACATTCTCCTGTTTAATTAGCATTCATCCCCACTCATACACAAAGTCCAAAAAATTCTATGTCTTGCTTTATAACTCACTTTAACTTACCTTTTATCTATAATTCAAAGATCTTTAAATTGTGCTTGTCCCAATTTATTAAAACTTTTATTGTGATTTGTCAAACTGTTATGAAGCATCGTTTCCATGTTGGACATAATGGTGATATTACAAATTCAATAGGTATTAAGAAGAATTTCTGTCTAAGCTCAGGGAACACATCTTCTCTTTATACATATTAATTTTTTATTAGAGCATTATAGTTTTACAAAGTAATTGGTTCATCTCAACAAATTTACATGCATAATTTTTTTTAATTCATGTTTCCCACTCTCTTCTTATCTCTCCCCCATTCTTCTTTCTCTACCGATCTTCCTTTTGCTCATCTGTTTGCTTATTTTTGAAAGGTTCTTTTAACTTATACATATAGATAAAATTCCCTGTGGTATATTTATATATGTACTTAGTGTGATTTTTTAAAAAAAATTCTTCATTTCCTCCCTTTTTCTGTCTTCTGTCTTTCCCTCTCAATCTCCTTTTACTCTACTGATCTTCCCTTGGTCTTTATGACATATCCAACACTCCCTTCCTTCTTTATTTTACTCTAGCTTGCAAATATGAGAGAAAATACCCATCCCTTGATTTTCTGAAAGTGACTTATTTTACTTAGCATGATGTTCTCCATTTCCATCCATTTACAGTCTTCTTTATGGCTGTGTAAAATTTCATTTTGTATACAAAGCACAATTTCTTAGTCCATTCATTTATCTATGGGCATCCATGTCTTCTTAAATCCGTTATAAATAGTTATACATGACAGTAGATGCATTTTGACACATTTTATACAAATAGATTACAACTTCTTCATCTGGCTGTACATGGTACAGTAACATGAGTATGGCATCTATGTTGATTCCATAATTTGGCTATTGTGAATTGTACTGCTACGAACATTGAGGTGGCTGTATTGCTATACTGTGCTGGTTTTAGTTCTCTTGGTTAATACAAATGATTAGGATATTTGGGTCATATGGGTGCTATTCCTAGTCTTTTTTTAGGAATCTCTATGCTGCTTTCCAGAGTGGCTGTACTTTTCTACATTCCTACAATGTAAGAGGGTACATTTTCCCTACATACTACCAGCATTTATTATTGTTTGTGCTCTAACTGTGCTGAGATAAAATCTTTGTGTAGTTTTGATTTGCATTTCTCAGAGAATACATTTTCTAGTGAATGATTCACGAATAGTCTGTTCTTGAGATATTCTTAACTTGGCATTCTTTAAACACCCTTGATTTTACTGTGCTATTTTGTGTTTGAAATGAATCCTACCACAGAGTCTCTCCCTGTTCTTCCCTACATATTTTGAAATTTTGAGCCCATCCAACTTTCTACTCTTACTGTTTTGAAAAGTGGCCTTTGATTATTCAAGCTGGATTAAGGGAGCCTTTCCTTTGTGTCATAGAGCTTTTTACACTGTCACACGTTACTTATATCAGAAAATACAGGGTATGTCAATATGTTGTAATTTTCCTAATGATTATAATAGTATATAATGTATAGTTATAATATTTGAGGGGTAAGAATATCATTTTGCATTCCTGTACAGTTATTTATCCTAGGACTTCAGACCAATGTATAAATGAATGTATTCATGAAAGTAGAATAGTCAGTGGTACTATGTAATGTTCAAAGTCATGATGCAGAAACATTTCTACTAGAAATCAAGTTCTTTGAGGGGAGGCAGGCTGTCATTTATTTTCATGTTACTCATATAACTGGGAACAGATACTAAATAAATACTGAAATGAATAAATGAACTAGGGAAATGTGAATGGGTTCATTTAAAAGGTTAATCTAGGGCTGGGGTTATAGCTCAGTGGAAGAGCTGTTGCTTAGATATGAGAAGCACTGGGTTTGATTCTCAGTACCACATATAAATAAATAAATAAAATAAAGTTTTATCAACAATGAAAAAATATTTTAAAAGGTTATTATTCTAGCTATAAATTACAAATTAACTAGATTTCACCAGATGATTCCATGAGAAAATATATTTTCCTTTTTGAAAGTTCTTGTTCTATTCATAACAGTTTCTTGGTGTTTTTGAAATAATTCTTCAAAATATAATTCTTCCTTCTTCTCTCCTTGGGTTATGAATAACAGAATATTTCAAAGAATAGAAATTGTTCATTTCATAGCTTTAGTTTAAGCCTGAAGTAAAACATCATGTGACCCTCCTCAGTCAAATCTGGTCTAATATTCATAATAAAACATTGACCATAAAGTACTATGAAGAAAGTTATGCATGTATATCCTGCCCTAAATCCTTATATGCTCCCTCTTTCCCTACATTCCGTAGGAGGAGACGTGGAATGTGAAGATAGAACACAAATGTGATTTCTCTAGATAACATTTATCACTGTTATAATCCACTTTTTAAATTTGTTTGTGAAGGTAAGAATTGCTGTTCTTGACATGTCCTTGGAAGAATGCTGTGCGTATTTGTTTTTCTCCTCTTTGCTCCCCTGTTTAAAAAACTCAGCTATACCATATATTGGTGGTGGTGGGGGACTGGTGTGGAGAAATATCTATAAACCTTTATGGTTATCCAAATTGTTTTATTGAACAAAATAGGGACAAGAAGTTTCTTAGAGTGGATTGTTATAAAATTCCTTCTCTATGCAAGGGAAAAGTCCAAGACACAACATCTTGAAAAGGTACAGTCTGCAAGCCATCCCATTTATCATTCCTTTAGATAAACTAACTCTTCCAAACATGAAAGAAAACATCATTATTAACTCTGAAAAACTTTTAAAGCTAGACTCCGGTTCTTGGTCAATGAACTCATTGCAGAAAATTAAGCAGTATTGTTCCATTACACATGAGTTTTTCTGCTCCAAAGGGAAAGTAGGTACATGTAGAAAATTAAGGGAAAATGAAAAAATTGACTAAATGTGAGTATGGATAATATATGGCTAAAGTGGTAAAAAGTGATAGAAATCCATTTATTCCTAAATAGTCCTTAGGGAGAAAGTATTAGTAGAAGCTAAGGATAAAGTCTCTATATTTGAATCATTAAGGTTCACATTCTGACTCTACCACTTGATAGATTATTGTGAAAAAATTACTTAACCTGTCTGTGCCTTAGTTTGTTCTTTAATGAAAGGTAAAACTGATACTTAGCTTGTAAGTCTGTCCTAAGAGTCCATCAATGTATTGCAATGTATTGCAAGATTCCAAAAGTCACCATTAAAATTAACATTTTTATTTTATTCTGGGTAGAATAAGGAGTACCCACGATAAAATGTGAATAGTGTTTCCTTGAACTGTAAAATATGACAGTCCTGAAAGTACCTAAATCAATGACTAGCTACAGTTTTGAGTAACTAGGACACAAATTAAATGCTAATAATTGCATTAAATATTATTTTTGTACGTACTCTGCACCAAGAAAAGTACCAGGTGTCAGGCACACAATGATTAGGAGGATATATCCAGTTCCTACTTTCATAGAGCTTGCAGTTTAGCAGGGAAGACAGAAATTTTTGAAAAGAACAAGATGAAGAATGCTGATTTCCCGTAGGAGCTGTGAGGACAATTTTGATAAGCAGGACATGATCTACATGCTCATAAAACTATGTTACTTTTTATTCTGTATTGCTCTATTCTTTTGGATATCATTAATAATACTGTAATGAGCAGAATTCATAGCAATTTTAGAGCCATAAAAGCATTTTAGTTCAATCTATTTATTCTGGTATACTAAGAAGATAAAGCTTAGAAAGGAATTTTTTGATATTTCACAGTCAGCAAAGGTATAATATTGTTCTTTTCATAGTAACAATGAGCAGAGGTAAATTACTACTTATATTTCATAACTTATATTCATAATATTTTATAATTAGAGTCTTCTTATTCCTGACGGTTGACTACATTAATATCAGAAAGTAAAAATTATTTCCCAACTTTCTAGAAGTAAATACTCTTTTAAGGTAAATAAAGATGACAGATAAAGATCCATTCCAAACTATTTATATAGCCAGGCATTATAGTATGTGCCAGTAATCCTAGAGAGGCTGAGGCAGGAGGATGCTATGGTCAAGGCTAACCTGGGCAACTTAGTGAGACCTTGTCTCAAATAAATAAGCACACAATCTATGTTAAAATCAATTAGTCATGCAATAGGCACATGCGTAATTTAATTTCTTTGAATTAAACTTATACTCCAAAATTTCTTAAACCCTTAAAATAGTGCCTTGAGGATAAAGTAGATATAATCAGAACATTTCTCATAATAATAGGTAAAACCTTAACAGAAACAGCAGTTAATATTCTAACTTACTGAGAGGAAGAAAGAAAGGAGGAGTGAAAGAGTGTGGGAGGCTGGGAAAAGGAGAAAGGGAGATGCATTGTCATATATGGTAGTAGCACAGGTGATAACTATTTTGTTTCTTATATAAGAATCTAGACTGGTAAAATAAAATCTAGTTTAATCCTTCTAGTACTTTTGTGATTAATATATAATATAAATATGATAGGAGAAACAGATTTAAAATGTATAGTTTACTGAGTTGTGATGATTGCATATAGCATTTTATTCATATTCTTATCAAAAGATATATTATTTTTATTATCCAGAAAAAAAAATGTCTTTGGGCCTTTATAGTCAAGAAGAAGCCAGTTTTCTCATATCATCCACATTTTAGTACTTTTGCCTTTTCTAGATTAATATTGACAACTTTCTAGATCATGTAGGTCATCACATAGTAGACCATATATTTCTAGATCATCACATAAGTGAAATCATCACATATCATCTTGTGTCTGGTTTCTTTTGCTCAGCATAAAATTTTTAGTTTCATTGATGATGTTCCACAATTCACTGGTTCATCAGTTCACTCCTATTTATAGTTGAGTTTGTTCTGTATCGCAAAATGCTTCTTTTCTTAATTGATGAACATTTGTATTGTTCCTTGGGGGCAGTTTTTATAAATGCAGTTGTTATTCTGAGTATTCTTTGCAATATTTTGTAGACACAGAGTTGATACTGATAGTCATAGTGAAGGTGTATAGTTTGGTTTATGACGCAATGCTAAAAAAATTTCTGGGATCTCTACTGACTGTCTAGGTAATATAAATTCTCTCTTTCTGGCTGTTGCAACTATTGCCAAGCCTGTTGTAAACCCCACTAATTTTTCTGCTTATGATACCACAGGCAATTAATTATTCCTTCTTCTGTTGTGTTCCTTTCAGCATTGTTATTCCTTATCTGACATTGCATGATTTCATATGGAGTATGCAATATTTTAATCTTCATGCAAAGTTGCAAGGACAGTATTGGGCTGATTTCTGGAATTCCTTCTTTCCATAGCTTCCTTCCCTGTAGCACACTATCCCATAAAATGCAGTTCTCTCAGTAGACCCATACTCTGATCTCCGTCTTCTACCTCATTGATATTGATGATCTCTGTTGGGTCTCCCATCCTCAGTGCCATGGTCCAGAAAATGTCACCAAGTAAAATGCCAGGACCGTTGCTGGGCTCAACCTCTCTAGTTTTTCTTCCAAGGAATTTGAATCCTATGCTTCCCTTAAGAAAATTTCCTTCAATAATTATTTCACATGTTTTATCCAGTTTAGTCATAATAGATTTTAGAGGCTGGTTGTAAGTGGTAGAGCACTTGCGTAGTATAGGCAAGGCCCTGGATTCAATCCCTAGCACAACACATACACGTGCACACACACACACACACACACACACATACACACGTAAGATAATATATAAATGTAAATGGGTTTTCTTTGACTGTTGGGAAAAAAAAAAAAAAAAAAAAAACACTTCCCTTCCCGTTTTGTTTTTCTTCACTTCTCTCTTTTTAGCTTGACTTGAACTTGGGAGAATATTGGGCAAGAGGTGCTATCATCAATCTTGCCGCCACATCAGATTTAAGAATGATACAACATGGCAGATAACAGGGACAAAAGATGAAAAGACTGTATGACCTGATGATTTCATTGAAGTGAGCTTAGATTATGTGATCTAATAAATTACTGCATTTTCCTCAGGCATATTTTACTCAGTATTTTTTTTTTTTTGACTTACTTGCCACCCAAAGAATGCTGATGTATCTTTCAAAAGACAATATTTTCTATCAGTAGCTCTGTGCAGGGTGTTGTTATTTTAATTAATATCAATTGAGTTTGTATCATGTATCAGACACTGTGTTCTTATTAACATTAGTTACAGTTCAGTCTAGAGGGATCATTTGATATAATGTAATAATTTATATCATGTTGAGCTTTATAACACTGAAAATATTCAGCTGTCAATAAGTGAGTTTTATTTTCTAAAATTAATGTTTAAAATTGATTAAGAAAACAGATGTTGCAAGTTAATATTAAGTATCCATTGGGGACAGTTTTTAATGTACTTTCCTAGTAAAATTAAAAAATATTAATAATTGTTTTATTCTATATTAACATTAGCAAAAGAAATGAACTATTACAGTGAGACAAATAACAATGTTGTATCATCTATTATTTTCTTCATTATTATATCTTTAGCTTGACATCCATGCATATCAACATGTATGTATAAATGTATTTATATTGTGTTTAAATGTTTACATAGAATTTCCATATTAATTTCCAGAAGTTTCTTACTTAATGGGAAGAGTTTCAAATTTCAAGAGGAAAATATTGAGACACATAAAAGTCTTCAGCACACACATCCTGTCTTATTTACATGTAGTCAGGAAGTTACAATTAAAATTATACTTATTATTCAGGATCAATCAATTTCTAGGATGAAATTGATCTAGAAATAGCAATAATAAATTTTTCATGATAAATATGTTCTAGGAGAAAATGCAAAAGGTCTGGCTTAATAATCTGAGGTGCCTGGAGTATTCCAAAGTAAACAAAGAGGCAGACCAACAATAAGAAAAGACCAGGCCCCACTAGAAATGAAAAACATCTTATTCAGTAGAAATATATTAAATACATCTTCTGTGTAAGGCACAAGAGGCAGACGTAGGTTATTGAAATACGTATGAATATAAATTGTACATTAGTTAGAAAGCTACCGAAAGTTGTTTATGTGGTGAATACTTCGTTACCCTTTGATTTTCTGTTGCCTGTTTAGTTATTTACTTCTTACAATTCCTTGTTAAGGTGCTTTCTTGGGCACCCACAAAATGACATATGTCATTATCTGACCCTCAATTTTAAAATTAGTTTTTTCCCCTTATTTCTTAAATAAATCTAGAAGAGAATATAAAAGTTTTGTCCTTTCATTGGAGGCAATAATTAATTGTGCTTTTCTTGTGAAATAATCATGTGAGAAAGAAAATAGCACTTAAGTAGATTTCTACTGTTAAAAATAAAACAAGATAGAAAAGAATAAAAGATCTATCTTGAAAAAGGCCTCCTAATAAGTCTGGTATGGAAAATAGAACAACAATCACTACTATAACCTATCGATTATTTTAAAAATGCAGGCTTATAACAGTATAAGATGTAAGCATCTTAATATTTTGTATGTCTATCAGAGAATGAGGATAATTGGGAGATAATTTGGAATTGGAAGATAACAAATTTATAATTTATGCAACATATTTTGCTTTTTTTCTTGATTTTTTATAGTTTGATGTTTTTCACAATTGTAAAATCAACTAGTTTTCCCTTCAGTAAACTAGTAGTCTTTAATGGAACTAGCTGATAGATATTTGAATGCCTACTACCAGGGACTGACTTGGGCCAGATGCTAGTCACAGTTGTGTGGCCTAAACAACATCATGTCTCCTCTCATGGAAATTCAGTGTAATGAAAGACTTGTAATCAAAAGTATGAACCGATAGACAACAAATAGTTGCAACCTAGGCAAAGGACCCTAATGAAAATGAATAATGATTGATAGCCAGGTGGTCAGTGAAGGCCTCCACACTTAGGTGATATGAAATAAGAGTTGAAAGCTAAGAAGTGCAAAAACTGAAGGGAAAACTCTTCTGATAGAGGAAGCACCATATATATAAAGGCCTAACGTTGAAATAATTTGGTTTGTGTTTTAATTTATCATTCCCAAAGCTGACCTTAAAATGAGACTTCATGTGTCAGTTTTATTAAGGAAATGTTCCTAGGATACCCCAGTTTACATATGACAGAAGCAGAACATAGAAGGGAAAAAACAAAGCAAGGCTCCAGTTTCAGCTCCAGTCTAATCCTGATCTGTGTCCTCAAAGCTCAAAGTGATTGGCGATGAGGTCAAGGATCTGGCCTTCATCCTTCGGAACCAGTCAGTTCCTTGTGAAGGGCGCGACGAGAGGAATAAAAACTCCCTGGCATTTCCATTTCATTTCATGACCAGGAAAAGAAGTTCCAATAGGTATCCAAAGAGCAGAGCCTCAACAAGAGCTGCTCGTGAGGAGGTTAGAGAAGTGCACATAAGCCAGAGGAGTGGTACCACAGCAAGGCAAATGGACCAAGGGACCCCATTGTGTGGAGCCCCAGAGGTTTATAAGGAAGATAATGAAAGGAGGCCAGGGAATTGTCACAGGAAAAGAGACAGAGATGGGTGAAAGTGTGAATGGAGAGGGAAGGGAAGGCCCTTCATGTAGGATTTAGCATTGTGTGATATGTAGTTGGCATTTTATTAAACACATAAATGAAAAACAATTAAAGAATGACATGAACCTTTTATTTACAATATAATCTGTGATTATCATGTAGAGAATGAATACGAGGAGGTCAACCAAGGGAACCAGGTTTGTATTAGTAGATCTGGAAAGAAATGGTGGTAACCTGGACTAGAATAGTCTCAATAAAGAAAGATAAAAGTGGACACACTTAAAATGTTTAGAAGTAGAAGATTATTAAACTTAATAATAAATTGATTGTAGAAATTATGTGGAAAGAAGATTCTTATGAGAGTTGTCATAGGAACAATAATAACCACTAGGGAATGCTTAGACGAGAAGAAAATTGGTAAATTGGCCTTAGCCTTACTTTGAGAAAGTTTAAGTCTCATTATCTCTATGATTTCCAGGACACACTATAGCACAGATCAATTCGGTCCATTTACAAAGTATTAATTATCTGATTATTCATATGAGTACACATTTTTAAATGTATATTTATGATGAAATATGTTTCCTATTTTAGGAATGCAAAAATGAAGATGGCACCATCCCTTTCTTCAAAAATATACTTAAAGACATGTCTGCACTTAACAAAGAAACCCAGGAAACTTAGGATCAGCACAGCATGTCTCAGAACACATGGGATCTATTCTTTCTCCATAACTCAGACAGAATTAAAACAAGAATATATACAATTCATAAGAGGATTTTTGATGGATGATTTCATAATTTTTGAATTAAAAGTACTTATGCATACAATTAGTTGGTATCAGCTAATATTAGATATCTATTAAAGACCCAAATACACTGGAGATAGTTAATGAAACAAAACAATTGTTAGATAAGAGGGATGAAGGAGATGGGTATATGGAACAGATCTGACTTCCTGAAGAAGATAAAATGTTCTTATTGATCAAGATTTAAACATCTGTACACATATGTGCTCACGTGCTCTCTCTCTCTCTCTCTCTCTCTCTCTCTCTCATACATAAAGAGGTAAAATGAAATAATCATAGATGACTGGAAAATCTGTTAAGAAAATATGTACATTTAAAAAAAATTATTTAGAGGAGATGTAGTTCAGTTGCTGAGCACTTGCCTGCCATGTGCAAGGCCCTGAGTTCAATCAATTTCCAAGACAAAAAAAAATAATGGTTAGAGAGAATAAAGATTCTCTGTATTGAGAGGATTTAATAATAGATTATGTTTTGTTTGTTTGTTTGCCTCTGAAATACAAAAGATGCAACCAGAATATTGCATAATGTCAAGAAGAAATTTGTTTTTAATAGAATTTTAACAATTTAGATTTATGTACTCTTTTGTATATTTAATAGAAAAAAATTACTAAAGAATGGATCTTCGAAGTAAGAGGTATTAATAAATACATTGAGTTCCCCAAGGAAGAGGGAAGAATATTATCTAGACTATAAGTGGAAAGATGACTCCTAGGATGGAGATTAAATTCATGCCACTGAAATGGGAGAAAAGAAGAGAAAGGTGGGATTTTCTGTGGAGAAATGCATGGTTAGAAGAGAGCAAGGGAAAATAATTCTTATCTAATGGGCTATTAATTATCTGTCAAGAGGCAAGAGAGTTGGCTATAAATATTAAAATATTTTCCAGAAATTCTGGGTTCCAGATTGACCTGAGACTTCACAGTGGAAGTCACCCTAGTCACCCTCTTTCTATGGCTGTGAGTCCTTTAATGGTCCAATTCATAGCTCTCTGTTCTCTAGTGTGCACAGAATGCTTCCTGATCCTGCCTATGGCCACTACCCTCCCAATTTCTTTGACTTGAACTTACTTCTTCAGTACCATCCCATTAGAGGCACTTTTGGTTTCTAAGCCTCCACAATCAGAATAAAATGCTAGAAGAATAATGGAAAAAAATAGATAAAAGGGTTGTTTGTTTTCTAATGGATTACTGGCAATTGTACAATTTTCTTTTTATACCTCCCTCCTAAATGCAATGCAAACTTGATAAGCTACAGAAAAATATGGCAATTGGGTAGGCATCAGGCCATGCCCCAGATGATGATAGGGAAGAGCCACCTGCTCTACGCCTGTCCAGTGGCCTTAAAACCTAATTCCTCAAGAACCCAATGATACTGATTGTCTTGCTCTAGTAATTCAATTAAAATGATCAGTATGAGTTCTACTTAAAATGGTTTTAGCATACCAGAAAATTAAAATAAAATAAACTTAATAAGAAAAGTTAAAAACATTAATCATGATTCTTAATGCACATAAAGCGTTTCTGTCCTTTCTTATTCTTTGACAAGTCAGAGGAGGCCAGTATTTAGCAATTAGTTGTCTACTTTACAGCTGCCTACGTTTAAATAAAGCTCCCCCAAACTAAAACATTAATGGAAGAGAAGCAGGGCTTTAGATGGAGATAATCTGTTTTTCATTTTCAGTCAGTGTTAATACTTATCCTCTAGTGAGCTGAGGTTTCTGGTCTATGTTTAGGAAATGGGAAGAGCCAAAGAGCGCAGCATTGCTCACTTCAGTGACCACTTTCCCTTAACATGTTTAATTGCTTCATATGACAGAACCATTTCAGAAAAATAGCACTTGTTTTCCTTTTCAGATCATCTTGGAAATCCACAAGTGTACCATGAGTAAGTTAGCCATGAGTGGCTCCAAGAGACATCCTAGACACCTACACAATGCCAGACATCTGGAGGCAAACCTTCATAGGGAGGAAGTTGGAGGTTGGATACTTTGGAAACATAATGTCAAACATCTGGATATTTGGAAATCTTCAACTCATTGGTTAGCTTTTTAATGTTCATAGAAATATTGTGTTTTCCAGATTGATAGTCATTATCTATGTACTCTTGAAAACCACATCGTGATTCATGTTTCTGATAAAATTTAAAACTGTAAGTATAGAAAATAGCATTAAAACTCTCATTCTCAAACTTTATAAAGTGCATTTCAATCAACTATAGAACTTGCCAATGAGTGCTCAGAAGAAGACATCCTGATTCTACATTTCTAACAAGTTTCCTAGGATAGTATGCTGCTGGTCCTCAGATCACTCTTCAAGTTCTGCGATTCTACTGTTGTGATGCCTGGTGCAGTATCCACTCGCCTCATGGGGCTCTGCTAATTGGATTAAAAAATATTTCAAACTCATTTTTCCAGTTCCCATTGTTGTGTGTGCACAGTAGCCACATGGAGACGGTATAAACGTAGAGCAATTCCATGCTGACATCCTATGGAACAGTGCTATTCTGGATTAATTGATAAAATAACTTTATCCATTCATAAAAACAAATATAAAGTATTTGGATTTCACTTGGGATTATATCTTACTTTAAATCACAGAAGAATTCCTCAAAGAAGAATTCAGGTTTAAAGATGAATGTAACACAGGAGATCACAGTTATGTGGTCTAGCATCTCATGTTGAAAACATTTTTGGTAGCTATGGACACTGAGATTTGCCTAAATTCAATAGGTATTTTGACAGTGAATAATTATCACTTTCAATTTCATTAGTGTTGAACATTTTTTCATATATTTGTTGATCAATTGTATTTCTTCTTCTGTGAAGTGTCTGTTCAGTTTCTTAGCCCATTTATTGATTGGGTGGGTTGTTTGTTTGGTGTTAAGTTTTTTGAATTCTTTATATATATCCTAGAGGTTAATACTTTATCAGAGGGGCATGTGATAAAGATTTTATCCCAATTTGTAGGCTCTCTCTTCATGTTATTAATTGTTTCCTTTACTGAGAAGATTTTTAATTTGAATTCATCCCATTTATTGATTCTTGATTTTACTTTTTCCACTTTAGGAGTCTTGTTAAGGAAGTCAGATTCTAGGCCATCGTGGTGAAGATTTGGGCTTATTTTTTCTTCTATTAGGCACAGAGTCTCTGTTCTAGTGCCTAAATCTTTGATCCACTTTGAGTTGAGAGATAGATGTTTAATTTCATTTTGTTACATATGGATTTCCAGTTTTGCCAGCACCATTTGTTGAATAGGCTGTCTTTTCTCCAGTGAATGTTTTTGGCACCCTTGTCTAGTGTGAGATAACTATTTATCTTGGTTTTGTCTCTGTGTTGTCTATTCTGTACCATTGGTCTACAAGTCTATTTTGGTGCCAATACCATGCTGATTTTGTTACTATAGCTCTGTAGTATAGTTAAATGTCTGGTATTGTGATGCCTCCTGCTTCACTTTTCTTCCTAAGGATTGCTTTAACTATTAACTATTCTGGGTCTCTTATTTGTTCCAAGTAAATTTTATAATTGCTTTTTGTATTTCTATGAAGAATGTAATTGGGATTTTTATAGGAATTGCATTAAATATGTATAATTCTTTTGGTAGTATGGCCATTTTGACAATAATAATTCTGCCTGTCCAGGAGCATGAGAGATCTTTCCATCTTCTGAGGTTTTCTTCAATTTCTCTCTTTATTTTTCTGTAGTTTTCATTATAGAGGTCTTTCACCTCTTTTGTTAGATTGATTCCCAGGTTTTTTGTTGTTGTTATTGCTTTTTTTTTTTTTTTTGAGGCTATTGTGAATGAAGTAGTTTTCCTAATTTCTCTTTCAGTGGATTCATCGCTGATGTATAGGAATGTGTTTGATTTATGGGTGTTGGATTTATATCCTGCTACTTTCCTGAATTAATTTATTAGTTTTAAAAGTTTTCTGGTGGAATTTTTTTGGGTCTTCTAGGTATATAATTATATCATTGTAAATAGTGCCAATTTGAGTTCTTTTTTTTCCTATCCATATCCCTTTAATTTCTTTCATCTAATTGTTCTGGCCAGTGTTTCAAGAACTATGTGAAATAGAAGTGGTAAAGAAGGCATCCATGTCTTGTTCCAGTTTTTAGAGGGAATACTTTCAGTTTTTCTCCATTTAGAATGATACTAGCCTTGGGTTTAGCACATATAGCTTTACAATATTGAGATATGTTCGTACTATCCCTAATTTTTCTAGTGTTTTGAACATGAAGGTATACTGTATTTTTTAAATGCTTTTTTCTGCATCTATTGAGATGATCATATGATTTTTGTTTTTAAGTCTATTAATATAATGAATTACATTTATTAATTTCCATATGTTGAACAAACCCTGCATCCCTGGGCTGAGTCACAAATTAGTACAGCCATTATTAAAAGCAATATGGAGATTCCTCGGAAAACTGGGAATGCAACCACCATTTGACCCAGCTATCCCACTCCTTGGTTTATACCCAAACGACTTATAATCAGTATATAATAGTGATGTAGCCCCATCAATGTTTATAGCAGCTCAATTCACAATAGCTAGACTATGGTACCAACCTAAGTGTCCCTCAATAGATGAATGGATAAAGAAAATGTGGTATATATACTCAGTAGATATTACTCAACTTTAAAGAAGAGTGAAATTATGGCATTTGCCAGTAAATGGTTGGAGTTGGAAAATATCATGCTAAGTGAAATAAACCAATCCCACAATAAGGTAGGAAGGCACTAGGGAAGAATAGTGTTACCTTAGATTAGGTAGAGGGAAGTGATGGGAAGGAGGGGAGGGGATGTGGGGATAAGAGAGAGTACATATGTGACTGCATGACCAATATGATTCTGCAACATGTACAGTCAGAAAAGTGAAATTATATCCCAACTATGTATTATATATCAAAGTGCATAAACGCATTCTACTGTTATGTATAACTAATTAAATAAAAAAGTTCCACTAGTATATTTACATATAATTTATTTGCATTTATGGTTTCTAGAAATGCCTTCTGCAATACTTTATATATTAAGCATGTCTAGATTTTATGCATAATGACAGATTATAAGTCATATTTGGAACACATTACAGCTCTGTGAACTTAAGTCAATCATGGTGGCTTTCAAAAGCTCAGATTCTTCATTTGTGAAGTACATCTGATTCACAGAACAGACTAAATAATGACTGTAAATGTTTCTTTAGTATTGAATAAGTACCATGAGAATACATTATTCATAGTGAATATTATTCATGATAATTGATAATGATGATACCAAAATATTTAAAAATCAATATTAGATTAAAATCTAAAGGTAACTGGGAAGATAGTTATTACTAAAATATTTCTTATTCTATGAACTATTCAACAACATTCAATTGAATAGTCTGCTCAAACATGTAGGGTTTCACTTACAGACCTGAAAACCAACTTCAATATTTTATTTTTCATTTATGAACTTTTTGCTATTAGAACCATTTAAATATAGTCATTAACATTTGCTAAATCTATACAGAAAAGTTTTATGTACCACATCAATTCAGTGTCTGCAAATTTAAACAATGATATCAGTTTGTAAATTTATGAGGGTCACAGCCATTGACCAATGACATTTTTCTTCATTATCAAGAACAAAATTATCACATACATAAGATGTACTTTTATTTATCTCTAGTCTCATGTTCTGCTTCCACAGACAGTGTGTGAATGGTGTCAGCACAGCCTGACTCTCTTTGAAGGTAAGCTCTTAAACACTCAGTTGTTCTATATTTTGCTTTTAACTGTGTGTAAATTAAAACTCTTAGAGGAATGTTGCAAATGTGGAGATGTGGATTTCAAGGTTTTTGTATAATATAGAATATCACAGTTTTGAAGTCTAGCACAAATTAAATGGTAGCATTGATCCACTGTTTACATGTTTCCCCTGGATGGTCTCTTAAACAGTTCCTCATGAACACTCTCTTTGAGGTAAAACCCATGTGGAACCATCTTGCACATTTTATAGTGTCCTGAAAATAGTTTTGGATACCTACTAGAATTATAAACCTTGAATGAACTTGATATATGATTCATTCTTAATATTCAACAAGTTTGTGTTTAAATATTAGAGAGCTTTTACTTAAGAATATTATTATCTTTGTATTCCTTTTTTCATTTTTCATTTTGACTTGTTTTTCCTGATCATAGGTTAAGCATGGTATCTTTACATTGAACACTTTACAAGTTACAGAAACCAATTATCTAAAACTGCAGCAGGGCTCTCAAAAGGTCTGTTTGCCCATTTGGGAAGTTCTCTCAGAGTCTTCTGTTTTCCTTCTGTGTTTGCCTGGAGCTTTGATCAGAATAGTAATCATGAATATCACCCAATTTTGTTCTTTTAACCAACACCTGGAAAAATCTGGAATGCTCACTCAATAAGTTTTAAAGCAACCCATGAAACAAGCTTGCTTATATTTCCACAAAACTTGGAATTTCCAAAAAGTGTGCCTAAACTTTATTATTCAAATAGGCAACACTGCAGTTAAGCTTCCAGGGGGAAGAATTATCATTTCAATCTGAGAAATCAATGAATGATGCTAAAATGCTAGCCTGAAGATAGTAACTGCCTTGGTTCCCATGTAACTGTGCTTGGACCCTGTTCCAGGAGACTGGTGATTTACCTGAACCAAGTGAGATTCATTGTTTCTCTGAACTAACTTACTGTTCCAAAGAAATCATCTTCTCAATGGATCTTGTTTTATTCTCTATTCCATTGACATTGCTTTAGCAGGAGACACTTTACTCGGATTCTAAAACCATACCTGCACAGTAGACTTGGAAGGTTGATCCTCACTGGCCCCCTCCACTACATGGAGATGTCTCTATTTCAGGACTTGGCTAACAGTCTTTCCAGCATAGCTAGTTGAATGAGAATGAATGTGGTCCTCACCCAGTGTTATGATTTAGATATTAGGTATCCCCTAAAAGCTCATGTGCAAGACAATGCAAGAAGATTTTGAGGTGAAAAGATTGGGTTATGAGAGCCTTAAGCCAATCAGTGACTCAATCCTGTGATGGGATTAACTGGGTGGGAATTGAAGGCAGGTAGGGTATGGCTGGAGGAGGTGGGGTATTGTGGGGGTGACTATATATATATATATATATATATATATATATATATATATATATATATATATATAATATCTAGCAAGTCTCTCTCTGCTTTCTGATCATCACGTGAGCTGCTTTCCTCATCCCACCCTCTTCTGCCATGATGTTCTGCCTCACCTTCAGCCCCAAGGAAGCGAACCAGCTGTCTATGGATCAAAACCTCTGAAATCATAAGCCCATAAATTAACTTTTCCTCCGCTACAATTGTTCTAATTAGTTCTTTTAGTTATAGCAGAGAAAAAGCTGATTACAATGCCTGGGTTATTTCTCAAGAATGAGAGAATAATGTTCAGGTACAGGCATTTTATTGAGATAGACATCAGCATAAATGTTGGAGGCATATAGTCAGCACAAATGAGAAAACCAAAGCATAAGGTCTTGTTTCAACAGGGGACAGAATTTGACTCAGGATCCTGGTAGGGGAATTTGGGGTTTTAGGTGGCAAAACAAAAAGGTGGGCAGGCAGGTGAACAAAAATCCTGAAAATTAATGTGAAGTTCGCTCAAAATTATGGTGTTAAGCTGAAATCACAATAATCACATTCCTGAACTTTTAAGAAGAGAGGGTATATATTTGTAGTACAAATCTGCTTCATGTTAATTCAAAGGTATGGAGGATAAATATTCTGCAAGAGATTCCCGATTTTTAGAAATTTAGGTTTGAAATAGCTGCAGCAGAGCTCCCTGCTTTTATCCAGCTGCTTATACACTTTTAATAAATTGATTTTAGTAGTTGAACAGGATGAGTAAAAACGTAAGCTTAAAAAAAAACCCTAGTAAGTATTTTTCCATGTAATCTAATATTAAAATTCTATAAATTCTCAAGAAAAATTATGGCAACTGTAGAAATTTAGGCAGCCACCTATTAGTGAAAAATGAAGAACTGAATACAATGTAATGTGGTTAATAATTTACACATTTCGAATTAGGGTCTGGCAGAAAAACCTAATGGAATTATATAAATGATGGCTTCAGTTATTTTAAATTAAATTATTTTTAGATTTATGTTTTGACATTTTATTGACATTACATTTCATTGCAGTTGTTGACATTAGAAAGTTTTTCCTAACTGCTCCCCCCACAACCCTTGCAAAAGGATAAGAGTAGAGAATTTGTCCTTAAGGGTATATTTTAGAGACCATCAACCTGTAAAAGTTTATATAATCTCTCCTTTATAGAAAATCACATTTGAATGATATTTATGCACTTTGGGTCAGAAACACTTCAAAATTCAGAAAATAAAATTATTTAGGTCCAAATGCACTTCTCCACATCTCTCACTTACAGTTGTTAATTTAGGATTAGTGTGACCCTGGCAATCATTTTCCAGACTTGGGTAACTTTGTGAGTGATAGAGGATGTATTGTGGGACAGATGTCATAAACTGGGCAAGCAGGGCATCCTCTCCAGAAGACTATTTTTGAACACACACCAAAATACTGTGATAACATTACTATTTTACCTTCTCTGCTGCTCAATTCAGAAGTAAGGGACAGATGGATATCAGTTATAGAGAGAGAAAAAGCAACTGAAAAGCAGCTGACCTGATTTCTAAAGAATTGATTGGCAGCTTAATTGTGCCTTTGCATGTTAAGCACATGTTATATGATTTTACCTATATAAGAAGTATCACCCATTTTTTTTTTTAAAAAAGGGTCAAAGGAGCAAATATAAGAAAAGTTGAACATACCAGTTACCAGATCTTACCATTGCTCCAAGTTCTGACATATTTTATATGCTAGTTTTGTGTTTTTAAAGAATAACCTAATTTTTATTAAAATAAATCAAATTAGTAATTCATCTCTTTCCCTCTCTTTCTCTCTCTCACTCTACACCACACACACACACACACACACACACACACGCACAACACACACACAAGTCATCAAATTATCACTGGTACAAAGCAATTTCAGTTACTTTTTATATATCTTAAAGAGGAGAGCCTAGGATTCTTACTTAGATCTATATGTTCTTAGTTTTTACTTAATTCTAATGAGATTGTTTTCAGTTTTCTAAAATCATATTAATTTAAAATAAAATTACAAATAGAGGAGTTGCTTTTATAAGTTGCAGAAATGTAGTTGAAAACTAAAAGCTTTTAATATAACATTATTGATAAATATATAAGCTATGAAAAACAGGCCACCTTTAAAGCTGAATAGTTCATTGCTATCATATATAGAAGCAAATTGCCATTAACAGTTCCATAGGCCCTAGGGTCTTCATGTTAATAAAGCTCAGTCCAATAATTAGTATTAAAATTATGAACCTAGGTTACCAATAAACGTTTGAAATATATTCAATATTTTTCACAGAGAATTAGGAGATTTGTGTTGAAAATAATCTTTGTGTTGAACTAGTTCAAATTGTCTTTAAGAAGGTGAGTTGTATATTTTAACATAATTTTAATTCTAAATGCTTAATTTTTGCATTTGTATTTAAAAATCACATAATAGGTATTTTTGTAAAATAGTATTGGGCAAAGAAATTAAAACATTTTCAAATTTTTGATAAATTTTTGATTAACCTTCCTACAGGGTAAACATCTCTGACTTGTTAGACAGGATTTACTGATATTTTTAACAAAATATCAAAATATTCATATTTAAATATTAAAATATTCACATATTTATAGAAATTAATTATATATATATATATATATATATACACACTTAATTATACATACACACACACACATACACACACACATACACACACCAAATGGTACCCATAGGATGCATCTTTTTTTTTTTTTTTTTTTGATACACACAAGAGTTTATTTGTCAGAGCTCACAAATAAAGGCACATCCCTTCATCGTGGAGAGAGGCATAGGATGCATCTTATAAACTGAAAGTATTTCAGTTTAAAAGAATCAAACCTTAACAAACAGCCAATATGTATGAAGTGACCTAAACACCCTACTATTTCATATCTATCCCCATAACAGTACCATCATTAAATTTTGCATCAAATAAGCACATTTCTTCATAATCATTTGTCTCTTCCTCATCAGAACATACACAATTTCTACATGCCATTTAAAGATCTATTTTATAAAGCAGGTTACATCTATATTTCAAAGAATATTGAATTTTTGAAATACTTTATGTGTGCATAATTAAACAGATAATCAAACATAATTTGGGATTTTAACAGTGCTTGAAAACAATGTTATGCATTTTGTATAATAACCATTCTTAAGGAAAAATTTCCTGACAGTCCAGAGTGAATGATCCCACTTTCTTTTCATAATTTTTCCATATTATCAACCCATTTCTCCTCAATTTGTACTTTGGTTCTTTTCAGCATGCTGCATATTCTCAGTGCTGATCCTTCTCCCTGCGGGTGTGCGACATGAATCTGATGATGATGATACTTATAGTGATTGCCTTGTGGGGGGAAAAGTGTTAATTTGTTCTGACATCCCAAGATTTGAATCTAATGAAATGAAAATGTAGACTAGGGTGGGTTAAGCTCTCTGGTGCTTTTCCTTCTCAGAGCAAGGGTAGTTTCCTTTTGCATGATTGAAATCATGCCTATATCATCCTCTTAATGTCTGTAGTACAGTGCTTAATGGCTTCATCAGGATATATCACTTTCTTTAGCACAGAGCTGCCAGAGAACACAAATCATTTAGGGAGAGAAATTGTTAGAGAAGGACAGGGTGTAGGGACTGAAGAATCACATAGTTGCGAGCAAGGAACATAGAGGAAAAGACTAAGGAGTTTGGAAAATTAAGGAGCAAGACAAATTCAGGAAAAACATACTGAGTGTTTAAGTTAAAGATAGGAAATAAAGTGGGATCTTTTTTGGCTATATTGATACTAATTTACAGGTAGTATTTATTACTGAGAGAAACACCTCCATGTTGACTCATTTATCCTTATGGTCTATTTCACCACTAAAATATAAGCCTTGTGTGACTAGGGATGTTTGTCCACTCTGAATTCCTAGCATGCAGAATAGTATCCACATAGAGTAAACAATATTTCTTGAGAAAAATAATGAATAAAGAGAATACTGAAATCCATATAAAGAAAGAATAGGAAAAAAATCATCATGAAGTATAGTAGTCTTGACTCACAACATAAAAATCCATATCCTAAAAGGGCATTTTAAATGTTCTCTCTCCCAGAACTTCAAGGAATTTGTAATATATAATTTAAATATTTTTATTGAGCATTTTCAATGTTCCTATGTCCTACTTGATAGTATACAATTTATCTTACTGTTGGCCCTGTTCTCATAAAATCTGTCCAAATTTCAGAAAAAAATCAAGATTAAAAATTAAAATTGAGTATCAGAATTTTTGAAAGAGCAAAAATAAATATCTTCGGGATACATTCTAGTGCAATTTACTGGTGTCTTCATGCCACTTGTCTTCTTTAGAATCATACAGAATATAATCAAAGGCTTCAGATGAAAGGCTTTGCATAGGAAGTAACAGAGATGCAAACTTAAATAATGACCAAGTCAGTTAATCCACTCAAAATATACCCTACTTCAGCCCAATTTCTTGCTTCTGAAATCACTGATTACTGCTATGGATGGTAGTCTCTTAGGGGGGAGAGTTGCTAAACTACTCATTTTTTTTTCCCCACAATGATGCTTTTTGGAACTCCTTTAAGAAAGCCAAAGTATGAGGAAATCTCCGACCATTAGAAAAACAAAAACAAAAACAAAAGGACTATGTATTTGGGCTCTACTGCAGCTTGGGACATTTGTGTTTTGCTGAATAATGTGACTGCAAAGTTAAGACTTTGCTTGAATAATGTCTGATTTGAAAAACAATGGTACATTTAGAAAAAAATAAAGATTTGGTATATTTCAAAACATTACTTCAAACCAGTAAATGCTTATGATACATTAGCCATTTTGCAAATATTTTGTAAAATACAGTTTGAGAAATATGCCATATTGTCTAGGGACAACAAATTATTTATTGATAAAATCAAATTTATAGCTTGCTATTAATTTTTAATTACATATTGCAAAAGCAGTTGGTATCCAGGTTGTAAAATTCTATGCATAATAAGACACAATTAGCACCATCCATACTATTTTATTTAAATTAAATTTAACAAATGTTTTTTTTTTTTGTTTGTTTGTTTGTTTTTTTTGCAGATCTATATGTCAGGCTGAGAGGATGCCACACAATTCATTCATCAACTTGAGGTATTGAGTGCTTCTTATTTTTCTAAAGTAGAGTTTACAAAGGTGACTCAAAAATGAATAAAACCCAGGGCTCTACCTCTAAGAAGTTGTTAAGGTAGTGGGAAAATTCTAAATGTTAGATTTTATAAATGGGCAGATATCATTTATAAAAATCTATGAACAAATAAATATGTATCCTAGGGAAAAAAAAACAATAATCCAACATTTTAAAAACAGTTATTGGAGAACAAAAAAATAGTAGAACAAATTTGCTTATAAAATATCATGAGGCCTTTCAAAATAGAAACTGTTCTGTGTTTCAGCTAATCTTGGAAGGATACTTATGATCTTCAATGAGAAAAATATGTGTATGTTTAGTGAAATGGGAGACCAAAAGGTAGCTCAGTGTGAAGTACATTCTCAAGGCAAAGGTGGGAGATGAGCTAGAGAGGGGTCTTCTATATTTCAGTTTCATTCTGCAGATTATGATGGGATGTTGTTTAAAAGTAAAAAATCTAACATTTATAATGAATGGTTGAGAAGGAGCATATAATGGGTGAGGCAGTGGCATTAACTGTGGTAATTAAAGCAATGTTATGAATGAAGGGTAGGAAAAAATAGATCACAGGTAGAATTGAGAGGGACTGATGATTCAGTGAAGAATGAATGGGAAGGTTTTGCATTTTTTTAAATTTATTTGTTTGTTTCATTTTGTTTTTGTGCCAGAGATGGAACTCAAGGACACTCAACCACTGAACTACATCCCCAGCCCTTTTTATTTTATTTTATTTTTTTTTTATTTTGAGACAGGGTCTCATTAGGTTGCTTACAGCCTCAGTAAGTTGCCAAGGTTGGCCTCAAATTTGCACTCCTTCTGCCTTAGCCTCCTGAGCTTCTGGTATTACAGGCATACACCACCACTCTGAAATGTTGGATGACTATCAAAATGGTGGTATCAAATGAGAATAGCATAGCTAGAGTTGATAATTGGATCATAGTTGTGCTTTAGGATATGATAATTTTGAGGCATGCTGTGACATTCAGAGATAGAAGCTGTAAAAGCAGAGCTAAACATCATAAGTAATCAGAAGAGAAGTGGAAATAATGGAAATAAATCATATTTTGGGAGAAGAAAATGCAGTTTGAGAAAAGAGCAGGCTTTAGTTGAAATTCTAAGGAATGTTAAAATTATGGAAATGAACATAAAACAATGTACAGAGAAGAATAACAAAATGAATAGGAAATGAGAAGAAGAATGGAAATTTTATTGAGCATCTAGTATGTGTGAATATGCATATACTCTTTTAATCCAAAGGCCAATTTTATAAAGCAGAGTTCAATATTCCTATTTTATTCATAAGAGAACCCTCACTCAAAGTGAATCAGCAATTTGGGCCATTTCATTTAACTAGGAAATGTTAGAATTGATATTTTAATTTAAATGTTGGTGACTCCCAAACCCATACTTTTTATATTTCAAATTAAAAGCCACTGTGTGGGTTAGTTTCAAAGTGCCAAGTATCATAATTTTATATCTTTCATTTATGTTTTTATATGCTTTGTTTTACCCATATATTGTTGAATGAAACAGAAGCCGTGATGATAAACCTTTTAAGCAATAAATTTCCATATTTGAGTCAAACACTTTAATTTAAGTCATTTATTTTTTGGTTGTGTCTATCACTTATCTTTCTTTAGCTTTGGATTCTTCCAGACATTTGTTCAGATACATCATCAGAACAAATACAAGATTTTATTAGAGACACATTGGGAAAAAAGTAATAGGGCTTATAAATCTTCCTAAGACTTAATCATGTATTCAAAAGAAATGGTAATAGCAACATTACCTAATGATGTTTAATACATATTTTATAATGCTTTTGCTTTTATTATAAATGATTAATAGGTGACAATGAAATCTGTATTATAATGTCTCCTAAAGGTATGACTTGTGCACAGTTCTACTTTATATTTCAGCTCTTTTCATGAAGTTTTGATGGGTTTGACTTCTACACACTATTACCATAGTCCTTTTGTTAGTATCCTAAGTCAAAATGTTTCTTTACATGTCAGTGTTTATTGAAATTCTATGTATGGTGCTATGGGCAAAAGGAATGTTATTTTTTTTCTTGGAAAACCTGTTTATATCCAAAGTATTTTTTATAGCTTGATTGTCTTATTATTTGAGAGAAAACAATTATTTTTGAACAATGCAGATTGACTTTAGGATTATTTTTAAATGCTGTTTTGCTAAAACACACACATACACAGCAACTTCTCATAACCCATGTGATTGTAAGGACTTCAGTTTCTGCATCTTCACAAGGATTATTGGGGGAAATAAAGATCCTGTAAGTTTGAATTAAACAATCCTTAGGATAAGTTAACAGGTGCTTTGTAAGTGCAGAATAAAGTAGGAATAGAATTAATAGCTTGTGAGACACAATTAAACACAATAGACATCTTTTTTCCAATTCTTCATTGTATATGACAATAGAAGAATTCTAATTTCAAATGGTCCTGATTACACAAACAAATGATGTTGGAGACAAGTAAGTAGCAGGACAGATGAAGTTCTAAAATCTAAGAGTCGGCTGTAGTGCAAATCACTTTTCCTAGGGATGGGAAGTATTTCTGAAGTTAACAAAAAACAAAAATACACTTATAGAAGACAGATAAAATATGTACAAAAACTATATGCAGTCCTAGAAAAGTTATTTTTGAATAAAATATTTCTCAAGATCTTTATAAATTTGTGAGCTACCCTTGTATAATCAGATAAGACTAAATGGCAAATGCTTCCAAAACTAGATCCAGCTGTTAATTTTATCTGGCTATTTAGTAAGTGTGCAATTTTTTGTAATAAATAATATTTCCCAAACACTGAAACAAGGTAGATTTCTTATAGAGTATTATGATTCTTTGTATATTGATATTGTTGCCCCTTAACTTTTAAGTTTCATTTATGATGCACTTTTTTTCAATATATTGATCGGCATTATCACATACATTTTTCAACCTATTGCTAGTGAATAATATAGTATTTATTAATAAAAAATAGTTGTTTCTAAAATGTTGGCAGGACATTGAATTGATTGAGTTTCTCTTTAATTAAAAAAACAGGTTTTCAAATACAGTATTGTTATTGGATTAGGAAAATCTATCAGATAGCTTTACAAGAGCCCTGTTTCAGATTCTAGAGCATTCAAAAATTAGGGTGAAGAAGTGACTAAGACAGGTATGTATTTGCCTTTTTGTGGTTTAAGTACTGGTAGAGGGGACACATAAAAATGAATAAGCATTTAGAAAAAAAAGAAGAGATTTAAAAATTATAGAAATAGAGAACAGATGAGCCCTTGCCCTAGCTGGGGATGCGGTGAGACATGTGGAAGAAGAAGTTTTATGTATAAAGAAGCATCATGAGGGAGATCTTTGTGACTCGGTACAGTGGTGGTTACAACACATGCAGTAAAACCAAGGTCAGGGTCTCTATAACATACTATCATCATTTAAAATGTAACCACTGGGAGAAAGTGAGTGAAGGATGTGTTAGGACATGCACTATTTTTGTAACTTCCTGTGGGTTGCGATTATTTCAAAATAAACTTTAAAATAGAGGTGGATTAATGGATAAATATTTGATAAAGCAGATATATTGAAATATTAATATTATATTAATAGTAGTAAGGTGACTACAAGTTATAATAAATGCTATGACAGAAAGAAAGACTAAGAGAATAACAGAGAGACCCTAATTAAGGAAGAGTAGTCTATGAAGACTCCTTTGAAAAGTAACTTCAAGTTAAAGAGGAACCAAGTCATGCCAGAGTCCAAACCACTTTAGATATTGGGACAAGAATGATCACAGTCCTCATGGGCAGAAAGAATTTATGGTTTCCTACAAAAATAAGAGTGTTAACATAGTTGAAATTTAGTGAATGGAGAATAGAAAAGACATATAGGCAGGTACCTGGTAATACAGGAAAAGAATCTGTAAGCTATTTATAAAGGGCAAAATAGTAAATACTTTAGGCTTTGTGAAGTAGATGGTTCCCATTGCAACTACTCAATTATGCCTGTGTAGTGCAAAAGCGATGTCAATGCAATGCCTAAATAAATGAGCAGAGCTCTAAGCCAATGAAACTTCATTTACAAAATCAAGTACCAAAATGGATTTGCCCAGCAGACCATGGTTTGAAGATTTCTAAGGTCAGGTGTCATGAAATAAGACATTTGAATTTTATTTTGAGGCCAAGGCAATGTTCTTCAGTAGTTTCAAGTGGGAGGATTAAGGTCGCCTTTGATATATTTTGTGAAAAAATGAAAAGTTGGGGATACAAAATAAGAAATCAAAGTGGTAAAATAGGTGGCCTAAGGAAATGCAGTAGAAAAATTTTAGAAAATTGTCAAGTACTTTTGAAAAGGCTCACAAATTTCCTATTAATATTATGTATATGTAATGCATGGATAAAATAAAAATCCTGCAGTAGGAGTAACATGATTGCAATCTAAGGACATCTTATCTGTTTCTGAAGCCTGCATACGTTTTCTACCTCTCATTCCACCACTCAGTAAATTGACCTTTCTAAACTGATTCTTGTTATTCAAACTGTGGAAAAATTCATTGTCCATTGGCAGTTATAATACATTTTCCAATAAGATAAATCTTGAATCAAGACCTCTGTCAGAATCACATCAGTTACACATCCATTGATCTGCAATCTGTGTATGGGGTGAAGGTGGGAGTTCATAACCCACTTGAATCAAAGTGTGGAATATGATATGTCAAGAAATTTGTAATGTTTTGAACAACCAACAATAAAAAATTTTTAAAAAAAGACCTCTGTCAGATATTTCTTGAATCATGTACTATTTATCTAACTGTATAATAAAATTTTGGCTTTTGATTTTCATGACTATGCTATCTAACTACTTCGGGATCTGTGTGTATTGTGGTCTCTGGTGTTCCTGTCTTTCAATTTTTTTTTTAAATTCAGCTTTATTTCCATATTTATTTCAATTGATGGATAATAATTGTGTGTACTTACGGGGTGTCATGAGAGGTTTTGACCCATGTGTACATTGCAGAAAGATTAGATCAAGCTAATAAGCATACCATCACTTCACCAACTTAGTTTTAGAAAACTCAAATATTCTAAGGCCTCTTTAAAACAATTTCATGCATCATCTATTGTCAGCATTGATGTAGTCAAAACTTGGGCACAAAATGTCACAAGTAACTGAAACAACCTAGATGAAAATCACTCATGTGAAAATGAAGGACAGCTTAGAAAGCAAGACACCCCAAGAATTGAAGTGGCAGCAGATGCGAAAATTCAGATGACTTAGTATTTGCTGAAATCTAAAATTTAGTACTGAGTATCTGTTCCAGCAAAAGTATCCTCTGTCTGAGGAAGCTGGTTCATCATACATAAGTATCGGATTCTGATTTTGCTTGAGTGGCATCTTATAACAAGACACCAATTCTCCTCATTTTACACCCCTGTGATCCCTTCAGGTGCATAACTACAGTTAGCACTTTGTACACCATAGGGGCCAATTAGCAAGTCAAGCTTCAGAAGAGAAGGCTTGTTCACCAAGAGAATGACAAAACTGCTCATTTATATTAAAAAAGGACAAGTGTACAATGTGCAGAAAGAAATTCTCAGGAAAGAAGAAATGTACTTGCCGAATTAGCTGAATTTACTGCTAGGGATTCAGTATGCTAGCTCATGTGGAACTGATTCTCCAAGGTGGCCCATGATGAATGAAGTTGAGATGTTGGAAACTCCCTGGTATATTGTAGACAGATTTACATGAATAACCTTGAGCAGATTTATCATGTATGTTTATTTCACAGAGCCCTAACTACATGCCCTCAAAGGACATTCCTTTCATCAAAATATTGAGTGAGTAGAGCACCAACATTCTTGAAAGTACTTGATCTTTATAGTTTAAAAATGAAAGTGGAAAATGTAGGTATTGGTAGAAGATCCCCAATTTAATGAAAAATGGTGGGATCTGAGGATAACAGAAGCTAAATAAGACCTAAGTGTAGGGGCCCGTAGGGCAAGGTTCCCCCACAATTAGCAGGCTTAGGGTGGTAACAGACATGCTTACCTCATAAGGAACTTTAGGAAGACCCTAATGAAGAACTAAAGAAGCAGCTATGCAAGGCATAGCTTGCTCTGTATAATAAAAGTATCCCGAATGTGGTGACCAGATACCTGATTGAATGGTAAGAGCAGACCATACAGAAATTCCAATTGTCCAATCTAAATGATTTTACAGAGTCCTGTATATTAAGGAGAGAACAGTTTCCCTTGAGAAGGACCCTGATGGGTATGGAGTCCCTTGCCAGTTTGGCTGTGCACTAAGGACAGTTAAGCATGCCTGTCTCTCACTGCCTCTGAACTGGTGCTAATTGTGAGGTTGCATAACATTACTCCTGTTTAGCAATCAGAATGGGGACCTGGTGGAAAAAATGACCATAATAAATGGCCCTGAGCCCTGACTTGTCTCACAGAGATACAATAGTGTCTCTGAGCTCACTCATGATTATTACTCCACTCCTTGTTTTATATGACTAAAACATTCTTAGCAAACCAGCAGAATCCCCAAACTGGTTCACTCCATGGAGTAAGGGTTATCATTATAGAACTAGTCAACTTGAAGTTGGAGTTTAACTTCTTTAGCGAAGTATCACATTGCAAGGGGACTCTCCAAATCCATGGCACCAATTGATCATTAAAAAGCAGATTGTAATCTATTTCACCTCTCCCTTTCATAGAACTCCTTGTCTTATACAGAAGACAAATAGATATCAGATATTTTTTTTTAAATATTTATTTATTTTTTAGTTTTTCAGCGGACACAACATCTTTGTTTATATGTGGTGCTGGGGATCGAACCCGGGCCGCATGCATGCCAGCCGAGCACACTACCACTTGAGCCACATCCCCAGCCCCCAGATATCAGATATTTAAAGTAGATTACTATACATTACACCTAATAAAGTGTGATCATAAATATACCAGTTGATTAAGATATAATTTATTTGTTAGAGGAAATCAACACAGTAATGAGTATATAGTTATTGATCAGACAAATGTATTTTTTTTCCTAATCTAATAAACATAGCACAACAGAGTTTGTTTTCTCCTGGACCAGATAGCATATGCATTCATTGTCTTTCCTTAAGGTATGTATCTACCATGCATCTGGATCATGACTTAATTCTAAAAAGACCTTGATTCTCTTACCATAAAGAACATCCTTCCAGTCTGCCCTGTAAGTTCATATTGGTAAGACAAAGTGAACAATATAAAATATAACCTTGATGGCTTAATGAGATACTTTTGTTCCAGGGAGTGGGATATAAACACTGTGGAATTTAAGGATTATAACACTTTTGTGAGGGTTTTGGCACCCAGTGGTCCTGGTCATAAAGGAATACCTACTATAAAATGAAAAAAAAAAAAGAAACCTAAGCCATCCTAGTGCTGAGAAGTATAGTGCTTCATAGATATGAGGGAGGCATTTTGTCACCTTTAAAGCTTCCATATTGGAGTGGAGCACAGACTAAAAGAAGGTTATCTATCTGGTCTAATAGGTAGTTCAAGTAGCTCTGTCATTTAGGCTTGATGATCTTTCAGAATCAATATTCATGAAGTGTTTGTAACATACTGGAATACTACCCAGAGCCTGCAGCCAGTCTGAATAAGACCACACTACTTAAAACAGCCACAATTTAATATATATATATATATATATATATATATATATATATATATATATTAGTTGTAGATGGCCATGATACCTTTATTTTATTTGTGTTTATGTGGTGCTGAGGATCAAATGTAGTGCCTCACAGATGCTAGGCAAGTGCTCTACCTAAAACCCCTAAGATCTGAAGTAAGCTATGACTGCTTTGTAAAGTAACCCTTCTTGTTTTCAGAAGCAGTTTCTGTCTGCAATTCACTGAGATTTAACCATTTCCCTAAGACACTAAATGAGCCTATGACCAAAAGTATCCATCATTAATGATTGTTAAGATTTACCAATCCATAAAGTTAGGTATGTCTATCAGAAATCATCATCAAGGGCTAGGGATGTATATATATATATATATATATATATATATATATATATATATATATATATATATATATCAGTGGTAGAGGGCTTGCTTTGAACATATGAAGAACATGTGAGGTCCTGAGTTAGATCCCTACTACTGCAGAGGAAAAAATCCATCATCAAGTGAGTAGACTGACTATATATATATATATATATATATATATATATATATATAAAATATATATATATATATATATATATATATATATATAAATTTGTTTTCCCAGGACAGTCTCAGCTTGTGCTTTTTGTTCAAGCATTCCATCTAGTTTGCCATTTTGGCATCTATTCATTCTTTGGATGATATGTACTTCTCTAGCCTAAAGCTACGTGTAAGCTGCCTGAGTAGGTGAATCATTTCCTCATGTACTATTTTTATTCTACTGCTTTCTCTGCCTCAACCCAGGCCCCTGGCTTTATGGAATGAATGAACTAAGAAAGATAAAAAATTGAGACTAGTTTACAGAGTGTTCTTCTATACACTATATTGGCAAAAGTCAGAAACGGCCTGTTATGACATCAGCCCAAGTGAAACATTTGTCTTTTATGTACTAATATATCTTTGAGTGAACAGAATTTTCAAGACAAAATTTGGTGGGTGTTTTGATGACTGAAAACATTTTCATCTAAGGCTGTTGTGAATGAACTACATCCATGCTCAACCCTTGTGGTGTTCCTTTGGGTTAGGTTTGACCCATGGGGAGTGTGAAAGGGAAACACAAGGAGAGGAGACAATGAGTGAGTCCTATTTCCCTTCTTACAGGCTGTCTCAGGTTGGTACCATGCTTCCTTGGAATATTCTTGCTTCTTTGGGGACTCTAGCAATCTTTTCTTCTCCTTGTTCTTTCTGTGATAAGGGCAGGAGTCTTTCTCCCCATGTTCTCCTTGCAACACCCTTATGGTTTTGTAAATTCTTATGATAGATGTTTTAATAGACAATTTATTAAACATTCTTCAGAATATCTAATGTGGGTTTCTTTCTTCTGCTGGTGGTATGACTGACACAACATGTAAAAAACACATGGAAAGTGCAGTGCCAGGGATACAGGTTGTTGAGCACAGAAGGAAGATATGCATGTGGATCAGGAAACATGTTGGCAGGAAACGGTAAAATGTAGTCAAGATGTATAAAGGGAGACGAGATTACAGTGTGAAAATAATCAACCCCAATAGCAAATTTTAAACACCCTGTCTAAATGTCCCTTTCTTTAGGTTTGGGGGAGATGGCTCCATGGATCAGCTGCAAATCAGTTGTGAACTGAGGTTAATATTAGTCTAATATTAATAAAATAATAGAGGTATAAATTTAGAGGAAGTATATTTTCTGTTTTGTTTTGGGAAAGGCACCATCTACCTTTGTAGGTAGTTATAAATAAAATTTTAATGTTGATTTTTCCTTTTTCTCTTGTGTATCACCATAAGAAGGTAATGTAGAAAGAAAAGAAAGGAAGTGAAGATGGAGAAAAAGAAGAATTTAGGACAGAGGAAATTTGTCTTTAAGAGTCTTACTTTAAAGAATATTTTGAAGTACATTGTGTTCCAGTGAACATTCACAAAAAGTTCAAAAACATTCATTCTCCAATGCTTTGCTAAAAACAAAACAATCAAACAAACAACAATAACAACAACAACAAAAAAAACCCTTAAAAACAAAAAGCAACTATTAACTGGAAAACATTTATATTTTTTAGAAAAGCAAAAGCAAATAGAATAAACAACAACAACAACAACAAAAAAAAAAAACAACAAAAAAAAAAACAAAACATTAGCCTTAAACTGTAAAGAATTTACCTCAATGGGTACTTTTAAAATCTAAGTAAGATAGTGGTTTTCATATAATGGGCAAAAGTCTGTTTGCTAAGCACCTGGTTGTCTTAATTTCCTATTTGATGTCTGGTTTCTCAGGAAAGTATAGGTAGGGTCTTATAACTCTTAATTTTTACTTTGACTGACAGCATCAACCATGCCATTCTTCCAAAAGTCCCACTGAATTTTAGTTACAAATTATTTTCTCTCCTATAAACTTACTCTTCTCCCTTTATCCTTCCCTTCCTCCTTCCCCACAGCCCTCTCTCTCACTTTTTTCTTATATTTTCTGTTTTTCTGAGGTCAGGATCAAATCCAGGGACTCACACATATTAAACATTCACTCTACCACCAAACTACATCCCCAGCCCCTTTAGAGGTATTTTTTAAGTAATTGTTGTTCTTTTCATTTTTCATAATGCAGGGTTTGGGATTTGACTGGCAAAAATAAACAGATTAATAAATTGAGTAGAACCCTGAATAAGAAAAGCTAGCCAAATCTTCTTGGCATTTGTAGGAGTAAAAATAGCAACCAATTTTAAATATGACCCTCAAGGTCCTGAAAAAAAAATCTATAAGGAGAAAAAACAAAAGTGATGGAATTACACCTTTATCTTAAAATCCAATATAAAAAAATATTGAAGAATAGAAAAAGTTTTCACAGGAATGAGGTAGAGGATAAAATAAATGTTAGAATGAGGAAGATAAGCTTTTAATCTACACCTTATATATCTAAATCCTCTTGGCTGCCCTAGATTTTATTCCTTTTCTCCTAAACCTTCTATTCATCTTTGTTCAATGTCCTGAATCATATTTTGCATATTTTTCATTGGGTCAATAAAATAATAAGACCTCTTTAAAAGGACCACTAATTAATACAATGACTTCTGGAGCTTGGATTAACTTTTGGAAGGTTTGAAAGTAAGTGAATATGAAGATCAGTAGGAAAAGGAAAAAGGTGATGGAGTAAAAGGATTTTTTGTTTCATTCAATATACTTGATTTCTCTCTCTCTCTCTTCATATATGTGTATATGTATATATATGAGCTAAATATATTTGTTTATATACCATGTATAAAAATATTTAATAGATGTTTATGTGTATAGATGTTTATTATGTATATATACTATATGTGTATATATAGTATATATACATATACAATAATTTAGTTTTAGATACTACCTTAGATAATATTGTTATCTCGAGGTCTATGTGCAAAATTCAGGATATCACCTATTATGTGGATTTTCTAACTTTGCATGGTTGAAAATATAAAATCATAAGTATAATGTTCTAGTGATTGGGAAAACAATTCTGAAACCAATTTTACAAAAAAAAATGTAATAAGGAATGATGTACCATTTAAAATTAAGAATTAAAAAAGTCTTTAAAAAATTCATGTAATTATTTCTAAATTCAGATACATTTACATTGGGATGAGCAAATCATGAAGTTTTCAAATATGTAATCAATAAATGTAAAATATCAAAAATCATTGCTAGTGTTCCTTCCAAGTGTATTATATAACAAGTTAAAAATTTCTCATTCATATGAAGTAACTTAGTAGAGTGTTAAATCAGAAACTTTTAGATCTAAATTGTGTGATTCATTGAGTTTCCTTTCCCTCATAGTGAGAAGCACGTAAGTATGTGCTGCCTTCTGAGTATTTATAAGATCAGTGGACCTACACTGCACATGAGGGGAGTGAGAGATAAAAATCACACTACTGAGATTTATTGGCAAAACCTCAGGGTGAGAAATAGGATGGAATAGAGTAAGACCACCACCAATGACCATCCATTTGATTCAACAGCTTGAAGCGGGATGTATCTCCCAAGACCTGGCTCTTCACAATGCAACAAAATCCCTTGATTCCTAAGTTCTCTTATTTTGCACATATTTTCATTTCTTTTCTTCCTATCAATGGCAATATCTAATTGCATAATGAGTCTTCAGGTCCACGTAAGCAATAGCTGTCATGTGATACTCAATATAATGTAAAATTTAGGAGTGAAGAAGTTTGTCTGTCTTCACAGCTATATCTTCAGGCTGCATAGCAGTGCTGGCACATTGCGGGCATGAAATATTTATGATATAGATTCACAAGATAGAAATTATTTTTTAGCAGATGTAATAATACTAGTCTTTATTTCCCCAGTGGTCTACTGTACCTTTTACTATGCCAGGTAGTAGTAAGTACTCAGTTAATAATTAATGAATAAATGGATGAAGGAATCTGTTTCCCTGTGTATAGCATCTATACTCTTTATCTTCTATACTCACTTGTTCATTTATTATTCATTTATTCATTCAACACACATTAATTGAATGACTTCTATTCACAGGCTGTGTTCTCATTGTTAGGAATGAAGAGTTATTTATTCCACATATAAGAAAAAATTAATAGAAGATTCATACAGACACAATAGAACTATAAATGAGTACATACAAAGAGAATTTAGGCAATGACAGAAGTTTTACAAAAACTAGAATAAAGTAAAATGATTGGTTGGTTGTGGAAGACCTGAAAGGATTATACTTGAGCTGGAAATCATATAAATCATTGGTGAAATTTCACACTACTTTTGAACAATTTTTGATATTTCTTCATTCTTTCTTGAAGGAAGAAAAGACAAAAATCCAAGCATGATATTTAAGACCTTCTATTATCTAAACTACAGCTCCAGATTTATATCTGGCTCCTGTCTTCACTGTCTTATGTTTCAACCAGGGGTTATTTTTTTAATATTTATTTTTTAGGTGTAGATGGATACAACACAATGCCTTTATTTTATTTATTTTTTTTTTAATGTGGTGCTGAGGATCGAACCTGGGTCCTGCCCTTGCTAGGCGAGGGTTCTACCGCTAAGCCACAATCCCAGCCCAACCAGGGGTTCATATCAAAACTCACCACACATCATAACCATCTGCAAAAGTATTTATTTTACAATAAAATGTTTGCTTTTTATTTATTTTTTAATTTTTTTTTTAAAGAGAGAGAGGGAGAGAGAGAGAGAGAGAGAGAGAGAGAGAGAGAGAGAGAAAGAGAGAGGGAGGGGGAGGGAGGGAGAGAATTTCAATATTTTTTTTTTAGTTTTTGGCAGACACAACATCTTTATTTGTATGTGGTGCTGAGGATCGAACCCAGGCCGCATGCATGCCAGACAAGAGCGCTACTGCTTGAGCCACATCCCCAGCCCAAATGTTTGCTTTTTAATAAAACATAATTTAACATACATTTTAATTTAAATACACTTTAACATGTCATTTTTAATTTCATATTTTATTTTGAGATAATTATGGATTCATATGCAATAGTAAGAAGTAAGATCTTATTTGATCTTGAGATTTTCCTATGATAGCATCTTGTAAAATTATACTATGATATCATAACACAGAGATTGACATGCATTCATTAATTCATCTTATTTGGATTTCTCCAATTGCAGAGGTAGTTGTATGTGTTTGTGTGCACTCACATTTGCATATAGTTTTATGCAATTTTAACACACGAATTGTTGCCCACTACTAGTGTCAAGATACAAAAGAGTTCATCCATCCCAAAATGTCTGTTCCCACTTTAGGAACCTAATAATGAAGGCCAAATTAAATGCAAATAAAGTAGAAGAAATGAGAATTGGAACAGGAATCAATGAAATTGAGACTAAGAATGTTTTATAGAGAAAATTAGCAAAACCTAAAACTTGTTCTTTAAGTTTTTTTTTTAAAGAAAAAAATCAATAGAGTCAATGTCTCTATCTAGGCCAAAAAGGCGGGGCAGAAGGAGAACACAATTTACTGATATGAGAAATTAAAGTGAGGGCATCACTACAGAATTCATAGACATTAAAATGATGTAAAAAGAATACTGTCAACAACTCTATGCCCATAAATTTTGTAACCTTGATGAAGTGAACCAATTCCTTGAGAAACACAAGCTGCCAAATTTATAAGAAGAAATGAATAATCTGAATAGGTTTAATCTTTTGAAGAAATTGAATCAATAATTAATAACCTTACAAAATTGAAAGATTGAGGCCCAGATAGGTTCTCTGGCTAATTCTACCAAACTTCTATGGAAAGCAGTATACCAGTTGGCTACAATCTGTTTCAGGTTATATAAGTGTGAAGAATACTTCATCATTCATTCTACAAGGCTAGTGTTACTTTCATATCCTTGATAACAAAAGTAGACAAAGACATTAAAAGAGGCCTACAGAACAACATATTTCACAAACGTAAATGCAAAAATTCTCCACCAAATATTAGGGAATTTAGTCCAACAGTATATATGATTTATACAACACAATCAAGTTGGATATATCCCAGGTAGGCAAGGCTGGCTTGACAAAAAAAAATCTATCAATTTTTGATTAAAAAAATTAACTAATGCAATTTGTCATATCTGCAGACTTTAAGTAAATAAAAGTAATTTGATCAAATCCAATTATATTTATAATAAAAACCCTCAGAAACTTGTAATAGAGGGAACTTCCTCAATTTGATAAAGAAAATCTACCAAAACTATATATCCACAATCATACATATTGATGAGAAACTTGAAGCTTTCACACTAATATCAGTTATTTATTTCATTTACAATGGTAAATCTGTGACTAGTTCTTAGAGATTTAGTCCAAATAGCTGGAAGGCTATCCTCTTATCTAGAGAGCCAGTGATTTCTCCATCTTCCATGCTGTTATATCATCTTATTAGCCCCTCACCTTGTTCACCTATTCAATTCCATCATATAACTGTGATATAGCAAACCAACTTTAGGTTTTAGCTCAATGTTAGTTTCTGTTACCCTAACTGTTGTAATTATTAACACTTACTACCAAGAAATTTCTAACTATGGTGACCAATTATCCTTGTCTATTAGTAGTACGCTGGCTTTATTACTGAAGTCTGGTACCCTGGTTAAGCCCCTTGGCATCGAGCATGTCAGAATTGTTGGTCTCCCTACTTCATATCCATTGGCGCCTTAGAAGTAAATTTGGAAATATACGCTAAATATATTGATTTTAATATATTTAACATAAAACTATTAATTCAGGAGCAGCTTTCACACACACACACACACACACACACACACACATATATATATATCTTTTCCTTTCCACCTCATCATCATAAAAACCTTCCCTATATTTAAATAGAAGACAAGATTATTTAACCTTGTGCTACAAATACTATACTCTCAGACTCAAGTTTATTGTAGCATCTAGCCCTTTATTTATACTAACATGGATTTTATCCAGATACTAAAACACAAACTGCATAAAATAGTATATATTAGGAATTTCTCATTTTCAAACTAAATAGCTTCTCTAAAAAGTTTTGCTAATTAGTTCTTAAGAGAAATATGCCACTAAACACTGATAATTTAAAATTGTATGCCAGAGTTTTCTTCTACTTACAATGATAAGCTCATTAAGCTCTCCTGGTCTATTGAATATTCAGGTATCTTACTTTCAAATATTGTACGTTGCTATGTTTAATTTTGACCTATTATTGCTTTAGATCTTGTAACATATCTCACCAAATCGCACTAATAAATGGTCCTGGGGATTTCATTCATATGCCACAACCCGCTTGTTTCTCAGTTGCCTGGTTTTATCACTTTTTAATGATTTGTCACATATCCTAAAAGACCATGCAATTAATCTTAGGGAGGTTCACTAAATTAGCCTGTAAATAATGTAACAAATCATTAAATTGAAAAGTAAACTAAAAGCATTTAAAAATAAATCTATCATACTGCATTAAAAACCCTGAAGTATGAGTAGCAGATAACTAAGTATAGCAGGAATGGAAGGCATTTTCTATTTTAGATAGGGAAAAAATAATCATACGATATGTGGACTCCCAAAGATTAAGCTAGGGCAATTCTGTTGTTCATTAACATTTGAGCATTAACTTTGTGTTATGGTTTAGATGTGGTGTCCCCCAGAAGCTCATATATGAGACAATGCAAGAAAGTTCAGAGGAGAAATGATTGGGTTGCGAGAGTCTTAACCCAATCAGATAATTAATTCACTGATAGAGATTAACTGAGTGGTAATTGAAGTAGTAGGGTGTGGCTGGAGGAAGTGGGACTTGGGGTTGTGGCTTTGTAGTATGTATTTTGTATCTGGAGAGTAGAAACTTTCTCTCTCCTCCTGATCCTCATGTGAGCTGCTTCCTCTGTCATACTCTTGGGCCGTGGTGTTCTGCCTTCTTGACCCCTGAGGAATGGAGCCAGCCTTCTATGGACTAAGACCTCTGAAAATGTGAACCCACAAGTAAAAGTTTCCTCCTTTAAAATTGTCTGCTCAGATCTTTTAGTCACAGCAGGGAAAAAGCTAACTAAAACACTTTAGATTGAAAAGTAAGGTATTCTGAGAGTTGCTTTGTAAGAAAAGGCCTACATTTGTTTCCTAGTCTCACTCCCATACTCTGCTTTTCCCATTTGTTTGTTTCTTTATTTATGTTATGTTTTGGTGGCACTGGGAATTAAATGAACACAGACCTCAAGCATGCCAGGCAGACAGGTCCTCTACCACTGAGCTACCTATTCAGCTCTTTCTCC
Organism: Marmota flaviventris; assembly: GCF_047511675.1. Taxonomy (NCBI): domain Eukaryota; kingdom Metazoa; phylum Chordata; class Mammalia; order Rodentia; family Sciuridae; genus Marmota; species Marmota flaviventris. The sequence continues at coordinate 83,379,985 of NC_092508.1, forward strand.
TGATTATAATATGCAGTTGTCATTGATATTTTGTTTTCTGTCATGGAATTCATCAAGTCTTACTTCACTGATCCACTTTTTTACAAAACACCTCAATCTCTTTAGGGAAAATATTATCTAAAAGTAAATATTAAGTTCCCAATAGTCTGAGAAGGACAGAGTCTCTCAACTTCAGTGTTTTGAGCCTGATAATTCTTTGCCATGGGAACTGTCCTGTGCACTTTCAGTATTTAGTAGTATCTCTGTCTTCTTTCCACGAGGTCCAAGTAGCACTCCCCAGTTGTAACAACCAAAAATGTCTCCAGACATTGCCATATGTCTTTGGGTTGAAGGAATGGGTTAAAATTGTACTCAGTTGGGAACCACTAGCTAGGACTTGCAATGTCTTTACATTATTGAAAATATATGACAGAATAATTTTGATTTAATTTTCTCTATTTTAAAATTATAGCAAAGATTTCATTGGGAAGGTATGTGAAAAAAAGTCAAATACAATCATATTTTCCATGTTATAAAAATTTAACTATTCTTCTTAGAATTTTCATTGTTGATTTAGTATCTTGATTTTATAGACCAACTAATATAGTATTCAGATGTGATCTAAAAAAAGAAATTGCTATTTATAATTTTCCCTATTTAAGAAATTGTTTCTAGTAAGAAATACTTCATTATTAAAGTCAAAACTGACAGAATTTCTCTAGATTTCCTTAGATTGTTATGAAGTGATTGATCATCTTTGAACTTGTCTAGATTTTTCATGATACATTCAAAATGATATTTAGATTATACTTTAAGGATTACACGTTTTTCTATTTGTAATGTCAACAAATTTTAAGATAAAGTTAATTTTTTTAGCCAGTTGCCTTTGAAGTCTGCTCCAAAAGCATGAATTTTACCATTCAGAAGTTTTAATGGTCTGACTTACCAAATATTGAATTGACTTGAATATAAGCATGATGGAACTGAAATAAAATGTCACGGTTTCAATCAGACTTCACATTAAATATTTAATGTTACATTTCTCTATATAGAGAGTGCTACCTGTAAATATTGTGCAAAGGGTAATAGAAATAATTCTGTTAATTATTTAATATATATTATCTTAATCCTTGAATGATAAATCTTGAGAGGAGAGCTACCAATAAGGTTGAATTCTTTACAAAGGTTTTATTTTGTCCCTATTCTGATCTCTAGCCTTGTATAATTTCTGCATCAGCTATGACTATAAATAGAATAAGAAAAGTAATCTATATATAAAAAATGGCCTTTAATAATGGAACATCTTATTTTCTCTGCCTTTTTTAAAAAAGATGTAGTGAGGTTGGGTCTGGTCTTTGAGAAGTCTAGGAATACATCATATACAGTGAGATTTGTATAATTTATGTTTTACTCAGTATTTTGACTCACATAAGTAAACCAATAACACATTGTTTTAAAAAATTCACCTTCATGTATTCACATTTAAAAACATGGTTTTTAATCAGATTCACATAATTATGAAAAAATGGTTAACCACACCATAGGTTGTTAAAATAAACATGTCTAAATTAAATGTTGACAGTAAGTGACACATTTTATTGAGTGAAAAAGCACTTAGGTTTCCAGTGCTTTGAAGTATATCACTAATTACATGTCATATCAGAATGATTGGGAAACATTTATATAACCAAGAATGATTAAAAGAAATCCAGTACACAATGAATGTATGTATTCACAATGAGGAAAAAAACACAGATATATACTAGCACTTATCAACATAAAAGTTATTTATGCATATAAAGTGTATATATAATGTATGTATGTGTACATATATATAATTTATATGTATAAAACCTGTGTGCATCTATAGCTCTGTATTTATTCTAATGTATATCCATTCTATCTATATCAGAGATAGACAAATAAATACTATTCCAATAAAGTGATGGATTCTTGGTAAAGAATTCACCAAGACTTCTCTCTAACGCTAATTTGTAGAAAGCTTCCCAATAGACCTTCCTTATAATAAACATTTGATCATTATAATTTGAAGGTGGACTTCAATTTATATTGGCATATTCTGAAATTACTTTTGAAGGGTTTATGTTGTAGCTTACTCAGTACATTATAGATACATAAAGATATACCTGGATCCTTTTTGCAACTTAATACATTTCACAATCAGAGAGGCTAGGTATTTTGTCAAACAACCTAGACAAAGTGGTTTTATTCCTATTATATTAGAATATCACTATTGTTTAGTATGCATGGATTAACACAGTCTTGAATTTTGGAGTAAGAGGACCTGAGTTTTAGCTTTCTGTATTCAAGATGATTGACTTTCTGCAAGTCAGATTTTTGCAAAGATGTCCAAGAAATGAGATACTGTTTATGAAAGCCCTCTATAATCTTTGAAGTGCTTTACTAATGTTAATTCTTCTTATTAGCTATTATCAAGCTGAACCTAAGGGGATCTAAAATGTTACCTATATCACTCAGATTTCTCAAACTATATAATGACATATTGCTTAATTCCCTTCTGTTAATGCTTTGGCTTCCCTCTTGCAAAATAGCAAGAAACAGTTAAATGTTCCAATTCCTAAGAGGTTGAGCACTTTTACAAACAACAGTCAGAATAGGGAAAAAAGAAAATTAACGGTTTTCTGCTAATGACTCATATTAGGCCTCTTTGGTGGTCTAAAGCAATGGATTACATCTTTTTATCATTTCTTCCATCTGCCTGTCACAGGACTACTAGGGTGATTGCTAGTTTTGTTGTTAAAAATGTCACCCTTTTTTTTTTTTTCAAAATCTTTAAAAGTAAACACAGGAAAAGTGGTGTATACCTGTCATTTAGATCAAATAAAACAAAGGTCGATGGAAATACATTTCTCGTTTGAAGAGGCTCCCCTGCTGATTTTGTTTATCAGAAAATGGCAAGTTTTTGTTCCTAATGGACTGAAATTTAAATAAAATCTGACCCTGGAAATAAAAGCAGCCATTATGACGAAATAAAATTATATACTTTGGAGGAGAAATTGAATTAGAATGCTGGCTTTCTTTGGTTAAATTCTTTTACATAAGGAAATGAGCAAGAGAGAGAAAACTGTTGGATAAAGTGAGCTTTTTAAAAATCAATAATTGCTTCTAATTTACTTTTAAAAACTTTGTTCCAGACTTTATAGAGTATCATGAATTAAACTGAAATTTGTGTATTTCCTTACACAATAGTCTAACTACAGCCAAAAAGGCATACTGATTTTCATTTTGATAGTTCTTCTTAGCAAACAAAATCCTCAAAGAACCAAGGTTTTTATATGTTAAGTTCAAAAATTTTAAGAGATTAGAATAATTTAAATATCAGACAGCATTGGCAATAATATGCTCGGAAAATGAAGAAAACATTATAGCCTTATTGGATTACATGTGATTTTAAATAAAATTTGTCTGAGGGGAAAGAATTTTTTTTAAAAAAAGACTTTGACAGTAATATAATTTTAGTAAGAATATTTCTTGAAAGTTGGTTCCTGAACTTCTCAGAATTACCATCCTTTGTCTTAGTTGGCTTGTTTTGAAAAATATATTTGTATTTTAACCATATTCAGGGAGAGTTCTGAGTTGACTAATTTTAAAAATAGGTAAATTTTATATTGATACATTTACTCTAAATTTAATTCATTGTGAAAAAAATCAAAGTGTATATTTGTTTTTTTGATAGTTATGTCTGTCCCTTAGAAAAGTAAAATATTTGTGATAATTTTCTTGGAGAATATGGGAGTAATAACTCATATATTTCTACCTTCCACAGTTAATGGAGAATTTAAAGCCTTCTAGCATAAATCTTTCATTTTATGGGTAAAAACTAATAATTGGCCATATTAAATTATTTATCTAGAAACATCCTTATAATCACGACATGGTATAGAATATAGCCAACAACATAAACTGAAAACAACAAAACCTAACTTCCTGTATAATAGCTGTGTCAGTAATATAATTTTAAAATGTTCAACTTCTTAGAATGTCAACATCCTATTCTAGTGTTTTCTTGTAAGTTTGCCTTGTGAGTTAGATGGGATAAGGCTTGAAAAATGATAATGCATGTGATAGAGGCTGAATGGATTCATTGAAACAATATTCATGGAGCAAGTACTATGACCTAGAAAAAGATAATTATTTCTACTCTCATAGAACTTACCTGTTTGTTGTTTGTGTGTTGTTTATGAGATAGAAAAACTGAAATAAAGGTAATTGTAGAGGCATAGTAATGCTGGGAAGACCATGGAATTAAATCCTACTAAGTGATAGGAAGGATACTAGGCAAATGGAGGTCTACTTTCCATGTCAGTCAGGGAAGATGTTAATCAAGTGGAGTCAAAAAGCGGGACATAGATGATAAACAGCATTGATCACATTTGAGTTGAGCATGGACTATAAGAAGGAGCCTTGGTAGCCATTCGTACATTTATAAAATCCCAGAATTTATAGATGCAATGTGTTCCTCCAACTATTCCATTAAGCCATTACAAAAGAGCACAAAAGATAATGCATTGTAATGCTTGTTTGGATATTTTTAAGATAAATTAGGCAGTACTTAAAATTAGGAAAACAACATTTTGATGTCTTGGAAATTCACTTTGTCTAATTACTATAACTAGATGACTAAAATTAGATGATGTGGACAATAAAGTACTTCTGAATTCTCATCTGGAAAGGCCTACCTTTGGTAGGATGGTCCAAAGAAAAAAAAAATGTCTACAGAAAGGCATTTACATATTACATGGAGAATTTTAAAGACAGGGTATATTAAATACCACTCAGTTTCTCCCTTTCCATTTAAAATTACTTAATTAATTGAATGTGTTCATGGCTTTGTTAGGGCTATTCAGAAACCATCTTGGTAGGCTTCAGAGTAATATATGAATAGTTCAAGTTAAACTTTCCACAGTGGAACTTGAGTTTATTTAGAGACATGTATGTCTAGAAATTAGACCACACAATTTTTGGCGTTCATGTGACCAATCTGTGTTTCAGTCTTACATTGCCCACTAAATGACCTACTGATTTAGAATCACTGGTGTATTCCCAAGGATTGTATCTGGCTCTGAAGGAATATTCAATTTCTTATTTTTGTATTGCCGGAAGAGTCTTCTGTAGGGTTATCCTAGGCCATGGAAATATTCCATTATTTCCTGCTGAGAAGAAATCACATAATTCTGGAAGAACAGGAGATCTTTGTTATAATACAATGAAGTATTTATTCAAAGTTATGATTCAACTCCCTCAAATTATTCTGATAAAATTCAGAAGAAAAAAAAAAAGACACACCCTCCCAGAAATATATTCTATCTGCTTTAAAGGAAGAAGAAGACTGAATATACTTATAGTCCACAGGACTAAATGTTTACTAGCACAAGCAAACAGCCTCCTCACCTCTGTGACCAGACTTGTTTGATGATTTTAATCTATAGCTTATGAATTCCTTAGGATGTACGGAAAACACTACAGCTAATCCAATTAGCTAATGCCTGAAATGCTTTCCCTACAGATTCTGTTGGTTTCCAAAGTACTTACTCAAAATCCAGTATTTCATCTACTTGTGCATCAATCAATTTTTGTGTGCATCCAAACTGGCTATGCTTAGATTGCTTCAAAATGCACTATCTTTTCCTTCCCTACTCTGTCTCACATGGCCATTCTTAATGACTAAATTCTTATGGACGATATTTTAAAGGGCCACTCTTCTGTGTGTGCAGCTAACATGTTTCCAAATGCCATTTGGCATATGTATCTTCCTATGGGGTAATTATGCATGTAAATGTAGCAATTGCACATGCAAATTCCTCAGACCAAAAAAAGATGGGAGGTTTAAAACTTGATCCCAGACTGATTTCTCTCTAAATTTCTCTGGAAACTCCTTTCATTTAAAGCTACTCAGGATACAGTTCCAGCTAATGTTTATCTTTGGCTATTTCAGCAATTTTAATTTATTATATTTCAGAATTTTAATATTTTTATTTCAATTTAAATATGTGTACTGTTTTTCTAACATCTTCTATGTTGAAAATCCCTCAGTATAAACCTCACAGTACCAGAACTTTGCTAAAGGGCATTCGTACTTTGTGACCAAGATTTGGGTTAGATCTCCGCTGTTAAGCTCACTAATCACTATGTGAGTTTAGGTAAAGAAACAGAGCACTAAATCAAAAGATCAGACTTCACATCGCAGCTCTGCCACTTGTTTTGTGATATAAAACAATGTTCCCTTTGCCACTTGTTTTGTGATATAAAACAATGTTACACTTTTCTTGAAAATCAAAATAAGGGAAACTGTGATTGGCTGCTTTGTTTTGTTCTGCTTTATGTTAGCTTTTGGATCTCTTATAATTTAAAAAAAATATTGTGAACTATAAGAACAAAGGTCATGTTTCCTGGTCATTTTTCTTTAGACAAGGAGATCTGAGACTCCTTAGCAATTCTTCCATATACCTTCTAAGCGGTAAGGTCCTGACCTTACTAGGTATTTAGACTTTTCAAGCATTTCAGAAACTCTTTAACGTAAGCACACTTTCTGACCCCTGGATTTGGCTATTTTCTATTCTTTAGGTCTTCAATGGCTTGGTTCATAATGGTTAGCCATGAAAAGAACCTTCATATAAGGTTTCTGCTAACTCGTTGGTAGGTAGGTTTGGTTGTCACAGAGGTATCTGTGATTGACAGACCTTTAGGATGAACCAGTAGGATTCTTTATTTTGCAAAGACAATAAAAAGGGCCTAACTAACTTGTTGATTTCATTATTTTTCTCTTGTTTACCTGACTCTCTTATCTCAGAAGGCAACTAACTTCTAGGAATCATATTTCCTTTGGGGGTTTTGAGTTTCTCCATAGGTTATTATTTATTGTTTTAACTTAAATCCAGACCCTAAATCATTTTGTTTTATTGTGCATCTTCATCATTATTCATTTCAAAAATTTAGTCCTCATGATACCAAACATGCCTAAATTTAGTCCATATTCCAAGATTACATCTGGATCACTAATTTGTTTTAATACTTATAATACTTATATAAGTATTAAATACTTATATATCTTAACTTAAGATATATAAATTTCATTGCACTAAACACTTATATTTCTCATGTTAGTGCATCAGAATTTGAGAATTATTTTAAATATTATTTTTAAATGTATTCAAGATATCAGATAACTTTATTGTATATATTGTGTACATTCCAGATTGTAAACAGAGGCATGAGTCTTTATTCCTTTTATTTCCTATTATGCCCCAATTGTTTAGAAAAGTGCCTAGCACATAACTGGCTCTCAGTAGATGTTTGCTGAGTTAATGAATAACCAATACTGTTTTTTCTATTCAGTTCCACAAGATATCAGGAATATCCAGAGTACCACAAATTGTCATTTAAGTTTAAATTGAAAACAACAACAACAACAAAAACAAACAAAAATTATTGACTCTGCTTGGACAATATAATTTTTTTTTCCACAAGACTCTACTTATGGTCAGATCTGTTGAGGTCATAATTACTGAATTTGCTGGACAAGCAGGACAAGGCCTATCTTTAAGATACCCATTCAGAAAGTTCTAGATAAGGTCATGGTCCCTAAGAAGTAGATTGTGAGGAAGCAAGAATTTCCTTCAACACCATTCCTATTGTGTCAAGCCTCTCTGGTGAACCAGGTTCATGAAAATTGTGATGAGACTGATAAATTGTTTTAATGGCAGAACCATGATAGTGCAAAGTGAGATGGTTTAGTTTCAGTAATGAGTACATTGGATGATATTCATTGCTAAAAATCTTCTGAACATTTTTAAAGAATATTCATTTGAAAACTGAAAGCTCTGGGCTTTCACTTTCATTCCATGTATTGTGTGTCCTTGGGAAAGTCCTGTCACTTTGCTGGAACAATAGTTTCTTCAAATGTAAAACACCAACATTACTTTAGATGTCTTATCATTTTGAGTCATGATTTATATAGTTTCTACAAAAGAGAAAATAATTAGTTCAGGCAATTTTATGAGCAAAAGAAATGAACCAAATAATTTGTTTGTTGACCTATGCCTTGTTAAATATTTATTTCCAAAATGAGAGTTGTCATCTATCATTATTTTGTTATATGCTAAAATAAATCATAACAATGATACCATTTGAAGAACTGGTTAAGTGCTAATTTCATCAATGGTATTCGTGCTATGCTGATGATTATACAGTTGATATTGATGCAATTGACACTGAATACAATTAACTGAATAAATGCATGTAGAGGAAAATGGAAGAGGAAATGAGCATAGAAAAATAGGGTAATATATTCTTAATTTTACCATAAGCAGTATGCTATCCAATATAGATTTTTAATGGAAATAGCAATGAGTATATATTACCTTCCCAGGTACAATAAGATGTCTAGATTTTGAGATGTCTAGACTTATTCTGACTTTAACCTAGAATGTCTTCCCCTAAATGTGTCATTCACAGATGTTAATAAGAAATTTATAATTTAATAACAATGGTTTAATATTCTATGAGGTAATCACAACTTCCAAAGGTGCATATACAATGTGCTTTTTAAAATATTGGATCTATAATTACTGTCAAGTAGATTGTTCATTTATATTTTTCATATTCTTTTAGTCAGTCTTCCAACAAATATGGGTTCAGGCTTGTCAAAGTGGTAAGCATTGGGGAAAACTACAAGGAATTGTGCAAATTCTTACTTACAAAGATTCTGTATTCTAATAGGTTATTCTAAATTGTAATTCAATGTTAATATTAGAAATATGGAAAAATTTCTGGGAGCACCAAAGAGTGAATGTGTGATTAAATTTTCTTTGACCGTATCCTAAAGAGAAGAGATGACACTTATAGGAGTTAACCATTATAGATGGAAGGAGCCAGGACTTGCTAAGGTAGCGAGAGGGAAAAAGGTTATTCAGATGCACAGACAATGAGCAGGTTCATGTAGATTCTGTGTGTGCCTTTCAGTCCACAGAGGTCATTCATACAGGTGTATATGATGAGGTGGGGATTAGGAGGTACTCACTGACAAGAGGGGAGTCAGCAGAGGGTTAATAATGATCTTACAAGAGAAAGTAGATTCAATGGATTAGCTTCATTAGTTTTAATTTTTTTTAAATAACACTTTTGCAGGCTGTCAAAGATTGTACAGTTAGACCCTTCACAGACCAGTTAAGACCATGGCTGAAACTCAGCTTGTTCACTAAAACACTATCTGAAATCTGTGTGCTTTTTGTTAAAAATAAAACAAAACTTTGTTTGTACAAGCAAGTTCTCAATAGTCCTACCTCTGTCTCACTGTACTTCCTATTCACTCATATCTTATGCTTATTTAATTTATTTTCTTAAATATTCTCTATTTCAAGAATACTAATTATCATTGTCATTAATAGAATTTAACAGCTAGTAAAGATTTAAAATAAGTAAACCATACCATTTTAATTGCAATATATTATGTTCACAAAATGAGACAAAATGCTTTAAGTACAATTATCTTATTACTAGAACTGTTACTTATACTTTTTTTCACCTGCTCTTATCCACATAAGAGTAATAAGTGAGTCACTTTATATGACTCAGTGTGTCTGTCAGGGCAGAGGCTCAGAAGGGACAGTCCCTGCCTCCACCTGAAGGAAGCTCCACAGGGGGGAAGTTTGAAAAAAATAACACAGTGGATTTGCATTGAGCTATAATATCACACAATAATAAAGTTAAAAATCCATTCCCGGCCCCACCCCCCTGTCTTTTTCCTTCCTCATTATTTACTCAGTATGGCAACTAAAAGTACAGGCTAGATTTGTAATTTAAGAGGTATTTACATTTCCCCCAGGTGATTCTAATGGGCAAATATATTTGAGACCTTCTGGGCAGTTCAGTGTGGCTCCATCTCTCAACTTGAATAAAACTTTAAACTCCTTAAATACCTTAGCATACAAATGAAAATCAAGCACATTCTTACACCAAAACTTTTTAGTCTGGCTTGGTGACATTATTAGTTGCTAGTGATTATGAAGATGATCACAGACATGATGAAGATAATGTCCTTTTGGTGTCAATTATAAGGATGATATTACCATCCTATTGGAAAAGTAACTTCTTTGGGGGGGAGTGCATGTCTTCTACAAAATCCAATTTAGTGTGTTAACATAAGATTTCTTAAATGGTTACACAGACAACTATAAGAAATTTTCCTCACCAACCCCTCCCTATTAAAATAAATATAGGGTTAAATAATAAATAATAACACATCAAATAATAAAAAAAACTTTCTCTGTCAATCATAATCCTAGCTGGTGCAACCTATTAATATATCAATTTCATATTTCTACTTTTAAACATACTTTACATTACCTTGTTGGTTACTATTTTTTGTGACTTCTTAATTTCCACCTCCCAGAGATGAGATATCCTCCATCAAGCTATTATTGCTTCCTGCAAGAACAATTATTTCACATGGAGTATTTCCCACCCAGAGTACAAGTGTATATGTCTGTGTGTGCACTTGCATGTTGGTTTTAGTTTGGTAAATCTTTTTACATCTTTATTTCCCTCCTACTACAGAAGATACTTATTGGAATGAAGCCCTGTTAACAGATATAAGACCCCTAAGGAGCTTGGAGTGGCTTGGCAAAAAAGAAATCCCAAGCTTGCTGTTCAGTGGGGCTTTGCCAAGCCAATGTGGCTCTAATTGCATCTTTCCACCGATTCCCCCATCCACCCCGTCCTCAATCCGCCTCTCCCTTCTTCCCAATAGTCTTTTGTGTGTGCTGAAGAAAATATGTTATTATAATGAACTGTATGTTTACAATGAGTTTCAGAGGATCTGGTAGCCAAAAAAATGTAGATTTTTTATTAGTAGTAGCTTTCCAATGGAGATAATATTTATAGAATGGGCACATGTGTTTGTATTTTCAAAGATAAATAAAATGAATAACACCCAAACATGATAATCAACATGTCAGTTTTCAAGTATATTGGCATTTAGCATGAATGGTTGCTACATACTTATTGCGTAAAGAGTAAAGGATAGGCATTAGAAGGAACTCCCTGGGGAATGGTATTTTCAGCATTATTTCAGTATGAACAATCTTCTTTTGTTTATAGCAGGTATAATGTAACCCTAGGAGGAAAATGAAAAATTACAAATGTGCACAAAGTTTTCATCAAACCCTTTTGACGTGAAAATAGCTCCATACCTTTTTCTGCTGTTATTTCATTCTCTGAGTAATAGAATATATTTGCAGGTGAGTTTTTCAGCATTTCTCTTATTTTTCTGTATTCTCCAGGAGCTTTTCAGATTGGTTCATTATTTCATTTTTTGTTTTCTTTTGAAAAGCTACATGATGACTGCCCCCTTCTGACTTTTCAGATGCATGTATTTTTTCAAATTCTCTGAGATAGAGTGAGGATTTTTAGGGAACTGATTTTTAGATGTGAGACTTTGATTAGAGTCAAATACCCTGAGCTTCTGTTTGTCATGGTAGCAAAGCTCCTGTCCAGGAAGTCTGTCCCTATTAAGGATTCAGGTCAACTTTTAGCCTGATAATCCTTGCTACATCAGTATGTTATAAACCTTTATGAAGTTCAATTTTCATATTTGAATAATAAGATATTCCCCTCTGACTATTGTGAGACGTGATGGAGATGATTGATGGAACCCCTTTCATGTAACACTTTGTCCACATCCATTGGATAGAATGGATGTGGCATCTACTCCTAATGCCAAAGGCAAGAACTGAGGTCTTTCTCTCTTCTGTCCCAGGTAAGTTACTGTCAAAGCATATTTACCATATTATGCTGATAAATCTTTAAGGACTGATCATAGGTAGGTAGTTTGGGGACTTTGCTTTGTCTCTTGATGTCTACTAATTGCTGTGGTGTAGGTTGGTGACTACCTATGTAGTCAGTTTGAAGTCATTAATGTGACATCACAGAAAGTCCAGCTGGTGAGAGATGTACAGGATCACTTCACTGTATGGTATTTCATCATAAAGGTAAAATAGATGTAAATACCTTCAAAGGTACACATTCTAGTGAAATGTAGTAAAATAATTAGAAAGTGATGAATTATTTTCTATATTTTAATATAACTCATTTAAGTGAATATTTATATAATATAATCATAAATAATGGTGGCTATTTACAACCGGCTTGCAAAATTTCTAAAAAAAAAAAAAAAAAATGTAACTTTCTCCTCTCATAAGCCCTCAGCATCAGGCTCCTTAAGGTCTTTGCATATTTACCCTGGTCCTTTGAGCTAGTAATGTGAAATAGAATTAAAGCCAAGTAGGCCTCCAAGGACAGAGCTCAGTGACACAAAGGATAAGTAAATCATTTACAACCTGTGCAAATAGTCAAGGAAATGTAAGTGGCATGGCGCTAAGTAGAGGGAGTTGGTGTGTAAATACAGTGGGACCCAAGGGAAATCATTACTTCTCAACTAATTAGTTGAGGACAGATCCCACTGGCTAGGTTATATCCCCAGGGAGCTGGCCTTCATGCCAAGACCCCTTTGGAATATTCTGACCACCCTGCGGGGAGAAGTTGACTGCAGAATACACAGCCCATTTATTTAAATTGGTCTCACCCCAAGAGGGCACATTTTAAGGTAGTGGCTCTCTAAAATGGTATTTTAATTTGCTGTTTTAATTAATTTCATATTTCTTATTCTATGTATCACCCAAATGTGTTTGTTTTGTTTTACACTTGTGATTTGTTTATTATGAAGCATATTCCTATTTATATACTAATACATAAACCAAAATAAGCAATTTTTTTTCTATTTTGGATATATATATATATATATATATATATATATATATATATATATATATATATGAGAAGGAGAATGAGTCTTTTTTAGTTGTCCAAGAAATAGGTTCAGGTTAAGGGCATTTAAACAGTCCCATTTCTCAGAGAATGAGATATTGGTTTTCATTTTTCTGAGTCATTTTCTAGATCATATTGGACATTCAAACCACCTGTCTTCCATGATAATGTTGCTTAATCCCCTAGAAAGGTAATTTATCTTTTTCTGGGCATAAGTTTCCCCAGCCAGGGTTTCAAACTATATCCAGGCCAAGATAATTGATGACCTTATTACTATACTTTGAGCTCTGTTGGTGGCATGCTGAGACCTATTTCCTTGAGGCAGAAACCTAATGACCCACCCCTTCCATCCAGAACTCCAGTGGAGATTTCAATCTCTTTGTAAATCATAATAACAAAAGTTGCAACATGATTTTATAAAGATGAACCGTATATTTGCATATACCCATTTGCTTGACTGGTAAACTGTGTCAGAGAAATTCACTTGAATAAGACTCTGAAGTTTTATTTTCATATTCCATTCCAAATAATTATGAACATTTCTTTTTACTCTTGAGTAAGAAAGAATGCATTTCTAAATTCTCTTTAATTTTAATTGCTTGCCAATTGTTCCTCACATTTTTAACCTTGGTTTGTTTCAGAGGCAAATAAAAATGTTTTGAAATTATATTTTTAATCTCAATTATATTTTCTATCTGTTCTGTATTTCTGCAAAGTATAAGCTCCTCAATTAAGTCTATGAAAAAAGCTATACCAAATCCAAACTACTTTACATAAGCAGGGTTTATGCATTTGAATTGGTTGAGATTTTTCCTCATTATCCCCTTATTTCAATTTCTTTTTAGTACTGCACCCTTTATATTCTTCAAGCCTCCAAATTCTTCTGGACCTCCAAGAGTAGTGCTTCTTTGGACTGTAGTACTCCTTACTCTGGCTACTTTTCACACTCAAATCCTATCTAGAGGACCATAACCCTGATTCTACACCCTTGCTCCTAATGTTTTTTCTTCATAATGCTCTTAGTCATTTGTAATTACTTTTATTTTGCATTTGGCCATTTAAATGTTGTTTCTTATAGCCACTCCATGTTTCATGTCAGCTAGGCCAACCAAAGGTTAGTTCACATCTTTTTATGTCAAATCCCACACAGTTCAATAAATAGTTGTTACTGTGCAACTCATTGACTATATTCAATAATGATGAATTGTATTCCTGAGATTGCTAACAGAATAGATTTTAAGTGATCTCACTATAGAAAATAAATATGTGAGATAACATGTTAGGTCATTTAGACAGCTCACCATGTATCTCATTTTAAAAGCAACATATTATTTATGGTAAGTATATAGACTTTTATTGTCAGTTATAGAACAAAATTAAAAATATAGGTAAATTAACAAATAAATGAATGTATAAATAAACAAGTACTATAATTTTAATCAAATAAATGGTCAAGAATCAATTGGATGCATTTCTTCACATTCCTTGTTAATAGAGAATTTATTAAATTATTATTTTTAAATTTTTTAAAAATTAATTTTATTTTAGTTGATAAATATACAAATAAAAAATCATGTATATTAATGGGATACCCATTGGTATTTCCATATCATATTTGGCAATGTTTAAGTCAAGTTAAGATATCTATTCCCTCAAATATTTATCATTTCTTTATGGTGAAATCTTAAATTTCTATCTTCTAGCTTTTTTTCTTTTTTTCCTTGTATGGGGGCTTAAATGTAGGGACACTCTACCACTGAGCAAAATTCCCAGCCCTTTTTATATTTATTTTGAAACAGGATCTCACTAAGTTTCCCAGACTGGCCTTGACCTTGCCATCCTCAGCCTCCAAGTCACTGGAAATACAGACATGCGTCTCTTTGCCCAGCTTCTTCTTAAAAAATAAAAAATACATTATTATTATCTGTCACCATTGGTGCTGTTGAGTAGCACATTAGATTTCTTGCTGTTATCTAATGTAACTTAGCACCCATTGGTCACCCTACTCTGTGTCCCATCCTCTCTTCTCCCAACCACTGGTAATTCTACTCTTAACTTCTATGAGATCAACTTTTTTAGATGCTACATGTGAATGAAATCATGGGGTACTTATCTTTCTGTGCATGAGTTATTGTACTTAACTCTTCAATTCCATCTTTTTTTGTCTTAAATGACAAGATTTCATTCTTTAAATGTCCAAATAGTAAGTATTCCCTGAGTATCTCTACTACATTTTCTTTCTCCCAAAATCAGTTGATGAAGACTTCTGATATTTCTGTGTCTTAGCAATTGTGAATAATGATACAATGAACATGAAAGTGCAGATGTCTCTTTGATATATGTCTCTTTGACATAATAACTTCATTTCTTTGGAGAAATACCCAGGAGTGGGATTACTGGATCATATAGTAATTACTATTACTATATGAATTTTTTGAGTAAACTCCATACTGATTTCCATAATGGCTGTACTAATTTGCTTTCCTACCCATAGTGTTCAGGAATTCCCTTTTTTTCATATCCTCACCAAAACACATTATGTTTAGTCTTTTTTATAATAGCCATTCTTACTGGGGTAAGGTGAGGATGAGTCATGGTTTTGATTTGCATTTTCTCCATGATTAATTATATTGACTGTTTCTTGTTTGTTTGTTTTTATTGTTGTTGTTACCCATTACTCACTTGGGTATATTTTCTTTTGAGAAATGTCTGTTGCCCATTTTTTTAAAAAATAAGATTATTATTTTTTTTTCTGTTGCCTTTTTGGAGTTCCTCATATATTCTGCATATCAACCCCTTGTCAGATGCATAGTTTGCAAACTCATGAAGATTGTAAGTTCAAGGCCAGCCTTGGTAATTTAGTGAGACTCTGTCTCAAAATAAAATAAGAAGGACTAGGATTTGATTGACTGGTAGCATGTTCCTTGGTTCAATCTCTAGAACTGCAAATGAGTGAATGAATAAATGAATGAATGAATTAATTAATAAGTTGTGTAATTGGCAAATATTTGTGTAGTGTCATGACTTCTTAAATTGATTTCAGGTGTTTAGTTTATTTCTTTGTTTTTGGTATGGTCAGGGAACATACATCATATGCCATGTGTTTTGGTAGAGAATATGGTTTATCTTTGTCAATATTTGTGTTCATTCGACAGTGAGATATATTCTGTTGTTTATGGATCATGTGATCTAAAATGTCCATTAGGTCAAATCAATTGACATGTAGTACAAGATTTCCCTATTATGACTTGATTTATGACTATATATGTTCTATTGATCTCTAAAAAAGCATTAATCTCAAAGTATAGTTGTTAATAATAATATATTTCTTTTATTCATTATTTTAATTTCTGCCTATTTTTGTCTTAATCTTATATTAAGTACATAAAATTATAGGATTTTATGCCCTTTTAATCAGCTAATACCAGTTTTTACTTTGGTAAATCTCCCTGAATTTTTGTTTTTAGCTTAAGGCTTAATTTCATTATAGTCTTTTCAGTTTTATTTTCATTAAAGGTTGTATTGTACATATTTCTAAACTTTTACTTTTAACAGATACTGCCTTTATACATAAATCAAGTCTCTGTATAAACTTTGTATATGCTTTAAATCTTTTTTATTCAGTCTGAAAATTTGGGTGTCTTTTGTGTGTGTGTGTGTGTGTGTGTGTGTGTTATTGTTTTTAGTGTTTTATTTTTCCTTAATGCATTATGTGATATTTCATTTGTTGCAATATCCAGGTCACTTGTATTTAATGTAATTATTGATATGATTGCATTGACATTTACAATTTTGTTATTTGTTTTTCTCTATCTTTTACCTAATTTTCCTTCTTTTGGATTAGCCAAGTTTTTATGTTTATATTTTATGTCTACTATTAGATTATAACCCATTTTTACTTTTATGGTTTAGTGGTTTATAAGGTTAAAGAGACACTTTGCAGATTCTTATGGGGTATCCTAACTTTCATCCACCACTTCACATAGTGTCCAGGAACTTTCAACAGTATATGTCCTACTCTCCTATCCTTGGTATTTTTTTCTAGGCACATGGAAAATCTAAAGTATACCACTTTTTTAATTTAAACAGTCAATTGTCTTATACAGAGATTAAAATGAATAGAGAAGGTTTTTTTTTCGTGTGTGTGTGTGTGTGTGTGTGTGAATTTGACTTTGATAGCTTGCAAAGTGAGCTTACCCACCTCTTTGCCATCAGTGGTGATCTTCATTCCTTACTATATATCCAATTTCCATCTGGCATTTGTTTCATTTTTCCTGAATAACTTTCATTAACATTTAAAAAAAATTAGTTGTAGATGAGTTTATTTTATTTATTTTTATGCAATGCTGAGGATCAAACCCAGTGGCTCACACAGGCCAAGCAAGCACTCTACCATTGAGCCACAACCCCAGCCCATATATTTATTTTTGTTAAATCAGCTGCTGATAAATTTTCACCAGCAGAATTTTAATTTTTGAAAATGACTTCCTTTTGGCCTCACTTTTCAAAGATAGTTTGCAAAGTGTCAAAGTCTATGTTGACAGTTTTCCATTTCCATTCTCCACTGCTTAATATGTAAAGATGATTCTCTATTGTTTCTATTGTCTTTAAACAAATGGTTTTAGACTATGATGAGTCTGATAGTTTTCTTGTTTTCCTAGATCTCTTTGGAGGTTTTTTTTAGTAGTAGTAGTATTAATTAGGAATTTGACTTTGATATATTTTAAGTAGTTTATTTTTGTTTATTTTTCCTCAGTTTTTACAATACTCTGGGTCTATATATTTATGATTTTTCAAATTTGGACTAATAGTTCTTTATATATTTTCTGTCCCTCTCCCTTTCTTCTTTCTGGAATACAGGCACACATACACACATATACATGTATATGTAAATGTAAAAAAATATATATTTACACATTATATATTTATACATATCTACATATACATACTATATATGTGTATATATACGTATATATGTATGAAAATACATATATACATATGCAATATATGTATATGTATGTATGTGTGTATATATATACACACACACACACACACACATATTTGTATAAGTATATATTCCATACACATAAATATATACTCTTTAGTTTGGTTCCTGTGGTACTCAGAATAGTGCCTCCCAATCAAAGTCCACATCCTTATTCCAGGAACCTATGAATACGTTTTAAGATTTTGAATATAAATACAAAATATAACATCAACACTCCATTGCTGACTTAAAATGGAAGAAGAAAGCCCTGAGACAAGGAAGCAGGGGAGCTGTAGATACAGGAAAAGGCAAGAAAATAGATCTACCCTAGAGTTTTCAGAAAAAAAATATGTAGCCCTGCCTGCACTTCATTGTAGCCTAATGAATAATGAATGTGTAGGATTTCTAACCCAAATAACTCTAAGTTGATAAATTTAATTGTTCAAGTCACTAAATTTGTGGTAATTTCTATGGTGGCCTCAGAAAATGAATTCAGTTCCACAGATCACTGATTCTCTGATTACCTTTTTTTTTTTTTTTTGGTGTTTTTTTTTTTTCACTGTGCTTCATTTTGAACAATTTCTATTACTATGCCTTCAAATTTTAAAATTGTTCTTCTTTCCTAGTATCTAATCTCCTGCTAATCCCATTGAGTATATTTTCAATTTTCTGTATTTTTTTGATCTCCAGAATTCCCAGTTGAGTGTTTTGTATCTTAATACTCTCTCTTCTTTATATCTATAGCATCCTTTTTATCCTATGGTAACATTTGTGAAAGTTGTTTTAAGACTCTTGCCTCCCAAATTTATCCTCTCTAATCTCTGGGTCTGTTTCCATTAATTGATTTTTTTTTCTTGTATTTCCATATGCTCCTACCATAATTTGGGTTACAGGCATTCTGAAATTTATGTTTTTAATGTGACATTTGTAATATTCCTTTAAAGAGAATTAGACATTGTTCTAGCATGCAGTAAAGTTATGAGGTAGGCCAGTTTAATGCTTTTTAGTGTCATTTACTTAAGCTTTGTTAGGAAAAAAAAAAACCAAAAAACAGCATAGCATTAATTCTGAGGCTAATTTGGCTGCTAATGGAAATGGCTTCTGAAAATTCTAACCAAATGTCTCTTTTGAAATGAGGTTTCTCCAGGTAGTGATAACTCCAACTATTCCCAGCTTTTGGCTATTGCAGGAATCATTAGGTCTGTCCCCACCTGATGGTGTTCATGCCGTGTCTCAGACCGGCACATAGCAAAGGTATTCCAAGGGTTCCTTCAGAAGACCTGGGGAGCTTTGCTGCTCTTTAGTTCTATCATTTCAGTATTCCCTCTACTACTTTTCCTAAAGCCTTAGCCTCCCTCCATTCCCTGCTTTTTCCTCCTCATCTGGGTGAGTGCCCCTGACTATTTTCCTCCTACCAAGGATTCTAATGCTGATAGTAAACCCAGGTCCTGAAATGGCTCAGCTTGTTTCTTTCCTTTTCTGTCTGGAATCACAGTTCAGGGCAACCTGTTGTCAAATACATGAAAACAGGTCTATGAATTTTATAGGTTTTTTTTTTTTTTTTTTTTTTTTTTGTTGTTGTTGTTGTTGGAAGGAGTGGTAGTGGGGATTGAGCCAGGGCTGATACGTGGCAATTGTGTACCCTTCCACTAAGCTACATCTCTGGTCATGTGATTTTACTTTTTATAATGGAATGCCAGTTCCCATCGCCAATAATAATTCAGGGACAGAAGTGGACATCTGCTTATTCCTTTGCTTTTTATGTTGAACTTTATATAAATAGAATCAGGCTTACTTCTATTTTTTTGGCTCAATATTAGAGATTTACATAGGTGTCTGCATATAACTATACTTCATTTATTTCCTTTTGTATAGCATTCTAATGTATAAAAAGTCAACAGTTATCCATCATCTTGTTATAGGCTGCCCCCCACCCCCGCAAAGCTGTGTATTTATTATAGCATTGCTGTTTTGAACATTCTACTATATGTATCCAAGGACTCTGAGCAAGAGTTTCTTCAAGATATATATGTATGTAGAAAATATACATATATGTATATATATGTAGAAAATTTAAGATATATTCCTATCTGTAGAAAATAATAATAAAAATATTAAAACATTTTAAATGATAACATATATTGGGTCAGTGAGTCTCCTGTGTAAGATGACTTCCCATGCAGAAGAGTAGAGGAAGGTTGGAGTAATATTTCCAGGATTTATGGCTAGCTTTGGGGATTAGTATTCTAGTATTTATGGCCCACCCTGAGAAAAAGAAATGCTGTCACCTGCCTTTGGGAGAAGAAAGTGTAGCAGAATAAAGAAGGGAGAGAAGAAGGCAGGAGAACTTCTTGCTTCTGAGTTCTTGACAATGACCTTCAGTTCAAAGTACTCAGATGCCAGTACTCATTTCCCTGAGTCTGACATTTTCATTGGATAAATCTTGGTGAGAAGTAGCTGGGGAATATAATTTTTGTCTAGATAGCCACATAAAACTAAAAAGAACTCATTCTGTTAATAAAGAAAGAAGAAACAATAGTTAAAGCCACTGGTCTCATTTCTTGGCTTTTTTATTTAATTGAATTATCTAAAAGTTGGTGATTATTACAACCTAGAAGCAGCCAGCCAGTGACTGATGTACATGGGTCTGTAAATTCCTGCCTCCCTTGCTGCATGCTGGATATGTCTAGGTGCATATTACACTGACCCCCAGAGTTCCTCAGCAGAAATGCCAACTTGCTTCACATTTAATAATTTTGTCATTTTTTTTCCCCTATATAACTTCGCTCTCTCCTACCAACATTTCCGGGGATGACTTTCCAAATATGTATATATTCAGGGAGAGAATTCACATACACACATATGTATGTGCATATATATGTTATATATAACATTATATTATTATATATTACATATAATTTTTACAACATAAAATTATATGTGGTAATATATGATATACCCTGGAATTTTTTTTTGTTGTTGTTATTCTAGGGATTGTACCTAGGGGGTACTTCATCACTGAGCTATATCCCCAGTCCTTTTTATTTTTCATTTTGTGACAGTGTTTGACTAAGTTGCCAAGGCTGGCCTTGAACTTGCAATCCTCCTGCTTCAGTTTCCTGAGAATCTGGAATTACAGGTGTGTATTACCACACGTAGCTCTGAAAAATGATCTTTATAGTTTAATTTTAGAAAAGTGAATAGAAAATGTTAATAATCATTGCTTCAGTAAGTATTTTTCATCCATAGTAGATTAAAAGAAAACTTTTTGCTGTATTTTGAATTCAAATATTTTCAGACAGCTTCATTATTATTTTTATATAGGTCAGGTATAAAACCATCTCTATGGATTTCTAGTGGATAATTAATTTCTTAGTAAAGTGCCCAAAGTGAAAGGACATTAACATCCAGAGGATTTTAGTCATCGTGGCCAGAGTGATGCTGGTGAGTTATAGCAAAGAACATTCTGCTCATTAATGTACTCATAGCAAAAAACAACCATGCCTTTCACATGGACAAGTTTTGTAGCTTGCTGGTTTCTCCCGTGGCTTTGTTAAACACAGGAATCTTAAATGGGCTTATTGACTTTTTCCAATCCACATCAGCATACCTTTCTTCTAAATAGCTGGTAGTAGAAACTGCTGTATTCCATTGTTAGCAACACTTACTGAAATCAGTAATAGAACAGTAGGAGTAAAATCACAGAGGGGTATAAAAGCCATAACACTAAAATATTAAAGTCCAACTGTGAAAAGCTTTCCATGATATTTTTTTCCATATAAAAATGTGTTTAAAACACTTTTTGAGTATTATTATAATTAACTACAGTAGCTTTGTAAGCAGTTCCTTTTGTAAGAGAAAAACCTACCATCACTTAGAGGTTACTAGTTTTTGACATTGAGCTCTTAAGTGGATAATTATATTTATTGAGAGGTGATGCTCACTTGACCACTTGGTGTTTTGTTTCGGGCCAAGGGAAACAAGGCAGGTGAAGTGTTTTTATTTATAATGTAACAGATATTGCTATTGTGACTCCATTTCTCAGGCATAGTTGGTTAACTAAATCCTTATTTCCTGAAACTGAAATATTCTTCTCTCCCTGTTCTTGAGAAATTAAAAGCTTCTACCTTAAAGAAGTGAGTGATACATTATCCACTCACTCTAAATTGAACCCATTTGGAGCTATTTGCATCTTGTAGAAATCTACAGCTGAGTGCTCTGCTTAGAGGTGTAATGAGTGGTTGTCACAACACACTGGAGGTGGCCCCATAACGAAATGATCCCCTGTCAATCCCCTCACAGGAAATGCTTTGGCAACCTGTAATTCGGCCCTAGTATTAACATCCTGCCTGGGTTTTGTTAAATGGCACTTTCTAGGAAGTAGATCTGGGGAACTTGTGTTTAATAATGTTTTAAGAGGAATATTTGATGGAAGTTTTAGAAAGCATCACATGGGGTTAACAGTGATTTGTCATTTGTTTCTAATTAAAGGACCTAATCTCTTATCACTGAAGCAGTCGGTTTTTTTATACTAAAGGCACAGATGTGAATGGAAACATATTAATGAGATGTCATACTACATAGTCATTTAGTGTTTTGTTTAACTTAAACATAGCAGAAAATGTGTGTCTAAGTAGACACATGTAATGACATCCTGATAGAATTATAATTTCCTGCATTTGCATAATCTTCAGTAAAATTCACACTAGGTTCACCTTGCATTGCTAATTTCATTTCCCAAATCTGCATTTTCAGAAAATTAAAGTCAGACCTAAAGTACTATGGGAACAAAAAGGGCTTATTGTTAGTTCCTTCAAATTAAAGCTGGAATTGTAATTTAAATATTTGAGTGCCAGGTGTTCTAAGAAAGTGACAAGAACCATTGAAACTGACAGGAAGTTTTGTATTCTCTTAAGCACTTTAAAAAGTGATCTAGGTTCAATCATCCTGGGAGCTTAGCAGGCCTTTTAGTCTGAGATAGAGTTCAAATATGACTTCTGAGTCTGGGGAATCATGTTTGTCTGATCAAGTGCCCTGGTGTGCCCAGTTCCAGGATTCCATGAGCTGTAACTTCCAAGAGTCAATCAGGTAATTGGGCAATGAGAGAAGCAGCAGGAGTGATCCTATTTAACTGCCTCCTGAGGAGTACCACATGCCTCTCCATTAGCCCAGCAAGAGGGCTCTGGATATGGGTTAAAATCAGGTGATCTCAAAATAGTTTGGGGATGTGAAAAGACATTGAAATTAGACATCTACCTCCAATTATTAGTGAGATTGCCAGTAGAACAACCTAATTATTCCAAAGTCTAGTTAAAAGGTACTTTAGAAAATAACTTCCAACCCCCGTTCTCATAGTATTGTACTTAAAAGAACCACATTTATTTATTTTTTTTTACTTTGAATGAGACCATGAGTTAGATATAGCTAGCCACAAAAAGATAAGTATTCCTGTTCTCACACAAGGCAACAATTGTTTTCATGTACAAGTTATTTTGTACTAATACAAATGCTCCCAAACCCTTTGCCCCTTAAATTGCTCTTAAGCTCACCTATGGTTACACCACTGCAGCTTGAATGCATCACTTGGCCACAGATTGGTACTTACCCATGCACAGTTAGACACAAAATAACCTACCAGAGTAAAGTGGAATGGGTTTCCCAATTTTAAAATGCAAACTATATAGAAAGTACTGACTAGATTGGTGTCATAAATTATGGCAACCAACAACAGTAATTCAAGTATTCAGAGAAGCAGTTCTCAACATTCATTGCACACCACAATGCAGGGAAAGTTTATGTAAATGTATAAAGTTTTGTTACCATTATAAGATTCCAGTTTTGAAGTTTTTGAGTCCTGAGTGGGATTTTGTGCTGTTCATGGGAAACAAAGATTATTATGAATTAGCCCAAGACCAGGCGAGTGACATTCTGCAAACTTTCATATGAAAATTATTTGATATAGACTCACTACCAATTTTATTAATCATTACCAACAAAAATATGTCATTTATTCATATATATGGATTTTAAAGTAACATATTTTCATGTGTTGAATGGGTTTATTAAGGTTCAAGTTTACTCGATAATTCCTGGAAGGCAGATAACTTACTTTGGTGATTTTATTACCTATTTTGCCATTTTGTTTTTTTTTTATAGGCAAACCTAATGGATATGGGACAAAGGTGCTATCAAATATCAGGAAAAAGATGAAAAGCAAAATCAGTGTGTTGTAGTTGACATTTGTTGCAGATTTTCTTGATTTCTGTGAATTTAATTACATACTGTTGGAATTTTTTTTTAAAGTCAGTAGGTTAAATTTAATTATGTAAATATTATACTTTAAATTTTATATTATTTTATTTGTGATTGAAACTCTTCTTTTTAAAATATTTTTAATTGCAGTTGGACACAATACCTTTAATTAATTTATTATTATTATTATTATTATTATTATTTTTAATGTGGTGCTGAGGATTGAACCCAGTGCCTGGCACTAGCTAGGCAAATGCTCTGCTGCTGAGCCACAACCTCAGCCCCCGAAACTCTTCTTGAGAATATTTTTCACCCACATTTAGTTTAGAAATTACAAAGAAAGGTCCTGAATACACTTTGTAAGATGTTACCATTGGTGAAAATAAGACAAAGTTGTAGTAAGACAGCAACCAGGATACAGACACTGGTACAATGCAGATTTCTTCAGTTTCATTTGTATTTGTTTGTGTTTCTTTTTCTTTTATTTTATTTTCTTTTTTCTTTCTTTCTTTCTTTTTTTTTTTTTTTTTTTTGTACCAGGCATTTGAACCCAGGGGCACTTAACCACTGAGTCACATCCCCAGCACATTTGGTATTTTATTTAGAAATAGGGTATCCCTGAGTTGCTTAGGGCCTCGCTAAGTTGCTGAGGCTGGCTTTCTTTTCTTTTCTTTTTTTTTTTTTATTGGTTGTTCAAAACATTACAAAGCTCTTGACATATCATATTTCATACATTAGATTCAAGTGGGTTATGAACTCCCATTTTTACCCCAAATACAGATTGCAGAATCACCTTGGTTACACATCCACATTTTTACATAATGCCCTATAAGTAACTGTTGTATTCTGCTACCTTTCTTATCCTCTACTATCCCCCTCCCCTCCCCTCCCATCTTCTCTCTCTACCCCATCTACTGTAATTCATTTCTCTCCTTGTTTTTTTTTTCCCATTCCCCTCACAACCTCTTATATGTAATTTTGTATAACAATGAGGGTCTCCCTCCATTACCATGCAATTTCCCTTTTCTCTCCCTTTCCCTCCCCCCTCATGTCTCTATTTAATGTTAATCTTTTCCTCCTGCTCTTCCTCCCTGCTCTGTTCTTAGTTGTTCTCATTATATCAAAGAAGACATTTGGCATTTGTTTTTTAGGGATTGGCTAGCTTCACTTAGCATAATCTGCTCTAATGCCATCCATTTCCCTGCAAATTCCATGATTTTGTCATTTTTTAGTGCAGAGTAATACTCCATTGTGTATAAATGCCACATTTTTTTTATCCATTCATCTATTGAAGGGCATCTCGGTTGGTTCCACAGTCTAGCTATTGTGAATTGTGCTGCTATGAACATCCATGTGGCAGTATCCCTGTAGTATGCTCTTTTAAGGTCTTCAGGGAATAGTCTGAGAAGGGCAATAGTTGGGTCAAATGGTGGTTCCATTCCCAGCTTTCCCAGGAATCTCCATACTGCTTTCCAAATTGGCCGCACCAATTTGCAGTCCCACCAGCAATGTACAAGAGTACCCTTTTCCCCACATCCTCGCCAGCACTTGTTGTTGTTTGACTTCATAATGGCTGCCAATCTTACTGGAGTGAGATGGTATCTTAGGGTGGTTTTGATTTGCATTTCTCTGACTGCTAGAGATGGTGAGCATTTTTTCATGTACTTGTTGATTGATTGTATGTCCTCCTCTGAGAAGTGTCTGTTCAGGTCCTTGGCCCATTTGTTGATTGGGTTATTTGTTATCTTAATGTTTAATTTTTTGAGTTCTTTGTATACTCTGGATATTAGGGCTCTATCTGAAGTGTGAGGAGTAAAGATTTGTTCCCATGATGTTGGCTCCCTATTTACCTCTCTTATTGTTTCTCTTTCTGAGAAAAAACTTTTTAGTTTAAATAAGTCCCATTTGTTGATTCTTGTTATTAATTATTTCAACTCTCTCAATCCTCCTGCCTCAGCCTCCCAAAATGCTGAGATTGCAAGTATATACCACCACGTCTGGCTCATTTTATTTTTAGTGGTGTCCCATCATTATAAAATTTTTTGCATTTATCTCTTTTCATTCCTCTTTTATAATGTTGGAGAGCATTATATGAACTGAGTTGTTGGACACATGAGAACTCACCATGCAGATCTAATAGTAAGGTTGTGATCCCTTTATATACCCCTATGTATCCATTCTCCATTCTTTCCCCAGGAAAATACCCACCTATTCAATATTTCTAATACATATGGTCAAGATGGTTGGAAATAAAAATTATTAGTTAAGATTTCACAAGTGTGAAATTCTAAGTGAATGGTTCAACAGTGCAATCATTTTGTATCTTCCTAACTTTCACTTAGTTTATGTGTGAGATTTATTCATTTCAGTATCTATAGCATTGTCATACATTGCAGCAGCTTGATAGTATTCTATATGTAAGTATAACATACTATATTGCCTTGTATTGAGCATTGAGTTCACTTCCAATTTACCATGATTACAACTGAGGGCATAGCGCACATTCAAGGTGGGAAATTTTCTTGTGACATGTAACTGGAGTAGTTCTTATCAGATAAAGAGTGAGTACATCCTAACTTTGTAAGTAGGCAAAGCTTTCTGATTCTAGAAACTGTCTCTCTCAACAGTTCTCACTTTCAGAATTAGAAAGCCTTGCCAGCTACCAATTATATGACCTTGGGCAAATGATATAACCTCCTTTTGTCAGTTTTCTCAGCCTTAAAAATATAACATGAATGTATCATAAGGATTAAGATATCAAAATTTTTAAAATGATTTTTTTACATATCTGCCAGAAAATTCACTCTGAAGGAGAATTTCTATACTGTATCAGAATTTGTCTCAACAAGCAATAATTTTATGTTGACTTGAAAATACAAGAAACCAGGAGAGAAACTAACTAGACATTAGAGTCCACAATGACTCCAGGGTAAGAGTCTAGTAAGGACAGAAAGGGTGAATTGGGATTTTATAATTGCACAGATCTCCAAAAAAAGGGGAGTATTTTTGAAAGCTCTGCCCACCAAGTAGACCACACATTCAGAGGTGGTCAGTTGGGTTCCTAGAGAAAACCACCTCAGAAGTTCTAAATAGGCATTCATCTTATCAGAGCACAGTGTCGGGAAGATGTGCCCCTTAGTTTCCTTCTGTAAATTTTTCTTCACAGTAGATGAGATTCATAGTCCCTTTCCTTTATAGAATACCATAGTCTAAGACTCATTAAGCTACATTTAAAATTTAAGTTCTAACGATTTAAATTTAAAACACATTTAAGTTTCATTTAGGGAAACAAATACAACATAAATAAAAATGTGATTTCAAATGCATTCTTGAAACATTGCTGATAACAAGGCTCTTCTCTTTAAATCTTAGTACACTTAGGCTCTGAGAAAAAATGGAAAATGTGTACACCAAAATATTATAGCACCTTAGTGATTAATAGAATACATGTGATTTTCACTTCCTTTTGTTTACATCAATGTTTCACTTTTTAAAATAATCAGGGTGTGATATAATTATAATACAAACAATATAAATTATAAAAATGCACTGAGTATTTTATACTATTTAAGTTCAAAAGTAATTTTCTTTGTATATCTCTATACATTGACAGATAACTCTAATAATTGAAAGAACTATTTAAGACCTACAAATGCAAAGCTCTGTTGTCATAGAAAAAAAATCAACTTTTGTATCACAAATAAATCATCAAGGCTGAGGTTGAAAACTTCTCTATTATTTCCTAGGCTTGTTGACAAAACAATGGCAAAAGAAAATACTTTGGACAAAATAGGCTGCTGGAGAAACAAATTCAATGTACCACTACTTACATGTGATTTTTTTTAACCTTTTTAGGCCAATGAGGCTATTTGCAGAGGACACAGAAGAAAATACCATCACCTATTCACACTCCCAAAGGAATAGCACTTTCTCCCCAGCTGTGGAATTGTCCTAAGTTTCAACATTTGATTCTTTGCTCTTGCCATTCTTTCTTTGATCTAAGTCAACACTTTCACTGCTTTAGTAGTGCCTCCTTTGCCTCTGACTTCGAGGACTCTAATTACTGCTCTAACAAGTTGACTAAGTTTCCTAACATTTACAAGGATTCTGATAAGGTTTTGTTGTGATACACACTGTTGAAAAGGAAAAAAGAGGGGGCAAGGAGGTAAATATATTATCAAGGAAATGCAAATATATCTACTATTTTCCATATCTTATTTGGGAAAATCATCTTGTTATTAAATTTAAACAAATGAACAATAATGACAATGGCATCAGCTTTCTTAATGGCAATACCTATGAAGTCCTAAGAGAAAACAGTTTTACGATTGAACACAATAGATCTTGCCAAAAAATGTAATGATTTAGAAAAATTAACTACACATGGTTGATCCTGACTAAACTTCTAAAAGTGGCACTCCAGCAATTTTTTTAATACAAAAAAGAAAATATAGAACATAATAATAAAGGATTAATTTTAAAAATACCAGAAAAGAGTAGATAGATACGTGGTGAAGACTGGTTTTGCTTTTACTGTTGTTCCACAATGATAAGAAATTTTTAAAATGTAAAATATTGCATGATTTTTTTAAATTTATTTGTTTATTTTAATTAGGTATATATGACAGAATGCATTTTGATTCATTTTACACAATTGCAGCACAAGTTTATATTTCTATGGTTGTACATGACATAGTGTCACACCATATGTGCAATCATACATGTACCTAGGGTAATGATGTCCATCTCATCCCACCATCTTTCCTGCCCCCCATGCACCTTCCCATCCCTCCCTCCGCTTTGCCCAATCAAAGTTCTTCCTTTTTTCCCATGCTTCTCCCCCCCAATCCCCACCCCGTTGTGGATCAGCATCTACTTATCAGAGAGAATAATCAGCCTTTGGTTTTTTGGGATTGGCTTACTTAGTATATTCTCCAACTCCATTCATTTGCCAGCAAATGCCATAATTTTATTCTCTTTTAATGCTGTGTAATATTCGATTTTGTATATATACCACAGTTTCTTTATCCATTCATATCTATTGAAGGGCATCTAGGTTGGTTACACAGTTTAGCTATTGTGAATTAAGCTGCTATGAACATTAATGTGGCTACATTACTATAGTATGCTGATTTTAAGTCCTTTGGGTATGGACTAAAGAGTAAGAAAACTGGGTCAAAGAGTGGTTCCATTCCAAGTTTTCTAAAACCTCTCCATTCTCCTTTCCAGATTGGTTGCAACAATTTGCAGTCCTACAAGCAATACATGAGTGTGCCTTGTTCCCCCATCCTCACCAACATTTATTGTTGTCTGTATTCTTGATAACTGCCATTTCGACTGACATGAGATAAAATCTTAGCTAGTTTTGATTTTCATTTCTCTAATTACTAGAAACATTGAACATTTTTTCATATATTTGTTGATCAAGAGTATATCTTCTTCTGAGAAGGGTCTTGCATGGATATTTAAAAGTAAGAGTGAGAGAAGTTAAAATGAAAGTATGTAAATGCATCAAGCAATTTATAAGCTGGGTGTGGTAGTACACCTGTATCCCAGCAGTTCAGGAGGGGAAGGCAGGAGGATTTCAAGTTGAAAGCCAGCCTTAGCAACTTAGCAAGGACCTAAGCAACTCAGTGAGACTCTGTCTTAAATAAAATACCAAAAAAGGGCTGGGGATGTGGCTCAGTGCTTAAGTGACCCTGGGTTCAATCTCCAGTACCTTCCCCTCAAATATACACATATATTGTGGGGGAAAGAAAAGTGGTGAAAAGATACAGGGACTAGAATAGATGTCAGTAAGTCTTTTACATCCTTAGTAATATATATTGCTTAACATTTGAACCTGTGAGTATCCAAACTTGAAAGTGGAGCAAATTATTATTTTTCTGCTTGACTTTCCCCTCTTCACTTAATATGTAGGAATGCTAGAAGTTCTAATTGTCTCAATTAATTTTTGGAAATTCCACTGTGAACTCAGATGTGTTCTAGGAATTTACTCTTTCTACCAGTATGTGGCATGGAAACTTTTCCCTGTTTTCTCCTGTGGCTCATTTCTTGCATTAGCTGCCAGTAATGGATGGACCACTCCAATACCTACAGGGGTTTCTAGTGCTCCAGGAAGCTAAGGGAAGGCTTCTATTGCTTAAGACCAGAATTATGGGTACTTTGGCACATTTTTTTTTTTCAGCTAAATCCCCTAAGGAGATAGTTGTCATCATGAGTATATCTACTACAGGTGGTGATACAAGGCCATCCCCTATCTCAGCCACAAGCGTGCTACAGCCACTAGCACTTTCACCAATGCTGAGCTACACTGACAAAGTGCTCTCAGGAACCATGAAGATTATAGAGAAAGGAGCTTATTCATTTACTTACCTTCTTCTCAAGAATAAGGCCTGAGTTCACAGGAGAAGCACTAGGGGAGTTGGTACGAATCACTCTTTATTGATCTAGCTGTTGACTTTGAACCAGCTCTATTCTTTGTCTTTGAGGTATCCTTGGTCTCCATAACAACATTTCAAACAGTTAATCCAAATTCACTTTTATTGAGCCTATTCTTCTTGGTCTTCAGGGTCTTCAGATAAATATAGAAATCTTTGAATTCTAGAATTATATAATTTCAAGTTGAAGTTGAATCCTTAACTTAGAGAAGATGGGAGGAGTTGAAAATAACTCATTCTGTTTTATCTCAGATTATGCTTAGTGAAGCTAGCCAATCCCTAAAAAACAAATACCAAATGTCTTATTTGATATAATGAGAGCAACTAAGAACAGAGCAGGGAGGAAGAGCAGGAAGAAAAGATTAACATTAAACAGAGACATGAGGTGGGAGGGAAAGGGAGAGAAAAGGGAAATTGCATGGAAATGGAGGGAGACCCTCATTGTTATACAAAATTACATATAAGAGGTTGTGAGGGGAATGGGAAAAAAAACAAGGAGAGAAATGAATTACAGTAGATGGGGTAGAGAGAGAAGATGGGAGGGGAGGGGCGGGGGATAGTAGAGGATAGGAAAGGTAGCAGAATACAACAGTTACTAATAGGGCATTATGTAAAAATGTGGATGTGTAACTGATATGATTCTGCAATCTGTATTTGGGATAAAAATGGGAGTTCATAACCCACTTGAATCTAACGTATGAAATATGATGTCAAGAGCTTTTTTGTAATGTTTTGAACAACCAATAAAAAAAAAAAAAAACTACTCTCAAACAAGTCCTCCTCCTTCCCCTCAAAAAAGAAAATAAAGAAAAAGAAACACATACGAGTATCGTGTTGAAAGTAGGAAAAAAATAATGCTGATTATACATATGCCAGGTTGGTAGCAAAATTTACAAAATAAGAGGGCAAAAGGTGTCTGACAGCAGCTGCTCTGTTCTGATATCCACAGTGCCAGTGGCTCTGAGCAGCTGATCCTCAGGAAGGAGAATGGTGGGGTCTAATGTTAGCAGTAGTGGAACAGCCCTGGAGGGAAGCCTCCAAGAATAACACAATAATATCTGCAAGGTGTGCACCAGAGGTCACGTGGCTGTTAGCTGCTTTTGTGAAATCAATTAGATAGGCCACAGTGAAATGTGAACTGGAAAAAGAGTTGTTTGATATTTTAGTAGATAAACTCACTAGACAATCTTGAACTTGAGGACTTAAGGAAAATTAAAGATTCTGGGGGAGGAACTGAAGCAAATGTTAAGAAAAAAATATTTGTTGTTTATGTACAAAGGACTTGAATGAATATTACTTTTAAAAATAGTAGAAATGATGACCTAGGGATTAGAAGATGGCATAGAAGTGAAACAAAATTTTCTCTTTGAGACCAATCATTGCCCTAGTTTTCTGAAAAGTGTTCACTTTTTCTATGAAATTTTCTTTAATCTGGGTCTTGGGAAAGGTCAATAAACTGGTGTGAGCTTAATGGTGGGCTTCCTTCTTCTGAAAGGCATAGAGACCAATGGCATTGAGTGTGGAGAAGTGGAGCTTGTAGTGGCTCCAGCTTGCTTTAGCTTATGTTTCTTCATCTCTGAATAAAGGAGCACCTTTGTTTGCTAAATAATGCATTTTAAACCAAATAAATGACCCAGCACTAATTTTTGTTTCAAAACAAAACAAAACAAAAATCTATACACTAAAAAATATTGGTTTTTCATTTTTAATAATCATATTTCCTAAGTTATTATTTGAAAACATTCAAACATACAGGAAGCTGCAATAATAATATGAACACGTATAACCTGTCAGTTGTTAACAGTCTTCCCTGTTCATCTCCTGTTCACTCTTCATCCTAAACTATCTTTGTGTGCATCTAGAAAGAGCAAGAGCATTCATCTACATAAGCACATACCCTAAAACATCCATTAACACAGATCTATTCTATTATCTAATATGTATTCCACATTTGGCTTTCCTGATTATCATATTATGCACTCTATAATTTATTTTGTTGTTTCCTTATTTTTCACTATGCTTTTATTCCAGAATGCTATCAAGGATCACACATCACATTTATTGGTTCCTCAGCATTTTAAAAATCAATAACATTGATACCTTAAGATTCTATAGTTAACCTAGAGAATGGCTACTTCGAGGCCAACCTAGATAATTTAACAAGACTGTATCTCAAAAGAAAAAAAAAAGATACTCGGCTTAGTATTTCTCTACTTGGATTCATTACACTGTTTCTTCATGACAGAGTCTAGTTAAACCTTTTAGCAAGGCTCCAATCAGATGATGTGTCTGTCCTCAGTTCATCAATGTGGAGAGAAGCAATGTCTGTTTATCTCATTATTGGGGAGGGTGAATCATTGCTTACTTAAGTTAGTGCCTGCCATATTTCTCAATTATAATGATACCTTTTCTTTTGTAAATAATCTGTGACCTATGATAGTGATAACATACTGATTTTATTAAAAAGGGCATTACAGATTTCCCTAAAATATAAGTTTTAAAAGCTTAGAATCTCTAATAGTTATATGTAGTTTCCTCCTTATCTCTGTTATCCAGGATGCTTAAACAATAACAACAAAAACCCTCAAAACATGAAACATGCTAGTTTAGATGTAGTATCTCTTACTCTCACTGTCCTATTCCTAACTGAATCAGCACAGTTCCCCTAAACCCAAACTCTGTGATTTAATTGCATTTTGTTTTGTTCTTCTAGACACACACAGGGAACATTCTACAAGTATCAAGGTGGCCTCTTATATCAAGGTATTAGAAACTCGAATGAAATTATTTTCTACATGTGGGGTGAAATCTTTAAGACTTCTGTTTCTAAAATAAACACTCATGTGAGTTCTTGAATATTGATATATTTAAAACAATGAAACAGAGTGCTGGTGTTAAAGGTGAATGAATCTGGTAACTGAAGTTCCAGATTCCTCTGGGATGGGTGATGGTATGCTGTGATTCAGAGCCACAACCTTTACAGCTCCACCTCCTTCAATTATGTGACACTGATCCTATTTCATATCTCAGTAACTGACTAGAAGCCCCAGCACTGTCAACAGGGTACCCCCACCCAGCCCCTTACCCATCTCTCTCTCTCTCTCTCTCTCTCTCTCTCTCTCTCTCTCTCTCTCTCACACACACACACACACACACACACACACACAAACATAAACACACATACATACACATATCCTCTCCTTAGAAACTAAGAAGATAGCCCACATTGTACATACATTATGATAAACTTTTATTTTATCTGGTCAATGACAATAGCCCTGTTACTCTGCCTCAATCCTTGTTCTTCAAAAACCCATCTCCAGAATGCTGCCTGCCATTAGTGAGTTGCTAAATGTTTCCCTCTGTATTCCTTTCTCTATCACGCAAATCAATAGTGACTCAAATTCACATACAAAATAAAATGTATATTTAATTTATATTTGAAATTTTAGAACAGTTCTCATTTATCAGTGGATTGTATTATAAAGCAAAATTCAGTATATTAATTTCAAAAGTGGAAAAATTAATGTGTGGATGAGTCTTTGCTTTAAGAAATGTCTCTCTGCTTCATCCATTTTTATTTCCATGGGCTACCACTTTTTTAAAAAAAATGCCATATCTCACTTAAATGATAGAAGCCTTCTTCTATAGTGTCCTCTTTAATTTATTTTCCATATTGCACAAACTCTCTTTTAGAAGTCAGATAGAAATATCTAAAATCTCCCCTTATCTACCTTAATGAACTTTAATAGACTTCCAAAGCTTTTGAGATAAAAAATATAATTTAAATTCTTCAATATGCCCTGAAGTTTCTAACACAAGGTCCTGCCAACCTTTCTTAACCTTTTCTCATAGTATCTGACCCGTGTGCCTCCTCCCCTTCCTTCAGTTTCTTGAATAGGTCTCACTGCAGGGATTTTGCTCATGCAATTTTATCTTTCTGAACACAATTTGTTCCTCTTGTCTCCTATTGTCATCTGTACAAATGATCTGCAGAGCTGTTGTTTATTTCTCTCATGGATTTAGATGCAAGGTATTATTAAGTTAGTTGATGAATGAGAGAAACAGAAAGAAAGTATAGCTTCATCCAAGGTAATTCAACATATTATATAAATATATATGCAAAAAATACTAAGAATTAAAATAATACATTATATACTTATATACAAGTATGGGTTTTGGTAAACAAATGGAGTGATAGAAAGAGGGGAAAAAGTGATAAGGAAGACTACCGAAAGAAATTTACAAATACATTTAAAACTGATCAATACACTATGGGCCAATATCCATACAGCAACAATCAATTGCATTCCAGTGTACAAAATTGGATTGCATCTTTTTGGACAAGAATCCTTTGTCTTACCATTTTCTATAGTTCACTAAATTCCGGAAGCGTTCCAACAGCAGGCAGTGGTAGAAAGTCTTGAGATGTGCCCTAGTCATGATATCTACTAATCTTTTATGTTAATGTCAAAGTCTTTCACAATATTTCCTAACCAAATCCTCATGATCATAAAAATCTCAAAGAATATCTCGAGTTAATAATTAAGTTACTGAAATGTCTAAAGGCATCAACTGAATTATATCTTGACATTTTCATAAAGAATCTCACATTATACGTTTTTTTCAGGGAGGGGTACTGGGGATTGCACTCAGGCACTCAACCACTGAGCCACATCCCAGCCCTATTTTGTATTGATTTAGAGACAAGTTCTCACTGAGTTGCTTAGAATCTTGCTTTTTGCTGAGGCTGGCTTTGAACTTGCAATCCTCCTGCCTCAGCCTCCTGAGCCAGTAGGATTTCAGGTGTGTACCACCTTGGCGTCCAACTTTACATTATACTTTTAAAATCTTGGAAATGTACTCTTACAACATAAAGAAATTAGACCCAAGAATCTTCACTAGATTTAATCACCTATATCTGAAAATTGTGATGACTGCCTCTCTTACAATTTTCATGGTCTGCCCTGAAGTGACCTGTCCCTGTAATTTTGGAATGGAATAAACTAGAAGCAGGTCAGTTACCTGAGGAGAAATTTATTGGCACTGACTCCACATGTAAACTGAATTCTTTTCCTTAAAAGTGCCTTATGCTACATCACAAAATCGGGCAATTCTCAAATGTAATATTCTATGAAAGGCCTTGGTTATACAATTGATATCTCAACTATATCTTGAGAAATAATGGAAGACAGATTGTTTCTGAACCTAAAACATAATTATATTCTTAAAGTAATAAAGAAGTTTTACTAATAAGTTCTAGATTCTGGGGGTCAGTGAGAATCAGATATACTATTTAATGTCTCTTTTATTTTATAAAATGATGAAACAGATACTTTAAAACTTTCTCATGAGTTCTCTGGGAAACTTTAGAGGTAATTCTAGGTGTCAAAGTTATGCTGCAGTTAATAAAATAGCTTATTGTTTTTCATACTTAAGATATGGTTTAGGAAAGACAATTTTGAATTATTTTAGGAAAAGATTTAGACACTTGTGGAATCATTGCTGCCTGAAAACAACACTTAGCTCTCTGTTTAATCACAGTGACAAGAAATATTTAAAAATAATTGTGGAAGGTAATATTTTTATGAAGAATGCTAAATATTTCTTAAGTAAAAGAGCCCCCTCCCCCCTTTTTAAATAACTAAGGGCATAATTATGTCAACATAAAGCACAGAAAAAGTTTTCTGGTAAGATTTGTAACATTTGCTTTCCAGGCGGATTGAGTAAAACAGGTAAAAACTTTTCATACTGTGGTTAAAGGCATTAATCATGAAACCAAGGAAGAAAGCCTATTAAGACCAAGTGAACTTTGTCAAAATTTTAATGCTTTTCATCACTTCTTTACAGACTTAGGTATTATATTTCAGGGCAAATTACTTCCCAAACTTTTTCTTTCACTATGGTTGTCAAAATCTAATACAAATTGATCTTTTACTTGAGGACCATGGTTCTTACTCAGAGTCTAAAAGGTCAAATATCAATTTTCTAAACAATACCAAGGTATTTTTCATGTTAACGGGTGACATATTCTTCATTGTTGCTTACAAATGATTCCATGAATGTATAACTTAATAATTTTTAGCTTTGATTTATTTCTAATAAATCCAATGTTAAAATTTATAATTGCCTCCCATAAACAAAGGTTCTTTGGGATCCTTAAAAAGCTTTAAGGATGTTGGTCCAGAGACCCACACACCCACCCCCAGCCACATGCACACAAATATTTGACAGCTACTGCTTCAAAACAAAATTTCTCTTTTTCCTTAGAAACAAAAGCATAAGCATGCACTTTTTTATTTCTCAGTTACTATTGCTCTTAGGATAATTTCTATCACTTATATAATAATTCTTATTGTTTAGCTAAAATGAGTAACTTTGTTTCACAGATAAATTGGGGCATGGATACTTGAAAGTTCTTTGGTCAGCAACAATGTCTTACCAAGCAGCAGAGCTCATCCACCCATGCAGGCCTTTCCTAGCATGCTTAGCATTCAGATTTCACCTTGTTAAAGTATCAAATAGAAACATTTAAGCTATCATAACTGAGAGGTAGATCTTCTCTATAACATGAAAAAAAAAGTGTAGAAGTTTAAATTATGCAATTATGCATAGTAATCAAGGTGTCTACATCCCTCCTTACTTGGAAATATTTGGGTATTCAGGTAAATTAATTAAAAAGAGGGACACAGTTATATGAATAGTATATTTATAATTCATCAAAAGCGAAGCATTGAATGAAGTTACTTATGCTAAATTTTTTATGCATGCAAGTGACAAATCAAGAATCTAGAAACCTAATGCAACCCTAAAACCAATGTCATTCATGAGGGTTGCTCCATACTTTCAGCTCTGGAGAAATATTGTATATTATCGTATCCTTCTTCTAACACTGGCTTACAGTAAATGATACCTAAGTTTTCCAATCTATAAAATAGTGGTTGCTAAATGGGTCCATTTTGTAAAATCACTTAAAACAGTAATTGACCCATAATAAATTGCCAGTGAACGTCCAACTTGGCTGGTTAAGGTAGGTTTGACAAGGGACTTTTCATAATAATTCCTTTCTTTTTAATAAAACAATATATAATCATGAGGAAATTTTTGTAAGATGCAAGAGTATAAAATATTATAAAAATTTATCTAGAAACTTACTGCCTTGAAATCACCAATCTTGACAGGCCAATATTATTTTCCTTCCAATGTATGTCAATGTTGTTGTTTCTGTTATTATTATTACTTAGAAATACTAGGGAGTGAACCCAGAGGTGTTCTACTACTAAACTATATTCCCTGCCATTTTGTAAGTTTTATTTGAGACAGGATCTTAGTAAGTTAATCATGCTGATCTCAAACCTGCAATCCTCCTTATTATTCTATTTTTTAAATGAAACGTTTTTTTAGATAATTCAAAGTGTATGTAATTTAGCAAAGGGAAGACTTGTGGGAAAATACTTGGCTATCCACTTAATAGGTAGTTCTTCCATTTTCTTTGGAATTTACAGTATTTTCAAACATGAGAACCTGACTTTTTATTCTTTCAGGCATAAGGACAAAGAATCTGTTCTTTGATTCTGGATTCATCATTTCACAATTGGAATCACCTAGGCACATATCTTTGTACACTGAAGGATGCTCACATATACATAAAAACCCATTTTATTTCCTTTCTTATGTATTTTAGAATTATATTGCCAATATCCACAAATAGTTTCATTAAGATTTTAATTCTGTGGCACTGAACTTATAAATCTCAACAGTTGTGATTTTTATGTATTTAATTTTTCTAAAGATTTAGAAAAGTATGTTTTACATTGTATCTACTAAAATACTATAGTATTTTACATGTATTTTTAAAATAAATGGATATAGATATTATAATAATAATTCACTTTTAATTTAAAAAGTTTTCTAATTTAGCTGCATTTTCTGCTGTTACCCAACTAGCTAGTTATTCTTAATGTAGAAAAACTAATTAACAAAACTAGTTATTTTCACCATTCTCTCTAATATTAGTTTTCTTATTTACATTTCATAATTTGTTCCTGAAACTAGAATTTCCAAAGTAATGTTTATAATCTATACTGATATGATAAAACTGTTCATTTTTTCTTGATTTTAGAGTTTTACCAATAAGTATTTACCAATAAGTAGAGAATTGACTTTAGGTAAAAAATAAACAAAAAGTGTTTCTCAGTGGAATTATTTTCAAAAAAGGGAATTTAATTTTATCATACATTAGATGTATATTAATTCCATGAGTTTCTTCAGTGCTTGGTAATGTAGTGTGCAATAAGTGAGCATTTAC
The DNA here is from genome assembly GCF_047511675.1 of Marmota flaviventris. Taxonomy (NCBI): domain Eukaryota; kingdom Metazoa; phylum Chordata; class Mammalia; order Rodentia; family Sciuridae; genus Marmota; species Marmota flaviventris. The sequence continues at coordinate 83,418,815 of NC_092508.1, forward strand.
CTCTTTCTGGAGTCTGCTGTTCTTAGAGTACACACACCTTGGATATGAAGTGGTGGGAAAGAAGTGATAAGCAGGAGGAATCCTGGATGAGATCTATGTGAGTTCATGCTGATTTTTGGTATTTTTAAGGGAAACATATCTTTCTAATCTAAGTGCACCAAAATAGTATTCTATGCTGGAAGTCTGGTCTCCTAACAGTCAGACTCTGACTCTTGGGACATAGCCAGATGTGGAAGCATAATTGCCACAACCACAAAACCCACAAAAATAGATTTCTGGACAGATAGTGAAGGCTTTGGTACATGAAGTCAAAGTAAAGCATTTACCACTGAATTTTTCAGAGTGCTTTCAAAGCCAAACACATCAGTCGTTGTGACTCAGGAATAATAAATATATCATTACATGAGTAAGAATTAGGCTTAGAAATCTTTTATTTTTTATTTTTTTATCTTTTTTTTAATTTTTATTGTTGGTTGTTCAAAACATTACATAGTTCTTGATATATCATATTTCACACTTTGATTCAAGTGGGTTATGAACTCCCATTTTTACCCCGTATACAGATTGCAGAATCACATCAGTTACACATCCATTGATCTACATATTGCCATACTAGTGTCTGTTGTATTCTGCTGCCTTTCCTATCCTCTACTATCCCCTCTCCCCTCCCCTCCCCTCCCCTCTTCTCACTCTACCCCCTCTACTGTCATTCATTTCTCCCCCTTGTATTATTTTTTCCCTTTCCCCTCACTTCCTCTTGTATGTACTTTTGTATAACCCAGAGGGTCTCCTTTCATTTCCATGCAATTTCCCTTCTCTCTCCCTTTCCCTCCCACCTCTCATCCCTGTTTAATGCTAATCTTCTTCTTATGCTCTTCTTCCCTACTCTGTTCTTAGTTACTCTCCTTATATCAAAGAAGACATTTGGCATTTGCTTTTTAGGGATTGGCTAGCTTCACTTAGCATAATCTGCTCTAATGCCATCCATTTCCCTGCAAATTCTATGATTTTGTCATTTTTTAATGCAGAGTAATACTCCATTGTGTATAAATGCCACATTTTTTTTATCCATTTGTCTATTGAAGGGCATCTAGGTTGGTTCCACAGTCTTGCTATTGTGAATTGTGCTGCTATGAACATCGATGTAGCAGTGTCCCTGTAGCATGCTCTTTTTAGGTCTTTAGGGAATAGACCAAGAAGGGGAATAGCTGGGTCAAATGGTGGTTCCATTCCCAGCTTTCCAAGAAATCTCCATACTGCTTTCCAAATTGGCTGCACCAATTTGCAGTCCCACCAGCAATGTACAAGTGTACCCTTTTCCCCACATCCTCGCCAGCACTTATTGTTGTTTGACTTCCTAATGGCTGCCAATCTTCCTGGAGTGAGATGGTATCTTAGGGTGGTTTTGATTTGCATTTCTCTGACTGCTAGAGATGGTGAGCATTTTTTCATGTACTTGTTGATTGATTGTATGTCCTCCTCTGAGAAGTGTCTGTTCAGGTCCTTGGCCCATTTGTTGATTGGGTTATTTGTTATCTTATTGTCTAATTTTTTGAGTTCTTTGTATACTCTGGATATTAGGGCTCTATCTGAAGTGTGAGGAGTAAAGACTTGTTCCCAGGGTGTAGGCTCCCTATTTACCTCTCTTATTGTTTCTTTTGCTTAGAAAAAACTTTTTAGTTTGAGTAAGTCCCATTTGTTGATTCTAGTTATTAACTCTTGTGCTATGGGTGTCCTATTGAGGAATTTGGAGCCCGACCCCACAATATGTAGATCGTAGCCAAGTTTTTCTTCTATCAGAAGGCGTGTCTCTGATTTGATATCAAGCTCCTTGATCCATTTTGAGTTATCTTTTGTGCATGGCGAGAGAAAGGGAATCAGTTTCATTTTGTTGCATATGGATTTCCAGTTTTCCCAGCACCATTTGTTGAAGATGCTATCCTTCCTCCATTGCATGCTTTTAGCCCCTTTATCAAATATAAGATAGTTGTAGTTTTGTGGATTGGTTTAGAAATCTTTTAAACTGTTGAGTTTTCTCTTTTCTGTTCATCTACACATAATTTTACAGAAAGTGGGATATCAAAATAAGGGATTTAAAAATAAATGAAGATAATTTGTATCAATCTTTCATTTTTCTTTTTAGCTATACCTGCATTTATCTTTTTGATCTAACACACTTTAATTCAACTTATTTCTCAATCACTGCCAGCAGTAGAAACATTTTTTAGTAGCTTAGGCAGAAATACAATGAGATATTCTAGTAAAATTTGGTTTGGGTGAGTGTTCTCGTCTAGTACATATGATACTAGATATAGATACCTATTATTTTTCTCTTCATTCTATTGAAGTTAAAATTGAACTTCTCTATGCCTATATATATTTTCAAAACAAACTTTTGAATAATAACACCCTTCAGTGTTTTGATAATGGTAATACAGTCTTCACTTAGTATTTGTGGGGATTGATTTCAAGACTCTGTGGATGCCAAGTCCGTGGATGCTCTAGTACCTTCTATAAAATGGTGTAATATTTGCAGAAAGCTTTTGCAAGTCCTTCTGTTTTCATCAAGTCATCTCTAGATTACTTATAATACGTAATAACACAAATGGTATGTAAAACAGTTGTTCTATTGTATATTGCAGCGACTAAAGAAAGAACAAAGATCTGTACATATTCAGTATAGATGCTTTTTTTTTTTTTTTTCAAATGTTTTCTATGCACACTTGGTTGAATCTGTGGATGAGGAACATGTTGCTAAGGAGGGTTTACAGAGTAGTTTAAATTTATAAAATCATAAATTTAAAAATTTATAAATTTAAATTTATAAAAGGAATTGTCTTAAGAACTCTTTTATAATTTATGAAATGTCTTCATTGAATCTAGAGCTAAACATACTTTAGGCTTCACTTTGCCCTAATTTTTCCATGTTCCTACAGCAGAAAGATAGTCAGAGATACTTGACTGTGTGTAAGCCCTACAGCCAGCCATCTCATTGCTCTGTATTCTGTCTTGTTCTGATGTAATACTACCATAGACAAACCAGGTGATATATTTTCCTAAAGCCCTAGGCAAAATTTAGTGCTTTCAAATATTACTCTTATAACCCAAATTTTTGCATGCCTTTCTTCTCAGTATTTGAAGAAGAACTCTCCTCTACTTCCTAAGAATTAAAATGCACAAATAGCTTTTGGGAATTGATACAGGAATTTAGGAGGAATACATACACTGCCACTTTTAGTATAGAAATCAATGTGATGATGTCTATAATGATTCTTGAGAAGTTTAAATATAGAATAAACCTAGTATTTTGGAGTTGTCTTGTGTTCTAAGAATGCCCCTCAGATTGGTCAGCTCACAATGTGCATTACACTAGTTTCAACCTTCATAATAAGATGTGTGTTTTTCAATTAACCCCATTTTTAAGAAAGTCATGATTATATGACCTAAGATATATAAAATGCTAGCTGAAAGATAGTATTTAACAAGAATTATGTTTTTCCCTTTTTTTCTTTCTAATTTCACTATTATTATTATTTTCACTAAAAGTGCCAGCTTTTAATAACATTACTTCCTTTTTAACCTGGAATAAGAAACTATATTAGACTGTGGACTTTCCTTTCATTGACAATTCAAAATCAAGGTAGATATTGCATTTTCTTTCAATTACCCAAAGGCTTAAAATGCTTAATAAGTGTTATGTTTAGGGTGCTCATTTAAAAAGAGTTCTTCCAAAGATATGGGGAAGTGAATTGAATATCAGAGCTTAAAATGCCATTATGGAGATAAAGATTTTCAATATTAGGCAAGCACAATAAAATATACCATTAGGAAAGAGATAATCTCTGGTTAAGTTTATCAGGATAGTTCTTCAGTTCACAATTCACTGTGGAACTGCAAGACAGGCACCCTTTCCTCCTTTCTCTTATGCTTTACAATATCCAAGGTTGTAGGCATGTTTTTTCTAGGAATTGCTACAGATGTAGGACTTTTCTGATCGTGCTCTGATTAACAGCATAAAAGTTTTCATGCATTCTGAAATAAATTGCATATTTGAATCTTTCATATTGCTGCAAATTTTATTAATTTTCCTTCCATTGTCATCTAGAATGAGGTCATATTTTGGTTTAAAATTTACATTATGTTTTTATTCATTACTGAAGACAGGAAATCATTAGCAGGAAAAAAAAGGAGCTTGAAATATTGTGATTATTGTTATCATCCTTCCATCTGAAACACATGAATGTAGGTGTCTCAGAATTACTTCTCCAAATAAAAGTGGCCTATGATTAAAAAGATCTACATTTCAAATTTTTCACATCAGTAAGCATTTATATATACAGTATTTTCAAATTTCTCATCACTTCCCTCTTCCTCTTAAAATTAAAAAATTACCAGTAACTGGAAATAGGGCACAGATATCCAGGAAATGTAATTTGGCAATAAATGCTGTTTTGAAGTACACTGCACGGTTTGTGGATAAATATTTCTTTAATGCGTGTAATTACTGGATCAGCAGAATAAATGTGGTCATGTCCTTGTAATTAATACATTGTCAAAAGTTCATTTAAGTATAATAATTTTACTGGGAAAATGCTGTCTATGTGTTTCCTGCAATAATTTGTTAAATTAAGTGCAATAAATATAAAATTACCCTTAAGAATATATTTATTTTTTTCAACTTCTTTTCACTCCATGTTAAATAATGCTTTTAAGAAACCCTATAAGCATGCCCTTTACTATAGCCTTTACTTCTTCAATTAAAATTCCTCAAGAAAGTATATGCATAGGGGCTGGGGATGTGGCTCAAGTGGTAGCGTGCTCCTCTGGCATGTGTGCAGCCTGGGTTCGATCCTCAGCACCACATACAAAAAACAAAGATGTTGTGTCCACCAATAACTAAAAAATAAATATTAAAATTATCTCTCTCTCTTCTCTCTCTCTCTCAAAAAATAAGTATATGGATTACACTGTATATCATGATAGACTTTTCTAGAAATTTAACTTCAGTTTTAGAATATTAAGATATATATTACAGAATGGTTTGACAAATATTTAGCCAGGATTTATGCAAACTACCATCGGGTCTTGCCCTTAATAAAGGATAGAGTAAAGTATGGCAGTGTCTTTCTGTACTGAGTTGAACATTTATGTATGGAGAGCAGTCACAGTAACAGAGAATTTTAGGACCTGAAGGGATCACCCCATGCAACCCCTTCATTTTATAATCTTGTCACATCACTCCATGGTCTCTGCAGAAGGATGCTGCTCTGCTAAGTGAAACAGCTGTGGCCATTCAAGGAGGACATGATAAATTAAAGGTGCTTTCTTTATAATCTTCTGGCCAAAGGGCTACAGGGAAGTAAGGTTTACACTGCCTGACATTTTACCTGTGTTGGTCACACAGCTGAAAGCCATATGAATAAAGGACAGTAAGGACACAAAAGAGATATTCAACAGGACTGAGAATAAAATCAAATGCAATACGTGGTAGACATTGTTTGAGGTGGTATGAGCTAGCAAAAATGTTTTCTTCCTGCCTTACTCCAGTTAATTGATGGGTTAGGGATAAAGGAACAAAAAATAAGTATGGTAGAAGCTCTAGCAGGCAACAGAAAGAATGGGCAGTTGGTAAGTGAATAGGTACAGATTGTTGTATGATTTAAAATTTTGTAGTATTTTCACATCCTTTTTTATTTCCAGTTTTCTTTTTACAATAAACATTGCTCAAAAACTATGGCTCTAGACCAGTGTTTCATAAACATACTGCACTCTCCATCAGTTTTTCAATGGAGCTCAATTGGCCTTTTGATCAATTCGCCCCCTCATTCCAAAATCTAGTCTGCTTTAGGCAAAGTCACTACTTTGGAATTAAATCCCAATTTTCTTATTTTACTCGTCCATCTTGTCCTATGATAATGGCTATGCCTTGTCCTCTTTAGTTTTTTCAAAGTATCACTAGCTCAAATTTACAGTGTGCATGAGAGTTTGGATGAAAAAAATTTGAATATGAAAGAATTATTAGAACTTACTGGAATAAAAAAAATCTTTGATTTCAAAATACTATGCATTGACATATCTAGAAAAATATCTACCATTTTGTGTTTGGAAAATACAACTGGCCATATCTTCCCACAGAACTCTGGTATCTTCATGGGAAACTCGGGCTCTGCATTGTCACTTAGTCCTTCTACACATTTATTGCTTTCTTGACCCTTTCTATCCTGGGTTGCTTATTGAATTATTCTTTTCCAACAATTATGTAGAATGGCTCAGTTATTATTTTTTGTATTGCCCTCCTCCCTAATATCATATGTTTGTAGACTTGTCTTAAATATCTTAGGAGATTTTTCAGAAAACTACCTAAACAAAAAGCCATATCACCTTACATAAATTATACAGCTGCCTAATTATACAAAAATATCAATGCATTTGTATCAGTTAATTTTCTGTTGTTATAGCAAAATAACTGAGACTTGTTAATTATGACATAAAGAAGCTGACTTAGCACAGAGATATGGAGGCTGAAAGTTCAAGATCTGGCAACCCTATCTGGCCTCTGGTGAGGGTCCAATGGGGGATACCATCCTAGCAAGGAGATACATGAGAGGGGAAAATCATATGATGAAAAGGGAATCTAGAGAGTGATTATGTGGCCAAGTTTGCTCTTTTATAATAAGTTGCTATTGGGAAAATTCACTCCATAAAACCAGCACTAATACCTAAATACTAAAATAAAATTTTGTTTTCATCTGAGAGCCCACTTTAGCCAGGTATCCTATATTTTCATGTTAAATCTTACTATTAATGCTCTTGTCCTTGATTTCTGCTAGTCATCCTTGGATGGGATAACCATCAGGTGTGCCTCTCCACCTACAGTTCCTGCTCTCAATGTAAGAAGGGCCACTCAGTGGTGCAGTGGTAGAGGTCACACTGCAGAAGGACCATGGTCTTTGAAATCCTGGCACAGAAAGAATGTAGGTGGTGGAAAAGAAACAATGTTCAGAATTTCCTAAATCAGAAACTAGTCTGTCGAAATCTTTCCTAAATCTTGTGGCCCATGTTAAAAAATGAAAAGTAAATTTCAAAAAAGAATTTGAGAAAATTTTACCCACATCTGGGTAAAACAATTCAAGGAGTTTCAATGCTTTTGCCAATAAAGAGCAAGCTGTGATTCTGAAATAAACTGTTTAAAACTACTAATTAAAAAATAAAGATTAAATATAACAGATAAATATTTACATGCCTCCTCACTGTTTAGAAAATCAGAATCATGTAATAAATCAGGATTATTTAAGGAGATGATCAAGGAAGGTGCACTCCAAAAATATACAGAAAAAAAATTAAAGTACTATTTTTCAAGATTTTTCTGTTATAATTTCATCTGCTACAAATTGGTATTTGTGCATGCTTTCTTATTTTAAATCAGTATTTATATGTTAATAATTTGTGTACTTCCTCTTAAATAGGGTTACCAAATGTCTAAAAACTAAGCTTTATGTACTGGTATGAAGATTGTTTCATTTTCTACAAGTTCATAAAGTCCCTTGCATACTATATTTGATCTTTATTTTAGGTCTTGATTCTTTTGAGTTCTCAGGAAAAGAGCAACACTCACTTTGAATCAGCAACTACTGTGGTGTGCTGGTTAGAATTGTCTGTGGGGGCTGATTGCCTGTTGGTGATCCACACCCCATTCTCTTTTTACCATTCTTGTGGAGGCAATTTGTTGGTTCCTTTTTACTTCAGTGGAGTACACAAGACTATTGCTAGGACTGAGTGATAAAACACATTCAATCTAGCAGAAAAGCTAACACATAAATTCTCCATAAACTGTGAATAATACTGTTATTAATATTATCAGTGTTATCATTAAGCCAAAAATTCACCTGATTTAATCCAATTAAGTAAGCCATACAAGTTCTAGTAGGTGAGACTCCTCATCTCCTGGGTCAATTAGGAGTTATATTGTGAGAGTGTCAACATAAAGATAGATAGATTTTAATAAAGCAGCATGTTGGAAAGTGTGACTTCAAATGTTCCATATTGGTGGCTTTGTGTGAGAATCAGTCAGCATTTAGTCTGACTTTTAGGTCTTGAGTTCTTTCCAATTTTAGAAAACAAAGGTGGCTTTGCGTCCATTTTTAACTACATGTATTTGCTGATTTAAAGTGATTGCTGTTCTCTAGGGGACATTTTCTTTGTAATAGAAAAGAGAAAAAAAGTCATATTGTGTAATTCCCTCCTTTAGACTATCAAAACAATTCACGCTAAAACCATGACATTTGAAATCATATTTTCTCTGAACACACTAACAGTGTACCCAGAATAAACCAGGTAATCAAATTATTCTCCATCAAAAGGAAGCAGAAATTAGTAGTCCGAATGATCTTGGGACCATTATACCTGAATTGATGAGAAATCAAATGCTGACTACCTCTGCAACAGCTCATAAACATCTCTGATGCCTATTTATTCAATATACAGATTTGGTGAGAGTCATTCAACATAGGTTTAATTGCACATATAAGATAAAGAAAAAGCAATCATCTTACAAATAATGAAACTATCACTAAATAACAATGAAATGGATTCATTTGAGATAAGGTATGTGTTGTATATTGAATTGTGTCCCTGAAAATTTGGTATGTTGAAATGCTAGCCATCAATATCCTGGTGTTTGGAGTTGGGACATTTGGCTTATACTTAAATTTAGATAATATCATGAGGACAGGAAAAACAGAAAATGGAAAGTTATCATTAGAACGTATTTTCTCTGGGAGTCTGCATTTCAGTTTTCTAAGTGTTAATGCCCTTGACCACCATTAAAGAACAAGATTCTTTACTCACTTCCAAACATCATCAGCACAGGGACAAATGCTTAGCTAAACTCACATCTATCATTCCGGTTGGTACATATGGTAATTTTCTCTAAATTGGCTGGTTTTCTCAGGCTACTGTATCATCCTGAGATATTAAGTTTTTAAATTGGCTCTTCCCACCTCTTTTAAAGTTAGATGGCTGATTGCTGTCACATAATTTAATGATGTAGCCCAATCTATACAATGACTGTATAACATGGGCAGGATAATTGTAGATGAATTGCATGCCATTAATCAGTTGGCTTTTTGTTCTTACATGTCCCATTGCTTATCATTCAAGGAAGGAAATTGTCTTTTGACAGGGGTCCCATTGCAGCCTTTTTTACTGTCCAATAACATCAAGGCTGAAATTTCAAAAGATAAATGAGGATGATATAAGTAGAGTGGGACTTTGTTAAAAGGCCTGTTTTTACATGAACAGTTTTTGGAGAATTTAGAAATTTATTTATATTATTGAGAGCTGATATATTTTAAAAATACAGAAATAGTTAAAATAGATGGTCTTATTGGAGCTAAACCAATTTATGCAAGGAAAATTACTCTTTCTTGTTAAGGGATGAAACCACAAAATTCTAAGTCTCAGTGAGAATATCCCCATCTTTCCACCCTCCACAAACAACATTGACAAAGGAATCTTTACTCAAGGGACACCCTAGGCTCTCTACTCACTATAGCTATCCTATACCCCCTCAGAGGTAAAAGCATGCCTTTTAAAAAATTTTTGTACCACCATAGCCTAGCTCAGTTTTTAACATTTATAACATGCTCAGTTAATGTCTCTTGAACTAAACCAATCCATTAAGCTTTGGTAAAGTTATCTTTGCAAATAAGGAATTATTAGTAGGGAAATAAATCAATATGAGATTTCTGGTGGAAGAGACAACCCAGTTAAGAAAATGGGGACATTTCCAATTGTGCACAAGGAGCTTTTAGCAGTCTGAATGCAAGGTAAAGGCTCTACTGGTGGGGTTACTGTTTCATTTTACTTAATTTAAGGACAATAACAAAATGAAGTAATATTAAATAGTATAGGCAAGAAGTTATATTTACATACATAAACGTACCTGTATGCTATATGCTTTTTTAAATGTTAACTTTAAGCTTCATGAGTTAGAATTCTGAATGAATCACTCAAATAAGTTATTCCTCTAATGTGTCTCAATGCAGGAAAGAGGTAAGAAGATAGACTTTGCTTCTCTCTTAGACAGATTTTCTTGATACTCTACCAGATGTTCTTGAATGCACTTTCTTTTCCTCTGTTCTGGATATTTCTTACTTGTGTCCTCTGGGGTAAAAATGTTTCTACGGGAATGACTTTAAATCAGGAAATCTTGTTTCTTGATAGTAACTGGAAAGCACTGGGAATAGTCTGATGGTTCCTAATGGTCATGGAAGCAAAGTTAAAAATCTAAAGGCAAATTTTGTTATGAGGTTATTTCAGTATTAAAATAAAATATTATTCACATTGCTTAGAAAATGGTTCAACAAACAACAACTTACAATTTTATCATTTGTTCTCTGAAAATAAAACTTTTTAGATAGAAACAGCAAAAAATAATAAAACTATTTCTCTCTGCTTTCTCCAACTGCATCATCACCTTCACAAATCTTTGTGTATTCATAACTCCTATTGCTTTCTCTTAAAACCTTCATTCTTGTATAAGCTATAAGATGGCGCCCCTTGATGAAAAGCAGATGTTTTTGTTGTTTTTTTTTTATTTTAAGAGTGTTTGGATTTTTTTTCAGTACAATGCATAATATTAACCCTCTTTAATAAGCAAGAACATAGCCATGGTACTTAAGTGAAAACAGGGAGAAAGGCTGGCACAAGCTTACAAGGAAAGCTTCATCAAACACCAGGACATATGAATGTGTAAGAATGAATGATCAGAAGTGGGCTTTAAATCAATTTTATCTCCACTGTTTTAACATCAAGAAGAGTTGTTAGTTATAAACAAATTGTTATGCAACTTAATGAACTAATTAGGAAAATCAGTTGCAATAATAGTATTGGTACAAACTGATCTGAATATAAAAAGTAGAATTAGAATTCTAATACCAAACTTTTCCAACTAGAAAGGCTAGATAGTAATGCTGTGTAGATGTGTTCTTTGTAAAATTAATCCTAGATGGTTCTTCATTTACTAAATTTGATTTCTAAATGCATTGCTCTGTTGTTGTTGTGATACCCCACACTATTTTCCCTGTGATATTTTTGCTGTGTGTATGCATGTTTTGAGATCTGTCAGAATGATCTAGTTATTCTCTTCAATAACACTGCATAAACTGGTTTCGGTATCATTTTTTTCCTATTCCTTTGCTTTATTCCATGAATGAATGGCTCTTACTCAGAGATATAAAATATCAAGACCATTCTGCTTAGAGACCACACTTGGACTGGGAAAAGTACCGCAACTGCTTCCTTGAATCACAGAGTTGCCATATACCTGAACATATTCACAAATAACAGAGAAAAGTGATCTGAATATTGTTTAGACCATTTTCGATGAAGAATTTTCCAAAGATGGAATCATAAACTCCAGAAGATATATGCTAGCCGTCACTTCTATCTTTTGTTCCCTAAGTCATGATTTTTAATATGAATGAAATATTTTCCTCAGAGGTGACTGGGTAATTGTATTGATAGTTACATAATTTTATATCTTAGTGATGAAATATTTATACATGCAATTCAAGTTATCTGTTATAAAGGGAAACTATTTAACCATAGTGGACTAATGGTACATAGGGAAAATGGGTGTCAAAGGAAATTTATTATATCTTCCAAGTACTGCTTTCTGTGATAAAATACAATTTGTATGATTGTGAAGTAGCATTGTTTATTTTTCCAGTCAAAAAGTCACTGTCAAAAGTATGTTTGAGGAGGGAAAAATAGCCTTAAAACAAATGTATCACAGAGAATATCTAGGTTGTTAAAAAAAAAGAAAAAAAAACCTAGGGCAGCATGTTAAAAATGAACATTTCCAATACAATTTGTCACCCATGCATAAATCTTGCTGACATTTTCAGTCACTTTAATAGCCTGCCCATTTTATAAATCAGTATGAACTTGCACAGTTGCAAAAAGTGTGTATTTTGAACATCTCATTTGCATACTTTACCAAAAGCCAATGAGGCAGGGGGAACAGCACTGGTGATCATAATACGTGTTTGGGGAAAGGCAGAGAGATCACTAATGGCTTTGCCTTTAGGGATTTCTGTACTCCATAGGGGACGAAAATGAGAAATATTTTTCAAACAGCAGGGGTAAAGGTTTTAAAACTAGAAACACATGGAGTGATAAAGATGTTAGTGCCACAGGGCGCATAGCAGGAAAAATTTACAATGTAAAAACTGTAATTTCAGCATTAGGAAGTAATAATCGTGTTTCATCATTGTTATTAAAGCATGACCCTTAAAGTCACATAAATTAGATATAAGTTTCAAGAGAAGTTTATTAATCTTTGGGAGGAAAATATTAGGAAAGTTTATTATCAGATAAGATTTTCAAGGAGAGATGCATTCTTTTGATTTTGTGTGTGTGTGTGTGTGTGTGTGTGTGTGTGTGTTTTCAGGGAAGTCTATCATTCCAAAGAGTAAATAAAACTTTACTCCCTACTAGCCAATGGGTACAAATATTGCCTACAGATAGTTCTTATTCTTTTAAATTAGCAATGGGAAGAGAGAATGTGATGCACAGAGAATGATATACTTGTCTTGAATAAAGTATTAAATAGAAACTAGACCTTATTTTTAACATGCAATGTTTCTCAGAGGACATTCATGGCAAACCAATGTTGCTAATATAGTCATTAAATTAGTAAAGTGTTTTGGGCTTCTTAGAATATTACAAAATATATGTAAAACATGAAGTTTTACTAGTAGCTCTCTAGCAAAATGTAGTGAAAAATTGTAACTAAAAAAGAAAAAGACCCAGAAATTATCAGTAGGTATTAATGATAAATAACGATTTAAGTATATAAGGAAAGTTTTTGACAGTGAATATGATAATTTATAATTAAATATTAAGTTTATGGGTGAAATATTACTTTTACCAATCAAGAGTTCTCTGAAAAGTTTGTATTTAGAAGTTATAAACTTACTCTATATTTTTATATAGTTATATACAGTGCAATCTTGATAATTTAAATAGAAAAAAGTCTTATTCTTAGAAATTTCTCGATTTTCCTCTAATATTTTATTCTAAAATCTAAGAAATAATACGATTTGTACAAATAATTTATAAAAATGACTTTAAGACCTCAAACACTCCAAAAATACATTATAAAGTAAGACAAAGTAAAATTTAATTAGTACAAAGTCAGAAATGTATATTTTTATGTAGACAGAAAATTGTTTAACAAAAATGTAAGACAATATAAAAACAAAACAACTTTATTTTCTATTTTACTCCCTACTAGCCAATGGGTACATAGTCAATTTTATCATTAATTTTCTTAAAGACTTTTTTTTAGTTGTAGATGGGCACAATACCTTTATTTTATTTATATATGTGGTGCTGAGGATGGAAACCAGTACCCAATACATGCAAAACAAGCACTCCAGCTTTGAGCCACAATCCCTGCCCATTTTTATCATTTTATGCACAGAATTCTTTATGAGAATGCATATATATGTAAAACATTTTACAATTTTTATTTTATACTTGATATTATGGAAATATATCTTTTTAAAATCTGTGGCAATATTACTTTTTGGCACATACAACAAATGATCTATAGATCTTCAAAGTGTGACCATGTAAAACGCATACAGAATTTGATAGAATGGAAATTCAGGATCATTTAAAATTAGATTAATTAAATGCAAAGAACTTTCAATAAGATATTAAGCTTGTGTAATAGACCTCATCTTAATAATGTCTGCTGCTGATTTATTTAATAACTCTTTCTTGTTCATAGATATTGCTTATATTGTTGTTATGAATAATGATTTTAAACATTCTGTGATATATTAAAAAGTCTTCCAAATTGACTAAAGTGATATTTATCCTCTTTAAAAGGCAATAGCTATGGATAGTAGGAAGTTGACTGGCAGTCTCTATTCCACTGAAGAATTATAAATAAATGGTTTTCATTGCATTTATTTTAATTTGCTGCAAGAAAAACATAAAAACTTGGTGATAGAAAATTCATGGAAACAACACAGAGAAACCAGAAGAACTAAGAAAATAACCAGTATACTCAAAATCTTTTTAACTAGAAATCATATAAATATAGGAACTAAATTGTAGAGGAAAGAAATAGAGTGAGACAAAGTTGTTAGAATTTTCAAAAGAAAATTACAATCTATATAGCGCACATCTACTTAGAAAGAGAAAGGGAGTAGAAAAAAATCAAGAGGATTACAGTCAACCAATTGAAAGAACTATGCTGTCAATGGAAAAATTAATCATAACTTAATCATCATATTTGAAAAACACACAGAGTCTATAAATAGCAAGGGTAGAGTAAATTCACTCTTTTGCTCATTTTAAGGTACATGGAACTATAAAATTAACAGAAATAATCAAAATCACATTTTGGGTTTTAAAAACAAATGGGATGGTTTTAGCTTGAAAATGTTTTCTTTATTTTTTTTTCATTGGTCATGACTTTTCTTTTTAACACTTCAAATTTATCTTGTTTCAATGAAATTCATTCTATGTAGCAAAGAGTGATATCTTCAGTTTGGTATTGTGTATGCCAATGAAAAATTCAAATTGTAGTATTTAATTACAAATCAAGAAAAACACCTAATAGCGAGACATGTTTTTGAGTATTAGTTTTTGCTAGGTTACGCTCAGTAAGAAGAAATCATCAAATTTATACATTTCTTATATTACATGTCAATTATAGGAAGGCTTTATTGGTCACTGGAGAATGAATTGCAATGTATATTCTTTCAAAGGGAATGGGGATGCTCTAGGAAGAATAAAAATTTTTATAACTGTTACTACAATTATCAAATTTGTCTCATTGCTCAGCTTTGAAATGAGAACATCTAACTGCAGGCCTATATGTTTCTTTGTTTCTGTAACTTTTACATTTTTCCAAAAGTTTTATTCTATTTCTAAAATGGGGTGAGAGAAGGTGGGAGTTATAGTAGGATCAGCATCAGGGAAATCAGAGCAGTGCTGATAGTTTCATTAACAAAACAACTAGACAGGGTAAATCCAAGCAGTCTCTAAGTGGAGAGGGAAGATGTTCAGAATCACTTTGTTCTCAAATGGGAAAGTTCACTATAGAGAGAGAGATGTTGCTGTTTGTAAGGAAGTCTAACTGTTACCCAGAATAATCTATGTTATTTTTCTTCCATGTTTATGAAATTGTACTTGAGATGAACTGCCCAGCCAGACAATTCAGCTTCCCACTTCCTGTTCTGTTAACTGGGGCCATGTGACTAACCTGTCTTTCATGGAAGATGTGTGGGTATGATATTTGTCACTAACTTAAAAATTCCCATGTGTACTCCATCTACTTCTCACAACCCTTCCCCTCAGGTGAAAAATGGTGATGTTCTGCTTCTAAAAGCCACCTGCTGATGATGGACAAGGTACTGTCAACCTATGTCTACCTCTCCCAGTCCCAAGTTCTCCCAGGTCCTGCCCTGAACTGTAACACAAAAGAGAAAGACAATTCTATAGTATTTTACACACCAATGCATGGGATCAACATATTTCAGTGGTTTAAACTCTTCCTAACACTCTTTTTCCAATACATTTTCTTAGCCATCAGAGGTACTTTCTACAAAACATGCCTTTTCTCTGTTTCTTCACTGCTCAGATAGCTTTGGTGAATTTCTGTTGCTTACAGAATAAAATTAAAACTCTTTCCTTCCAAAGCCCATATCAAATTCCCTACATTTCTGCCACTTCCCTGCCATACATTCATTCTATATATAAATACAACAGTTTCTTCTTCATCTAAGTATTCTAAATACATAATAGGACTTTCAACAAGAATTGTGTCTTTGAATATTTTGTAGAAATAAGTTTGAAAGTTGATTAGGACATTGATAAAAATGGGTAGGTTCTATTATCTAAAAGTAGTACTTTTTCTTAGAAATTCAGTTAAATCTCTAAGTCAAATAATTAGACAGAAATCACACACACACACACACACACACACACAAAGACATTCATTCATAAAATTCAGATCCTTCTGCTCTTGTTGGATAAATTAGTCTGAATTAACAAGTGAAAATTTGATTATAGAGTATTTTGCCTTTAATTCAGAGATCTTATAAAAAGTGGTAAAACTTCCTAAAATATAGAACCCATATCAAGAGTGATATAAACATTGGTAGGTAAGGTCACCAGTAGGCTTAGCAAGGTATATTAGGGTACCATCTTGAATTTTCATTACCATTTAGATTTTGCTGGAACAAGATATTGCTTTTTCTTAAATAATTAAACACTTAAAGATTTCTTCCAAGATTCAAGTTGTCATATCATAAATATGTCATATCATATTTTGAGGCAAAAAGGGATGGGTTTTGGAGAACTCTATAAATGAAAGGCAGAATTTATGTATTGAATTTTGGTGTTTCTATTACCATGTAAATTTCACTTTTCTAAGTTTAAGTCACATATCTTAATGACTTTGATAGTTCGTCTTTGGTCATAATAGATTTTGACATCAGAATTTATTTAAGATTTTGTCAAAGTAAACCAAATTATCTTATGATTACTTATGGATATCAATTTTGTTTTTAAAATAATTTAAGTAATTATCTCAAATCCCCTTGAATTTTCAGTATCTCACTCTTACTTGTAAATATCTTTCAGGGCATTCATAATTTTTCCACAATCATACTTAAGTAAACAACAAAATATTTTAGAAGTGATGGTATCATTTTTTTGTATCATATTTGTGTCATGTGGTTGTAGAAGGCTATGGTTAAAAAAATGAGTTGAAACTAAGGTGAAAAATAAATTTACTTTTGACAAATCTTTTTCAAGATATTCAAGTAACAAATTGTTACTAAAAACTGAAACTATTTTTATTATAATTGATTGCTTTGATACTAAGTAAAAGTAATCATATCATTTTCTGTAAGGTATTAACAAGATATATTATATGTGATTTGCCAGAATTTTATTGAGAATATTTGCATCTATGTTCCTCAGGGATATTGATCTGATAGCTTTGGTAATTCAGGAAAATAACAGTAATAAAAATTTATAATTATTTAACTGTGATGGATTTTTAAAATTGAGAAAAGTTTTCCAATCAGAAGTTCTGGCAATAAAGGAGTTCTCTGCCTCTTGAATTAAAGTTAGTAAAAAATAAAACAAGTCTTAAAGTGTATGAGGTTCAAGAACCAGCTGTCAACTGTGATCTGGATTACTATTCCTATTATTGGCTTTGGGTTATAGGAAGTCCTACTACTTTGGTTAATATCTCTGAATAAAGGCAAACTCTCTGTCATCAAATTCACCCTAGTTATCTAGGACTAATTTATTAAAGAAAAATGAACAGAAGGACCTGAATATCCAGGCTCTTCTAAGAATTCACAATGATTTTCTGATGTTAAGCACATTCATTGACCATCAGCAGATGATTCTTTTGAGGAGTAAAAGCTGTACTTTTTGAATCACCACTGGAAAATATGCTATACCAATATTTGTGGAAACATTATATTTTCCATCTCTATTTTAACTGGTTTGTTAATTTTGTCATTGAAAATTTAATACATGTATAATATATTGATAATTATCTTTACATAAAGAATAAAAGCACATATATAAATCTCAGTACCTTTTAAAAATCTAGGGGAAAAATATATTGCTCCATTATCAATCAGCATCTTCAAAGGAAACAGATGTCCCATATAAATTAAGACTATTCAATTAATTAATAAACAGATTAATTTGAAAGAACAAGCAAAATTTTGGTAACTTGAAGTTGAGAAGAGGCATGCTAAACTCTGCCACTTTTAGGTCTGATGTAGCAGAGAGAGTGGCAACCAAATCCCAAGACAGAGAGAAAGGGCAACTGCAGAAAAGAACATTTACAAAGACTAAAATACACAGTCCTTGGTGACCCTAGGTGACTCATATTTCACTTCCTTTTACTACCTAATTTCTAAAACTTAAATGACTAAAAAGCTCACTGAAGTGGTTCTGCAGGTGAGTCTCAAAGATGAGAGTGTAAAATGGTGAAGAGAAGGTGAGGAGAAACACACACACACACACACACACACACACATTGTACACAATAATTATATCTTGGTTTTGGATAAGGGCTAGTCAGTGGAACAGGTAGAATTCAAAACCAGATTTTTCTGACTCCAGAGCATTTTCCACATTGCAGCAATGTCTAACAAATGGCTTCTGCTCTCAAAGAACCCAAAGTATATTAAGAAGAAGCTAAATTACAGAGACAATGGCAATACCTCAGCATTGCTACAAAGATGTCAGGTGGGTTGTTGAACCTATGGCCTTAGTTTTCCTTATACACTTCAAAGGTACACCAGATTTTTCATCATCAGTTTTCTTAGAATTGGCCCTGCATTCAGATGGAAATTTTAAGATACTGTCACAGAAGTCACAGAAGTGAGGCAGCTGCTTATTTAGAAATGTTGCCTAAAATATTAAAACCTGGATTTTTAATCCCAAACCTTCTCTTTCTTCAGTGTTTGCCCAGAAAGTCTCCCCACTTTGGTGCACAGGAAATGTTGTTGGTGACTATAAATATTTTAATTTGGGCTCAGATGAGGTGGTACACACATATAAGCCTAGCATTTGCCAAGGCTGAGGTAGGAGGATTTCGAGTTCAAAGCCAGCCTCAGTAATTTAGCAAGGCTTTAAGCAACTTAGTGGGACCCTATTTCATAATAAAAAATTAAAAGGGCTGTGTGTGTGTTTTAGTACCCCTGGTGTGTATGGGTGTGTGTGTGTGTGTGTGTGTGTGTGTGTGTATATATATATATATATATATATATATATATATATATATATATATATATATATATAAATTTGGGGATATTTTGGAGTGTCCTTTATTATTATTATTTATTATTATTATTATTATTATTATTATCATATGTAAATATACAGGTAGTATAAACATTATCTTATTCCTACTTATACTTCCATTTTTCTAAGTGTGAATTTGTATCAAAAATATAAATCATTTCAGATGGCAAAGTTTGAAATGATCAGAAATTACTTTGGAAAAGAGGAAGCCTGTTTCTTTCTTTCAGCCCTGCATATGTGGAAATATTCTATAAAACTCCAGTGTCAGCATCCAAACATTATAATGGATGCCAGTGTGCATTCATAAAACCCCTTACATTATTCCATGGGATCATTTTCAATGGTTGTCACTGTGCTACAAAGGACAGCTTAATAACTCTGGTCTAAACTCCATGATTACATACACTCAGATGCTAATTTGATATAATTGAGTGTGCTCTTTTGTTGGATTCTACATTCAGTTTATGTTCAGAACTGTGAAGACTATATTTAGTAGTGGTTATCAAGGGTAGAATAAGTCCCACAGGTGCTCCCGTGAGAATCATGCCTCTAAGTCACCTTTTCCATTAACTGCTAACATTGTTAAGGGCTCACACAGCTGGTAAGGCAAGGAGGGAATTTTTTAGTTCCTTTCCTTGGGACAAGACTCATTTAATCCAAAGCTGATGTTCTTCTATTTCTATGGCACATCTGTTTGAGTGGCATAATGTATGCACTTTTTATTAAACATTTTCAGTTGTGTAAGAAAAGGTGTCTGGTAAATTCTTAGCCTTCTATATATCATTCAGTTTCTAAGTCCTTGCAGATACAAGATTTAGGGATAGTTTATCATCAAAGCTGAAGATTTAGAGTTCTGAACTTTATGTTAATTCTGAATGCTTTTATTTTTCCATTAATTTATATAGAATTACACAATTTCAGTCATACATTTGTCTTTGCTAACCTAACATGAGGTAAAAATAAAACTTAATGTATTGCCAGTAATTGAATCATGTATGTATAAGACATGGTTCAGGTTAAAGACATGATTTTTTTCAGGTGAAAGACAAAGATTTTTTGGAAACATTTTAAGGTGTATTCTTTGGGAAAAGGTGTTTTTATCTTGGTGCAGGTTAAAAGCACATAAACATATTTAACAAAGATGGTAGGGTATTTTAGATTATATTACTATTGCCAATCACATTCCTCTAGTAAGAATAGTAAGTTCCCCGAGTTCATAGGCCTGGGAGCAAGAAGCTGAGATATCTGTCCCAGGGTTAGAGAAGGTGGATTTCCCAGCCCAAGTATAAATAGGGAGAATTTGCCCTTCTCAGACTTTTTGTTCTACTTGGGACCTCAGTGAATCAAATGATGTCCACTCAAATTGGGGAAGGCAATCTTACTTAGTATGCCATTTCAATGCCAACTTTTTTCTCCAAAGCACCCTTCAGATATACCTAGAAATAATATGTACTCTATCCAGTCATCCCTTAGTTCAAATTGTCATGTAAATTTAATCTTTACATCTTTCTAACAATACCAGATAAATGAAGGTGAGTCGCTCTAGGTGGCATTTACTTCTGTGTCTCATTAATATGAGCTGTATCCTGGTGATTTAATTTGGCCAGGGGAAAAAAGACTGAAGTGCTGGCAGATCTGAGCAGACATTCATTGTTCATTAAGTGGCTTAGCGATTGTGTTTTTCCTCTGCCTCCAGGACAGGGATAGAATGTTCCAGAAAGGAGCTGAGCCTTCAGTCTAGATCCTGTATTAAAGATTCAAGAATTAAAGAAGAGCCACAGTGTCACACAGCCAGCATTTAACAGGAGCAAGGCCTAAACCCCAGTTATCAAAAGATACTGATCTTTGAAGGGATCACCTAGGAAAAAACTGTTACATGAATCTGTTTTTTTTTTTTTTTTTTTGGGGGGGGAGGGGTTAAGCATAGGAGAGGATAATAAAGGCTTTTCCCAGTAAAATTTTATGCCAAATAACTAGACATTAGATTACAGAAATATGACAGGTCATTTAATAGGCAAAGGGCTATTTAAATCAAAATATTCCCTCTGATTTCTTAATTTCAAGGTTTGGAATCATGGGGGGGGGGGTTGTTTAAGTGAAGTACAAAGTGAGGTTTCATCCTTTCAACCTTGATAAAATCACTGCCCTGCTCAGAGCCATCAACACTGATAAACATGCCTCTCACTGGATTGGAATGCAACCATTTTTCTGAAATCAGGAAACTTGTTTCTTCACTTTTCCTTTGTTTCTTCAAAATGGTACCAGATAATCTTTTTATTAATATTTTTAAATATTTATTTTTTAGTTTTAGGTGGACATAATATCTTTATTTTATATTTATGTGGTTCTGAGGATGGAGCCCAGTGCCTCATGCATGCTAGGCAAGCAATCTAGCACTGAGCCAAAACCCCAGCCCCAGCTAATCCTAAAATACTTTTGCTCTATGAGTTGTCCACCCAGTTTATTTTGGCATTTGAATTGCTCATGAATTTTTTAAGGCAGACTTCTTATTATTTCCACCTTTTGATAATGTGGTTTGGAATGAAGTTAGCTCATCCTACATATCACACTTGACCCAAAGAGAACCTAGATAAAATATTAGTCTTCAAAACTAAAGATCCAAATTGTTCTATTGCAACATTACCCAAGAATTTACATTAGGAAAAATTGTTAGAAGCTTTTAAGGTGTCTGAAAGGGCAGGATCTGCATGGATAAATTATGAGGGTTCCTTCATCCTTTATTCCTCTTTTATTCCACAAAGTATAGCCACTGGTTTACATTCCCTCTTGTTGAGCAGACTTTGAAACAAAAATTTCTAAAAACTTCCTAAAGGATTTCATTTTTTAAAATTGATTTTACTTCCCAATTCCTCCATTTGTGTTTCTGAGTATGTTTTGACTTAACTTTCCATCTAAGGTATCTGTGCATTATCATACCAGCTCTTGTTTGATTAATTTTTTAGTATGCACATTTGTGACATTTTTATTGAAATTGAATTTCAATGTAAAAATATTATGTCATGCAATGTGATTTGCTTAAAAAATACTATTGTAATGCTATTCAGAAGCAAAGTGGTTTTAAATGTTCATAGGGAGATAATTTTCAAGATGCATTACCAAAATGGGGGGTTTTGTAAAAAATTTGATTTAAGATGGTTATGCTAATGCATGATTTATTATTTCTACCTGATAATAATAACATCAAATGTTATTGTAGCTTTCATTATATGCCAGGAATAATTCTAAGCTCTTTACATATGTTAATTCACTTAACTCTAAGAGAATCCCAAGAGTGTTACTATTGTTATATCTATTTTATGAACAAGGAAACTTAAGCACAGATACATTAAGAAATTTGTCCCCTCAACACCATGGTGTATTTGTCAAATACAAAGACCTTCTTTTAAAAAAATATAGGTAAAAAAATGCCAATATTAAAATTCTGATTACTATGCAAATATTCTCAGACTTCTATTAATGCACCACAAACTACAACAGTTGGGAGTTTTGTAGAGAAAATATTATTAGTTGTATTTGGTATCCAGTCCTTAAACTAGCCCTTATTAAGTTCGGTATTGATATCCACCAAAATTGGTATTTACTTTCCAAATGATATAGTGTGTTTGTTATATTAAGTTATCTTAAGTTGCTGGGTGTTTTATTTATGAATCTTACTCCCTAAGTTAAAAGACCCTAAGAGGCAGGGAGGATGATTTATTTATCTTACTGACTCTATATCATCAGTGCCTGTCTTAACAGCCTCTTAGAAGTGAAGGACACCCAACACAATACTTATGGAGGATCTTTTTTTTTTTTTTCATTTGTTTGTTTCAGAGTCAATCTTAACATCTTTATGATTGGGTAGATCTTCATTTTTGTTTACCATAAATAGACCAATCAAGCAGTTATCATGATGCAATCTTCCAGTGCCTCAGAAAAGCCCCTTCTATAATGTTCAAATTCTCTTAACATTTAGACAAAATGCATATAAGTATTACTATTTACTCAGGCCCAGTCTGAATTTTCTAGTCCCTTGCTTTTATTAAAAGAAAAAAACCTCAATTTTGAGCAAAGGAAATTCTATATAGTCTATTTTATTCCATCATCTCTAAGGCAGTTATTTTCTTTATTATTTTTTCAGTGCCTGCTCTACCCAGTTCTTCTCTATCAGATTTCTAGGTCCTCAACAGTGGTGGAAGTTACAAAGGTTTCAGAGTGCTTTACTTGTTGAAATATACTTGGTGGAACATACAAAAATCACTCAAAAGATGTTTGCAGAATTGAGTTGACATTTTCAATGAAAATTATTCCATGGATAAAAGCATTTATCTAAACTCATTTGAAGGGAGTAGGTTTACATTAATTGTAGAATTTTAAAAGTTAAATACTTGTAAGTTAAATCAGAAATACTATTCAATACTTCACTATCAGTGGAGTGAAGAATTATGTTTTATATTATGTGTATACAAATATATTCATTATAAAATATTCTTGTTCCACATTTGACCAAATTATTTTGATATGAAAGCAAACTTTTAAAAAAATATATTGTATAGTTTTTTTTTATTTGCAATGAATAAAGATTATTGTAAGAATGAGGTTCATGTAGAGAAAATTTTTAAAAAATAATATAATATTATTAATTTCATTGAGGATCCAGGAAGGAATATCATTTTTTTGTGAGTTAGCCCTGAATCCTAAACCAGAATCAACAATAAATAGACTTTTGTTTTAGAGATAATAAAGTGATAAATGCATGTAAAATAATTGATTATGGTGTAATCCATAAATAATATCCAAACCTTAAGAAGACCTTATTAAACACATATATACACTTATGAACACACGTGCACCCAACTACATGCACACACACACACACGCTCAGAAGAGCAGAAGTACAAAATAGATTGTCATTGTCCAGCCCATGGGATAAATATTGATGTTAGTACAAAAGTGGTGCATGAGTCTGACAAGGGCTAGAACCTGGATTTCTTCTTTCTCACTGTTTGCAGATAGTAAAAGAAAGCCCTTGGTGTGGGCAGATTCTGGAAATATTTTGTTATATTCTAGCATGATGATTGGTTTCAGGGATGCAAGATAACTTTAATTCCTAATACACAAGAAGAGCAGAGAAAGAGGAATTCTAGAGAAGTTGGTACTTGAAGACCAAGTGGCAGTGTGTTTCTGAGATATCAGTGAAGACTGCTGCATTATGATTCAGATGAAGGAATTCATTCTAAGAGTGTAATATGTGCAGGGGGGAAGGTGAAGAGAAATTCTCAATAATTTTGCCTATGAGAATAAACTGCCATCACTTTAAAATATCTAGATACTTGGCACCTGCCACAAGACCAGTTAAATTATGTGGGACTTGGATTTTAAGAATTTTTTTTTCCCTCTTGTTATTTGGTTGGTTGGTTTTTTGATTACTTGGTTTTGAGGTGTAATTTCCTGGTAATTCAATGGATGTCTGAGACTAAGAATGACAGTTCTACAGGGCCTGCAGGGCACCTGGGAATTTTGTGGAAATGCATATTTCAACTCACTAGGCCAAAGGTGGGCTTGAGATTCTACATCTCTACTGGATACTCAGGTACTCCATGTTCCTGTGCCACTTTGAGTCATAAGGCTCTACCCTATTGCCCTAGAACCTACACTTATTCAGGTATAGGAGAATAAAGAACCCTTCTGAAAATTGGATAAGTAATTCTGATATGCGCTCACTTCACAACTAGGGTAACAAAGAAGAAAGGACTTGGCCTTCTGGTATCAATGTGTTTTGACACATTATACATATATAGAGTGATTTTAGTAATAACAGCTACCAGATTCATTTCAAAAGAGTTATGCTATCCATATAACATTTATTTTCTTATTTTTAGAAATCACATTAAAGGAGAATTAATCATCTCACAAATTTGATATAATGAATGAATTCTAAAGAAACTCAATAATAAAAATTAGAGCGTAAGGGGCGAAAAACAGTAAAAATAGCATTTATGGACTGTTATGGTTTAAATATAAGATGTCTCTCCAACACTCCTGTGTTTATGCAGGAATGTTCAAAAGTGAAATGATTGGATTATGAAAACTGGAACCTAATCAGTTCATAGTAATTTGAATTGATTGACTGGGTGTAACTGTAGGCAGGTGGGATGTGGCTAGATGAGATTGGTTAATGGGCATGTGCACTGGAAAGGGGCATCTTCCCTATACCCCTTTCCCCCTTCATCCTCTCTTTCTGGCTTCCATGAATGGAGCAGCCTCCTCCTTCACACCCTATGGCCATGATGTTCTGCTTCACCCTGGGACTAGAGCACCAGAAGTACTGATGGTACACTAAATCTCTAGAACTGTGAGCCAGTTGTTCTTGTTGGATATTTTGGTCACAGTGATGAAAAGCTGATTAACACATGGACATTGCTGGTGTTGTTATGGAATTCCCTATGGATATCAAATTTTAATGAAGTGGCCTATATCATGTCTATCATCATAGACTCTCTTTTGGTACATGAGAATAAGCAATGGCCTGCTTCTAAGTTCTGATATTTTAATGAACATTCATTTTAAGATATAGGCTAAGTGATTGTCTTGAGCATTTGGAAATTTGTATCAATGACTAATTCTACTTAGTTACCTTTTTAGGTCAGTTGAGCAAAATAATCATTAAGTTTTCTATGAGTGGTAAATCTGTTTTTATGAAAATAAGTTTTCTGCTATGGTTTTTGCACATATAGTGCTGGGATTTGAGAATATATGCCTATATCTTAAAATTCATTGTTCTCTTTCCTAAAAAAAAGAAAAAGAAATTAAAAGACATATGTGTTAGTTTTCTATTGTTCAACAAATCATGACAAATTAGGGCATAAAACAACTTTATTGCCTTTATTTTATAGGTGAGAATACAGTTTTTATGGT
Organism: Marmota flaviventris; assembly: GCF_047511675.1. NCBI lineage: Eukaryota > Metazoa > Chordata > Mammalia > Rodentia > Sciuridae > Marmota > Marmota flaviventris. The sequence goes on from NC_092508.1 coordinate 83,444,594, forward strand.
TAGTCTTCCTCCCACTAATTAGTTGAGTTCTTTGTTTAGGTTCTTAATAGGATGAACTCATGGTGTCAGAGGGTCTGTGATCTCATCTGAGGACTGGGATCTTCTCCCAAGGATTCAGTTCCTTGCATTTGTAGAATTGAAGCCCTCAGCTGCAATAATCTGCCTACCATTTTCTGCCATGAGACTTTCTAAAACATGGCTGAGAACATCTCTGTCCTTAGAATATTTCTGACTTCTTCTTGATCATTTTTCTTGGGCTACCTGAAACTGAGTGTTTTATAGACAACATAAATTTATTTTTCATAGCCAAGATGCTGGGGAGTCCAAGATCAGGCTTTGGCATAGTCGGTGTCTAGTTTCTGGTTCATAGACAGCCATATGCTCACTCTAATTTCACATGACAGAAAGGACAGGTAAGCTCCCCAGAAACTCTTATCAGCTTCCAAAGACCCCACCTCCTTATACCATCACATCCGAGGTTAGAATTCCAACACAGGGATTTGGAGAAAGCACTGTTCTTCATGCCACAGTATTCTTCCATCTTCTCCAAGAGGGCTTATCCGATTAAGCTAGGTTAGACATAATAAGTTTTTATTGACTCAAACTGATTAGGAACCTTCATGTATCTGAAAAAATTCTCTCAGTTTGTCATCTAATTTAATTAGTAGTATGAGATTCCATCATATACACAGGCCCATGAGGGACTTGCCACCACCCCCACCATCTACAGCTTTGGGGTCAGAGTTGAGAACACAGTAGTGAGAAAGGCAGGACAGATAAACAGCATGAAATAACTATACTATGTTGCATAGTATATATAGTTATTTGAATTAAATGATGTGAAAATGTTATTAAAAGCTACTAATTTCTTTCTAAGAGCAGTTATCAGAATTTTTAGTTTTTCTATAGTCTTACCAACACTTGGTATATTCTGCTGTTTTAATTTTAGACATTCCAGTGAGTGGGCAGTGGTGCATTAAATAAACTTTATTTCACATTTCCACAGTAACTAATGAAATTAAACCCTTTTTCTAATATTTACTGCTTGTGTGGGTATTTGTTTTGTTAAGTGGTCATAGTGGTTAAGTCTTTAGTTAATTTTAAGAAATGTGCTTTTATTCTTATTAGGGTATTATATTTATACGTAGTAGTGGTTCATCCTTACAAACTCATACATGCATGGAATTCAATTTCAGTTCATGATCCTGTCTTCTTTACACTCTTGACCTCCCTTCCCTCTGCCATTCTCCTTCTTCTACTCTACTAGACATCTTTTGCTTGTTTATTTATTTACATTTGATTGGTTCTTTATACCTATGAACAAAGGTGAAGTTCCCTGTGGTATATTTATATATGCACATAATATGATTTTTAAAGAATTTATTCTGCATTGCCTCCCCTTACCCATCCTTTGCCTCTGCCTGTCCATCTCTTTCTATATTACTGATCTTCTTTTGATCTTTATGTTATCCTATCCTTCCCTCCCCCTTTACTTTATTTTACTTTAGTTTGCTAATCTGAGATAAAAATTTTGACCTTTGATTTCCTGAGTTTGGTTTATTTCACTTAGCAAAATATTCTTCATTTCTATCCATTTACTGGCAAACGCCATAATTTCATTCTCTTCTTATGGCTGAGAAGAACTCCATTGTGTGTGCATGTGTTTGTTTGTGTGTGTGTGTGTATGTGTGTGTTTATACCACAATTTCTTAATTCATTCATTTACTGATGAGCACCTGTGTTGATTGCATTATTTAGCTAATGTGAATTGTGTTATAAACATTAAGGTGGCTGCATTGCTGTAGTATGCTAATTTTAGATTTTTGGGGAAAATGCCAAGGAGTAGGATGGCTGGGTCATATTGTGGTTCCATCCCTATTTTTTTGAGAAATCTCCACACTGATTTCCAGAATGGTTGTACCAGCTTGCAGTCCCACCATCAATGTACAAGTCCCCACAACCTGGCCAGCATTTATTATTGTTTATATTCTTGATCATTGCCTTTCTGACAATGGAGTGATATGAAATCTTAGTGTAGTTTTGATTTGTACTTCCATGATTGCTAAAGATGTTGAACATTTTTTTTTTATATATTTGTTGGTGATTTGTGCTGTTTCTTTAGAGAAGTTTCTTTTTAGTTCTTTGCCCATTTATTAATCGGGTTATTTTTTTCGCATTAAGTTTTTTTTTAAATTCTTTATATATGGTCTGGATATTAATCCTCTATTGAAGGAGTAGCTAGCCAAGATTTCTTCCTATTCTGTAGACTCTCTCTTCATGCTTGTAATGGTTTCCTTAGCTGTGCAGAAGATTTTTGTTTGATGGCATCCCATGTATTGATTCTTGGTTTTATTTCTTGTGCTTTGGGGAGTCTTATTAAGAAAGAAAGTCAGTGCCAGCATCAATATGATGGAGTGTTGACCCTATGTTTTATTCCAGCAGTTGGAAATTTTCTGGTCTATCCTAAGTCTTTAATCCCTTTTGACTTCAGTTTTGTATACTGTCAGCAATAGGAATCTAGTTTTATTTTTCTATATATACCTATCCAGTTTTCCCAGATCCATTTGTTAGAAAGGCTGTGTTTTCTCCAAAAAAAAATTTTTGGCAACTTTGTCAAAATTCAGACAGCTGTAGCTATGTGGATTTGTCTCTGTGTCTTCTGTTCTGTTCCATTCATCTTCCTGTCTGTTTCGATGCTGATACCATGCTTTTTTATTACTATAGCTCTATAGGATTATTTCAGATCAAGTATTGCGATGCCTCCTGCCTCACTTTTCTTACTTACAATTGCATTGGCTATTCTGGGTCTCTCATTCTTCAAAATGAATTTAAGAATTATTTTTTTTCTAATTCTGTGATAAATGTCATTGATATTTTGATGGGTTGCCTTGAGTCTGTATATTGTAAAATATGGAAGTTTTCTGATTATTATGCTTTTATATATTCCACACTCATAGTTAGTCAGGTGCATTTTGCATGTACATTCTATAAATCTATATATTGTCTTTCACTCACTAAATTTTGGACTAACAGAAATTCTTAATTATAGTCTAATTGTATTCTCAATATTTTGTTTTATAGTTATCACTTTTTAAAAATATGTTTAGTTATTGATGAACCTTTATTTTATTTTATTTATTTATATATGATGCTGAGAATTAAACCCAGAGCCTCACACATGCTAGGTAAGCACTCTACCACTGAGCTACAACCCCAGCCCTATAGTTATCACTTTTGAGTCCTGCTAAAAGTTCTGTTTGCTTCAAAGTCATGAACATGTTCTTCTATTTTTTCTTCCAATTTAATTGCTTCATATCCTCATTAAGATCTGTAATCCATATGGAATATCTTTATGTATTTATTGTAAAAAAAAAAGCAGTCTGAATTTAGGTTTTAAAAATCAACTTTGCTCCATTTACAGAAAACCTCACCTTCACTGTACCAACCACATATCACCTTTGTTATAAATTATGTGACCAGACATATACCCATCTGTTTCTGGGCATTTCATTCTGTTCCTTTGGCCAGTATTTTGTCCTTGTGCCAAAACTCTGGAATTTAATTAGCATTAGTTACTAAATGTTTAATTAAGGCTTGATTCATGATAGTAAAATTTTTCTAGCTTTATTCATCTTCTATATCGTTGCATTTCTATTCTTATCCTTTCTTTTTTTATTTTCATATGAATTTTAGAATCAGCTTGTGAATTGCTACAAAAACACACCATTTTATTTTGAGTAGAAGTGGGATGAAACCAAAGGCTAATTTGGCCAAAAGGGGATGGACATTTTAGCATATTGAGTCTTCCATTTCATTCTACATTCATACTGTAGTGCTCCATTTATTTAAATAGTTTCAAAATTAGCTTAGAAATATTTTATAGCTTTCTGTGTAGGAAAATGGAAATCAACTTTTGGTAGGATATGATGGCTTTGATCTAATATAATGGCTATATTTTTAAAGAATTTAATTTTCTACTTGCTAATTGGTATATACAAGTACACTTTATTTTTCTTTGCTCATTTTATGTATAGCAACCTCATTTAATTCATGGATTTTCTTTCTAAAGCATTTTAATCAACTCTTTTAAATTTCATTGGTATCAAACCATTTCATCCCTAAGTTATAAGTGTTATTTCTTCTATTTGAAATGTTATATTTTTTATTTATCTTTCCTTCTTTGTATATGTGTTTCCACTAGATAAGATCTCCAGTAAAATATTTAATGAAATTAAATCGTGATAAAAATATCTTTGCTCCCTGAAAGAAGATGGGTACCAAATGAAATGTTTGATTTGGATTTTGAGAGTAATGATGCCATATGCATTAAGAGAGACAAAAATGATTGTTACTGTCATAATAATATTTTTGTCTAGGGAAAGAATGGCAGGCACCCAAACAAGTATAATGTGGCTTGATATAGATCTAGTAGAAGCAGCTGGTTTGAAGTTTTATATTGCTTTAAGAATGGGAATAAGGTGAGAGTTCCCTTGTGCAGACTGGGTCTCAGTGCCTTGAAGTTCCCATGAGAGAGAGGAGAGGGACAGGGACTTCAGGATCTTCTATCAGCTTGCTCAAATATGAAGCATAAGGGGAAGGAGAAGCAGTAGGGTGTAAAATCTCTCAGCAGTTAAACATCAAGAGCAGAATTGGATTCTATTAATTTGTTTTATTTCCAAATGTTGAGGTAAAATTTCAGACATTTTGTGTGATTGTAAGATTTGTTTCTTAGATCAGATGATCTGTGTGTCCAAATCTTATATATCATTCTCATATTTTCAAAATTTTCTCAGTTTGAAAGAAGAGTGTTAAATTCTCGCTTTATAATGGGTTTATCTATTTCCCATTTTACCTAAGTCTATGTATTATACTTTATATATTTTACAGTATGTAATGAATACCTACAAATTTAAGATCACTATATACTGAATTATCCCCTTTATAATGGAACCATTAGAAAATCATTCCTAGCAACACCTTTGATTTCAGGTGCATTTGTCTGATATTAGTAAACTACTACCAATATTGATTTAGTCAGTATTTGTATGCTGTACTTTCGAATGCTTTTTTACTAAATCTCATGAGTAGATTACCAAGTGTATATTTTAAAAATATGTTTGACCATCTTAGACTTTTACTTGAGTAACGAGTCTACCTGCTTTAAATTAATAATGATATACTTAAGAATAGGACTATAACCATACTCCTAATTTTTTGTTTGGCCATTTTTTAATTTTACTTATATAGTTGTTCTCTTCCCATCTTTTGATTAACAGCGTCTTTTCTTATTCTGTTTTTCTAGATTTTGACTGAAAGTTGGTGGCTCTTTCTGTCTTTATATTTTGTGAGATTATAAGAAACTTAATTTTACCCTCTGGAGTTTTCCAACTCAGCTCTCAAGCTTCCAATTCCACACATACTAAGATAAAGCAAATATCTTGATTTAGAAAACAGAAAAGCATTTGAATCAGTCTTCTCCCCCACCAGATCTTTGTTTCCTAAAATATCTAAATGAGATAGTTTATGTGCCTTTTAGAAACTTCAAAATGAATTTCCAATCCTTTGCACAGTCTTAAAATTCTAAAATATCCTTTAGGAAACATTAGCCTATTGATGATGCTGGACAAATTTCCAAATCATTCCTTCTGTACTGGTAGAATGTTAAGGGTTGCTTTATCTTTATCCCATCAGAGGACATTAATTTGGGTAAGCCTAAGCATCAGCATTGAACTGGAAACTGTCCATAATTTGGCAAATTCTCCTGAAGAAATTGTTTGATACATGGGAAGCCTCTTTAAAAAGGTTCTCTATTTTCTGAAACTGTAATTCATCTATTTCATCTTTCTTTAAAATTTCTTGTGTATAAAAATTATTTTTGAAATATATTGATATTTTTCTAATTGTCACAGTGAGAATATTGCCTATTGTAATGTATTATATCCTTCTTATAGTGGGAGATTTCAGTGTAGTTCATCTATTTAAGTCATATTTATTGAAATACAATAAAATTCAGCAAAGCAGTAAAACACTCTATATGTATATCCTCCAATAAACTTAGGTGCATATAGCGATTAATCACCACCACATCCATGATATAGATTACTTCCAGAGTTATCAGAGATTTCCCTGTGTACTTTTTCATCAATGACTTTCTTCCAGTAGTAGCTCTTGGCATACAGGGATTCCTCTTTGTTGAGCTTTACCTATTCCAAAATGGAAATTCAATATAAATGGGTTTATATATTTCATAGTCTTTTATGTATGATTTCTTTCATGTAGCATAAGGTTTATAGATTCTCATCCATATAATTACATACATCTGTAGTTCATTCATTAGTATTATTGAATATGTTTAATTGGAGGTGATTTTATGGACATTTGTGGTGCTTTTACATTTGGGATTATGAAGGAAGTCCACGTTTAGGTCATATTTTTATACCTTTAGGAGAGGGTTAAAGGGCACTTCAGTTGTTCCCAGTTATTAGCTTTTGAAGAAAGTGCCTATAAATATTTGTATATGGGTATTTGGGTGGGCATATTTTAGTTTTTATGAGTAAATATCAGAAAGTGAAATTATTGAATTGAAAGTTTGACTTCATAAGAAACCGATGATCCATTTTCCAGTAGGGCTGTTTTATTTTACCCCTCCCCACTGACAACAGTTGCAAGTTTCGCCCATTTTGCATCTTTATCAACACTCTATATCTTTAATATTTAATTTTAACAAGTCTATCTATTATATAGTGGTTTTATTTGCATTTCCCTAATATCTAACGATATAGAGAAATATTTCATATGCTGATTTGACATCTATATGTCTTTTTCAGTGAGGTGGCAATGCAAGCTTTTGTGTTTTTCACTGGATGTTTTAACATTCTTTTTGTTATAAAAATTTTTATTTGTTCTGAATATATGTCATTAGATATATAATTCATAAAAGGTCTTCTCTAAACTATAGTTTGAAATTCTACAGTTTGTCATGACCTTTTTAAAGTAAATCTTTAAGTATCAAAGTTTATGACTGAAAAAGTTCAATTTATAAGAATATAAATAAAAATGTAAAGATATAAATATGTATAACTAAACCATATTTGCCTGCCTCAAGGACATCAAAACTTTCTACTATGTTTTCTTCTGGGATTTCTTTAATTTTGATGGTTGAATTTGTGTCTATGAACCACCTTAAACAAATCGTTTATATATGGTACCAAAATAAAGATAAGAGTATGAGTTTCTTTTTTATTTTATATCAATGACCATTTATAGAAGCTATCCCATTCCTGTCTCAAAATTGTACACGGAGAGACAGATAACTTTTACAGGTAATTTTATAGATCTATTGTTTAACTGGAACTACTGTCTAAGAACTGTACTTAAGGAGCTATGTACCTGGGGTGGCTCATCCACGCCGCAAAGCAATAGTGGAATTTCAGATTTTAATCTGCTACTGTAAAAGGATAAGACTTTTGGAAATCTCAGGAATGGGTCAAAGTAATTTTTCAAAAAAACATGGGTGTGGCTAAAGGGATGGGTTGTCACACGTGTGATTACGATATAACAGGCTATCTTCCTTTTTTCCTGAAATGTTTCCTTCTATCCCCATCCTACTCTGTGTCATGAGCTTCCTTAATAGAAAGATTCAACATGAAATGGAACTGAGCACAGACTCTGAACAACTGCATATGAGGAACTGAAGTCTTCTGTCCAGTACCCCATGAGGAACTAAATTCTACTGACAAGTAGATTATACTTACGCATGACATGATGCTTGCAGCCCAGGAGAGGAAGAGGCATTCAGCTAAATTTAACTGGAATTGCTGAATCTCAAAAATAATGATATAACAAATAGTAATGATTTAAACCAACATTTGGGGGTAATCTGTTATGAAGCATTCAATAACCAATATGTCTGTTACACCACTACTATTCATTTAAGATTCTTTTAATCTTTTCATTATTTAAGTACCTTGACTAAAAGTTAATCTGCCATAAATGTATATCTTTCTGAATTATTGTTTATAATGAGTTATATGCCTTTCCTTTTACTAAGACAACTATGTTTTGATAATTGTAGCAGCACTGTTATTTCTGCAGATCAGTTTGATTGCTTTCAGTCATTTGAATCCCCTTTATAACTTGGTTTTAAGATGTGTTATGTCAGACAAAGAGCAATCTTTGCTTTTTAGCCTTACTATTATTTAGAATTTTGATCTGATGGTTCCTATATTGTGAGGCTTCTTCTCATTCTGGTACGTTTTTTTTTCTGTTACTCTGTCTTTACTGAAACTAAGAGTTTCAAATGATGAAATTTTGATTATCATTTTATTTAATCCTAAACATTTTTCATGAGTGTTGGGTTTTTGTGTAAATTTCTCAGAGATATTTTGTAATAACAGAAAAATCTGTAGACACTTTCAAGGTTCAGGAACTTGCTCAGTTTTTGTCTTCCAGAGAACCTTCTACTCTACTACGGATTATTCTGTATTCACTGTGGGATTCTGTCATTCCTATCTCTTGCTATTTGATCTTATCAGGGAGACCAAACTTAGGATCTCAAATTCAGTATTTAATACTAGTGTCTTACTCTTTCTAAACATTCTTTATTTCTAAAGCCAGTAGTAATCTTGTCTTTTTCTAAAGTGGGAGTGTGGAAGGTGGGCAGATATTCTTCCAGAGCTATTCTATTTGCTATGGATTTACAAAGATTACATTAGAATAGTGTCAC